>NC_135236.1:72315469-72926005 GCF_051348905.1 Ranitomeya variabilis
TCCTGTCTGCACGGCTCCACCGTCTGCTCTTTCAGATGTCCTTCTCTGTCCACTGTCTCTCTCTCAGACTCCCTGGACCAACTCTCTAACTCCTCCTCCAGACCAGAACACATATAGTTGGGGGACGCTCCCCTGAATCCGGGTTCAGAGCTCCCCCTTCTGGCCTGGATTCAGAATGTGCTGTGTGCCGGTGCCTACCTGGTAAAGGAAATCCTCCTTGCCTCCAAGCGTGATATCCCCGAAAGGAAGGCAACATCACTGTAACAACCAGTTATCTGTGGTGTTACGCAGGCATTATAGGGAGGTCATACAGGCACGTGGAGGCCACACACACTACTGAGCATCATTTCCTTGTCTTGAGGCATTTCCACTTAAGGTGGATCAGCCTGCAATTTGATTTTCCACTTTGATTTTGAGCATCATTCCAACTCCAGACCTCCATGGGATATTAGTTGTGATTTACATTGATCATTTTTAGGTTTTACTGTTCTCAACGCATTCCACTATATAATGAATAAAGATTTACAACTGGAATATTTCATTCAGTGATATCTAGGATGTGGGATTTTAGTGTTCCCTTTATTTTTTTGAGCAGTGTACATTTGCAAAGATCATTTTGAAGGGAGGAGAGCAAGGTCAGCTGTGACGTCGCCTATTATGAATGGTAGATCCTGTGTTATTAGCTAGGTACTCTTCTGGTAAAGTAGGAAAAACCCACAATAGTCACTGAAACAACTTGAAACTGACAAAAGTAATTTTCTATTTAAATTTACTGAATATCAAATAATGAAAATTAGACATTGCTTTTGAATTTAAAATTGCCTGGACAAAATGATGCAATGATTGATTGAAAATAATATGACCATATGGACTTGCTATATTAAGCTGTCTACAAACTTGTAATCAGTTAGTCTTCCTATTTGAAGGGTGAAAAGTAATCAATGTGCTGTTTGGTATCATGGTGTGAACCACACTGAACATGTACCCAGTGGCGTAACTAGAGTCTGATGGGCCCCGATGCAAGATGTCCTATCATCCTGGTATATACAGTGTGATGCCGTGACCCATGCTGCAGCTAGGGGGTGCGGTGTGTGCTTCTCAGGATACGCATGGAGGCGTAACTGTAATGGTGATAATGAGATAGTGACTGGCATTATTGTAAATGGCTGGTATTTGTCGCAGAGGGAGTCTGCGCTGTAAGCCTGAAGTAATGTTGTTCTGGCACCTGTAGTCCCACAAGTATTTGAATAGCTTTAAAGGGTGGCTTGCAGGGTTAGTCGGAGAGCTGGGTGGGTCTGGCTAACCACACACACCTCCCACCTATGAGAGTGGTTACAGGTACATAATGTGACCATGGTGTGGTCACTTGGTAGAGAGTGTTTGGACCTGAATGGTCTGTCTTGTAGGTCCTGGAAGCCTATGTGTTGGGAGTGCTAACTTCCTGAATAGCACGTGGTGGGGCATTGGGACCTGGTGGCCTGTGTTGGATGGTCCCAAGTGGGGACGGACATCCTGAAGAGCACACGGAGAGGCCTGTGTGTTGGGAGGTTCTGGGAGTAGGACCGGATCCCTGAACAGCGCATGGAGAGGCCATATGTGAGCAGAGTCAGTGATGGCCCTGCGTTGGGGGGAGTGTCATGGTTCCCAATGGCAAGGGAACGTAAGAAACATATAAATAACGAACGAGCTCTCGGGTGATGGAAACTCAAGTTGACCGTGAGCTAAATCTACCACACAACTAATAGTAGCCAGGGAGCATACCTACGACTTCCTAGATGCACCCTCAAGCCAATGACGCCACTCCTCAAATGCCCACTTCATGGCCAAAAGCTCCCGATTACCAACATCATAGTTTCGCTCGGCGGCCGAAAATTTTCGCGAAAAGAAAGCACAAGGTCTCATCACTGAGCAGTCGGAACTTCTCTGCGACAAAACCGCCCCCGCTCCGATCTCGGAAGCATCGACCTCAACCTGAAAGGGAAGAGAAACATCAGGCTGGCGCAACACAGGGGCAGACAAAAAGCGGCGCTTAAGCTCCCGAAAGGCCTCCACAGCAGCAGGGGACCAATTGGCAACATCAGCACCCTTTTTAGTCAAATCCGTCAGAGGTTTAGCAACGCCAGAAAAACCAGCTATAAATCGACGATAAAAATTAGCAAAGCCCAAGAATTTCTGAAGACTCTTCAGAGAAGTAGGCTGCGTCCAGTCGTAAATAGCCCAAACCTTGACAGGGTCCATCTCAATAGAAGAAGGGGAAAAAATGTACCCCAAAAAGGAAACTTTTTGAACCCCAAAAACACACTTTGAACCCTTTACACACAAAGAATTCTCCCGCAAAATCTGAAAAACCCTCCTGACCTGCTGAACATGAGACTCCCAGTCATCAGAAAAAATCAAAATATCATCCAAGTACACAATCATAAAGCAACCCTAAAGCCAAGAAAAACGCATCCACATTGAGCAGCGCAGGATCCCCTGGTGCCAATGAAAATGCCCAATTTTGAGGGTCACCTCGCAGCAAAGAAATTACAATCTTGACCTGCTGGACAGGATCTCCTGAGGAGTGAAGTCTGAGAGAAAGGAATAATTTACAATTATATTTGAAATTCAGAAACCGAGATCTATCTCCGGAAAATACCTCTGGTGTAGGGATTTTAGGTTCAGAAATAGGAGTATGCATAACAAAATCTTGTAAATTTTGAACCTTCGTAGCAAGATTATTTAAACCTGCAGCCAAACTCTGAGGATCCATCTTTAAATAGGTGAGCTCAGAGCCATTCAAGGATTATAAGGAGAGAAAGGCAAAGGCAGTAATTAGAGCTGAAATACAACTGATCCAACTATGGAGCAAGCATAGGGAAAAAGAAAAAAAAAAATTTACAGACTTCTTTTTTCTCTCCTTTCTTCTGCCAATAAGTTTAACACTGGCCGGTCATACTGTCATGGTTCCCAATGGCAAGGGAACGTAAGAAACATATAAATAACGAACTAGCTCTCGGGTGATGGAAACTCAAGTTGACCGTGAGCTAAATCTACCACACATCTAATAGTAGCCAGGGAGCATACCTACGACTTCCTAGATGCCACGCGCCAGCCGGAGGACTAACTACACCTGGTAGAGGAAGAAACAGACCTGGCTTACCTCTAGGGAAATACCCCAAAAGATGATAGCAGCCCCCCACATGTAATAACGGTGAATTAAGAGGAAAAAACATACACAGTATGAAAGTAGATTTAGCAAAGAGAGGTCCACTTACTAGATAGCAGAAGGATACAAAAGAGGACTTCACGGTCAACTGAAAACCCTTTCAAAAACCATCCTGAAATTACTTTAAGACTCCTGTGTCAACTCATGACACAGGAGTGGCAATTTCAGCCCGCAAGAGCTTCCAGCTACAGAGAATTACAAAAACTGCAAACTGGACAAAAGATACAAAACAAAAGGAAAAAGTCCACTTAGCTGATCAGCAGACTAGTAGCAGGAACATGCAACCGAAGGCTCTGGTTACAATGATGACCGGCAAGGAAATGACTGGAGAGCAAGGCTAAATAGGAAACTCCCAAACACTGATGGAAGCAGGTGAACAGAAGCAGCAAAGGCAAACAAGTCACCAGTACCACCAGCAACCACCAGGGGAGCCCAAAAAGCGGATACACAACAGTACCCTCCCCATAAGGAGGGGGCACCGAACCCTCACCTCACAAGAACCGCCAGGGCGATCTGGATGAGCCCTATGAAAGGCACGAACCAAATCCGAGGCATGAACATCAGAGGCAGTTACCCAAGAATTATCTTCCTGACCATAGCCTTTCCATTTAACCAGATATTGAAGTCTCCGTCTGGAAATACGGGAGTCCAAGATCTTCTCTACGACGTACTCCAATTCACCCTCCACCAGCACAGGAGCAGGAGGTTCAGTAGAAGGAACCACCGGTACCTCATATCTCCGCAACAACGACCGATGGAACACATTATGGATAGCGAAAGATGCCGGGAGGTCCAAACGAAAGGAAACAGGGTTAAGAATCTCCAAAATCCTATAAGGACCGATGAACCGAGGCTTAAATTTGGGAGAAGAAACCCTCATAGGGACAAAACGGGAAGACAACCACACCAAGTCCCCAACGCGAAGGTGTGGACCAACACGACGACGACGGTTAGCAAACTGCTGAGTCCTCTCCTGGGACAATTCCAAATTATCCACCACTAGTGTTGAGCATTCCGATACTGCAAGTATCGGGTATCGGCCGATACTTGCTGTATCGGAATTCCGATACCGAGATCCGATATTTTTGTGATATCGGGTATCGGTATCGAAACAACATTAATGTAAAAATGTTTAAAAGAGAGAATCAAAATAAAAAATATTGCTATACTCACCTCTCCGACGCAGCCTGCACCTTACCGAGGGAAGCGGCAGCGTTCTTTGTTTAAAATTCGCGCTTTTCTTTCCTTTACGTGAGTCCCGGCTTGTGATTGGTTGCGTGCCGCCCATGTGACCGGGACGCAACCAATCACAGCAAGCCGTGACGTAATTTCAGGTCCTTCAGGATTTTAAAATTACGTTCCGGCGTTGTGATTGGTTGCGTCGCAGTCACATGGGTGACGCAACCAATCACAGCAAGCCGTGACGTAATTTCAGGTCCTTAAGGATTTTAAAATTACGTCCCGGCTTTGTGATTGGTTGCGTCGCAGTCACATGGGAGACGCAACCAATCACAAGCCGGGACGTCACGGGAGGCTGGACACGCGCCCATTTTAAAATTTTAAAATGCGCGCGTGTCCAGCCTCCCGGCTTGTGATTGGTTGACCGCGGCGCAACCAATCACAAGCCGGGACGTCACGGGAGGCTGGACACGCGCCCATTTTAAAAAGCGCGCGTGTCCAGCCTCCCGTGACGTCACGGCTTGTGATTGGTTAATGGCGGCCATGTTGCCGGGACGCGGACCAATCACAGCAAGCCGTGACGTAATTTCGTCACGGCTTGCTGTGATTGGTCCGCGTCCCGGCAACATGGCGCCGTGACCAATCATAAGCCGGGACGTCACTGGAGGCTGGACACGCGCCCATTTTAAAAAGCGCGCGTGTCCAGCCTCCCGTGACGTCACGGCTTGTGATTGGTTAATGGCGGCCATGTTGCCGGGACGCGGACCAATCACAGCAAGCCGTGACGTAATTTCGTCACAGCTTGCTGTGATTGGTCCGCGTCCCGGCAACATGGCCGCCCTGACCAATCACAAGCCGGGACTTCACGTAACCAAGTAAAAGCGCGAATTTTAAACAAACAACGCTGCCGGTTCCCTCGCTGAGGTCCAGGCTGCGTCGGACAGGTGAGTATAGCGATATTTTTTATTTTAATTCTTTCTTTTACACATTTATATGGATCCCAGGGCCTGAAGGAGAGTTTCCTCTCCTTCAGACCCTGGGAACCATCAGGAATACCGTCCGATACTTGAGTCCCATTGACTTGTATTGGTATCGGGTATCGGTATCGGATTGGATCCGATACTTTGCCGGTATCGGCCGATACTTTCCGATACCGATACTTTCAAGTATCGGACGGTATCGCTCAACACTATCCACCACTTGTCCCCAAATCCGATGCAACCGATCCACCACCGCATCCACTCCAGGACAATCCGAAGATTCAACCTGACCAGATGAAAACCGCGGATGAAACCCTGAATTGCAAAAGAAAGGAGAAACCAAAGTGGCAGAACTAGCCCGATTATTAAGAGCAAACTCCGCCAACGGCAGAAAGGCAACCCAATCATCCTGATCCGCAGACACAAAACACCTCAAATAAGTCTCCAAAGTTTGATTAGTTCGCTCCGTCTGGCCATTGGTCTGAGGATGGAATGCAGACGAAAAGGACAAATCAATGCCCAACCTGGCACAGACTGCCCGCCAAAATCTAGACACGAACTGGGTACCCCTGTCAGAAACGATGTTTTCCGGAATACCATGCAAGCGAACCACATTTTGAAAAAACAGAGGGACCAACTCAGATGAGGAAGGCAACTTAGGCAATGGCACCAAATGAACCATTTTAGAAAAACGGTCACACACCACCCAGATGACAGACATCTTCTGAGAAACAGGGAGATCTGAGATAAAGTCCATAGAGATGTGCGTCCAAGGCCTCTTAGGAATAGGCAAGGGCAACAACAACCCACTAGCCCTAGAACAACAAGGCTTGGCCCGAGCACACACATCGCAAGACTGCACAAAAACACGCACATCTCGAGACAGGGAAGGCCACCAGAAGGATCTAGCCACCAAATCTCTGGTGCCAAAAATTCCCGGATGACCTGCCAGAGTAGAAGAATGAACTTCCGAGATGACTCTAGTGGTCCAATCGTCAGGAACAAACAGTCTACCAGACGGACAACGATCCGGTCTATCCGACTGAAATTCTTGCAAAGCACGTCGCAGATCTGGAGAGACAGCAGACAAAACCACCCCATCCTTAAGGACACCAGCAGGTTCAGAATTCCCAGGAGAGTCAGGTTCAAAACTCCTAGTAAGAGCATCTGCCTTCACATTCCTAGAACCCGGTAAGTACGAGACCACAAAATTAAACCGGGAAAAGAACAACGACCAACGTGCCTGTCTAGGATTCAGGCGCCTGGCAGACTCCAAATAAATTAAATTCTTGTGATTAGTCAAAACTACCACCTGATGTCTGGCACCCTCAAGCCAATGACGCCACTCCTCAAATGCCCACTTCATGGCCAAAAGCTCCCGATTACCAACATCATAGTTTCGCTCGGCGGCCGAAAATTTTCGCGAAAAGAACGCACAAGGTCTCATCACTGAGCAGTCGGAACTTCTCTGCGACAAAACCGCCCCCGCTCCGATCTCAGAAGCATCGACCTCAACCTGAAAGGGAAGAGAAACATCAGGCTGGCGCAACACAGGGGCAGACAAAAAGCGGCGCTTAAGCTCCCGAAAGGCCTCCACAGCAGCAGGGGACCAATTGGCAACATCAGCACCCTTTTTAGTCAAATCCGTCAGAGGTTTAGCAACGCCAGAAAAACCAGCTATAAATCGACGATAAAAATTAGCAAAGCCCAAGAATTTCTGAAGACTCTTCAGAGAAGTAGGCTGCGTCCAGTCGTAAATAGCCCAAACCTTGACAGGGTCCATCTCAATAGAAGAAGGGGAAAAAATGTACCCCAAAAAGGAAACTTTTTGAACCCCAAAAACACACTTTGAACCCTTTACACACAAAGAATTCTCCCGCAAAACCTGAAAAACCCTCCTGACCTGCTGAACATGAGACTCCCAGTCATCAGAAAAAATCAAAATATCATCCAAGTACACAATCATAAAGCAACCCTAAAGCCAAGAAAAACGCATCCACATTGAGCAGCGCAGGATCCCCTGGTGCCAATGAAAATGCCCAATTTTGAGGGTCACCTCGCAGCAAAGAAATTACAATCTTGACCTGCTGGACAGGATCTCCTGAGGAGTGAGGTCTGAGAGAAAGGAATAATTTACAATTATATTTGAAATTCAGAAACCGAGATCTATCTCCGGAAAATACCTCTGGTGTAGGGATTTTAGGTTCAGAAATAGGAGTATGCATAACAAAATCTTGTAAATTTTGAACCTTCGTAGCAAGATTATTTAAACCTGCAGCCAAACTCTGAGGATCCATCTTTAAACAGGTGAGCTCAGAGCCATTCAAGGATTATAAGGAGAGAAAGGCAAAGGCAGTAATTAGAGCTGAAATACAACTGATCCAACTATGGAGCAAGCATAGGGAAAAAGAAAAAATAAATAAATTTACAGACTTCTTTTTTCTCTCCTTTCTTCTGCCAATAAGTTTAACACTGGCCGGTCATACTGTCATGGTTCCCAATGGCAAGGGAACGTAAGAAACATATAAATAACGAACGAGCTCTCGGGTGATGGAAACTCAAGTTGACCGTGAGCTAAATCTACCACACATCTAATAGTAGCCAGGGAGCATACCTACGACTTCCTAGATGCCACGCGCCAGCCGGAGGACTAACTACACCTGGTAGAGGAAGAAACAGACCTGGCTTACCTCTAGGGAAATACCCCAAAAGATGATAGCAGCCCCCCACATGTAATAACGGTGAATTAAGAGGAAAAAACATACACAGTATGAAAGTAGATTTAGCAAAGAGAGGTCCACTTACTAGATAGCAGAAGGATACAAAAGAGGACTTCACGGTCAACTGAAAACCCTTTCAAAAACCATCCTGAAATTACTTTAAGACTCCTGTGTCAACTCATGACACAGGAGTGGCAATTTCAGCCCGCAAGAGCTTCCAGCTACAGAGAATTACAAAAACTGCAAACTGGACAAAAGATACAAAACAAAAGGAAAAAGTCCACTTAGCTGATCAGCAGACTAGTAGCAGGAACATGCAACCGAAGGCTCTGGTTACAATGATGACCGGCAAGGAAATGACTGGAGAGCAAGGCTAAATAGGAAACTCCCAAACACTGATGGAAGCAGGTGAACAGAAGCAGCAAAGGCAAACAAGTCACCAGTACCACCAGCAACCACCAGGGGAGCCCAAAAAGCGGATACACAACAGGGGAGCTACCTTCCGTCTGAGGATCTGGACTGTCGGGGAGTGCACTGGTCATAGGGACTGTGATCCCAGTTCAACAGCTTCCCCAGGAGAGAGTACTGACAGGAGTCAGCATGTGGAGCAGGAGCTCCCGTAAGGTATCTCCACAGACTGTTGGTGCTTAATGTGTTCCATGAACTAATAAACTGTGCGGCATATGGTCACCCATGGCAACTGGACGGAGTAAGTTCCAGCATGTTTAAAATGCTTTGAAAAAGAACATACTGTTCGAAACACGTAGCCTGCTGCTACTCATTCTCCTGTCCACCATGTTCTTGGACTTTGCATTTTACCTTCAATAAATTTGATTAGTTTTGGAAGCTGGATTTTCTCTTTTTTTGCCCCAGCATGTTTAATGTCTGTGAGATGAAGCCGTACATGAAGTGATGTAATGAACTGTTCGTGGTTGCGATTTATGATACCTGAATAAACCGGATAGACTGTTTTGTGTTAAAAACTGGGCCCATGTGCATTTATCCCGTTGCCAAGCGAGTGTTCCCCAAACCCATTAGTGATCGCGGCATCACATATGGTGCTAGACTGCGGGCAACGGTTCAGAAAGCAAGTGTGGAGGTGATTGCTGTAACTCGGCGTGGTTACGAAGATTTGCTGTGGATCGGCGGGTCCACGAAGTCTGCGGTGCGGAGACGTGCAAAGCCTTGTGGAGAGTAGCTGCAGTTGCAGCAAGAGGTTCTGCAGCAGCCGGAGCTGCAGTGGCAGCAGCAGCAGCTTGTGATCGGCAGCCGGAGGTGCCGGCGGTTTGTGACTGCAGCAGGAGCTGTGGCCGTACCAGCAGGAGCTGGTGAGGTGTCATAAAAACATTGGTGGTCCAGGACATACAAACTCTTAAAGAGCCAGTGCAAGCCCAGAGACATATTGGTGTTCTGTTCGAACTGGGGCCCTAGAGTACCGTGGGGAGTCCACGGGGTGTACCCCAGAGAAGGGGTAGTGTCCCTAAATGGGTGGTGACCCTAAAATTGGGCGGTGATGCAAACAGGGATGGTTGCCCAAAAAGGGGTGGAGTCCCAAAAGGGGGCAGTAACTCGAACAGGGATAGTTGCCCAAAAAGGGGTGGAATCACAAAAGGGGGCAGTAACCCGAACAGGGATAGTTGCCCAAAAGGGGGTGGAGTCCCGGGGAATGGTAGTTTCCCAAAAGGGGGTGGAGCGTCCCAAAGGGGTGCCGCAGACGAACTGTTGCCTGGGGCAAGTGCATTATGTGTGTCCAGTCTGCTATGTGAACTATCCACCCTGTGAGAGTTTACGGGGGTGTGCCCTGTGGATGCACGAGAAGCAAATGTGTGGACTGGTCGATTCTGGGAGCCCAGTGACTCTAGTGAGGGTTGCACCCGAGGGATTTGAAATACCCAATAGGAGAGTCAGGGTCACCTGCATCTATGGGCGCACTAAGGACTATCCAGTGGCCAGGGTGGTACTCGAGACGGCCAGGGACAGTGCAATCCATGATGTCGCTATAGTCTCAAACTTAACCTGTCCGGTGATAATAGGCCGGAACTCTGGGTTGTTCACAGACTTGTGGGAGAGGGGAGGTCCTCTACAGCAGGAGGATGGAGGGCTCTCTGCTGATGGGGTTGCGTACTTAAAAGCATTAATACCTTCCAAAATTGACGGGTCAGACGTCGGGTTGACCAGTGGGAAGGCTGCGTCTGCCCAACTTACAGACATGATGTCACCTGACGTGTACCACAAGATGACGGTGCTAGCCATACAAGAACGTATGAACGGACGGAAGTGTGGGTCTGACCAATTCTGGGACTTGGCAGAGGTGACCAAAGGTGTGACAGTTACAGACAGGGAAGCTCCAGGAATGGGGTCCGACACCGTTAGAAATGGGGACTGCTGGTTCCAGGAAGACCGATTGGGTGGTGGTGACTCCCATTCAGATGCTGATGTGGTAGTTAAACAGAGTGGAGCTGACACCCGGTTAGAGAGTGACTTGAGGGTTCACCATACTGTGGGATGTGACACAGACTCTGGGGGAGACTCTGACTCTGAGAATGTAAGGGAGTACAGTAAAGAAGAGCCCCACAAGAACGGCAAGTTGTCCCATCGCTGGAGAATCAAGGGCCACAAAGAAGTTGTTCAAGTGACTCTGGCTGATAATAGAAGGTCGTGTACTTCTACCTCCCATATGAGTTCTCTTTCAGACGTTGAATAGATCGGGAAGGAAGATGACGTGTCGTTGCCCATAGCAAACGTTAAGTTGGAGTTGGATGACCGGCCAGTTGATGGCGCTGTAGGAGAAGAAAACCTGGAGAATGCTGGTGGAGTGAGAATCCATGGAGGTCATGAGGAACTGACATGTTGTAGACCCATGTCTGAGGTGACAGAAAGGGGTGAAATAGCGGAGTATGGTGAAGGCTCCATAGTACCTGATGCTGAAGAGCTGGAGTTCTCTGAAGTTACCAAGAGTCGAGAGGTACCTAAGGGTGACTGGGCCGAGAGCCCAGCAGA
Organism: Ranitomeya variabilis; assembly: GCF_051348905.1. NCBI lineage: Eukaryota > Metazoa > Chordata > Amphibia > Anura > Dendrobatidae > Ranitomeya > Ranitomeya variabilis. The sequence continues at coordinate 72,326,557 of NC_135236.1, forward strand.
GACCCTAGAGGTGGTCAAAGATGATAGACGGAAAACCCTAGAGAGAGTTGAACCTGCGGATGCAGGAACAGGTGGGCAAGTTGGCCCATCTGAAAATATATTTAAAGAAGTGATGGTGCGACATGTGCTAGCCAAAAGAGAACAGGATCACGAAATAGAGCTGATTAAATAGACAGTGAAAGAACATGTCGAACGACAAAGGGTCCTGAGACAAGTGGCTGAGCACAGGGTGGATGAGCTGGAAAAGGAAGTCTCTAAGCTTAGAGGTCACCTGTTAATGTGGCAAAGCATGACCAAGGCCCTCAGAGAAGATGTGGAAGTGCTCAGAGAAGCATTAAGAGGTCTTCTACAAGAGAAAGAGGTGGTGATCACAGACTTACCGCGGCGGTGCCAGAGTGGTAACGAGGTGAAGTTGCCAAGGCCCATCTTGGCAAGGGGTTTTGAAGAAGATAAAGTAGAGGAAGAGTTGGCACTAAAAGCAGAACAAGACAGTCACCCGGTCGTGGCAGATGTCTTGATGAAAATGTCTGAGGCAAAACAGGAGCCGTCCGTCTGTGAAGAAAGTGAGACCTCCCTCTTCAAGTGCGTGATAGAGATACCCGAGGACGTGTGGGATGCATGTACCAGTGAAGGTGTGCATGAGGCCTTTAAAAAGGCATATAGTGTGAACTGGGCACCAGAGATGAAACAGTTGGTGATAGTGTCGACTAAGGAAGTCACAGTGAAGCGGGTGACTATCCTGAGGGATATGCACCTACAATGCCTCCACATGAAACGGATGATCCTATTGAGGAATAAGGAAGCCACTCGAAGTCTGGAGCGTGCAAGGAAAGCTCAAAGTCGGCTGGGCTTGGTGGAAGACATAGGGCAAGTACCCAGAAATCTGGTGGGGAAAGTCATTGGAAGACTTGGGAAAGTGATGCAGGAGATTGTGAATAGATCCGGTGTGAAAAGATTGAGGATTCCGGCTGATGACGAGGCCCACGTCGTGGGTGAAGATGGGATGGTTCCATTCCTTGTTGTTGGGTTCATGGAGAGTCTTGGGAATATCCGGATGCTCCTGGGGTATCGCGTGGCGTACCTGAAGGAAATAAAGCAGCTAAGACTGGACCGACTGCAGGTTAATAAACAGCTGCAGGACATAAGGTGGCAGCCGCCATCAACTCAAGGAAAAGGCAACAAAAGGGACCCTCCAAATAATGGAATGGCTGACTGCCAAAGATGTTCAGAGAGACAAGGAGGTCGAATATCTGAAAGTGGCAGTTTTACTCCCAGTACAAAGCTAAGGGACATGGACAGTAGCGAACGTATTAACAAAGGGTCAGACTCAGATCAGTCATTAGGCTAGACTGGACGGTGGATGCATGACCGCAGCAACCGTGGGTGGCGGCCATGGAAAGAAAGGTCACATGAAGGGGCACACTTGGAAAGTGGGGTGACTAAAGGTCTCGTGACACAGACAGACTGTGACTTAAGGGCCAAAGCTCAAGGCCTACATGTTGACCGCTGGGGGCGGGGAAAGTCTAACAAGGGTGTGATGATGTATGACGCTCAAAACCAACTGAGACAGTTCTCTCGACTGGTAGGGCAAGGTAATGTGCGTGACCTGTCTCGAGACCCCGAGTGTATGACGGGTGTTCAACCCCACAAGTTTGAACAGAGGGGGGATATGTGATGCAGTGACCCATGCTGCAGCTAGGGGGCGCTGTGTGTGCTTCTCAGGATACGCATGGAGACATAACTGTAATGGTGATAATGAGATTATTGTAAATGGCCGGTATGTGTTGCAAAGGGAGTCTGCGCTGTAAGCCTGAAGTAATGTTGTTGTTCTGGGACCTGTAGTCCCACAAGTATTTGTATAGCTTTAAAGGGTGGCTTGCAGGGTTAGTTGGAGAGCTGGGCAGGTCTGGCTAACCACACACACCTCCCACTTATGGGAGTGGTTACAGGTACATAATGTGACCATGGTGTGGTCACATGGTAGAGAGTGTTTGGACCTGAATGGTCTATCTTGTAGGTCCTGGAAGCCTATGGGTTGGGATGGGAGTGCTAACTTCCTGAATAGCACATGGTGGGGCTTTGGGACCTGGTTGCCTGTGTGTTGGATGGTCCCAAGTGGGGACGGACGTCCTGAAGAGCACACGGAGAGGCCTGTGTATTGGGAGGTCCTAGGAGTACGACCAGATCCCTGAACAGCGCACGGAGAGAGGCCTGTGTGTTGGGAGGTCCTGGGAGTAGGACAACTGGACCCATGGCAACTGGACGGAGTAAGGTCCAGCATGTTTAGTGTCTGTGAGATGAAGCCGTACATGAAGTGAAATAATGAACTGTTCGTGGTTGCGGTTTATGATACCTGAATAAACCGGATAGACTGTTTTGTGTTAAAAACTGTGCCCGTGTGCATTTATCCCGTTGCCAAGCGAGTGTTCCCCAAACCCATTAGTGATCACAGTATCACAACAGTTGAAACCAGACGTTTACATACACTATATAAAAAGACATATATGCATGTTTTTCTCAATATCTGACATGAAATCAGAATAAACCTTTCCCGTTTAGGTCAACTAGGATTACCATAATTAATATTTGCCAAATGCCAGAATAATGAGAGAGAGAGAATGTTTTAAGGCATTTTTATTACTTACTGCAAAGTCAAAGTATACACTAAGATTACTATGCCTTTAAACAATTATGGACAGCCCATATGATTATGTCCTGTGTTTGGAAGCTTCTGTTTTTTGGCAACAACTGAGTTAATTAGGGACACATCTGGAGATGAATTTTAATGCACACCTGAAACACACTGCTTCTTTGTGTAGCATCATGGGAAAGTCTAAAGAAATCAGCCAAAATATCAGGAAGTGAATTGTGGACTTGCACAAGTCTGGCTCATCCTTGGGTACAATTTCAAGATACCTGAAGGTGCCTTGTTCATCTGTACAAAGAATTACGCAAGTACAAACAAGATGGGAATGTCCAGCCATCATACTGCTCAGGAAGGAGACGGGTTCTGTGTCCCAGAGATGAAAGTGCTTTGGTCCGACATGTGCATATCAACCCAAGGACAAAAGTAAAAGCACTTGTGAAGATGATGGGGGAAGCTGGTAAGATTGTGTCAATATCCACAGTGAAACGAATACTGTATCAACATGGGCTGAAAGGTCACTCTGCCAGGAAGAAGCCATTACTCCAATAGAAACATAAAAAAAACCAGATTAATGTTTGCAAAGGCACACAGGTACAAAGACCTTAATTTTTGGAGACATGTCCTATGGTCTGATGAAACTGGGCCTCATCCTGGTATGTATTTCCCCCATCCTGGTATATGTCCCCCGTTTTGCAGCTGTTTTTTAATGTATAGAAAAAGTAAACCGTTATACTCACCAGGGCATACGTAGAAGCCATGGGGCCCCATAGCAGAAGTATATTGCACTCCCTATAGTCTTCTATATAGTATAATGCACAGTCTACAGTCCTCCCTATGTTATGCCCCCATAGTCCTCTATATAGTATAATGCCCCCCTCATAGTCCTCCATTTAGTATAATGCACACCCCATAGTCCTCCATATAGTGTAATGCACAGCTTATAGTCATACATGTAGTATAATGCACAACCCACCATCATACATGTAGTATAATGCATATCCCATAGTCATACATGTAGTATAATACACAGCCCATAGTCATATAGAGTCATACATGTAGTATAATGCACAGCCCATAGTCATACATGTAGTATAATGCACAGCCCATAGTCATACATGTAGTGTAATGCACAGCCCATAGTCATATAGTCATACATGTAATATAATGCACAGCCCATAGTCATACATGTAGTATAATGCACAGCCCACAGTCATTCATGTAATATAATGCACATCCCATAGTCATACATACAGTGTAATGCACAGTCCATAGTCATACATAAAGTATAATGCACAAACCACAGTCATGCATGTAATATAATGCACAGCCCACAGTCATACATGTAGTATAATGCACAGCCCACAGTCATACATGTAGTATAATGCACAGCCCACAGTCATACATGTAGTATAAAGCACAAACCACAGTCATGCAAGTAGCATAATGCACAGCCCATACTCATATAGTCATACATGTAATATAATGCACAGCCCATAGTCATATTTGTAGTATAATACACAGGCCATAGTCATACATGTAATATAATGCAGAGCCCATAGTCATACATAAAGTATAATACACAAACCACAGTCATGCACGTAATATAATGCACAGCCCACAGTCATGCATGTAGTATAATGCACAGCCCACAGTCATACATGTAGTATAATGCACAGCCCATAGTCATGCATGTCGTATAATGCACAGCCCATAGTCAGTCATAAGTATAATATAATGCACAGCCCATAGTCATATAGTCATAAATATAATATAATGCACAGCCCATAGTCATACATGTAGTATAATGCACAGCCCATAGTCATACATGTAGTATAATGCACAGCCCATAGTCATACATAAAGTATTATGCACAAACCACAGTCATGCATGTAGTATAATGCACAGCCCACATACATGTAATATAATGCACAGCCCACAGTCATACATGTAGTATGATGCACAGCCCACTGTCATAAATGTAATATAATGCACAGCCCATAGTCATACATGTAATATAATACACGCCCACAGTCATACATGTAATATAATGCACAGGCCACAGTCATACATGTAATATCATGCACAGCCCATAGTCATACATGTAGAATAATGCACAGCCCACAGTCATACATGTAATATAATGCACCCCCATAGTCATCCATGTAGTATAATGCAGAGCCCATAGTCATACATATAGTGTAATGCACAGCCCACAGTCATACATGTAATATAATGCATAGCCCACAGTCCTACTTGTAGTATAATGTACAGCCCATAGTCATACATGTAGTATATTGCATAGCCCATAGTCATACATGTTGAAGTATGGCCACTGGTACTGTGCACTCACAGATTTAAAAGAATTAAACCATTATACTTACTTTCCCTGCTTTCTTCTGAGGCTGGCAGCTGACTTCAGAGTGCAATCGATGGGAGTGTATGAAGTCAGCTGCTGGCCTCTGATTGGCTGGCGTGTATTGACACACATGAGACTGTGCCCTGCAATACACCTCAGCTGAATGTCCGTCCAAGGACATCATCCAGCTGAAGCATTTGCTGGTGTCAGCGGGCCCCTCATCCGCCTGACCCAGTCGCAGCAGTGACCACGGTTGTTACACCCCTGCGTGTATGATAGAAAGCTAAGGAGAGAGTTGTCTCAGGAGATTAGTAAGAAAATTATAGACAAACATGTTAAAGGTAAAGGCTATAAGCCCAGTGCCAAACACTTTGATGTTCCTGTGACTACAATTGCACATATTATTCTGAAGTTTGAGGTCTATGGGACTGCAGCCAACCTCCCCGCAAGAGGAAAATTGATGACAAATTAATGAGACCGATAATACAAATGGTAACTAGAGATTCTTGAAAAATTTCCAAAGAGATTAGATGTAAACTCTAAAGTTATGGCACATCAGTGTCAGATCGCATTACCTGTCGCTATCTTGACCTAGACAGTCTTGACCATCTTCATGGAAGTTCCCAGGAGGAAACCACTGTTGAAAGCAAATCATAAAAACGTGGGACTGTAATTTGCCAGAATGAATATTGACAAGACACAAAGGTTCTGGGAGGATTGTCCTTTTGACAGATGAGACAAAACTTTAGCTCTTTGGCAAGTCCCATAAGCTCTATGTTGACAGACACAAAAATGAAACATCTAAAGATAAGAACATTGTACCTACTGAGACACATGGAGGAGGCTTGGTTATGTTTTGGGGCTACTTTGCTGCACTTGGCACAGGGTATCTTGAATCTGTGCAGGGTACAATTAAATTTCAAGACTATCAAGGCATTCTGGAGCTAAATGTGCTGCCAAGTGTCAGAAAGTTTAGTCTGAGTCGCAGGTCATGCTTCTTTCAACAGGATAATGACCCAAAAAGCACAGCTAAAAACCTTCAAGAATGGATTAGCGCAAAACATTGGACTATTCTGAAATGGCCTTCTATGACCCTGTTCTAAATCTTATTGAACATCTGGAGCTAAAACCTACAGTCTGGAGAGGGTGCCTTCACACCCGAGCCAGCTGGAACGGTTTGCTCACAAGGAATGGGCCAAAATACCTGTGAATAGGTGCAGATGTCTCATTGAGAGTTACAGAAATAGTTTGTTCGCAGTGATTGCCTCAAAAGGTTGTGCAACAAAATATTAAGTTAAAGAGGTATTCCATCTCAAAGATCATTTCCCAATATGTACCATATTTTTCGGACTATAAAACGCACCGGACCATAACGCAAACCTAGGTTTTAGAGGAGGAAATTAGGAAAAATAAATTGAAGCAGAAAATGTGGTCAATTCTGTACTTAATATACTCTATCCTGGTAAATATGGTCACCTCATCCCCATTCTGGTATGCATGGCCCCCTCATCCCCATCCTGATACACATGGCCTCCTAATCCCTATCCTGGTGTGCATGCCCCCCTCATCCCTATCCTGGTATGCATGGCTCACTCATCCCTATCCTGGTATGCACGGCCTCCTCATCCCTATCCTGGTATGCACAGTCCCCCTCATCCCCATCCTGGTATGCATGCCTCCTCATCCCTAGCTTGGTATGCATGTCCCCCTGTTGTGAATTAGACTTTTTTGGCTCCCTCTGGTGGTTACTAGTGATATGACTCTGGGATTTCCTTCCCTCTGTCTGCACCCAGCTGGGTCGTTACTTCAGGGGTGTTGCTATATAAACCTCCTGGAACCCTTAGTCCAGTGCCTGGCATCGGTGTTATCAGACACATTCTGTTTGCTCCTGTTTGCTGGTCCTGGTTCGTGTTAAATTAAGCTAAGTCTTGCTTCTTTGTTTTTTTGGGTTATTTGTTTGCTATCATTTTTGTCCAGCTTGTACTAAATGTGATTCCTGACCTTGCTGGAAGCTCTAGGGGGCTGGTGTTCTCCCCCCGGGCCTTTAGACGGTTCGGGGGTTCTTGAATTTCCAGTGTGGATATTTTTGATAGGATGACCATATAAGTTATCTTTCTTTATTCTGCTATTAGCTAGTGGGCCTCTCTTTGCTAAATTCCTAGCTCATTCTTATGTTTGTCTTTTCCTCTTACCTCACCGTTATTATTTGTGGGGGGCTTCTATCCAACTTTTTGGGGTATTTCCTCTGGAGGCAAGAAAGGTCTTTCTTTTCCCTTCTAGGGGTAGTTAGCTCTCCGGCTGGCGCGAGATGTCTAGGATCAACGTAGGAACGTTCCCCGGCTGCTGGTATTTGTGGTGCTAGGATTAGTTATATGGTCAGCCCAGTTACCACTGCCCTATGAGCTGGTTTTCTGTATTTACTGACTTAGCATTATTCCTGAGACCCTCTGCCATTGGGGTCATAACAGTATGCCAGGCCAATATTGAATGTTTAAAGCATTGCAGAAGTGGGATAATAAGAAAGGAAATTCTGAGTTTTTTTTTTTTTTTCCTTCCTTCTCTTCCTCCCCTTTACCTTTGAGTGGCGTGTGCTTGCTGCAGACATGAATGTGCAGACCTTGATTACAAGTGTTGACCAGCTGGCAGCTCGTGTGCAGGGTATACAAGATTTTGTTACCAGTAGTCCTATGTCTGAACCTAAAATACCTATTCCGGAATTGTTTTCTGGAGATCGATTTAGGTTTAGGAATTTCAAGAATAATTGTAAATTGTTTCTTTCTCTGAGACCCCGTTCATCTGGAGATTCTGCTCAGCAAGTTAAAATTGTTATTTCTTTTTTACGGGGCGACCCTCAGGATTGGGCTTTCTCGCTAGCGCCAGGAGATCCGGCATTGGCGAATATTGATGCGTTTTTTCTGGCGCTCGGATTGCTTTACGAGGAACCCAATCTTGAAATTCAGGCAGAAAAAGCCTTGCTGGCTATTTCTCAGGGTCAGGATGAAGCTGAAGTGTATTGCCAAAAATTTCGGAAATGGTCCGTGCTTACTCAGTGGAATGAGTGTGCTCTGGCCGCAAATTTCAGAAATGGCCTTTCTGAAGCCATTAAGAATGTGATGGTGGGTTTCCCCATTCCTACAAGTCTGAATGATTCTATGGCGCTTGCTATTCAAATTGACCGGCGTTTGCGGGAGCGCAAAACCGCTAATCCTCTGGTGGTGTTGTCTGAACAAACACCTGATTTAATGCAATGTGATAGAATTCAGACTAGAAATGAACGGAAAAATCATAGACGTCAGAATGGGTTGTGTTTTTACTGTGGTGATTCTACACATGTTATATCAGCATGCTCTAAATGCCTAACAAGGGTTGTTAGTCCTGTCGCCATTGGTAATTTGCAACCTAAATTTATTTTGTCTGTGACTTTAATTTGCTCTTTGTCTTCTTACCCTGTTATGGCGTTTGTGGATTCAGGTGCCGCCCTGAGTCTTATGGATCTGTCATTTGCCAAGCGCTGTGGTTTTGTTCTTGAACCGTTAGTAAATCCTATTCCTCTTAGAGGTATTGATGCTACGCCATTGGCGGAAAATAAACCGCAGTTTTGGACGCAGGTGACCATGTGCATGACTCCTGAACATCGGGAGGTGATTCGTTTTCTTGTTCTGCATAAAATGCATGATTTGGTCGTTTTGGGTCTGCCATGGTTACAGACCCACAATCCAGTCCTGGATTGGAAGGCAATGTCTGTGTCAAGTTGGGGCTGTCAGGGAATTCATGCTGATTCCCCGCCGGTGTCTATTGCTTCCTCTACTCCTTCGGAAGTTCCTGAGTATTTGTCTGATTATCAGGATGTATTCAGTGAGTCCAGATCCAGTGCTCTGCCTCCTCATAGGGACTGTGACTGCGCCATAGATTTGATTCCAGGTAGTAAATTTCCTAAGGGAAGATTATTTAATCTGTCAGTACCTGAGCATGCCGCAATGCGTTCATATATCAAGGAGTCTCTGGAGAAGGGGCATATCCGTCCTTCTTCTTCCCCTCTTGGTGCGGGATTCTTTTTTGTGGCCAAGAAGGACGGATCTTTGAGACCTTGTATTGACTATCGGCTACTGAATAAAATCACTGTAAAATTTCAGTATCCTTTGCCTCTCTTGTCGGACTTGTTTGCCCGGATTAAGGGTGCCAAGTGGTTCATCAAGATAGATCTTCGTGGTGCATACAACCTTGTGCGCATTAAGCAAGGTGATGAATGGAAGACTGCATTTAATACGCCCGAAGGTCATTTTGAGTACTTGGTGATGCCTTTTGGGCTTTCTAATGCTCCCTCAGTATTTCAGTCCTTTATGCATGATATTTTCCGGAAGTATCTGGATAAATTTATGATTGTTTATCTGGACGATATTCTGGTTTTCTCTGGAGATTGGGACTCACATGTGGAGCAGGTCAGGATGGTGTTTCAGGTTTTGCGTGAGAATGCCTTGTTTGTTAAAGGCTCAAAGTGTCTCTTTGGAGTACAGAAAGTTCCCTTTTTGGGGTTTATTTTTTCCCCTTCTGCTGTGGAGATGGACCCAGTCAAGGTCCGAGCTATTCATGAGTGGACTCAACCCACGTCAGTTAAGAGTCTTCAGAAGTTCTTGGGTTTTGCTAACTTCTACCGTCGTTTTATCGCTAATTTTTCTAGCGTTGTTAAACCTTTGACGGATATGACCAAGAAAGGTTCTGATGTTGCTAACTGGGCTCCTGCAGCCGTGGAGGCGTTCCAGGAGTTGAAGCGCCGGTTTACTTCGGCGCCTGTTTTGTGCCAGCCTGATGTCTCACTTCCCTTTCAGGTCGAGGTGGATGCTTCTGAGATTGGGGCAGGGGCCGTTTTGTCACAGAGAGGCCCTGGTTGCTCGGTAGTGAGACCATGTGCTTTCTTCTCTAGGAAGTTTTCGCCTGCTGAGCGGAATTATGATGTGGGCAATCGGGAATTACTGGCCATGAAGTGGGCATTTGAGGAGTGGCGTCATTGGCTCGAGGGTGCTAAGCATCGTGTGGTGGTCTTGACTGATCACAAAAATTTGATGTATCTCGAGTCTGCTAAACGCTTGAATCCTAGACAGGCCCGCTGGTCATTGTTTTTCTCCCGTTTTGACTTTGTGGTCTCGTATTTACCAGGTTCAAAGAATGTGAAAGCTGATGCTCTTTCAAGGAGCTTTGTGCCTGACTCTCCTGGAGTCACAGAACCTGTTGGTATTCTTAAAGAAGGAGTTATTTTGTCAGCCATTTCTCCTGATTTGCGACGTGTGTTGCAGAGATTTCAAGCTGGTAGACCTGACTCTTGTCCACCTGACAGACTGTTGTTCCTGATAAGTGGACCAGCAGAGTCATTTCTGAGGTTCATTCCTCAGTGTTGGCAGGTCATCCGGGAATTTTTGGCACCAGAGATCTGGTGGCTAGGTCATTTTGGTGGCCTTCCTTGTCACGGGATGTACGGTCATTTGTGCAGTCCTGTGGGACTTGTGCTCGAGCTAATCCTTGCTGTTCCCGTGCCAGCGGGTTGCTCTTGCCCTTGCCTGTCCCGAAGAGGCCTTGGACACATATTTCCATGGATTTCATTTCTGATCTCCCGGTGTCTCGGGGTATGTCTGTCATCTGGGTGGTATGTGATCGCTTTTCAAAAATGGTCCATTTGGTGCCTTTGCCTAAGCTGCCTTCCTCTTCCGATCTGGTTCCTGTGTCCTTCAGAATGTGGTTCGTTTACACGGCATTCCTGAGAATATTGTGTCTGACAGAGGATCCCAGTTTGTTTCCAGGTTCTGGCGATCCTTTTGTGCTAGGATGGGCATTGATTTATCGTTCTCGTCTGCCTTTCATCCTCAGACTAATGGACAAACTGAGCGAACTAATCAGACTCTGGAAGCTTACTTGAGGTGTTTTGTTTCGGCAGATCAGGATGATTGGGTGACCTTCTTGCCATTGGCTGAGTTTGCCCTAAATAATCGGGCTAGTTCCGCTACTTTGGTTTCGCCATTTTTCTGCAACTCTGGTTTCCATCCTCGTTTTTCCTCGGGACATGTGGAGCCTTCTGACTGTCCTGGAGTAGATTCTGTGGTGGATAGGTTGCAGCAGATCTGGAATCATGTGGTGGACAACTTGAAGTTGTCACAGGAGAAGGCTCAGCGTTTTGCCAACCGCCGCCGCGGTGTGGGTCCCCGACTTCGTGTTGGGGATTTGGTGTGGCTGTCTTCTCGATTTGTTCCTATGAAGGTCTCCTCTCCTAAATTTAAGCCTGGCTTCATCGGTCCTTACAAGATATTGGAAATCCTTAATCCTGTGTCCTTTTGCTTGGATCTTCCGGTTTCGTTTGCCATTCACAACGTGTTCCATAGGTCTTTGTTACGACGCTACGTTGTGCCTGTGGTTCCTTCTGCTGAGCCTCCTGCTCCGGTGTTGGTTGAGGGCGAGTTGGAGTACGTGGTGGAGAAGATCTTGGATTCTCGTCTCTCCAGGCGGAGGCTTCAGTATTTGGTCAAGTGGAAGGGTTATGGTCAGGAGGATAATTCCTGGGTGGTTGCCTCTGATGTGCATGCGGCCGATTTGGTTCGTGCCTTTCACGCTGCTCATCCTGATCGCCCTGGTGGTCTTGGTGAGGGTTCGGTGACCCCTCCTTAAGGGGGGGGTACTGTTGTGAATTAGACTTTTTTGGCTCCCTCTAGTGGTTACTAGTAATATGACTCTGGGATTTCCTTCCCTCTGTCTGCACCCAGCTGGGTCGTTACTTCAGGGGTGTTGCTATATAAACCTCCTGGAACCTTAGTCCAGTGCCTGGCATCGGTGTTATCAGACACATTCTGTTTGCTCCTGTTTGCTGGTCCTGGTTCGTGTTAAATTAAGCTAAGTCTTGCTTCTTTGTTTTTTTGGGTTATTTGTTTGCTATCATTTTTGTCCAGCTTGTACTAAATGTGATTCCTGACCTTGCTGGAAGCTCTAGGGGGCTGGTGTTCTCCCCCCGGGCCGTTAGACAGTTCGGGGGTTCTTGAATTTCCAGTGTGGATATTTTTGATAGGATTTTTTGCTGACCATATAAGTTATCTTTCTTTATTCTGCTATTAGCTAGTGGGCCTCTCTTTGCTAAATTCCTAGCTCATTCTTATGTTTGTCTTTTCCTCTTACCTCACCGTTATTATTTGTGGGGGGCTTCTATCCAACTTTTTGGGGTATTTCCTCTGGAGGCAAGAAAGGTCTTTCTTTTCCCTTCTAGGGGTAGTTAGCTCTTCGGCTGGCGCGAGACGTCTAGGATCAACGTAGGAACGTTCCCCGGCTGCTGGTATTTGTGGTGCTAGGATTAGTTATATGGTCAGCCCAGTTACCACTGCCCTATGAGCTGGTTTTCTGTATTTACTGACTTAGCATTATTCCTGAGACCCTCTGCCATTGGGGTCATAACATCCCCCTTATCTCTAGCCTGGAAGGCATGGCCCTCTCATCCCTATCCTGGTAGGAATAGTCCCCCTCATCCCTATCCTGACAAGAATGATCGCCCTCATCCTTATCCCGCTATGCAGGGTCCCCATCTCGTCCTTGTATGCATGGCCGCATCCTTATCCTTGTATGCAGGGCCCCATCCTTTACCTGGTATGATTGGCCTCCATCCCAGTCCTGCTATGCATGGCCCCATCCTTATTCTGGTATGATTGGCCCCCAGCCCCATCCTGGTATGCATGGCCCTTTCAGAAAACATTAAAAATAACTGTTGTGAATTCCGTTCTTGGGCTCCATCTTGTGGCTATGAATGGTATTTTTGGGAGTTCTGCTCTTGGGCTCCCTCTGGTGGTTTTGAGTGGAACTTAGCAGCTGCCTTCACTAATCGGTTCCCTGGCCTTGTTATTTAACTGGGCTTTAGTCTGTAGTCGATGCCAGCTGTCAATGTTTTCCTGTTGGATTCAGTCCTCTCCTGGAAGTACTCTGTTGGCCAGTCCATTTCAGCTTAAGATAAGTTCTGCTAGTTCTTGGGTGTATCCCTGCTTTTGACCTTCTGTTCAGGTTTAAGTTATGTCTCTTTTGTCCAGCTTGTCATTATGAAATATTCAGGCTAGTTGGAAGCTCTGGGGTGCAGATTTGCCCCTCCACACCGTGAGTCGGTGTGGAGGTTATTTTTGTAAACTCTGCGTGGATTTTAGTTTTTATACTGACCGCACAGTAGCCTTTTCTATCTCTGTCTATTTAGATAGTGTTGGCCTCCTTTGCTGAAATCTATTTTCATTTCTGAGTTTGTCATTTCCCTCTCCACTCACCTTTAATATTTGTGGGGGGCTATCTTTCCTTTTGGGGGTTTCTCTGAGGCGAGATAGTTTTCCGTTTCCATCTTCAGGGGTAGTTAGTTCTTAGGCTGTGTCGAGGCGTCTAGGCAGAGATAGGAACGTCCCACAGCTATTTCTAGTGTTGGTGTTAGGAGTAGGGATTGCGGTCAGTAAAGCTACCACCTCCTCAGAGCTTGTACATTTTACCCACCAGGTCATTTTTGTGCTGCTCCGTAATCACCAGGTCATAACTGTGATTGTTGTCGGTGGAGCTGCCACCTCCTCGGAGCTTGTCCATGATTGGTTTTACCCACCAGGTCATCTCAGTGCTACTCCGTAACCACCAGGTCATAACAGTACAGCTGGCCCACAATGTGTTAAATGCATCTCAAAAGAGGGAAAAGAAAGTTCTGAGTCATTGTTTTTTTTTCCTTGTTGCCTGGTTTGTCCTTTTTCCCCCCCTTGATCTTTGGATGGTTCAGGAGCTTGGTGCTGATATGGAGGTTCAGGGTCTGTCTGCGCGTGTTGATCATCTCGCTGCAAGGGTACAGAGTATCCAAGATTATGTTATTCAAACTCCTGTTTCTGAGCCTAGAATCCCTATCCCTGATTTGTTTTCTGGGGATAGATCTAAGTTTTTGAACTTTAAAAATAATTGCAGATTGTTTTTTGCTCTGAGACCCCGTTCCTCTGGTGACCCCATTCAGCAGGTGAAGATTGTTATTTCTCTGCTGCGCGGAGACCCGCAGGACTGGGCATTCTCGCTTGAGCCAGGGAATCCTGCATTGCTCAATGTAGATTCATTTTTTCAAGCGCTTGGACTGCTTTATGACGAACCTAATTCTGTGGATCAGGCAGAAAAAATCTTGCTGGCTCTTGGTCAGGGTCAGGAAGCAGTAGAAATATATTGTCAGAAATTTAGAAAGTGGTCTGTGCTTACAAAATGGAATGAGGATGCCCTGGCAGCTATTTTCAGAAAGGGTCTTTCTGAAACCCTGAAAGATGTTATGGTGGGGTTCCCCATGCCTGCTGGTTTGAATGAATCAATGTCTCTGGCCATTCAGATTGATCGACGCCTACGTGAACGTAAGGTGGTGCACCATATGGCGGTGTCCTCTGGGCAGAGTTCTGAGCCTATGCAATGTGATAGGATTTTGACGAGAGCAGAACAGCAGGAGTTCAGACGTCAGAATGGGCTGTGTTTTTACTGTGGTGACGCTACTCATGCTATCTCTGACTGCCCGAAGCGTACTAAGAGGGTTGCTAGGTCGGTTACCATCAGTACTCTACAGCCTAAATTTCTCTTGTCTATTACCCTGATTTGCTCATTGTTGTCCTTTTCTGTAATGGCATTTGTGGATTCTGGCGCTGCCCTGAACTTAATGGACCTAGAATTTGCCAGGCGCTGTGGTTTTTCCTTGGAGCCCTTGCAGAGCCCTATTCCCTTGAGGGGGATTGATGCTACGCCATTGGCCAAGAATAAACCTCAGTACTGGACACAGTTAACCATGAACATGGCTCCAGCAAATCAGGAAAATATTCGCTTTTTGGTGTTGCATAATTTGCATGATGTGGTTGTGTTGTTTCCATGGTTACAGGTACATAATCCAGTGCTGGATTGGAAATCTATGTCTGTGACTAGTTGGGGTTGTCAGGGGATACATAGTGACATTCCTCTGATGTCAATTTCCTCGTCCCCTTCTTCTGAAGTTCCTGAGTTTTTGTCGGATTTCCAGGATATATTTGAGGAGCCCAAATCCAGTCCCCTGCCTCCTCATAGGGACTGTCATTGCGCTATTAATTTGATTCCTGGCTGTAAGTTCCTTAAGGGCCGACTTTTCAATCTGTCTGTGCCAGAGCATGCCGCTATGCGGAGTTATGTAAAGGAGTCCTTGGAGAAGGGGCATATTCGCCCGTCTTCGTCACCGTTGGGAGCGGGGTTCTTTTTTGTTGCCAAGAAGGATGGCTCCTTGAGGCCCTGTATAGATTATCGCCTTCTCAATAAGATCACTGTCAAATTCCAGTACCCTTTACCTTTGCTCTCTGATTTGTTTGCTCGGATTAAAGGGGCTAGCTGGTTTACCAAGATTGACCTTCGAGGGGCGTATAATCTTGTCCGCATCAAACAGGGTGATGAATGGAAAACAGCATTTAATACGCCCGAAGGCCATTTTGAATATCTTGTGATGCCTTTCGGGCTCTCTAATGCTCCATCTGTGTTTCAGTCCTTTATGCATGATATTTTCCGGGAGTATCTGGATAAATTCATGATTGTATATTTGGATGATATTTTGGTTTTTTCCGATGATTGGGAGTCTCATGTGAAGCAGGTCAGGATGGTGTTTCAGATTCTTCGTGCTAATGCACTGTTTGTGAAGGGGTCTAAGTGCCTTTTTGGAGTTCAGAAGGTTTCTTTTCTGGGGTTCATTTTTTCTCCCTCGGCTATTGAAATGGACCCTGTTAAGGTCCAGGCTATTTATGATTGGACTCAACCCACATCTGTGAAAAGCCTCCAGAAATTTTTGGGCTTTGCTAATTTTTATCACCGCTTCATTGCTAATTTCTCTACTGTGGTTAAACCTCTAACCGATTTGAACAAGAAAGGTGCTGATGTGGTGAATTGGTCCTCTACGGCTGTGGAGGCCTTTCAGGAGCTTAAGCGTCGTTTTACTTCTGCCCCTGTGTTGCGTCAAGCCAGATGTTTCTCTCCCTTTTCAGGTTGAGGTTGACGCTTCGGAGATTGGGGCAGGAGCTGTTCTGTCTCAGAGAAATTCTGATGGCTCTGTGTTGAAACCGTGTGCTTTCTTCTCCAGATAGTTTTCGCCTGCTGAGCGTAATTATGATGTCGGCAATCGGGAGTTGTTGGCTATGAAGTGGGCATTTGAGCAGTGGCGACATTGGCTTGAGGGAGCTAAGCATCGTGTTGTGGTATTGACCGATCATAAGAATCTAATTTACCTAGAGTCTGCCAAGCGGTTGAATCCTAGACAGGCTCGGTGGTCTTTGTTTTTCTCCCGTTTTGATTTTGTGGTCTCGTATCTTCCGGGATCTAAGAATGTGAAGGCTGATGCCCTGTCTAGGAGTTTTTTGCCTGATTCTCCGGGAGTCCCTGAGCCGGCTGGTATTCTCAAGGTGGGGGTGATTCTTTCTGCTATCTCCCCTGATTTGCGGCGGGTGCTTCAGGAGTTTCAGGCTGATAGACCCGACCGCTGTCCTGTAGGGAAATTGTTTGTTCCTGATAGATGGACTAGTAAGGTGATTTCTGAGATTCATTGTTCTGTATTGGCTGGTCATCCTGGGATCTTTGGCACCAGAGATTTGGTTGCCAGGTCCTTTTGGTGGCCTTCTTTGTCACGGGATGTGCGTTCCTTCGTGCAGTCCTGTGGGACCTGTGCCTGGGCTAAGCCCTGCTGTTCTCGTGCTAGTGGGTTGCTTTTGCCTTTGCCTATCCCTGAGAGGCCCTGGACGCATATTTCCATGGATTTTATTTCTGATCTTCCTGTTTCTCAGAAGATATCTGTCATCTGGGTGGTTTGTGACCGATTTTCTAAAATGGTCCACTTGGTACCTTTGCCTAAGTTGCCTTCCTCCTCTGATTTGGTTCCTTTATTTTTTCAGCATGTGGTTCGTTTGCATGGTATTCCGGAGAATATTGTGTCTGACAGAGGTACCCAGTTTGTTTCTAGGTTTTGGCGGTCCTTTTGTGTTAGAATGGGCATTAATTTGTCTTTTTCTTCGGCATTTCACCCTCAGACAAATGGACAGATAGCGAACCAATCAGACCTTGGAAACCTATTTGAGATGCTTTGTGTCTGCTGATCAGGATGATTGGGTTACTTTTTTGCCGTTGGCCGAGTTTGCCCTTAATAATCGGGCTAGTTCGGCTACCTTGGTTTCACCTTTTTTTTGTAACTTCGGTTTTCATCCTCGTTTTTCTTCAGGGCAGGTTGAGCCTTCGGACTGTCCTGGGGTAGATTCTGTGGTGGACAGGTTGCAGCGGATTTGGACTCATGTGGTGGACAATTTAACATTGTCTCAGGAAAAGGCTCAACGTTTTGCTAACCGCCGTCGGTGTGTTGGTCCCCTGCTTCGGGTTGGGGATTTGGTCTGGTTGTCTTCTCGTCATGTTCCTATGAAGGTCTCTTCCCCTAAGTTCAAGCCTCGTTTTATTGGTCCTTATAGGATTTCGGAAATTATCAATCCGGTGTCTTTTCGTTTGGCCCTTCCAGCTTCTTTTTCCATTCATAATGTATTCCATAGATCTTTGTTGCGGAGGTATGTGGTGCCCGTGGTCCCCTCCGTTGACCCTCCTGCTCCGGTGTTGGTTGAGGGGGAGTTGGAATATGTGGTGGAGAAGATTTTGGATTCTCGTCTTTCGAGGCGGAAACTTCAGTATCTGGTCAAGTGGAAGGGTTATGGTCAGGAGGATAATTCTTGGGTTTTTGCCTCCGATGTCCATGCTGCCGATTTGGTACGTGCTTTTCATTTGGCTCGTCCCGATCGGCCTGGGGGCTCTGGTGAGGGTTCGGTGACCCCTCCTCAAGGGGGGGTACTGTTGTGAATTCCGTTCTTGGGCTCCATCTTTTGGCTATGAATGGTATTTTTGGGAGTTCTGCTCTTGGGCTCCCTCTGGTGGTTTCGAGTGGAACTTAGCAGCTGCCTTCACTAATCGGTTCCCTGGCCTTGTTATTTAACTGGGCTTTAGTCTGTAGTCGATGCCAGCTGTCAATGTTTTCCTGTTGGATTCAGTCCTCTCCTGGAAGTACTCTGTTGGCCAGTCCATTTCAGCTTAAGATAAGTTCTGCTAGTTCTTGGGTGTATCCCTGCTTTTGACCTTCTGTTCAGGTTTAAGTTATGTCTCTTTTGTCCAGCTTGTCATTATGAAATATTCAGGCTAGTTGGAAGCTCTGGGGTGCAGATTTGCCCCTCCACACCGTGAGTCGGTGTGGAGGTTATTTACTCTGCGTGGATTTTAGTTTTTATACTGACCGCACAATAGCCTTTTCTATCTCTGTCTGAAATCTATTTTCATTTCTGAAAAGTAGGAGTAGGGATTGCGGTCAGTAAAGCTACCACCTCCTCAGAGCTTGTACATTTTACCCACCAGGTCATTTCTGTGCTGCTCCGTAATCACCAGGTCATAACTGTGATTGTTGTCGGTGGAGCTGCCACCTCCTCGGAGCTTGTCCATGATTGGTTTTACCCACCAGGTCATCTCAGTGCTGCTCCGTAACCACCAGGCCATAACAAATAACCAAACCATTACACTTACCTTCCCAGCGCTCCCTCCTTCCAATAAGACAATGACCCAAAGCATACTGCTAAAGCAACACTCAAGTCATTTAAGGGGAAATGTGTAAATATTTTGGAGTGGCCTAGTCAAAGCCCAAACCTTAATCCAATTGAGAATTTGTGGCAGGTATATTGATAGAGGGTTTACCAGAGGAAGACATTTACGGTAACTTGACGAAGCAGGAGCACTTTTGCCTTGAGGAATGGGAAAAAACCTCAGCGGCAAGATGTGAAAAGCTCATAGAGACTTATCCAAAGCCAAATTGCAGCTGTAATTGCCACAAAAGGAGGGTCTACAAAGTACTGACTTTAGGGGGTGAATAGTTATGTACTCTAAAGTTTTCATTTTTTTGCCTACTTGTTTGCTTCACAATGAAAGGAAAACCAAATGTTCAAGGTTGTAAGCATGTTCTTTACATGTTATTAATAATAATAATAATAATAATAATAAATCCTATAAAAAGAAGGAAATACAAATAGTAAGTTGGCAGTAAGCCCTGAATGCCAACAAATCAAAGAGAAGCCCAAGAAAGGGTATTCAAAAAAGGACAACATCAATAATCCATAGATTACCGTAATTCAATACTTTGACAAGGACATATTAAAAAATGATTAAAAAGAACTTCTCAGGAGTGGGAGGGGTATGCTGTCAAAAATATGTTCATATTTAATCATTCAAACAAGTCACTGTAATACTGTACCACTAATCAACCATGTGTATACATAGCATGATATAAACCAATAAGGTACTTGTATTTATACAATGTCTGTTAAGGCATAATCAATATATTATAAAATGTTTATCCAGAAATAATTGCACCCATGATTATCCACATATATTTACAGTACTAACTGATATAATTATCATGGTATAATAGCCAAATGCTTAGGCAATTAATATTTTTTAAAGTGCTATTACAATGATTAACGTTACAGGCTAAAGAGAAATAAAGTACATGATTCTAGACAAGCTATCTAAAGAGCAAGTGCCATTGAACAGCTTCATAGAATGAGGAATACATACATGGTGTGAGAAGATATCACATGACACTCCCTGATGAAGCAGGAGCGAAACAGCTCTAGAGTGGTGTGGGGGGTTGTGGTATGTCCTCATACAGTGTTTTTCTTTCCACTATCTTATGATATCTTCTCACACCACATATGTATTCCTCATTCTATGAAGCTGTTCAATGGCACTTGCTCTTGTCTAAAATTACGGTATGTACTTTATTTCTAATTTTACTAATTTTGTTTAATAATAAAGATCATGATATAAAAGCAATCACATAGAAAAATGGCCAAAAAAAAGAACCAACACAAAAACCTAATTTGAAAAATAGGTCATTTTTTTAACAAAACATTCCCTTTCATTCATGGAAATGAAAATCTAGAAAAGGGACGTCTATACCATAGCAAGAATTGACAATCAGATTTAGTTTTGTTTTTGTAATTTTCTTCTTTTATTCCAGTATTTTGACTTCCTGATTCGTAATTGGCATGACGCAGAACAATGTGGAGCCGAACAGGGTGAATCCTATTATGAATCAATTATTGAGGTTTGCAATTTTATAGTAACTCAAATTACTATTAAATTTTGTATTAAATTTACATTATCTTTCCTGTACAGTAGAATCCTTTATTTTGCCACACAGTTGTAAAAATATCGGTCAATAGTTTAGTATTTGTGTCTAGTGTACTTACTGTACTTCCTGATGATGCAGACTGAGCAACAATCTGCCTTGATTTAAAGGGAATCTACACTAATAGTACATTTTATTAGATTATAAAGAAGTGGCGGACAGATTGAAGAGCATATGGCTGTAGGATCAGAATACACAGGGGTTGATTGCAGTCCATTTTTAATCAAGTTTTTATTAAAGGATTGGCCAGGTTGAGATCAACATGTCTGAATTCTCTCCAATAGATAACACCTTTTTCACATTTTGTATGGTCCTGCAGTTCAGTTGCATTGATGTGATTGGCGCAGATCTGCAATACCACTCACTACCTGTCGACAGTGGTGGTGTTTTTGGAAGAAGACAGCTTCTCTTTACTAATTTTGGGGAACCCCTTTAATTTTCAATTGTATATTTGTTAAAGTAATAATGAAAGATTGCAGTGAAGTCCAATAACTCACTGCCCTCCTGTAACACTTGGATATAAAGTTCATGATGTTAATAAAAGCTGTAAAGCTTTAGCCTCTTGTGTCTTAAATACTGTGGTCATTCGTGATTTCTTTTCCACAGCAAATGAGCATCTTTCCAAGTTTAGGATAAATGGGTTCATGAATACCATAAAGAGCAGCTTTTTTATTAGTGACCACAGTATTGCTTGGTATTTATCTGTATCTCCCACTGT
Source organism: Ranitomeya variabilis (assembly GCF_051348905.1). Lineage (NCBI taxonomy): Eukaryota > Metazoa > Chordata > Amphibia > Anura > Dendrobatidae > Ranitomeya > Ranitomeya variabilis. The sequence goes on from NC_135236.1 coordinate 72,347,489, forward strand.
TATCAACTTTAATTTATGAGGAATAGAGATGAGTGACTCCATTCACAGGACCCTGGTCTATAGGCCATGTCAGTTGTCTTTGGTCGCAAGTAAGGAGCTCTCCGAATCTTTGCCTACCTGTTGGCATCCCCAATGCCTCTCCTGATTTGGAGGTCCTGTGAGACATCATTGCTGTGTCGTGACGCACACATGACATGGCTCCATTTACCAATCGGAAGTGGAGTCAGGATATTTCGGTAGGTAAGAGGTTGTGGGAATGCTCCCATCCAGTTGAAGGGGGATAAGGACCGGTTTGTTGTGGGCTACAACAGAGTTCTCTTTGCCCTGAAACCCCTCTTCTAAACAGGAGTCGTACAGACAAGTGTGGTGATTGTGAGTTCGTTCTTTACTCCCTTGTAGTTCAGGAGTTCTGGTTACCTCCCCGTCCATAGGATCGGATCTGGCTGCAGCTACAGATATGACAGGAGACTATAGGTTCAGTTCAACAGGTTCAGATTTACTGTGTAAGGCTAGTTTCACACTAGCGTTTTGAGGAGCTGCGGAAGGCTGCGGACTTCCTCCGTGAAGCCCCGCCCTTGGCCGCACCTCCGCCGCTAGGTCCGCCTACTTCTGCATGTGGCGGACATGTGGCCTGCGTACCTATCTTTAACATTAGGTACACAGGTCGTGCCGCTGTATGCGGATGCTTCCGCATGCGTCGTTTTGACGATGCAGCGACCAGCGTAGAACGCAGCTTGTAGCAATTTTTTTTTCTCTGCATCGTCAAAACGACGCATGCGGAAGCATCCGCATAAAGCCGCACGACCTGCATACCTAATCTTAAAGATAGGTATGCAGGTCGCATGCAGAAGTAGGCGGAGCTAGCGGCCGAGGGCGGGGCTTCACGGAGGAAGTCCGCAGCCCTCCGCAGCTCCTCAAAACGCTAGTGTGAAACTAGCCTAATATGGATACAAGCAGCTGCGGCATACATATTGAGACAGGATCCCTTTTGGTGATGTTCCCTTGGTAAGAGCTTCCCATCTGGCATAATAGTTTCCCTGAAGCCCACCATCTTTTGCTTTCACTGTGACCAGATTGACATCTTCCTCACAAGGGGGACAGAGACATGACACTCAATGTCTCTTCTGAGCCCTAGGCCCAAGACTGTCTTGGTGTCTAAACGAAGCTTGAGATGTGCCTTCCTACTGTTAGGATACTTGCACTGCGAGAACTCTTCTGCCTCTGCTGCATCTGTTTTCCTAGAGCCCGTTGGCACAGTCATTTTATAGCACTTTCCTCAGAACTACCTGACACACTTGATTCTCCTAGACTTCTCACTCTCATATGTCTAAACTAGGAAGTGCTTCATCTATAAATTAATCTAACCATTCCCAACTAGTGAGCTAATCCCATAAATTAAATTATATGTTTTCCTGTGTAGTGTGAAATATATCCCTATGCTGGAAGTGGTTCCCCTAGTGGACAGACCTCCCGCATTCCTAAGGCAAAGCCGAAACACAAAACCAGCCACAGAAATAAAATATAATCTTTTTATCACGCACATGAATATATAAAACAGCAAACAACATTATGTAAATCCCTTGCTGCTACGACGTCTTCTTCAACCATTCCACCCAATTCATGCCCCCACAGCAAAATATGGTCATCCCCGATCATTTTTATCACACAAAAACACTGCAAAAAAACAAAAATATTTCAAACCCTCTTTGCTTCTCCCATGCACATCGTCCATAACGTCCATGTCCTCTTAGAGCTGTCGGTCCCATGACTGGGTGACCTGATCTTCTTTTCTGTGTGAGGCAACAGCCCTCAAGTAGCAACTGGCTACAACAAGAAGAAAATGAGAGAACTGGAATACTAGAACATTCACTCCTTTGTTCTGCTGAGCCCAGTCTCAACAGATGGCCTTAGAACATGGCCACCGAGGGAACAGTATCACGGAAGACGAGATACCTGTAACATCAGCAGCCCTTCATTTTTTCTTCTCTCTCAATGATGCAAGACAGGTGTTGGGGGATGGAGGGCGATCCCACCTCCAGGGTTAGTTAGGGAACTTCTCCTTTCCGTGGTCTACTTCAGGTGACTCTGTCCCAGAAACCACAATATGCGTCATGTTATTGCTGGTCAAAAAGAAACTTGGGACGGCCTCAAGGGGACTTTAGTGCCGGAGCATTTTGCTTCTCCAGCCCGAACAGGGTTGGTGCACTACTTTGGGTGCTGACCTTCCTAGGTGTGTTGGCCAACTCTGATGCCCAAACATGGGCTGTGCGGGCGGTGGGTATCGACATTGTTGACCCACTCAAAATCAGCCTCCTCCCACCTGGAAACTTCTTCAGCGGTCGCTGGCTGTGTGAAGCTCACCGCGTTCCATACATTGCAGCACCAGACCTTACAAAAGTTAACTTTCTCACCCACAAACAGGCTGAGCAGACAGTATGGTATGGGATCCCTTTTCACCATGGCCCTATTCGCGTAGACCTCTTTGCCCATACCCTATTCTTTAATAAAGATATACCCCTTTATATGATTGAAAACAACAACTCGACTTTCGGTAATCTGCTCTTCAAAGGCCTCCCTTCTCGGTCCCGTCAGCCACTCTCGTGAGAGAATGTTGTCCTACATTATTTCCTCCACAACATTAGAAAGCTCCCGCGTCCAGCAGAAGCCAAAGAAAGCCAGCCTCTCCGGTATCAGGGGGTCCCACTGTTCCTGGTCCCAATCAAACGACTTGGGGAGGGGGGGCAGGTAGCGGGGCTTCTTCCTGCCTTTTCCTCTTCTTCTTCCCCCTTGGTCTCTAGGGACAATGTGGGCAACCCGACGGGAGTAGACTGACTTGTGAGAGTCACAGCTTCCAGGGCCAGCATCCGGTACTCTTCTGATATCCAACTCCAATTAACAAGCTGAACCTCGTGTTGCACAAGGCCCCCTTCAGGACGCCGCGTCACCTCCCAATGCACTGCTACCACCATCGCTGGTTCTTCCTCTCTTTCAGCCCTGCTGGGAATCTTCCCTGCGACAGCCCCTGATGTGGTCAGATAGATTATTTCCTCATCGGAAGAACAGTCCATCTGGTTGGCCATATCGGACTTCTTAACTGTGTGCCTCATCCTCAGAACGGCTCCTTTCACGTCTTGTTGGGACAAGTGCTGTAAGCATGCTGGTAATGGTTCCCCTAGTGGACAGACCACCTGTCTTCCAAGGGACGGCCTTAAGGCAAAGCCCAGAGGAAACTGAAACACAAAACCCGCCATAGAAATGAAATATAACCTTTTTATCACACACATGAATATATAAAACAGCAAACAACATCATGTAACTCCCTTGTTGCCATGACGTCTTCTTCAGCCCTTCCACCCACTTCACACAGTATTAAAGGACTTCTGGCCACTGGACCAGAATCTTGTTAATTGATTCACTTATCTTTAATTCACAGCAAGTGTTTAATTCTCCATTAACGGCAGTAAAGTTTTCAAATTTACCAGTGAAATTAATGGGCAGTCTACAGTGGGGGAAATAAATATTTGATCCCTTGCTGATTTTGTAAGTTTGCCCACTGACAAAGACATGAACAGTCTATAATTTTAATGGTAGGTTAATTTTAATATGTTAAAATATTAAAATTAGCCTACCCTTAAAATTATAGCCTGTTCATGTCTTTGTCAGTGGGCAAACTTACAAAATCAGCAAAGGGATCAAATATTTATTTCCCCCACTGTATGTAATGCACAGACATATTTGGTTTTCTAATGTGATAATACACTTTTTGTAGACAGTATAGATGAGAGTCCTAAAGAACAGGAAACATAAAATTAACTGATGGTAATTTAAAAATCTGATTGTGAAATTAGTCATACTACTATACATATCATCTAAGTTTATGACTCTTAAGTTCTCTCATTATGATTTGTTTTGTTATACAGAAAATGAAGGCAAGATATAAGAATTGCACATTTTTAGAAGTCCTTGATCAGTGTTCTTCTAATTGCTTCTTGATGCCACATCCAGGCAACAACATCACTAGCAAGGATACAGGAAGACTTATAGGTAATTGTCATGTCGCTGTTTGCATGGTTTCTCTTGCTACATTATCAGGTGGCGGATTATGGGCAGCCAGGGCTGTGGGCAGTCACCATATGTTTCAGGTGACATGTCAAATGATGACCAAGGGAGTCATGAGATGGGTCTCGTGATGAATACACATGTGCTTTGGCATACATTCTGCATATGAACAGCGGTATATATAACAAATAAAATGATATGTAATAAGAAATGCTGCAATTCATAACAAAAGAGGACATTATGTGATAAGGGACAACACGATACAATGTAAGACGCTATGTAATAAGGGATGATGCTATATAATGTATAACAAGAAAGTACACCATGTAAAAATGGAAAGCACAAAAAAAAAACCTTAATAATGGTATACAAAAGAGGAAAAATGTGTATCAGCTCACCACCACATCGATAAATACAGATAATCAATGGAACGATGCTTGGGGAAAAAAAAACTTCCAGGCCAGTATTCTCGGGTGAGATAAGTCCTATAAAAAAACAGTATTGATCCAGCACCATAGAAGTATTTAAAAACCTGATCTTTTTTCACTGAAAAAAGCTGCAGACAAAAAATATTTTTTTCTGGCTTTTTTGCTGCTTTTTTTGCTTCATTCTTGCTGCCCTCTTCAGGATTCCAGAGTTCCGCTTTGCTTCCACCATGCAAGCATGAACAATACAAGGTGTTAAGCCATCAATACAAAATGTATACAAAACCATAAAACATTTTTGATAAAAAAGGGCAATTTGGTCATATCACACTATGTAAGAAGGGATGGTATACATAACACGAGATTACTTTGTAGTAAGGGCAGCACTATAAATAACAAGAGCATACACTATACAATAACGGACAAGGCTATTCATAATAAGAAAGGTCACCATGTACTAATGGCGGTATACATAATAAGGGAGGTTGTTTTTCAAACACAATTATTACTCCCATCATTTCTCTGCAAGTCATACCGTATACAGAATACATTTTTACATCCAGTAACCAACCACTGACATCTCATTTGATAGTCGTTTTCTATTGTTTCTCTTCAATCTGGTCAGACCTTCATGTTGACATTTTCCAGCACTTCAGAGTTTGCCGCACTGATCACTGTACCCCTAAAGATAAAAAAGTCATATATGTATATATTTGCGTCCTGAATAAAAATGTCCCTCACTGCACCCCTAAACACAAATATGCACCACACCATTAACCCCTTCATGACCTTGGGATTTTCTGTTTTTCCGTGTTCGTTTTTCGCTCCCCTCCTTCCCAGAGCCATAACTTTTTTATTTTTCTGTCAATTTGGCCATGTGAGGGCTTATTTTTTGCGGGACGAGTTGTACTTTTGAACGAAATCATTTGTTTTACCATGTCGTGTACTAGAAAATGGGAAAAAAATTCCAAGTGCGGTGAAATTGCAAAACAAGTGCAGTCCCACACTTGTTTTTTGTTTGGCTTTTTTGCTAGATTCACCAAATGCTAAAACTGACCTGCCATTATGATTCTCCAGGTCAGTACGAGTTCATAGACACCTAACATGACTAGGTTATTTTTTATCTAAGTGGTGAAAAAAAATTCAAAACTTTGCTAAAAAAAAATAAAAATAAATAAATTGCGCCATATTCCGATACCCGTAACGTCTCCATTTTTCATGATCTGGGGTCGGTTGAGGGCTTATTTTTTGCGTGCCGAGCCGGCGTTTTTAATGATACCATTTCGGTGCAGATACGTTCTTTTGATCGCCCATTATTGCATTTTAATGCAATGTCGCTACGACAAAAAAAACGTAATTCTGGCTTTTCCAATTTTTTTCTCGTTACGCCGTTTAGCGATCAGGTTAATGCTTTTTTTTTATTGATAGATCGGGCGATTCTGAACACGGCGATACCAAATATGTGTAGGTTTGATTTTTTTATTTTTTTTTTGATTGGGGCAAAAGGAGGGTGATTTAAACTTTTATATTTTTTTTATTTTTTTCACATTTTTTTACTTTTTTTTTTAACTTTTGCCATGCTTCTATAGCCTCCATGGGAGGTTAGAAGCTGGCACAACACGATCGGCTCAGCTACATAGCAGCGATCTGATGTTCGCTGCTATGTAACAGAAATGCAGGTGTGCTGTGAGCACTGACCACAGGGTGGCGCTCACAGCTGCCGGGGATCAGTAACCATAGAGGTCTCAAGAACCTCTATGGTTACTATTCTGAAGCATCGCCGACCTCCGATCATGTGACGGGGGTCGGCGATGCGCTCATTTCCGGCCGCCTGGCCGGAAGCACCGGTTAAATGCCGCTGTCTGCGTTTGACAGCGGCATTTAACTAGTTAATAGCGGCGGGTGAATCGCGATTTCACCCGCTGCTATTGTGGGCACATGTCAGCTGTTCAAAACAGCTGACATGTCCTGGCTTTGATGTGGGCTCACCGCGGAGCCCTGCATCAAAGCAGGGGATCTGACCTCGGACGTACTATCCCGTCCGAGGTCAGAAAGGGGTTAAAATTTAATTAGCCATTGTGCAGTGCACCATTCTGAATATGAATTGATAAGGCCTCTTTCACACTTCCGTCTTTCAGCTTCCGTCACAATCCGTCGATTTTTGAAAAAACAGGATCCAGCAAATTTTTCTGCTGGACCCTGTTTTTTCTCATAGACTTGTATTAGCGACGGATTGTGACAGATGGCCATCCGTTTCATCCGTCGTGCACTGGATCCGTCAGAAAATCGCTGTCCGTCGGGCGGAGAAAACGTTCAGAGGAATGTTTTTTCTGTCCGTCGGAAAATCGCTCAGTGACGGGTCCTGCGCTGCCCGTCGTTGGCTATAATGGAAGAATATGGGCGCAGGATCCGTCGCTGACCGTCAAAAGCAGGAATCCAGCGACGGGTCCGGTCTTTTGAAACTGAGCATGTGTGGAAGAATTTCCCATCAGGGAAATTCTCGCTCGCTCGCTCTCTCTCTCTTTTTACTATTGATGCTGCCTATGCAGCATCAGTAGTAACAAGATCTAATGTTAAAAATAATAAAAAATCGCAATATTCTCACCTTCCGGAGTCCCGCGCAGTGCTCCCGATGCTGCCGGCAGCTTCCGTTCCCAGTAATGCATTGCAGCAATTACCCAGATGACCTAGCGATCTCGCGAGACTGCTAGGTCATCTGGGTAATTACCGCTATGCATTACTGGGAACGGAAGCTGTCGGGAGCATCAGGAACGCTGTGCGGGACTCCGGAAGGTGAGAATATTGCGTTTTTTAATTTTTTTAAATTATTTTTAAACTGGGTTGTGTTGTGTATGCGTTTTCGCAGCAGAAAACCGCTGCGAAGACGCATACACAACAGGTGCACATAGCCTCGACGGATCTGTCAAAAAAACGGATCCAGTGCACCCGTTTTTTACAATCTGCACAGGATCCGTCTTTTCAACATTTTGACAGATCCTGTGCAGATTGTAAAAACGGAAGTGTGAAAAAAGCCTAAGTCAGCACCGTGTCCCCTATTAACTATAATTATACACTTTTGCCACCCAATAAAAATAATAATTTAATTAGGCACGGTCTCTCTCCCCCAAATCACTACCAGCAACTTTCTTGTGTCCTCTACCCCTCCCACTGTGCTCCCCCCAAATCCATGTTGTTTATTCTCTCTTCCCCCATACTGTGTTCCTCGCACTACCCCAAATCATTACAAGTCCCTGTCTCCCCTTCAACTCATTACAAGTTACTTTCCTGTGTCGTCCCTCACAATATCCACCATCATGCTTTCCTTCTATATTAAAAAAAAAGAAAGAAGGAATCACCTACCTTTCCTGACAATACACCGCGCCACTGCTTCCCTCATAGGCCACTTCTAGCTGGATACCTGCTAAATGATGCAAGTGGCGCAATGACACCATCGCACGCCCTCAGTAATAGAAAAAGTGACTTGTAGGAAGCCAAGAATGACTTTGTGCAGCCTATCTGTTATCTTCTATTGAAGGATGTTCTCTGTTGGCGATGCACAATAATGGTGACAAAAAAAGACTTTAATAATGGCAATCTTGCCGTAGGTTCCACTAGAATCCTGCACCCTGGGCGATAGCTCAGTCATATGGCCCTCATTATAATCCACACCTGTTACTTATTCAGGACCTTTTGATGTATACATATAGCTTGTACATTCTTGGGCTTTAACCACATAGAAGCTGCATTTAACAGCTTAACCCCTTAGGTGCCTGTCACGATTCGAATGGCGAGTGACCTGGGACCAGGGGCACCTTTCCTGGCCCTAACACTAGGGGGCGCCCTAACTCGCCCTGTTCCCCAGGATACTTCAGATGGCGAAGAAGGCCTCCGCCCTTGCCATATCTCCTAGAACAGCCCTTCGTCTGTCCCCTTCCCCAACCCACAAGACAGACAGGGTAACAAAGACAAGGGTAAACTGAAAACTCCACACACACAAAATATACACTCACATATAACAGAGGTATTCTCCAGGGTGTGTAGGGAGAGGGAAGAAAGCAAAACAGGGAAGGATAAGGAATTTTCAAGCATACAAACCAGACAACCGTCACTAATAAACTCCTCCAGCTCGCCTTATCAAAACCAGCTTCTCCCACTCAAATGACGAGGACTTGGTAATCGGGCTCAGGTTTTATAGGGAAAAGGAGTGGCTAACTGAGCACAGCTGAATGCAGGAGTTTCCAGTAAGGCCGATTAACCCCTGTTCTGCTGGAAGAAATAACCACATTTAATACACTGGAGAAGTGCTTGTTCTCTGCGCAGTAGGAGCAACCAGATGCTGCGGTCTTCTGGCTCCTCTCCGTTGAGGTAACCCCGTTACAGTGCCATAACAAATAAGTTACAAACATAAAAATATATATATATATATATATATATATATATATATATATATATATATATATATATATATACAGTGGGGCAAAAATAATTTATTTTCCACCATAAAATGCAAATAAAATGATAAAAAAACAGACAATGTGATTTTCTGGATTTTTTTTTCTCAGTTTGTCTCCCATAGTTGAGGTCTACCTATGATGTAAATTACAGACGCCTCTCATCTTTTTAAGTGGTGGAACTTGCACTATTGCTGACTGACTAAATACATTTTTGCCCCACTGCATATATATATATATATATATATATATATATATATGTATATATATATATATATATATATATATATATATATATATATATATATATATATACACATACACTGCTCAAAAAAATAAAGGGAACACTTAAACAGCACAATGTGACTGCAAGTCACTCACACCTTTGAGAAATCAACCTGTTCAGTTATGAAACGACACAGATTGTGAATTAATTTCTTCTGCTGTTGTGACAAATGAAACAGACAACAAGTAGAAATGATAGGCAATTAGCAAGACAACCCCTATAAAGGAGTGGTTCTACAGGGGGTGACCACAGACCATTTTTCTGTGCTCATCTTTTTTGGCTTTTGTTTTGGTCACTTTTGCATTTTCTCATTGCTCTCACCCCTATAGATACTGTACAGTAGCATGAGGTGGTGTCTACAACCCACAGAAGTTGCTTAGGTATTGCAGCTGATCCAGGATGGCACGTCAATTCGAGCTGAGGCAAGAAGGATAGCTATGTCTGTCAGCACATTGTCCAGCGCATGGAACATAAACATAAGGATGAATGACCTCTGGGAGATCAAAACATCCAACACCGCGGAGACACCATCACGTGTTTCTCAACGCAGTGATCCAGAACACTGCCCCCATCCCTTAGGGGAAATATGCAAATGCATGTAGAAAAGCCACGGCTATTCATTGCTTGCGTTGAGAAACACGTGATGGTGTCTCTGCGGCTTTTCTACATGCATTTGCATATTTCCCCTAAGGGATGGGGGCAGTGTTCTGGATCACTGCGTTGAGAAACACGTGATGGTGTCTCCACGGTGTTGGATGTTTTGATCTCCCCGAGGTCATTCATCCTTATGTTTATAGTCCTTTCACTAGGCACTGCTCCTAATAGCCAGTTTCCTACTCCACACTGATGAGGGGCAAATACCCCGAAACAGCTGTCTGTGGATGGATACCATGTTTTGGTATAGGTGGTTTTCCTTTATTGGATGCTGCCCTTCCCGTGGTTGTTCCTTCCCGGTGAAAGACCTGGCTATTCATTGCTTGCGTTGAGAAACACGTGATGGTGTCTCCGCGGCTTTTCTACATGCAGAGCATGGAACAGATACCAGGAGACAGGCCGGTACACAAGGAGACATGGAGGGGGCCGTAGGAGGGCAACAACCCAGCAGCAGTACTGCTACCTCCTAATTTGTGCAAGGATGAACAGGAGGAGCAGTGCCAGAGCCCTGCAAAATGACCTGCAGCAGGTCGCTAACATCCATATGTCTGCTCAAACGGTCAGAATCAAACTCCATGAGGGTGGTATGAGGGCCCGACGTCCACAAGTGGGTGTTGTGCTTACAGCCCAAAACCAGGCAGGGAGATTGGCATTTGCCCTAAATTGGCAAATTCGACATTGGCGCACTGTGCTCTTCATGGATGAGAGCAGGTTTACACTGTACACATGTGAGTAATCAGAAAAGTAACCAATTGTATGTATAAATGATGTGTCATGCACCAATAAATAATCAATCCTCCCAAATAAAGAGTGCAAAAAATTGACAATATTAAAAATAGTGTTTATTGAAAATAATACAAAATAAAATAAAATAATATATTCACCAAATATAGCTGATAAATAGGAGCACATATAGTAGTATTATAGGACAACCCAGATAATATAATAACTAGTAATAACCTTTACTATAATGTGATAAATCCTCAAAAATCACAAAAATATGAAAATTATATACAACCACCATAATTCATAAGAAAAATCTTAATAAAAATAATATCTCCCCCCAATTTTTTTGGGGGGGGATATAAATGCAGCGCCCCAGAGTCCTGGTCGTTGAAGTACTGATGCTCCGCCGCTAAGGGGGGCTATGGTACGTCTGATGGCACTGAAGGAGTTCACCTGACCAGGTATCACAGACACCAATACACTTCACAGTCTGGCCTCCAGGGGGAGCTAAGGGTGCTATGTATTAGGCCACTCCTCACAATCTGGTAAAACTGGGGGTTGGATAGGAAGTTAGGCAGAAAGCTGACTGGGTTGGAACCAGGCAACATCCTGTGGCAGAGGGTGTTGCAGGGGAAGATTCAGGGGAGTCCCTGTCAGGGGTGGGATCCTGACAGAGGCCTAGCGAACAGAGAGAACGTTACAGAACCGCGCCTGCACTTGATCGCGGCGGTACCCTAAGAAAGGACGAGAAGCGAGGTTTATTGTGCTGAGTGAGAAACGAGATCAACGCAACAAGGAGAAACACCAGTAGGAGTCGTGTTGTAAGATCGAGGCAACATCCTACTGAGGCGCGCAGCCGGTGGCCGGAACGCCGAGGAAGTACTAGGCTCCAAGCAATACTTCAAACCTACGGCAGGACAGTCAGTTATAGGCGGGCTGTCTCACTCAAATCACCTAAGAAGACATAGGGGGCAACAATAGGAGAGGGGCGACTCTAGGGTCCCGGAAGAGCTCCGAGCCTACCCGTCATACGGGTGCGTCCTAGCCATATCATCTGGGGGACGAAGAAGAACATCAGAATCGAGTTGTGAGGGAACTTCAGAAACAGACACAACAGTTGTGGGGACTATCCCGTAAGCTCAGCAGGGAATGACTACAACACACAAGCGCTAGAAGGTAGGCACAGATTTCCACCTGCAAAGGGAACTCCGGACGTGCCACTGGACCGGCCGGACTTGCGCAGCCCGGTTAACCGTATTCCGGACTGAGGATCCTGAAGCCTTCAGTAAAGAGGTAAAGAGACTGCAACCTGGTGTCCTCGTTATTTACTGCGACCGGCACTACACCGCACTACCACCATCATCCACATCTATTATTGGGCGCCCCTCAGCAGGGTCACGGACCGGGTCCAGCCACCGTGACAATCCTAGACCAGAGACTCAGAGACCCGGTACTGGGTACCCCTCGGCCCTGCGGCAGTGGGGGCGCTGCATAAACACCACTCATAAAAAGTGCAAAGTGCAGTGAAAAGAATATTATGGATTGTATCAAGTGCAAAAATGCAAAACTAATGTCACAAAATTGTGCAAAATTGCAAATAAAAGTGCACAAATGCAGCTAATATCAAGATATATCTAAAATAGGCACCATATGCAATAATGATGTGCAATAACACAAAATAAAAATAATATGCAACTAAAGTGCTGATAAGTACTGTCAGAAAATTAGCGACAATACAATGAAAGTGCAAAAGTGCTACTAATATCAAAATATGCATACTTGTTAATCCAATTGACCTTAAAGGGACACTGTCACCTGAATTTGGAGGGAACAATCTTCTGCCATAGAGGCGGGGTTTTCGGGTGTTTGATTCACCCTTTCCTTACCCGCTGGCTGCATGCTGGCTGCAATATTGGATTGAAGTTCATTCTCTGTCCTCCGGAGTACACGCCTGCGTAAGGCAAGATTGCCTTGTGGGTGGGATGTTCATCCAGGCTTGGGCACGCTACAGGTAATATGCCTATATACGCACTTTATCTCCGCTTCTATATGGCTCAGGCTATATACAGTTTACAAGAGTGTTCCGTCAGCTGGCTTGTCACCTAGGTTTCTTGATACCAGTGGCTGCATGTGATGCTGTATTTAAGGTTCACTGTGATTGTTTATTATCAATGTTTAACACTTGGGTCATTATGAGTGCGGTTTAGCATTGATTATCCAGAATGCCTTAAGGCCCCGTCTCACATAGCGAGATCGCTAGCGATATCGCTGCTGAGTCACAAGTTTTGTGACGCAATAGCGACCTCAGTAGCGATCTCGCTATGTGTGACACGTACCAGCGATCAGGCCCCTGCTGTGAGATCGCTGGTCGTGTCGGAATGGCCTGGACCTTTTTTTGGTCGTTGAGGTCCCGCTGACATCGCTGAATCGGTGTGTGTGACACCGATCCAGCGATGTCTTCACTGGTAACCAGGGTAAACATCGGGTTACTAAGCGCAGGGCCGCGCTTAGTAACCTGATGTTTACCCTGGTTACCAGCGTAAATGTAAAAAAAAACAAACAGTACATACTCACCATCTGATGTCCGTCAGGTCCCTTGCCGTCTGCTTCCTGCTCTGACTGTCTGCCGGCCGTACAGTGAGAGCACAGCACGGCAGTGACGTCACCGCTGCGCTCTGCTCTCACTGTACGGCGGCACTGTCAGAGCAGGAAGCAGACGGCAAGGGACCTGACGGACATCAGAAGGCGAGTATGTACTGTTTGTTTTTTTTTGGTAACCAGGGTAAACATCGGGTTACTAAGCGTGGCCCTGCACTTAGTAACCCGATGTTTACCCTGGTTACCCGGGTGCTGCAGGGGGACTTCGGCATCGTTGAAGACAGTTTCAACGATGCCGAAGTCGTTCCCCTGATCGTTGGTCGCTGGAGAGAGCTGTCTGTGTGACACCTCCCCAGCGACCACACAACGACTTACCAACGATCACGGCCAGGTCGTATCGCTGGTCGTGATCGTTGGTAAATCCCTATGTGAGACGGGGCCTTTAGCCTTGGTGATTCATAGTTGTATTGTGAGGTACTCAGGTGTCATCATTTTATATGTTTATTTTGTGAATAAAATTTGTATATTTTGCATTCCTTGAGCCATTGGGATTTTTTTGTGTGGCTTTTGTGTATTAATATCAAAATATGCAAAAAACTAAAAATGTGCAAAAAATATATACCGTATATACAATGGTACTGCTGGCGTCAAGATATATCAAGATAGCCGCTATATATAATAGTGGTATGCAAAAAAACACAGAAAAATATATGTAGCTAAAGTGCCATAGTGCCAACAGCACTGTCAGAACGTTTACAGCAATATACTGAAATATAATGAAAGTGCAACAGTGCTACTAATATACCCACTGTATGTAGACAAAAGTATGCAGTATAATTTAGAAAGTGCAAAAAGTGCCACTGAGAGGGGGGCACACAGAATCTTTATGTATCTTCGGTAATAGATATATAGTAGATATAGATGGTTCCTTAATACTAAGGCTGGTTTCACACTTGCGTTTTTGTCTGCAGCGTTTTTTGCACAAAAAACGCATGCGTTTTTTTCTCCTATATTTAACATTGAAAACGCATGCGTTTTTTTGCACATGCGTTTGGTCGCGTTTTCAAACGCATGCGTTTTTTGTCTGCATGCGTTCATTTTCAAAAATGCTACCTGCAGTATTTTCTTGCGCGTTTTGTTGCGGCGAAAAAACGCATGCGTTTTGTTGCGGCAAAAAAATGCATTGCTGTCTATGTAAACGCATGCGTTTTTAAGCACATGCGTTTGTTTGCGCTAAAAACGCATGCGTTTTTATAGAAAAAAAACAGAAAACACACTGAAAAGCCACCCACCACCATCAAGGTGATAAAGGGATCCAAACCCTAACCCTAACTCTACCCCTAACCTCACCCCTAACCGTTTAATGAACATTTTCTGACAGTCATATTGCCACGTATTTAAGTGCCACGTATTTCAGTTGCACGTATTTCAGTCACATTTAGGGTTAGGGGTAGGGGTAGGGTTAGGGTTAGGGTTTTCTTGTTTTTTCTTGTGTTTTCTTGTGTTTTCTTGTGTTTTTCTATAAAAACGCATGCGTCTAAAAAACGCGTGCGTTTTACCGCGTTTACATGCGTTTTTTCACACATGCGTTTTTTTAAAAAACGCATGCAGATAAAAACGCAAGTGTGAAAGTAGCCTAAGCAAATCTTTAATTTCTTTAGTGATAAGATTTGAATCACGTGCATTTTGTAGTAGTCCCCCGAGTTGTGTTCTATAGGATAAAAGGGGATTAAATGTTAATTTCTTGTAACACTAGCGGTCTCTCAACCACCGATTCATCTCTTGTTCGTACATTGAGCATGGCCAGACCACAATGTTCCCCCCTTTATCGGCAGGTTTAAACATTACATTTTCTTTTTTTTTGAGGCATTTCAGAGCTGTACGTTCTTCCCTTGTCAAATTGTCTGAGTAAATATTTGATGGAAAAAAATGTTTTTGGAGATATTATTTTTATTATTATTTTTCTTATGAATTATGGTGATTGTATATAATTTTCATATTTTTGTGATTTTTGAGGATTTATCACATTATAGTAAAGGTTATTACTAGTTATTATATTATCTGGGTTGTCCTATAATACTACTATATGTGCTCCTATTTATCAGCTATATTTGGTGAATATATTATTTTATTTTATTATTATTTATTTATTTGTATTATTTTCAATAAACACTATTTTTAATATTCTCAATTTTTTGCACTCTTTATTTGGGAGGATTGACTGTGCACATGTGGCAGACATGACAGAGACTGGAGATGCTGTGAAGAATATTCTGCTGCCTTCAACACCCACCAGCATGACTGGTTTGGCAGTGGGTCAGTAAGGGTGTGGGGAGTCATTTCTTTGGAGGCCCGCACAGCTCTTCATGCACTAGCCAGAGGTACCCTGACTGCCATTACAAATCGGGATGAGATCCTCAGACCCATTATGAGACCATATGCAGGTGCAGTGGGCCCAGGGTTCCTTCTGATGCATGACAATGCCAGGTCTCATGTGGCTGAAGTGTGGCAGTAGTTCCTGTATAATGAAGGCATTGATGCTATGGACTGGCCCGCCCGTTTCCCAGACTTGAATCGAATCAAGCACATATGGGATATCATGTCTCATTCCATGCAGCGCTACATTGCACCACAGACTGTGCAGGAGTTGACTGATGCTTTATTCTAGATCTTGGAGGAGATTCCTCAGGAGAACATTCGCCGCCTTATCAGGAGCATGCCCAGGCATTGTAGGGAAGTCATACAGGCATGTAGAGGCAACACACACTACTGAGCCTCATTTTCTTGTTTTGAGGCATTTCTACTGAAGTTGAATCAGCCTGTAATTTGATTTTCCTCTTTGACTTTGATCATTCCAAAACCAGACCTCCATGGGATTACACAAAGAAAGTGAAGACTTCCTAGACAGAATAGAAGCATCTCTACTGGTCACAGAAGGTGAAGTGTCAGAGAACCTCCAAAAGTAGACGAGTGGAAGCATGTGACCAAAAAAAGCAAGAAGACCTTGGAGACATCACCAACCACACAACTGAGAAACCGATACCAAGGCCTTGTGGAGGATGAAGATGGCACACCTCAGGAAGAGGCACTAACAGCAAGCATAGAAGAAAAGGGCACACAGCAACACCCAGAAGTGACAACAAAAAGTACAGCCAACAAGCGAAGAAGAGTGGTAGTGGTGGGAGACTCACTACTGAGAGACACAGAAGCAGCCATCTGCAGACTGAACATAACCGCAAGAGAAGTATGCTGCCTCCCAGGTGCGAAGATCAAGTATGTGACCGATAGGATACCAAAACTCATCAGTTCCAAGGACGTCCACCCATTTCTTCTGATACATGTTGGCACCAATGACACGGCAAGAAAAGACCTACCGCCTATCTGCAAGGACTTTGAAGAGTTGGAGAAGAAAGTAAAGGATCTGGATGCACAGGTAGTTTTTTCTTCTAACCTTCCAGTAGACGGGCATGGCACCAGGAGATGGAACAGGATCCTTGAGGCGAACAAGACGATGGTGCAGACAACAAGGATTCGGATTCCTAGACTGCGGTGTGAATTACCTGTATGACTGACTCCTCGCCAGAGACGGACTACACCTCAACAAACCTGGGAAACACACATTCCCCAGAAGACTCGCTACACTCATGAGGAGGGCGTTAAACTAGAAGATGAGGGAACGGGAAGAAAAACGTTAGACATGAACATGAAGCCAGAAAGTATACTGATGAAGGATATGAGGTGCGGCAAAAAAGACCCAAGACAACATACTTGGAAGAGGGTAAGAAAATTTCTAAAACAATCCACAGAGAGGATAATGAAACAAAACAAAATGCTCTAAACTGCATGCTCGCAAATTCCAAAAGCCTGACAAGATGGAAGAACTAGAAGCAGAAATATCTACAGGTAACTTTGACATAGTGGGAATAACCGAGACATGGTTAGATGAAAGCTATGACTGGGCAGTTAACTTACAGGGTTACAGTCTGTTTAGAAAGGTTCGTAAAAATCGGAGAGGAAGAGAGGTTTGTCTTTATGTAAAGTATTGTCTAAAGTCCACTTTAAGGGAGGATATTAGCGAAGGGAATGAGGATGTCGAGTCCATATGCGTCAAAATACATGGAAGGAAAAATAGTAACAAAATTCTCATTGGGGTCTGTTACAAACCCCCAAATATAACAGAAATCATGGAAAGTCTACTACTAAGGCAGATAGATGAAGCTGCAACCTATAATGAGGTCCTGGTTATGGGGGACTTTAACTACCTGGATATTAACTGGGAAACAGAAACCTGTGAAACCCATAAAGGCAACAGGTTTCTGCTAATAACTAAGAAAAATTATCTTTCACAATTGGTGCAGAATCCAACCAGAGGAGCAGCACTTTTAGACCTAATATTATCTAATAGACCTGACAGAATAACAAATCTGCAGGTGGTCGGGCATCTAGGAAATAGCGACCACGATATTGTACAGTTTCACCTGTCTTTCACTAGGGGGACTTGTCAGGGAGTCACAAAAACACTGAACTTTAGGAAGGCAAAGTTTGACCAGCTTAGAGATGCCCTTAATCTGGTAGACTGGGACAATGTCCTCAGAAATAAGAATACAGATAATAAATGGAAAATGTTTAAGAACATCCTAAATAGGCACTGTAAGCGGTTTATACCTTGTGGGAATAAAAGGACAAGAAATAGGAAAAAGTCAATGTGGCTAAACAAAGAAGTAAGACAGGCAATAAACAGTAAAAAGAAAGCATTTGCACTACTAAAGCAGGATGGCACCATTGAAGCTCTAAAAAACTATAGGGAGAAAAATACTTTATCTAAAAAACTAAAGCTGCCAAAAAGGAAACAGAGAAGCACATTGCTAAGGAGAGTAAAACTAATCCCAAACTGTTCTTCAAGAATATCAATAGTAAAAGAATCATCAGTGAAAGTGTAGGCCCCTTAAAAAATTGTGAGGAAAGAATGTTTGTAGATGACGAGGAAAAAGCTAAGATATTAAACACCTTCTCTACGGTATTCAGGGTGGAAAATTAAATGCCGAGAGACAAAGAAAACCCTATATTAAGGCGTCACCAATCTAACCCAAGGAGAGGTGGGAAACTGGCTAAATAAGATTAAAATAGATAAATCTCCGGGTCCAGATGGCATACACCCACGAGTACTAAGAGAACTAAGTAATGTAATAGACAAACTATTATTTGTTATATTTAGGGACTCTATAGCGACAGATCTGTTCCACAGGACTGGCACATAGCAAATGTGATACCAATATTCAAAAAGGGCTCTAAAAGCCGGCTCGGATCCTTCAGACGGAACCTGAAAACCCATCTCTTATGGAAAGCCTACAGCCTGCAATAACCTTTCTACCGCCTCACCAACCACCCGAGCTGCTGCCTCACCAACCACCCGAGCTGCCGCACCCCCAGCCTTCTGTCTCTTCCCCATTATACCGGGGAATGTAAGTCCGCAAGGACAGGGTCCTCTCCCCTCTGTACCAGTCTGTCATTGTAAATTTGTTTATTGTAAATGATATCTATAACTCTGTATGTAACGCCTTTGTCATGTACAGCACCATGGAATTAATGGTGCTATATAAATAAATAGTACCGTAATAGTAATAATAATAATAATAATAATAATAATAATAATAAAAGTGAACCTGGAAATTATAGGCCAGTAAGTCTAACCTCTACTGTTGGTAAAATATTTGAAGGGTTTCTGAAGGATGTTATTCTGGATTATCTCAATGAGAATAACGGTTTAACTCCATATCAGCATGGGTTTATGAGGAATCGCTCCTGTCAAACCAATCTAATCAGTTTTTATGTAGAGGTAAGCTATAGGCTGGACCACGGTGAGTCATTGGACGTGGTATATCTTGATTTTTTCCAAAGCGTTTGATACCGTGCCGCACAAGAGGTTGGTACACAAAATGAGAATGCTTGGTTTGGGGGAAAATGTGTGTAAATGGGTTAGTAACTGGCTTAGTGATAGAAAGCAGTGGGTGGTTATAAATGGTATAGTCTCTAACTGGGTCGCTGTGACCAGTGGGGACCGCAGGGGTCGGTGTTGGGACCTATTCTCTTCAACATATTAATTAATGATCTGGTAGAAGGTTTACACAAAAAAAAAATCTATATTTGCAGATGATACAAAAAACTATGTAAAGCAGTTGATACAAGAGAAGATAGTATTCTGCTACAGATGGGTCTGGATAAGTTGGAAACTTGGGCCGAGAGGTGGGAGATGCGGTTTAACAATGATAAATGTAAGGTTATACACATGGGAAGAAGGAATCAATATTACCATTACACACTGAACGGGAAACCACTGGGTAAATCTGACATGGAGAAGGACTTGGGGATCCTAGTTAATGATAAACTTACCTGGGACAGCCAGTGCCAGGCAGCGGCTGCCAAGGCAAACAGGATCATGGGGTGCATTAAAAGAGGTCAGGATACACATGATGAGAGCATTATACTGCCTCTGTACAAATCCCTAGTTAGACCGCACATGGAGTACTGTGTACAGTTTTGGGCACCGGTGCTCAGGAAGGATATAATGGAACTAGAGCGAGTACAAACGAGGGCAACAAAATTAATAAAGGGGATGGGGAAATACAATTCCCAGAGAGATTAGAAGAATTAGGATTATTTAGTCTAGAAAAAAGATGACTGAGGGGTGATCTAATAACCATGTATAAGTATATAAGGGGACAATACAAATATCTCTCCGAGGATCTGTTTATACCAATGAAGGTGACGGTTACAAGAGGGCATTCTCTGCGTCTGGAGGAGAGAAGGTTTTTCCACCAACATAGAAGAGGATTCTTTACTGTTAGGGCAGTGAGAATCTGGAATTCCTTGCCTGAGAAGGTGGTGATGGCGAACTCAGTCGAGGGGTTCAAGAGATGCAAAGAAACATGAGAAGGGAGCACACATGAGCAGGACCAGTGAGACCATGAACAGTATAATGGCTGTGACAGATGAGAGGCCACTAACCTTCTAGGGTTATGCACCCCTGCATAACCCCGGTATAGAGGAAGGAGGTCTGTAACACCTTAGCAATCGTGGTTCAGTCTGCTGTGAGGGGTTCAAGAGAGGCCTGGATGTCTTCCTGGAGCAGAACAATATTGTATCTTACAGTGATTAGGTTGTTTAGAAGGACGTAGATCTGGGGATTTATTCTGACGGAATATAGGCTGAACTGGAAGGACAAATGTCTTTTTTCGGCCTTGCTGCTAACTAACTAGCTATGGGATATTAATTTTGATTTCCATTGATAATTTTTATGTTTTAATATTTTCAACGCATTCCACTACGAAATGAATAAAGATTTCCAACTTGACTATTTCATTCAGTGATATCTAGGATGTGGTATTTTAGTCTTCCCTTTATTTTTTTGAGCAGTGTATATATAACCATCAACAAGGTTTGCAAACTGCTCCAGATCTCTCATATATGAGGGGTGCCTTCTCCCAACATCAATTTCTCCACAGGTGATCAATGGGTATTAGATCCGGACTCTTTGCTAGCCTCTTCAGAACTCTCCAGCGCTTTGTTTCCATACATTTTTAGATGCTTCCATTCTATTCCAGATATATATGACATGCAGTTGTGTAAAAAAGTGTATTATTATCATCCTTCCTTTTCCCAAAAGGTGTAAATAAAAAAATAAGAATTTTGTATGACCGTGCCCATAACTCTCTGAACTTATAAAATATTTATCCCATATAATCAATTGCTAAAAGAATAAAAATAAAATAAGTTGCTGTTTTTTTTGTCAATTCAATTACCTCTCAAAAACATGAAATGAGAAATCAGAAAGAAATATAGAAAAGTTGTACAAGTAGCACAAATATAAATTACTAGTTGGCCCGTGCGAAATTTTCGCACAATTGTTGTCGGGGGCGCAGGCAATTTTAGGAAAATCAAGCTGGTCAAATGTTAATGTATTTAATGAGATGATGAACACAGAGAGGTATTTATATATGTAAATTGGTAATACAATAAATTGGTTTGATAAGTAGAGGCTAAAAAAAATGTCTTGAGGTTGTGGTGCCACCTTCAGGTTATTGTTTTTTTCTGCAGGTTTCTGAAAATGAATGTTTAAACTGTATTTATTGATCAAATCGTGTATGTGTGGTTTGTTTGTGTCTTTTCGTGCAGAAGGGGGTAAATTTACCTTTCAAATGGTGTATTATTTGTGTGTGTGGGGCGAAGTAATCACCAAAAAAGCAGTGCATGTTTCCAAATGTGTTTGCATATGTGACTCACCATTTGTGGTGTGGGGCAAAGTAATCACTAAAAAAGCAGTGCATGTTTACAAATGTGTTTGCATATGTGACTCACCTGCAGTGAAATGTGCAATCCTCAAATTTGCCTGAAATAGGCCTGGGCAAGCACTTCAGCAAGCTGGAAAGACCCCAAGGCAAATGCCACCTGCAGGTAATTTGACCTTTGAAATGGTGTATCATTTGTGTGTGTCGGTGGAGTATAAACGGAGCAACTTGAGGTTGTGGTGCCACCTGCAGGTTATTGTTTTTTACTGCAAGTTTCTGAAAATGAATGTTTAAACTGTATTTATAGATCAAATCATGAGTGTGTGGTTTGTTTGTGTCTTTTCTTGCTGAAGGGGGCAAGTTTACCATTCAAATGGTGTATTATTTGTGTGTGTGGGGCGAAGTAATCGCCGAAAAAGCAGTGCATTTTACAAATGTGTTTGCATATATGACTCACCATTTGTGTGTGTGGGGCAGCTTTTTGGTAGTGTGCTTAGGGGTAGTGTGGTGCCACCCTCAGGTCATTTTTCCTTACTGCAGGTTTATGAAAATTAATGTTTAAACTGTATTTTGTGATCACATCGTGGATGTGTGGTTTGTTTGGCTATTTTCTTGCTGAAGGGGGCAAGTTTACCTTTCAAATGGTGTATCATTTGTGTGTGTGGGTGCAGTATGAACGGAGATACAAAGT
Organism: Ranitomeya variabilis; assembly: GCF_051348905.1. Lineage (NCBI taxonomy): Eukaryota > Metazoa > Chordata > Amphibia > Anura > Dendrobatidae > Ranitomeya > Ranitomeya variabilis. Next base: position 72,369,664 of record NC_135236.1, read on the forward strand.
AATCACCGAAAAAGAGTGTTTAAAAATAATATATAAGGATTATTTTTGTAATGAAGTAAAACATGAAACAAAAACATATACATTTTTTATATCCATAACTAAACTGACTTGTAGAACACATTTAAAGTGAAAATTTAAAACCCAAGAAGAAATGCAGAATTGCTGTTTTTTTCTCAATCCTATTTGGATTTTTTTCCCCCTTAAATGAATGGTGGCATTCAAAACTATAACTCATCCCACAAAAAATCAAGCTTTTCAAATTGATTTTAAAAAAAGGATGTATCTTGGAAGGTGAAAAAGAAAAAAAAGAAAAGAAAAAAATTTGAAAATGGCTGCATTCCAAGGGGGTGAAATTAACAACGTGATTACCAGTTGCCTACATATTCTACTTATTGTTTGCTAATTTTCTAGATATGAATGAAGAATTCCGGGAGAGTTTTAGAAGTTATTTATCAGATGTAGCGAGGAGAGTCCTGTCCAGGATTGAATCTGCTGACAGTGAAAACACATTCACATGTTCTGAGATGGCTGAGAAGATATTAACGGTTTGTATCATAGTTATCTACTACATACAGAAGAAACTGATAATCTACCCATCCTATACAATGTACATTTGGCAAAAACAGACCATTATTATAAAGGGTTAGAATTCCTGCGCTAGAATGGAGAGCAAGTCTGCAGACTGGAGTCATCCATGGATTACGTCGAGGACCATTCGATCAGTACATTACACTACATTGTCTATGGACTTGCCATTGCAGTGAAAATGTCAGACTAGACTTTAGTCTTGAAAATAGTTGCAGTATCCCCTGCAAACAGCTACATTTTCAAGTACTTACAGGCCCATGCTTCTTTAAACTATGTCAGATTTTAGACAAATATCTATAGAGATTTCCCCACTAATCAAATATCAGTGGTTAATCTGGAGTCGTAGAAACCCCTTTAACAAGAGGGTATCTAACCTTGGCCATAAATATTCATTTTTTTGTATCAGGCATAAATAATGTTAGTCTTCTGGATCCGGCGATGTTTTCTATTGTTCCTGAGATATGGCCTCCTTTTTCTTGCATTTAACTCTAATCTTTTTAAATGGGCTTATTTTCAAGTCCTTTCTGTGGGTGTATTATTGAGGACCATGCCCAGTTGGATAACAAGACTAAATTTATATAAAGCGAAGAGGGAGCCATATTTCAGGAAAGGAGAAGAGCGAGAACAAAAGAAAAACAGTGTCGGATTCAGGAGAGCAGAGGCATTTACACCAGGTAAAAATGACATTTATTGCAAGTGACAGATCCTCTTTAAAAGTCATGTCCAGTATACAAGAGACTCCCTTTGTATACTTCACAGACTTGTTTTAGGACCTTCTAACTCATGAAACTTTAGGAATTTGTAAGTAAAAGTTATGTAGTTTAAGAATTTAAAACACCATTCATTCTATGTTTTTTTTTTTCAGGAGTTTTTACCCTATATTAATGAAATGAAGTACAATATCTCCAGTCCCTCAGAGGTGAGGTGAATTTATATATTAATATGTATAATATTTGTCTTTTATATCATTTCACAAATCTATTTGCAAGAAACAAACATTTCATTTGTGAACTCTACATCATCAGAAAAATCATCACTATATCAATACTGCACCGTAACCAACATCAGTACAAGTATACAGTACTAAAACCAACATTAGTACATGAATACTGCACCAAACCCATCATCAGTACATGGATACATCATCAGAACCATCATCAGTACATGATGATAATGTATGTAAAGCACTGTGGAATATGATATCACTATAAAAGCAAAGAATAATAATAATAATAATAATAATAAAAAATAATTAATACATCATCAGATCTACCATAGGTACATGAGTGCAGCATCAAAACCACTATCAGTACATTAATACACCACCAGAACCATCATCAGTACATGACTACATCACCAAGCTTAGTATAGCAGTCAATTGTAATGTCAGGTCAGCTCCATATACATTTGTTTAGCTTGAACCTACAACACCTACTATGTCCTCAACAATCGTAAGGAGATTCTTAAGCCCCCGTCACACTAAGCGAGGTCGCTAGCGAGATCGCTGCTGAGTCACAAGTTTTGTGACGCAACAGCGACCTCAGTAGCGATCTCGCTATGTTTGACACGTAGCAGCGACCAGGCCCCTGCTGTGAGATCGCTGGTCGTGTCGGAATGGCCTGGACCTTTTTTTGGTTGTTGAGGTCCCGCTGACATCGCTGAATCGGTGTGTGTGACACGGATTCAGCGATGTCTTCACTGGTAACCAGGGTAAACATTGGGTTACTAAGCGCAGGGCCGCGCTTAGTAAACCGATGTTTACCCTGGTTACCATCGTAAATGTAAAAAAAAAAAAACAGTACATACTCACATTCCGGTGTCCGTCAGGTCCCTTGCCGTCCGCTTCCCGCACTGACTGACTGCCGGCCGTAAAGTGAAAGCAGAGCACAGCGGTGACGTCACCGCTCTGCTGCTAGGGCCGGCGCTCAGTCAGTGCAGGAAGCGGACGCCGGGGGATGCGAAGGTGAGTATGTACTGTTTGTTATTTTACATTTTACACTGGTAACCAGGGTAAACATCAAGTTACTAAGCGCGGCCCTGCGCTTAGCAACCCGATGTTTACCCTGGTTACCCGGGGACCTCGGCATCGTTGGTCGCTGGAGAGCGGTCTGTGTGACAGCTCCCCAGCGACCACACAGCGACTAAACAGCGACGCTGCAGCGATCGGCATCGTTGTCTGTATCGCTGCAGCGTCGCTAAATGTGACGGGGCCTTTAAGAGTTGTTAACAGTCATCATCAAACTATGGGAACAATGGCACTGATTTGACTTTGCCTGTATCAAAAATAAACATTTACACCCAGGTACCTTATAGGTGAAATACTGTATCTGATTAGAGTTGTTCTCACCCCTTTCATCTAAACCTGGTATAGACAGCATGATGACTTTTCATATTCACAGTTTATCTCTGTTGACTTCCACACTGATATAGTGCTCTTAAAAATAACATTGTCACTATAATATACCTGAATAAATATATCTGCTCATGCTATACTCCTGAATAATAATTTAGCCTCAGTGGGCTCCCTGCACAAATCATGTCCCCCACTCTTTCCCTCTTATGGTACATGGCGTCCACACTCTTCTCTCCTCTAAAATATTGCTTCACACCATCCAGCCCTCATGAACTAAAATCACCACACTGTCCCACTTATGAACTATACTGGCCACACAGTCTGCCTTTATTAGCTATAACCGCCACGCTTCTGTCCTTATCAGTAGGGTTGAGCGAAACGGATCGGTCATTTTCATAAGTCGCCGACTTTTGGCAAAGTCGGCGTCTCATGAAACCCGACCCGATCACTGTGCGGGGTCGGCCACGCGGCACGCGAACTTGGCGCCAAAGTCGCGTTTCGTATGACGCGTTTAGCGCCATTATTGCAGCCAATGAAGGAGCGGCAGAGTGATGACATAGGTGTCAGGGGGCGTGCAGAACTAATCGCCATTTTTTCGCTTGTGTGTTGCAGCGATTTGCAAAGTGTAAAAGCAGCCTTCCCGTTAGGAGAGAGAGAGAGAGAGAGAGAGAAAAAAATTTCTTCATTGGGTTTCGTGTTTCAGACGATCACCGACTTTTCACGGTGGTCGGCCGATTTCACTCGACTCGACTTTTAAGACAGTCGGGTTTCGCAAAACCCGACTCGAGCCTAAAAAAATAAAGGTCGCTCAACCCTACTTATCAGCAATAAATGTTCGACCTTATTGGCTATAACTGTCACATTATCCCTTATTATTAGCTGTAATCACTACAATGTTCAGCCTGAGTAGCTATAACTACCGCACCGTCTACCCTGATTTGCTATAACCACAACAATGTCATCTTCAGTGCCCCCACCAACCCATGCAGCTCCCTTTCCATACTGGGACCCCTCTTCACACTGTGTCACCCCTATACTGAACCTGAATGTATCTTTGCTTCCATATTTTCTTTTTCCAGTATTTCACTGAAATGACGTTCCTAAGTCTGAAAAGCTTTCAGCTGGAAAGTCTTATCCTGGACCCATTCTTCTTTTTACTCCAGTCACCCAGGCATTAAACAAACTGTTCAACTCCTTTCTTAAATCTACTCGTGGCCCAAATGGAAACAAAACATCAAAGAAATGCTGCAGGGTGCCAGACTAGTGATCAATTTATAAAATGTTCAAGTCTAATAGCGGGACTAAGCAAAAATGTTTAAAAGACGTTAAGAAAAAATATAAAAAATGCGCTACAAAATAAAGAATGTAAAAATAACAAAAAAAAAAGGTTAATCGATAAATATTCATTTTTTATGTAAAAACAAAAATAAAAAAGTACACATATTTGGTATCATTGCATCTGGAAGGCCCAATCTATAACATTTTCTCTAACCCCAACAGTGAACACTTACAAAAAAATTAAATAAAAATCATGGCAAAAATGCTGCTTCCCCCCCAACATTCCATGCATAAATAGTGAAAACAAAACGCAATTGAAAAGTCATATGTAAATTATATTATCAAGGAACAAGTCATCTCTCTCATCCCACAAAAAAACAAGCCACAATTCAACTCTAGAGTGTATAAGAAAAACAAGAAACCACTGGGCACTACTGGAAAAGATGATGGATCAAAGGTAGAGGTCACTTTATTGAGTCTACACATTTCAGTACTGAACAGGTGCCTTCATCAGTCCTCATTCAGCTCTGTCAGAGGAAAAATATAAAAGTTGTAGGTCTCAGAATATAGTGATGTATAAACATTTTATTCATGGGATTTTTTTATTTTACACTAAGGCTCTGATACATCAACACTCACATAAATGCTACATCCACACACAACTCTGCTACATCCAAACACTCAACTCTGCAACATAAATACACACATTTCTGCAACACCAAAAGAAACAGCTCTGCTACATTAAAACATACACATCTTGCCTGTGCCCTGCTCCTCCTTTCCGCTTCCTGCTGGCAGGACCTTTAACCTTTATGCAGACTGGTGGAGGAAGGACCTGTCAGCTTTCTGCTCCACTGTTATTTTCAGCAGTATCTGACCTTATGACACTGATAAAACTAAATTTGAGACATAACCCATCCTCCTGGGATAGTGGGATGGATCCCCAAATTTGGTACAGTCCCACTGCATCCAGGACAGTTGAGAAGGATGCTATAATGAGGCCATTGTAGTCACTTTAGATATATTTTTCCGGCATGTACAAAAGAACAGTCGACTACACTTTTTCGCTCCCCTAAAAAGACAGACAACGCCGGAACAGAGGCCATGCGGAGTTCATAGTGTCTCTATCAACCTCATTATAATCAACGGCTCCAAGAGAGTTCTATCTGTATCACGTATTTCGAAGATTAATATGGAAAACTCAATGTAAGTGCCCAGCACAGAGTACAGGATAAATATGTACAGAACCTTAAAAGTAATCTAAAATGTTAGGCACCCCAAAAATGGTACGCACATATCTTCAACTCAACAGACAAAAAGCAAGATCCTGCTGGGGTCCATCATCAATTAATGAAAGTATAGAGTATTTCCACATTACTCATGACACAACAGATCTGGAAAAGAAACATGGGTCCCCAAAGAAAAATCCAGTGAAATTTATGCTCCTAAATCCAAATGCCCCTCTCTTCTGAGCCCCACAGTGTGTCTAAACTGCATTTGCACAATGGTATAAAATTATGTGAAATATTTGTGGTCTTCACATGCTCACTACATCATGAGAAGAATTAATGTGGGGGTGTAGTTTGTAAAATAGTATAGTTTCCACTATATTGGCACCTCCCGGCCTCTACCATTCCAGCAAAATATGCACTATAATATGGCTCTCCTTCCCTTCTGAGCTTTGCACTGTGTCTAGACAGTAGTTTCTGACCCTATATTGGGGATTTGCATACTTGAGAGAAATTGCACAACAAATTTTGGGGTCCATGTTTGTCTTTTACTCCTTGTAAAACTGAATAGTTTGGAGATAAAGCAACATCTTAGTGGAAAAAAACCCCACATTTTTTCATTTTAACAGCCCACTGTTATAAAATTCCTTGAAATACCTGTAGGTTCAAGATGGTGATCACACCTCTAGACAACTTCCTTGAGGGGTCACTTTTGGGTGATTTCTGCTGTTTTGGCACCTCTGGGGCTCTGTAAATGAGATATGGTGTCAGCAATCTATTCCAGACAAATTTGCACTCCAAAAGTCAAATCACACTCCATCCTTTCCAAGTCCTGCCGTGTGACCAAACAGGAGTTTCCAACGAAAAATTGCATAAATTGTGGGACTAAAATAACATTTAAAGGGTTGTGACTTGTAGGATCGCTACTTCCAACAGGTGGCGCTATAGAGTTCAATTCCTGTTTTTCTCTGAAGAGGCAATTTGTATATTAAAAAATGGTAATTTTTAATTTTTTTCCTTCCACTTTGGTGTTAATTCCTGTGAAGCATTTGAAGGGTTAACAAACTTCTTGAATGCAGTTTTTAAAGGGAACCTGTCACCTGAATTTGGCGGGACCAGTTTTGGGTCATATGGGCGGGGTTTTCGGGTGTTTGATTCACCCTTTCCTTACCCGCTGGCTGCATGCTGGCTGCAATATTGGATTGAAGTTCATTATCAATATTGCCTTGTGCAGGCGTGTACTCCGGAGGACAGAGAATGAACTTCAATCCAATATTGCGGCCAGCATGCAGCCAGCGGGTAAGGAAAGGGTGAATCAAACGCCCGAAAACCCCGCCCATATGACCCAAAACTGATCCCGCCAAATTCAGGTGACAGGTTCCCTTTAATACCTTGACGGGTGCAATTTTTAAAATTTTATCTTATTTGAAAGTCTCCTGACGTATAGACCCCACAATCACTTTAAAAGTGAAATGACCCATCAAACTCTTCTAACATCCTAACTAGGGTTGAGCGAAACGGATTGGACAAATTCAAAAATCGCCGGCTTTCGGCAAAGTCAGGTTTCATGAAACCAGACCCGATCCCAGTGTGGGATAGGCCATGCGGTACACGATCTTCGCGCCAAAGTCGCGTTTCGTATGACGCGTTCAGCGCCATTTCTCAGCCAATGAAGGAGGACACAGAGTGTGGGCAGCGTGATGACATTTTGGTTTTGGTCCCCACCATCTTAGAGAAGGGCATAGCAGTGATTGGCTTTCTTGCTGCGGCGTCACAGGGGCTATAAAGGGGCATGCATGCCGACCGCCATCTTACTTCTGCCGATCTTAGCATAGGGAGAGGTTGTTGCAGCTTCGTCAGAAGCAGGGATATTGTTTGGGAGGAAATATTAACCCCCAAACTGCTTGTGCTGTAGCGATTTCCACTGTCCAACACCACCTTTTCTTGGCAGGGACAGTGGAGGCTAGATTTCTGTGCATCAGCTCTGTAGCTTATAAGGCTCCCTGATAGCTGCATTGCTGTTTGCATGCCGCTGTGCAAACCAACTGCTTTTTTAAAAGCAAAAATCCTGTTGCTCCTTTCTGCACAGTTCTATTGTTTATTTGTCTACACTTTTGTGTGCAGCAGTCCTTTTTATTGCTGGCTGCCATACAGATCATTGTAGGGAGATTGAAATTGTAGTACAGTCCTTTTTTTTTATATATATATATTCCAGCCACGTTCTGCCACTTACATTGAGTAGTGTAATACACTGGGCCTGAGTTTGGGTGCAGTCTCCCCCCCAAAAAAGGAGATTTAATTGCCAACAAGTTTATATACGTCAGTTCTGTTTGTCGTATATCTTCCAGCCACGTTCTGCCTTTTACATTGTGTAGTGTAATACACAGGGCCTGTTTTTTGCTCCAGTCTCCCCCCAAAAAAGAGGGAGATTTTAAATTGCCAACAAGTTTAAATACGTCAGTTCTGTTTGTCGTATATCTTCCAGCCACGTTCTGCCACTTACATTGTATAGTGTAATACACAGGGCCTGTTTTTGCTGCAGTCTCCCCCCCCAAAAAAAGGGAGATTTAAATTGCCACTAAGTGGATCTACGTCAGTTCTGTTTGTCGTATATCTTCCAGCCACGTTCTGCCTTTTACATTGTGTAGTGTAATACACAGGGCTTGTTTTTTGCTGCAGTCTCCCCCCCAAAAAGGGAGATTTAAATTACCAACAAGTTTATATACGTCAGTTCTGTTTGTCGTATATCTTCCAGCCACGTTCTGCCACTTACATTGTGTAGTGTAATACACAGGGCCTGTTTTTTGCTCCAGTCTCCCCCCCAAAAAAGGGAGATTTAAATTACCAACAAGTTTATATATGTCAGTTCTGTTTGTCGTATATCTTCCAGCCACGTTCTGCCTTTTACATTGTGTAGTGTTATACACAGGGCCTGTTATTTGCTCCAGTCTCCCCCCCAAAAAAAGGGAGATTTAAATTGCCAACAAGTTTATATACGTCAGTTCTGTTTGTCGTATATCTTCCAGCCACGTTCTGCCTTTTACATTGTGTAGTGTAATACACAGGGCCTGTTTTTTGTTCCAATCTCCCCCCCAAAAAAAGAAAGATTTAAATTGCCAACAAGTTTATATACGTCAGTTCTGTTTGTCGTATATCTTCCAGCCACGTTCTGCCACTTACATTGTATAGTGTAATACACAGGGCCTGTTTTTGCTGCAGTCTCCCCCCCCCAAAAAAAGGGAGATTTAAATTGCCACTAAGTGGATCTACGTCAGTTCTGTTTGTCGTATATCTTCCAGCCACGTTCTGCCTTTTACATTGTGTAGTGTAATACACAGGGCTTGTTTTTTGCTGCAGTCTCCCCCCCAAAAAGGGAGATTTAAATTACCAACAAGTTTATATACGTCAGTTCTGTTTGTCGTATATCTTCCAGCCACGTTCTGCCACTTACATTGTGTAGTGTTATACACAGGGCCTGTTTTTTGCTCCAGTCTCCCCCCAAAAAAGGGAGATTTAAATTACCAACAAGTTTATATATGTCAGTTCTGTTTGTCGTATATCTTCCAGCCACGTTCTGTCTTTTACATTGTGTAGTGTTATACACAGGGCCTGTTATTTGCTCCAGTCTCCCCCCCAAAAAAAGGGAGATTTAAATTGCCAACAAGTTTATATACGTCAGTTCTGTTTGTCGTATATCTTCCAGCCACGTTCTGCCTTTTACATTGTGTAGTGTAATACACAGGGCCTGTTTTTTGTTCCAATCTCCCCCCCAAAAAAAGGGAGATTTAAATTGCCAACAAGTTTATATACGTCAGTTCTGTTTGTCGTATATCTTCCAGCCACGTTCTGCCACTTACATTGTATAGTGTAATACACAGGGCCTGTTTTTTGCTGCAGTCTCCCCCCCCCCAAAAAAAGGGAGATTTAAATTGCCACTAAGTGGATCCACGTCAGTTCTGTTTGTCGTATATCTTCCAGCCACGTTCTGCCTTTTACATTGTGTAGTGTAATACACAGGGCCTGTTTTTTGCTGCATTCTCCCCCCCAAAAAATGGAGATTTAAATTGCCAACAAGTTTATATACGTCAGTTCTGTTTGTCGTATATCTGCCAGCCACGTTCTGCCTTTTACATTGTGTAGTGTAATACACAGGGCCTGTTTTTTGCTCCAGTCTCCCCCCCAAAAAAAGGGAGACTTAAATTCTCAACAAGTTTATATACACCTTCTACCTTGTTTTACAGTACCATATAACGGTTGTTAATTTGGTTACGTTTTCCCAAAAATGAGAAAGTCTGGTGGAAGAGGCCGTGGGCGGTTGTTGCCAGCTGGTAATGATGGTGGTGGTGGTGGTGGTGGAGCATCTGGTGGTAGTGGGAAAAGCAAAATAGCACCTAAGGCTCGAGTTGTTGAGCCAGCGTCATCATCTGGCTACACAAGGCCTCGAAGGCTCCCTTATCTGGGAGTAGGAAAACTGCTTTTAAAGCCGGAGCAGCAGGAAAAAGTTTTGGCTTTCATTGCTGACTCAGCCTCTAGCTCTTTCGCCTCCTCTTCAGAAAGTTCGAAATATAAAAGCAGCGAGTCATTAGTGGATGCTCCCGGTCAGGAACAAGTCACTTCCTTGTGTCCTTCACCCAAAGCAAAAGTGAAGGATGCGTCAGGCGACACTACAGGTTACTCCATGGAGCTCTTTACACATACCTTGCCTGGGTTAGAAAGGGAAATAGTTAACAGCCCATTAGAAGATGAATCGGACATGGAGTGCACAGATACACAGCCACAGCTAGATTATTATGCTGTTCCTTTGACTCAGATCACTACATTGCCCTCGCAGTGTACTGAGCTAGAATGTGACCCTGATGAGACTATGGTGCCCCATCCCGAACGCTATAGCACCTTACACGGTGACACAGAGGAAGGTGCACATGACATAGTAGAGGAGGTGATAGATGACCCAGTTGTTGACACAGATTGGCAGCCATTGGGGGAACAGGGTGCCGCTGGCAGTAGCTCTGAAGCGGAGGAGGATAATCCGCAGCAGGCATCTACATCGCAACAGCTTTCATCTGGCAGGCCCGTATCTGGCCAAAAACGTTTGACAAAACCAAAAACACTTTTAGCACAGCGTGGCCATCCGGTGAAAGTAGCACAGCGTGCAATGCCTGAAAAGGTATTCGATAGTAAGAAGAGTGCAGTGTGGGAGTTTTTTAACCAAGATCCGAATGATCAGTGCAAAGTTATCTGTAAGAAATGCTCAAAGACCTTTAGCAGAGGGAAGAATGTCCAAAATTTAAATACAATGTGCATGCGTAGACATTTAACCAGCATGCACTTGCAAGCCTGGACTAACTACCAAACGTCCCGTACCGTTGGTGCACCTGGTCAGAATCAAGGTAGTCAGCAACGCTACATTGCTTCCCTCACTGTAAGCCCACCAGTTAGGACACCACCAGCAGCAAATGTGGAGGTATCGTCGCAAGGCGAAAGCAGTCAGGGAATCACAAGGTTATTGGTAGGAAATACTGTATGTAGGCCAACATCGAGAATACCATCACCAACCCTCTCTCAATCCGCCATGTCTACCACCGCCAACACCACTAGTTCCACCATATGCAGCTCTCCAGTCCAGCTCACCCTACAAGAGACTCTTGTTAGGAAAAGGAAGTACTCATCCGCGTACACAGGGTTTGAACGACCACATTGCTAGACTAATCTCGTTAGAGATGATGCCCTACCGGTTGGTTGAAAGCGAAGCTTTCAAAGCCCTGATGGCCTACGCAGTACCACGCTATGACCTACCCAGTCGACACTTCTTTGCGAGAAAAGCCATCCCAGCCCTCCACCAGCATGTCAAAGACCGCATTGTCCATGAACTCAGGCAATCAGTCAGTAGAAAGGTGCACCTCACAACAGATGCATGGACCAGTAGGCATGGCCAGGGACGTTACGTGTCCATCACGGCGCACTGGGTTAATGTGGTGGATGCAGGGTCCACAGGGGACAGCCATAGTGGGACAGTTCTGCCTAGCCCACGGTCTAGGAAACAGTTGGCAGTAGGCGTTCGACACCCCTCCTCCTCCTCCTCCAGAAGTGAAAGCTTGTCCACAGAGCGCAGTCGCCCTACCACTCCATCCGCAGCTGCCAGTGTTGCACACAAGGTGTCACATTATGGAACAGCTAGTGGTAAGCGTCAGCAGGCTGTGTTGGAAATGAAGTGTTTGGGCGACAACAGACACACCGCGGAAGTACTGGCCGAGTACTTGCAGCAAGAAACTCAGTCATGGCTGGGCAGTGTACATCTTGAGGCAGGCAAGGTAGTCAGTGATAACGGAAGGAATTTTATGGCTGCCGTAGCCCTTTCAGAACTGAAACACATACCTTGCCTGGCTCACACCTTGAACCTGGTGGTGCAGTGCTTCCTGAAAAGTTATCCGGGGTTACCAGCCCTGCTCCTGAAGGTGGGAAGACTTTGCTCGCACATCCACCGGTCGCCCGTACACTCCAGCCGTATGCAGAACCATCAGCGATCGCTGAAGCTTCCCCAGCACCGCCTAATAATCGAAGTTGCAACAAGGTGGAACTCCACACTGCACATGCTTCAGAGGCTGTGCGAACAGAGGCGTGCTGTAATGTATTTGTGCGAGGATACACATACATGGGCAGGCAGTTGGATGGCAGACATGGAGTTGTCAGGTGTGCAGTGGTCGAAGCTACAAGACCTCTGTCACGTCCTTCAGTGTTTTGAGGAATGCACACAGCTGGTAAGTGCAGAAGACGCCATCATAAGCATGAGCATCCCACTAATGTGTCTGCTGATGCAAAGTTTGACGCACATTAAGGAGCAGGCGTCTGCAGCCGAGGATGAGGGAAGCCTTGATGACAGTCAGCCATTGTCTGCTCAGGGAACTCTCCTGGACGAGGTGGTGGACGAAGAGGAGGAGGAGGAGGATGATGGGGATGAATATTTATGGGAGGAGGATGCTTCTCAGGGGGCAATAGAAACTGGTGGCGTTGCAAGGTCAGGTACAGGGTTTTGCGGGAGACAAGTGATGTTGATTTGCAAGAAAGTGCTCCTCAACCCAGCACAAGCAGTGAATTGACACCTGGAACATTGGCTCACATGGCTGATTATGCCTTGCGTATCCTAAAAAAGGACCCCCGCATTATAAAAATGATGACCGATGACGATTACTGGTTGGCCTGCCTCCTGGATCCACGATATAAAGGGAAATTACAAAATATCATGCCACATGAGAACCTTGAGCAAATATTGGCTACCAAACAAGCAACTCTTGTAGACCGTTTGGTTCAGGCGTTCCCAGCACACAGTGGCGGTGATGGTTCTCACACGAGCTGTAGGGGGCAACATGGCAGAGGTGTTAGAGGGGCACAAATCAGAAGTGGCGTTGGACAGAGGGGTTTTATGACCAGGTTGTGGAGTGATTTCGCAATGACCGCAGACACAACAGGTACTGCTGCATCGATTCAAAGTGACAGGAGACAGCATTTGTCCAGTATGGTTACGAACTATTTTTCCTCCCTTATCGATGTTCTCCCTCACACGTCATTCCCCTTTGATTACTGGGCATCTAAAATAGACACCTGGCCTGATTTGGCAGAATATGCATTACAGGAGCTTGCTTGCCCAGCTGCTAGTGTGCTATCAGAAAGAGTCTTCAGTGCTGCTGGTTCAATACTGACTGAAAAAAGGACTCGTCTGGCTACCCGAAATGTTGATGATCTAACCTTCATTAAAATGAACCAATCATGGATTTCAAATTATTTTGCCCCACCTTCACCTGCTGACACGTAGCTTGCCTGAAAAATGTCTTGCTTTTGGCCTCCTGTTACTGACTGCTCCAATTCCTCCATTTGCAGCTGCTGAATGTCCACCATAGGCCATTTTTTTACCTCCCTAAATGGGCTGACTCCCCCCACAGGGCTGTGGTCACCACCTAGCGCAAGCACCCGTGCGAGTGCCGTTTGCCTGGACAGGTGGGTGTGCCCACTCTTGGGCTACGGCACTGGCACAGGGTCCCTCATAGTACAATGAAGTGTCTCTGACGGTGGTGGTGCACAACCAACGTCAGACACACTATCGTAATATGAGGGGCCCTGTGAGGGGCCGTGTGTAATTTGTTGAAATGATAGATGATAGTAAAAATATACAGGGGCCCTGTCCTACATTTAGACCAGTTAATACTTTGCGCCAACTACCACTGTCTGCTACTCAGCAGAGGAGCCCACCCCTGTACGTAGCTATGCCACCTGTTTATTTATGAAAATTTTTTTGGCAGACATTTACCTCACTTTATTATTTTGGTCTACTAACTGTGTCAGCCACTCCTTATAGTTGCCCTCCACTGAACAAAGCTATGCCGCCTGCGTACTCCTGTAACCAGTTTTGAACTGCATTGAGCCTACTTTTTTATTTTAGGCCTACTAAGTCTGTCTGCGCCACTCATTACAATCGTCCTCCGCTGAGCAAACCTATGCCGCCTGTGTACCCCTGTAACCAATTTTAAACTGCATTGAGCCTACTTTTTTATTTTAGGCCTACTAAGTCTGTCTGCGCCACTCATTACAATCGTCCTCTGTTGTGAATTCTGCTTTTGGGTTCCCTCCGGTGGTGGTAGGTGGTAATGCAGTTGTCCCTGAGTTGCAGTCCTGGTCAGGTGTTTCTGCTGATTGCAGTTCTGACTGGGGTATTTAGGTGTGCAGGATTCATTAATCCTTGCCAGTTGTCAATTGTTGTTGGGAGGTGTTGGATCTCTGCCTGGTTCCTCCTGCCTTTCTGCCAAATCAGCAAAGATAAGTGTCTGGTTTTGTTTCTGTGGCACACATGCTGTGTGCTTCATGATTCAGTGCTATTTTTTTGTGTTTTCTTGTCCAGCTTAGATTGTGTCAGTATTTTCTCAGTCTTGTTGAATTCTCTGGGGTTGCAGATATTCATTCCACGTCTTTAGTTATATTGTGGAATTTTTTGTATTATCTGCTGTGGATATTTTTTGAAGGGTTTTAATACTGACCGCCTAGTATTCTGTCCTATCCTTTCCTATTTAGCTAGAGTGGCCTCTTTTGCTAAATCTTGTTTTCTGCCTGCGTGTGTCTTTTCTTCTCCTACTCACAGTCAATATTCGTGGGGGCTGCCTATCCTTTGGGGTTCTGCTCTGAGGCAAAGTAGTCTTATTTCCATCTATAGGGGTATTTAGTCCTCCGGCTGTGTCGAGGTGTCTAGGGTTTATTAGGCACACCCCACGGCTACTTCTAGTTGCGGTGTTAGTTCAGGATCTGCGGTCAGTATAGTTTCCACCTACTCCAGAGAAAGTTTCATGTGGCTCCAAGGTCACCGGATCATAACAGTCCTCCGCTGAACAAACCTATGCCGCCTGTGTACCCCTCTAACCAATTTTAAACTGCATTGAGCCTTTTTTATTTTAGGCCTACTACATGTGTCTGTCTGCGCCACTCAATACAGCTGTCCTCCACTGAACAAAGCTGAGCTTCAATTTTCAGCCTATATCAAATATTAAACTGCATTTGGCCAACTTGTTTGGTTGGGCCTACTAACGGTGTCTGCCGCTCCTTGCTTTTCTCCTCCAGTGAACAAAGCTGAGCTTCAATTTTCAGCCTATATCAAATATTAAACAGGATTAGGGCTACTTGTTTGGTTGGGCCTACTAACGGTGTCTGCCGCTGCTTGTTGTTCTCCACTGAACAATGCTGAGCTTCAATTTTCAGCCTATATCAAATATTAAACTGCATTAGGCCTACTTGTTTGGTTGGGCCTACTAACGGTGTCTGCCGCTGCTTGATGTTCTCCTCCACTGAACAAAGCAGTGCCGCCTGTTTACTCCTGTTACCAATTTTGAACTGCATTTGGCCCACTTTATTACTTGGGCCTACTAACTGTGTCTGCCACTCATTACAGTTTTCCTCCACTGAACAACGCAATGCCGCCTATTTAGTCCTGTTACCAATTTTTAACTGCATTTAGCCTACTTTATTATTTGGGCCTATATCTGTGTTTCCTCCTCATCCTGCCCATTGCCCAGCCACTGCTAGATGAGTCTGCTGGTACATTGACCCAGACCACTACATTCCCCTTGCACTCTACACAGCCAGAATCTGACCCTGCTGAAAGTCTGGTTCCCCTTCCCGCATACTATACCACCTTACACGGGGACAAAGAGGAAGGTGCAGATGAAAGTGCAGGTTCCTTCATCAGGTGGGGGGGCATACTCGTTGGCGACGTCACTGGCACAGGGCCCGTCATAGTACGCACAAGTGTCTCTGCCGGTGGGAGGCGATCCCGCCGTCAAACACACCGCCGTACTTTGAGGGGCCCTGTGCCAGTGCCAATGCGAACGAGTGGTCCCCCCCGCCTTGCTCAGGATCACAGCACTTGCAAAGTTTAAATACTTACCTCTCCCTGGTCCACCGCCGTGACATAGTCCGCATTTCCTGGGCCCACGAAAAACTTGAGCCAGCCCTACTCCCCCCACAACTTTAGCCAAATGACCCCCAATTTTCAATGCCTAACTATTATTATAGGGTAAATTAAGATTGACAAGCTTAAGTAACAAGAATTGATGTTTTTGGCATTAAAATAGGCACTGTAGGTGTTTTCCTGTCCTCCACTCACTGCCGACTTTGATTCCCCATTGACTTGCATTGGGTTTCGTGTTTCGGTCGGCTCCCGACTTTTCGCAATAATCGGCCGATTTCACCCGACCCGACTTTTGAGAAAGTCGGGTTTCGCGAAACCCGACTCGATCCTAAAAAAGTAAAAGTCGCTCAACTCTAATCCTAGCACAAAAAAAATAAAGACTATTAAAAAATGATGCCGAGGTATAAGTAAAGATAAAGTTAATGGTATTTATTAACTATTATGTGCAGTTTGACTATCTATTATAAGAGCATAAAAGTTTGAAAAGTTTTTCTAAATTTTGTCAAATTTAATTTTTTATAATTAAATACAAATGTTATCAACTTAAAGGGAACCTGTCACCCCCAAAATGGCTGGTGAGGTAAGCTCACCGGCATCAGGGGCTTATCTACAGCATTCTGTAATGCTGTAGATAAGCCCCCAATGTTACCTGAAAGAGGAGAAAAAGACGTTAGATTATACTCACCCAGGGGCGGTCCCGCTCTGGTCCGCGTCCGATGGGTGTCTCCGGTCCGCTCCGGCGCCTCCCATCTTCATTCCATGGCGTCCTCTTCGGGTCTTTATGCCGCGGCTCCGGCGCAGGCGTACTTTGTCTGCCCTGTTGAGGGCAGAGCAAAGTACTGCAGTGCGCAGGCGCCGGAAAGGTCAGAGAGGCCCGGCGCCTGCGCAATGCAGTACTTTGCGCTGCCCTCAATAGGGCAGACAAAGTACGCCTGCGCCGGAGCCGCGGCGCGAAGACCCGAAGAGGACGTCATGGAACGAAGATGGGAAGCGCCGGAGCGGACCGGAGACACCCATCGGACGCGGACCAGAGCGGGACCGCCCCTGGGTGAGTATAATCTAACGTCTTTTTCTCCTCTTTCAGGTAACATCGGCGGCTTATCTACAGCATTACAGAATGCTGTAGATAAGCCCCTGATGCCGGTGAGCTTACCTCACCAGCCATTTTGGGGGTGACAGGTGCCCTTTAAATTTACCACTAACATAAAGTAAAATGTGTCACACAAAAGAAAAGTATCAGAATGATTGAGAAATGTAGAAGCATTCCAGAGTTATTAACACTTAATGTGACAAGTCAGATTTTAAAACTTTGGCCTGGTCAGAAAGGAGAAAACTGGCTCAGATGGGAAGGGATTAATAAAAATTGATGTAATTTTATGCAAAAAAGGATAGTAAAAAGTAGTGGCTGTGGAGTCAATTCTTCTACACGTCATTGTAATATGTTTGCCAATTTATTGTCCCTATAGATGTATAACATGAAAAAGAATCTGGAGACCATGGAAGAAATAAAGAAAGAATTTCAACAGTTTCTCAGTAACTTGGTGAGTTGTTGAAAGCAGTGGCCACCGTCCACCTTCCCGTCTGCTCCAGGATAGAGAAGGGACTTACTACCCTTCAGGCATTTCCTCTCACTTGTATGTTAACATTACCCAACCCATAGGAAAAGGGGGGATTGGGCTAGTTTGAGCCTGCACCTGGCCAACTTTCTCATGGTAATAGGATTGGAAATACACAAAAGGGTCAATTTGTGCTTCCTTGGGTGTCCCCTTATATTCCTCAAAAAAAGGGCTTTATAGTGACCATAATTTTTGCCAGTGAGCGCTAGTACCTATCAACGATCTTGGGCTGCCCAAGGTTTTTAATAAAATAGTGGGCAGCCCCAGATTGGTGATTTTTCTAAATATCATATAGTAATAAAAGGGCTCACCAGTGTCCCTAAAGTCCCCCCAAAAGGCTCAACCTTCTAGCAACAATGTGGGATCCTGGCATGCAGTGCAGGACCCCATAATACTTGGAGACCACTCTCGCAGTCAAAGAGCAATATCTTCCAGTAACCAACTGGTAATTTATGGCAGTGATTGTGTAATAGAGTGCAGGGTTGAGTATGACACCACGGAACAGACAGACCAACTGTTGAGGGGAATTTATTAACAGGAGTAAGATTCTCCTCGCAGGGAGTAAACAGGGGGTTAATAGAGATAAATCAAACAGTAAACAGTTAAGCGGAATCAAAAGGGTTAACGAGTGTTCTTGTAACTTATCAGTCCAGGGAGGTCCTGACTGGAGGGTCCTAATTCCAACGTGGGTACAGTCACCAGCAGCACTTGAGATCCTGTAGTCTCTCCTCTGTCTCCTGGGAACTGGAGACTCCGGGGTTAAGTATTTTCTTCCAGTGAAGCTGAAAGCAGGAAGTCACACAGCCACTCTGCTGCGAGTCTCTGTATATCAGGCTGGCAGGCTTTCTGCAGTAGCAATGCTACACACACACTGAGCAGTTTACTTGTCACACTCAGGGGTCCTGGCTTGTCACTGTGGTCACCGGGGCTGCACGCTCAGGTCACTGTCAGGGGATACGTCTTCCCTGATTACGGAGGCTTCCAAGTCCACACTCTCACATCCAGCCTTCACTACGGCTGGTATCTCAGCCTCAGTGCCCTCACGGGGAGCACTCTCTCATGGGGAGCGCGGCGCTGCAGCCTGCTCTCTCTCTGGCACGCTGTCCCCCCTGTCCCGCTCTTTTCTGACCACACCCCCCTCTCTTCCTCTCTGCCCCCAGCAGTCACATGGTCCCTTCTGTCCAGGGCAGAAAGTCTTCCCCCCGACAACCCAGCTGTCTGACTAAGTGGTTCCAGGTAAAGAGCAGGGAAAGCAACCTCCTTACAATTGGTTTGTACAAAGAGCGAGTTATCCCTCTTTCACCGAGAGTGCCGCAAAATACAGAACCATTCTAGTACTCACCTGATGCCTGTGGGTCTGTACTTCCTGGTTCGGGTCTCAACATACTGGAAATGGCTGCAAATGCCTGCTCTGCTAATCACTAGCTAAGGTGGGTCACTTCTGTTGAGTAAAGGACACTGAAGAGCCACGTTCTCACCATCCATTCCACCTAAAGTGGAGGCAGTCACCAGACACATGGACTGCAGAATCTTCTGTATTTGCGAATGAATTGAAAACATACAGTTAGGTTCAGAAATTGTTGTGAATTCTGCTCTTGGGCTCCCTCCGGTGGTTGTTGGTGGTAGTGCAGTTGTCTTGGGGTTGTAATCCGGGCAGGTGTTTCTGTTGATTGCAGCTCTATTAGTTATTTAGGTGTGCAGGCTCCATGAGTCAGTGCCAGTTGTCCATTGTACTTGGAGGGATTGCATCTCTCTCTGGCTCCTCATGCCATGCTGCCAATTCAGATAAGATAAGTGTCTGTTTTTTGTCTCTGTGCACACATGCGGTGTGCTTTGCAATTCAGTGCAATTTATTGTGTTTTTTGTCCAGCTTAGATTTTGTTTGGATTTTTCAGTCATGCTGGATTCTCAGGAGATGCAGATATACTTTCTATGTCTTTAGTTAGATGTGGAATATTTGTATTATCTGCTGTGGATATTTTTAGGATTTTAATACTGACCGCTTAGAATTCTGTCCTATCCTTTTCTACTTAGCTAGAAGTGCCTCTTTTGCTAAATCCTGTTTTTCTGCCTGCGTGTGTCTTTCCTCTTATACTCACAGTCAATATTTGTGGGGGGCTGCCTATCCTTTGGGGTTCTGCTCTGAGGCAAGATAGAATTCCCATTTCTATCTATAGGGGTATTTAGTTCTCCGGCTGTGTCGAGGTGTCTAGGACGTGTTAGGTACATCCCACGGCTACTTCTAGTTGCGGTGTTAGTTTAGGGTTTCCGGTCAGTACAGGTACCACCTACTCCTGAGAAGGTCTTTCATGCGGCTCCAAGGTTACCAGATCATAACAGTACAACTGGCCAACAATGAGTTAAATGCATCTCAGAAGAAGGGAAGAAAGAGCCATTTTTTTTCCTGTAGTCTGCTTTGGCTTTTCTTCCCTCTTTTCCTCTGGGTGACTGAGGAGTCTTGTGCTAGCATGGATGTTCAGGGATTAGTTTCTCGTGTAGACCAGCTTGCTGCTAGGGTACAGGGTATTTCTGATTATATTACTCAGGCTCCGCTTTTAGAGCCTAGGATTCCTACTCCTGATTTGTTTTTTGGGGACAGATCCAAATTTTTGAGTTTTAAAAACAACTGTAAACTGTTTTTTGCTCTGAAGCCTCGTTCCTCTGGTGATCCCATTCATCAGGTTAAAATTGTCATATCCCTGCTGCGTGGCGACCCTCAGGATTGGGCATTTTCCCTGGAATCTGGGAATTCGGCCTTGCTTAATGTAGATGCCTTTTTCCAGGCTCTAGGATTATTATATGATGAGCCAAATTCTGTGGAGCAAGCGGAGAAGACCTTGTTGGCCCTGTCTCATGGTCAAGAAGCGGCAGAATTGTATTGTCACAAATTTAGAAAATGGTCTGTGCTGACTAAATGGACTGAGGATGCTTTGGCAGCAATTTTCAGAAAGGGTCTTTCTGAATCTGTCAAAGATGTTATGATGGGGTTTCCCACGCCTGTTGGTCTGAGTGATTCTATGTCTCTGGCCATTCAGATCGATCGGCGCTTGCGGAAGCGCAGAACTGTGCGCGCTGTAGCGTTGTCCTCAGAGCAGATGCCCGAGCCTATGCAGTGTGATAGGATTCTGTCTAGAACGGAACAACAAGGATTCAGACGCCAGAATAGGTTGTGTTTTTGTTGTGGCGATGCTTCTCATGTCATTTCAGTCTGCCCAAAGCGTACAAAGAGAATCGCTAGTTCAGTTACCATCGGAACTGTACAACCTAAATTTCTGTTATCTGTGACCTTGATCTGCTCGTTGTCGTCATTTTCTGTCATGGCGTTTGTGGATTCAGGCGCCGCTTTGAACTTAATGGACTTTGAATTTGCCAGGCGTTGTGGTTTCCCCTTGCAGTCTTTGCAGAACCCTATTCCTTTAAGGGGCATTGATGCTACACCTTTGGCTAAAAATAAACCTCAGTTTTGGACACAGGTGACCATGTGCATGGCGCCAGCCCATCAGGAAGATTGTCGTTTTCTGGTGTTGCATAATTTGCATGATGCTATTGTACTGGGTTTTCCATGGTTGCAGATACATAATCCTGTGTTGGATTGGAAGTCTATGTCTGTGACTAGTTGGGGTTGTCAGGGGGTTCATAATGACGTTCCTGTGATGTCAATCTCCTCTTCCTCCTCTTCTGAAGTTCCAGAGTTTTTGTCTGATTTTCAGGATGTATTCGATGAGCCCAAGTCCAGTTCCCTTCCACCGCATAGGGACTGTGATTGTGCTATTGACTTGATTCCAGGCTGTAAGTTTCCTAAGGGCCGACTTTTCAACCTGTCTGTGCCGGAACATACCGCCATGCGGAGTTATGTTAAGGAGTCTTTGGAGAAAGGGCATATTCGGCCATCTTCTTCACCGTTGGGAGCGGGATTTTTTTTTGTTGCTAAGAAGGATGGCTCCTTGAGACCCCGTATTGATTATCGCCTCTTGAATAAGATCACAGTCAAGTTTCAATACCCTTTGCTTTCTGATTTGTTTGCCAGGATTAAGGGGGCTAGTTGGTTTACTAAAATTGACCTTCGGGGGGCATATAATCTTGTTCGTATTAAGCAGGGTGACGAATGGAAAACTGCGCTTAATACGCCCGAAGGCCATTTTGAATGTCTTGTGATGCCATTCGGGCTCTCTAATGCTCCATCTGTTTTTCAGTCCTTCATGCATGATATCTTCCGGAATTATCTTGATAAATTCATGATTGTATATTTGGATGACATCTTAATTTTTTCCGATGATTGGGAGTCTCATGTGAAACAGGTCAGTGTTGTGAACTGTGTTTCTGGGCTCCCTCTGGTGGTCACTAACGGTATTGTGTTAGGCTTGTCTTGTTGCAGGCTTGAGCTCCAGCTGTGTCGTTAAGCAGCGGGTGTTTCCTATTTGAGTCTCCTCTGGACTCAGTCTCTTGCCTGGCATCGTTGTATCCAGACCTATATGGTCTCCTCCGGATTCCTTTCAGTCTGCCTCATGCAAGAAAAGCTAAGTCTGTTTTGTACAATTTGGATTGTTTGCATTATTCAGTGTTTTTGTCCAGCTTGCTTTACATTTGATTTTCTGACTCGCTGGAAGCTCTAGGGGGCTGATATTCTCCCTCCACACCGTCAGTCGGGTGGGGGTTCTTGAATATTCAGCGTGGATGTTTTTGTAGGGTTTTCTGCTAACCGCATAGTCCACTATCTATTTTCTGCTATTTAGACTAGTGGGCCTCTCTTTGCTGAATCTAGTTCATCTCTACGTTTGTGCTTTCCTCTTGCCTCACCGTTATTATTTGTTGGGGGCTTTCTATATCTTTGGGGTTCAATTTCTCTAGAGGCAAGTGAGGTCTTATTTTTTCCCTCTAGGGGTAGTTAGTTCTCCGGCTGGCTCGAGACGTCTAGAACCAACGTAGGCACGTTCACCGGCTACTTATAGTTGTTTGTGTTAGGATCAGGTATGCCGTTAGCCCAGTTTCCACCTCCCTAGAGCAGTATTCATATTTTTGCTATCTTGCCGGAATATCAGAGATCCTCTGCCATTGGGATCATAACAGGTCAGGATGGTATTTCAGATCCTTCGTGATAATGCTTTGTTTGTGAAGGGGTCTAAGTGTCTCTTTGGAATGCAGAAGGTTTCTTTTTTGGGCTTCATTTTTTTCTCCCTCATCTATAGAGATGGATCCGGTTAAGGTTCAGGCCATTCATGATTGGATTCAGCCCACATCCGTGAAGAGCCTTCAGAAATTTTTGGGCTTTGCTAATTTTTATCGCCGTTTCATTGCTAACTTCTCCAGTGTGGTTAAGCCCCTGACCGATTTGACGAAGAAGGGCGCTGATGTGATGAATTGGTCCTCTGTGGCTGTCTCTGCCTTTCAGGAGCTTAAACGCCGATTTACTTCTGCCCCGGTGTTGCGTCAGCCAGATGTTTCTCTTCCGTTTCAGGTTGAGGTTGACGCTTCTGAGATTGGGGCAGGGGCCGTTTTGTCTCAGAGGAATTCTGATGGTTCCTTGATGAAACCGTGTGCCTTCTTTTCCCGTAAGTTTTCGCCTGCTGAACGCAATTATGATGTCGGCAATCGGGAGTTGTTGGCTATGAAGTGGGCGTTTGAGGAATGGCGACATTGGCTTGAGGGAGCCAAGCACCGTATTGTGGTCTTGACCGATCATAAAAATCTGATTTACCTCGAATCTGCCAAACGGTTGAATCCTAGACAGGCTCGATGGTCCCTGTTTTTCTCCCGTTTTGATTTTGTGGTTTCGTATCTTCCGGGTTCTAAGAATATTAAGGCTGATGCCCTCTCTAGGCGTTTTTTGCCTGATTCTCCTGAGGTACTTGAGCCGGTCGGCATTCTGAAGGAAGGGGTGGTCCTTTCTGCCATTTCCCCTGATTTGTGACAGGTCCTGCAGGAATTTCAGGCTGACAAACCTGACCGCTGTCCAGTGGGGAAACTGTTTGTTCCTGATAGATGGACTAGTAGAGTGATTTCTGAGGTTCATTGTTCTGTGTTGGCTGGCCATCCTGGTATTTTTGGTACCAGAGATTTGGTTGGTAGGTCCTTTTGGTGGCCTTTGTCGCGTGATGTGCGTTCTTTTGTGCAGTCCTGTGGGACTTGTGCGCGGGCCAAGCCTTGTTGTTCCCGTGCTAGTGGGTTGCTTTTGCCTTTGCCGGTCCCTGAGAGGCCCTGGACGCATATTTCTATGGATTTTATTTCAGATCTTCCGGTTTCCCAGAGGATGTCGGTTATCTGGGTGGTTTGTGACTGGTTTTCTAAGATGGTTCATTTGGTGCCTTTGCCTAAATTGCCTTCCTCTTCTGATTTGGTTCCGTTGTTTTTTCAGCATGTGGTTCGTTTGCATGGTATTCCGGAGAATATTGTGTCTGACAGAGGTTCCCTGTTTGTTTCTAGGTTTTGGCGGGCCTTTTGTGCTAGGCTGGGCATTAATTTGTCTTTTTCTTCCGCATTTCATCTGCAGACAAATGGCCAGACCGAGAGAACTAATCAGACTTTGGAAACTTATTTGAGATGCTTTGTGTCTGCAGATCAGGATGATTGGGTGGCTTTCTTGCCATTGGCCGAGTTTGCCCTTAATAATCGGGCTAGTTCGGCTACCTTGGTTTTGCCCTTCTTTTGTAATTTTGGTTTTCATCCTCGTTTTTCTTCGGGGCAAGTTGAACCTTCTGATTGTCCTGGTGTGGATTCTGTGATTGACAGGTTGCAGCAGATTTGGGCTCATGTGGTGGACAATTTGGTGTTGTCTCAGGAGGAGGCTCAGCGTTTTGCTAACCGTCGTCGGTGTGTTGGTTCCCGGCTTCGGGTTGGGGATTTGGTCTGGTTGTCTTCCCGTCATGTTCCTATGAAGGTTTCTTCCCCTAAGTTTAAGCCTCGGTTTATTGGTCCTTATAGGATTTCTGAGATTATCAATCCGGTGTCTTTTCGTTTGGCCCTTCCGGCCTCTTTTGCCATCCATAATGTTTTCCATAGATCTTTATTGCGGAAATATGTGGTGCCCGTTGTTCCCTCTGTTGATCCTCCTGCTCCTGTGTTGGTTGATGGGGAGTTGGAGTATGTGGTTGAGAAGATTTTGGATTCTCGCTTTTCGAGGCGGAGGCTTCAGTACCTTGTCAAATGGAAGGGTTATGGCCAGGAGGATAATTCTTGGGTTTTTGCCTCTGATGTCCATGCTGCTGATTTGGTCCGTGCCTTTCATCTGGCTCGTCCTGATCGGCCTGGGGGCTCTGGTGAGGGTTCGGTGACCCCTCTTCAAGGGGGGGGTACTGTTGTGAATTCTGCTCTTGGGCTCCCTCCGGTGGTTGTTGGTGGTAGTGCAGTTGTCTTGGGGTTGTAATCCGAGCAGGTGTTTCTGCTGATTGCAGCTCTATTAGGTATTTAGGTGTGCAGGCTCCATGAGTCAGTGCCAGTTGTCCATTGTACTTGGAGGGATTGCATCTCTCTCTGGCTCCTCATGCCATGCTGCCAATTCAGATAAGATAAGTGTCTGTTTTTTTGTCTCTGCACACATGCAGTGTGCTTTGCAATTCAGTGCAATTTATTGTGTTTTTTTGTCCAGCTTAGACTTTGTTTGGATTTTTCAGTCATGCTGGATTCTCAGGAGATGCAGATATACTTTCTATGTCTTTAGTTAGATGTGGAATATTTGTATTATCTGCTGTGGATATTTTTAGGATTTTAATACTGTCCGCTTAGAATTCTGTCCTATCCTTTTCTATTTAGCTAGAAGTGCCTCTTTTGCTAAATCCTGTTTTTCTGCCTGCGTGTGTCTTTCCTCTTATACTCACAGTCAATATTTGTGGGGGGCTGCCTATCCTTTGGGGTTCTGCTCTGAGGCAAGATAGAATTCCCATTTCTATCTATAGGGGTATTTAGTTCTCCGGCTGTGTCGAGGTGTCTAGGACGTGTTAGGTACATCCCACGGCTACTTCTAGTTGCGGTGTTAGTTTATGGTTTGCGGTCAGTACAGGTATCACCTACTCCTGAGAAGGTCTTTCATGCGGCTCCAAGGTTACCAGATCATAACAGAAATATTTGGACAGTGACAAGTTTTGGCATTTTTGCTGTTTACCAAAACATATTGAAGATACAGTTATATACTGAATAGGAGCTTAAAGTGCAGACTCTTAGCTTTAAATTGAGGGTATTCACATCCTAATTGGAATAAGGGTTTAGGAATTGCAGCTCTTTAATATGTAACTGCTTCTTTTTAAACGAAACCAAAAATAATTGGACAGACATCTCAAAAGCTCTATAATTCTCATTTGACCTCATTTGACCTCATTAATCCATCAATTAAGCATGCAAAAGGTCTCTGGCTTATTCCAGGTGTGGCATTTGCATTTGGAAGCTGTTATTGTGAATCCACAACATGTGATCAAAGGAGCACTCAATGGAAGTGAAACAGAAAATTATTATCCTGAAAAAGAAAAGAAATCCGGCCTGTATCCTCTCTTTTGCATCTCCCCTCCAGCCAGGAGATGTGGTATGATCCGATCATGTTCCAACACGATCAGACACGGTCATTACACAGTATATAACGGTCAAATTTATAAGATTATCTCAGCACGGGAACTTTTTTTAACACTTCTAATTGTAGAACTTTTATTATTCAAAGATCAATTGATTAAAATGTTGATTAAAATGAACATTGTTCATGGGAAAACCCCTTTAAAATTTAACATTTTATTTATAGTAATGTTACTTTGTCCAATTACTTTTGAGGCTCTGAAATGAGAAGGCTTTCTAGAAAAATAGTTGCAATTCCTAAAAGTTTCACAGGGTATTTTTATTCAACAACTTATTGTTAAATCTGAAAGTCTGCACTTCAATTGCATCTTAGTTGTTTCATTTTAAATCCAAAATATCGGCATGCAGAGGCCAAATCTCAAAGATTCGGTCAGTGTCAAAATATTTCTGGACCAACTGTATACATGCCTGTCAATCACCATCCTAAGGAGTGGAGAAAGCTATTTCATGAATTTACACTAAAGTATGCACCTTGTGTATTATTTCAGAGCTCTGAATAACCAGATGGCACTTCTGTACTAGGAGTAGAGACATGCAGCTGCAGGATCACACCAGTGTGATCCATTTTTATGTTTAGTTTTCTGAACAGTGAAACAGAGTTCATTTGGAAAACTTAAAAAATGAATGCAAACTGAACCTGCAGGGCCCCATTAACTATAATGGTACATTATACATTTCATCATACATTTCAGTAGGCCAACATTTCGGATTTTAAAATCATTTTTTCAAGCTGGAGTTATAAAGTATTCTAATTTATTGAGATAATGACTTTTGGGTTTTCATTGGCTGTAAGCCATAATCATCAACATTAACAGAAATAAACACTTGAAATAGATCACTCTGTGTGTAATGACTCTATATAATATAAGAGTTTCACTTTTTGTATTGAAGAACTGAAATAAATTAACTTTTTCATGATATTCTAATTTTGTGAGATGCACCTTTATAATTGTAGTCAGTTGACCACCTTTTTAGTGAGGAATTTTCGTGGTCCCAGTATATAGGAGGTGCAAAAGATTTCTCTGACTGACATTTTGGGCAAAACTTCAGTAAGAAGTGGAAGAAAAGAGGTCTGGTAAGGGAGTGTGAAAATCTACAGTATTGATACTATTCATCAGTCCTTCTATATTATTTCAAAACACTCTTTTTCGGTGATTACTTTGTATCTCCATTCATACTGCACCCACACACACAATTGATACACCATTTGAAAGGTAAACTTGCCCCCTTCAGCAAGAAAATAGCCAAACAAACCACACATCCTCGATGTGATCACAAAATACACTTTAAACATTCATTTTCATAAACCTGCAGTAAGGAAAAATGACCTGAAAGTGGCACCACACTACCCCAAAGCATACAACCACAAAGCTGAAAGCTTGCTGAACTCCTTGCCCAGCCAATTTCAGGCAGGTACATGTAAAATATTTGCTACACATGTGGAAGTAGAATAAAAGTAAAACTTTACCTGTTTAAGACTTCAGCTTTAAAACTGAAGATATAAATGAATGCAGCCTAAAAGGGACCGGACAGGTTCTGAACCATCAGATTTTCTGTATTATTGGACAGTCATTGAAAAGTCTATCTTCCTTCTAAGGTTGCAGCTTATTGGTGACCGGAGTCACCTCTGGTTCCAAGTAAAAAACTGCAGCGTTGACATAACTCAGACTGTACATTGTTTCCCGATGGGAGAGATTGGTGGAAGCAACCTTGCAAAAATTGAAAAAAAAAATCCAACCGTAGGGAAAAAAAAAGGTAAAATAATCTGCAGATATTACTTTTTTTTTGTTTAAAGGGATATTCCCAATTATTATACAACTAGATGGTGGCCCGATTCTAACACATCGAGTATTCTAGAAGCAGGATTTAAATTGCGCACCAATATCGCTGATTGGTCGCGGCCGGCCGAGACCAATCAGCGAAGCGTGGTTCAAATCCTGCGGCAATTCGCGGCCGGACTGCGCCTGTCGCTGATTGGTCGCAGCTGGCTGCGACCAATCAGCGAAGCGGTGTTTAAATCCCGAGCCAATATGGCTGATTGGTCACGGCCGGCCGGGCACGACCAATCAGCGAAGCGTGGTTCAAATCCCACTCCAATTCGCGGCCGGACTGCGCCTGTCACTGATTGGTCGCAGGCGGCTGGCACGACCAATCAGTGACGCGGGATTTCCATTACAGACAAACCGACAGAATTAGACAATTATATATACTGTATAGATGGTGTAAATATGCTCAGTTATGGGGTCAATTCTCCTTCATCATTTTTACTGTCAAAGTGGCACTGCTGTACAGGGAGCTGCTCCATTCACATACATAGGGCTGTGTTGCATTTCCCTACACTGCAGATAGATGGCAGTGCTGCTATGGAGGGGGAAAAAATGCTGCTGCCCCTATTCTTTTGCAAGGTCCTGATAATCAGACCCCTTCTGATCAGTAAGTAAAATACCATTATGTTTAATGTTGGGGGATCTCCTTTAGGCTGGAGTCACACACAACGTATACATACATATGTATACATACATACATACAACATATTACATACAACATACATACATACAACATGCATACTACATACATACAACATACTACATACATACAACATGCTACATACATACAACATGCTACATACATACAACATGCTACATACATACAACATGCTACATACATACAACATCCAACATGCAACATACTACATTCATGCAACACACTACATACATGCAACATACTACATACATGCAACATACTACATACATGCAACATGCAATATACTACATACATGCAACATACATACAACATGCAACATACTACATACATGCAACATACTACATGCAACATACTACATACATACAACATGCTACATACATACAACATACTACATACATGCAACATATTACATACATGCATCATATTACAAACATGCAACATACTACATACATGCAACATGCTACATACATACAACATACATGCAACATACTACATACATACAACATACTACATACATACAGACATACAGTACATATAACATAGAGTACATACTCACCATCACTTGTCACTTTGATCCCCGAAGCCAGGGTCACCTGTAAAAAATATTAAAATAATAAACAAACACTATACTCCCTGATCCGCAGAAATCCAATAAAAACGAGTGTCCCACGACGATCTCCCGTGGAGAACAGTAGCATCGGCTGATGCAACCGCTCTCCAGGGGCTCCAGGAATACAATGACGGAAGATATCCTTCTGCATTGTATTCCTCCGCCACTGTAAAAAATAGTCCCCAGTCTCACTTTTGGCACTGCTGTGTGAAAAATTTCCCACACACCAATGCCATAAAGTGAGACCCTGAACTCAGGTAACCTCAGTGATACACTGCAGGAGCCATTGTCTCCTGTCAGTGTGTCACTGGAGGGCCTATAGAGCAGTGACATCACCCAATGTCACTGTTCTATAAGGGAGATCATCGTGGGACACTCGTTATTAATTGGACTGCATTGGACAGGGAGTATACGGTTAATTATTTTTAATTTTTTACAGGTGATCGAGTATGGTAAGTATGGTTAAATTAAGAATATTAAAATACTTTTTTCTGGCTGTGTCTTTATTTTTTTTTAACCCTTTCACTACTCTAGGATTAGTAATGGATAGGCGTCAAGGTGACATTAACCCCTTATTACCCCATATCCCACCGCTACTCGGGAGTGGGAAGAGAGGGGCTAAGTGCCAGAATTGGCGCATCTCACAGATGCGCCATTTCTGGGGCGGCTGGGGGCTGGTATTTGTAGCCAGGGGGGCCAATATCCATGGCCCCTCTCTAGGCTATGAATATCAGCCCGCTGCTGTCTGCATAACCTTTCTGGCTATAAAATATAGGGGGACCCTACGTCATTTTTTGGGGGGGTCCCCCTATTTTAATAGCCAGTAAAGGCTACGCATACAGCTGCGGGCTGATATTCATAGCCTAGAGAGGGGCCATGGGTATTACCCCCTTCCCAGGCTACAAATATTGGCCCCTGGCTGTCGGCTTTCCCCCTCTGGCGCAGAAAATTGCGCGGGAGCCCACGCCGTTTTTTTTTTTTTTTATTAAATGTTCAGTAAGAAACATAGGCCTTACTATTATATATCTATATATCTATACATGGATAACTATGGATATATCTATAGATGGATAACTATGGCTATATCGATCTATAGATATATTTATAGATAGATAGATATATCTGTAGGTACATAGATATATCTATCCATATATCTATCTGGCTGCTTTCACACATCAGGTTTTTTCCGTCAGGCAGAATTCGGTGAGTTTTGAAAGAACGGATCCATGTTTTTTTTCCGCCAGATCCGTTTTTTTTTTCATAGAATTGTATAAGCCGCCGGATTGCGCATGATGGCCTCACGTTTCATCCGTTTTTTGCCGGATCCGTTATTTTTTTGTTCAATAATACATCTTTATTTAGCTTTCAAAAACGCGCAAAAAACGCATCAAAACCGCGCAAAAGCATCTGTGTTTTCTGCCAAGAGCTGCGGATTTAGTGCAGAAAAATCCGCAGACAAATCTGCAACGTGTGAACATAGCCTTGTGCAGTTTTTGGTGCAGTTTTGGGTGCTGTTTTTGAGGCAGTTTTTGGTGCGGTTTTTGATGCAGTTTTGATGCATTTTTTTGTTTAGTTTTGATGCCTTTTTTGGTGCAGTTTTTAGTGCTGTTTTTGATGCAGTTTTTGGTGCTGTTTTTGATGCAGTTTTTGGTTTAGATTTGATGCCTTTTTTGGTGCAGTTTTTGGTGCTGTTTTTGATGCAGTTTTTGGTGCAGTTTGATGCAGTTTTTAATGCCGTTTTTGGTGAAGTTTTGATGCGTTTTTGATGCAGTTTTTTGTGCAGTTTTGATGCAGTTTTTGATGCAGTTTTGGTGAAGTTTTGATGCAGTTTTGATGCAGTTTTTGAAGCAGTTTTGATGCATTTTTTGGTTTAGTTTTGATGTGTTTTTGGTGCTGTTTTTGATGCAGTTTTTGGTGCAGTTTGATGCAGTTTTTAATGCCGTTTTTGGTGAAGTTTTGATGCGTTTTTTTATGCCGTTTTTTGTGCAGTTTTGATGCAGTTTTTGGTGTTTGGTGGATTTGATGCAGTTTTAATGCAGTTTTTGATGCAGTTTTGGTGCAGTTTTGATGCAGTTTTTGGTGCGGTTTTTTATGCAGTTTTTGGTGCAGTTTTGATGCGTTTTTGAGGCAGTTTTGGTGCAGTTTTTGGTGCGGTTTTGATGCATTTTTATTCATTTTTGGTGCTGTTTTGATGCAGTTTTTGGTGCAGTTTTTGGTGCAGTTTTGATGCAGTTTTCTGTGCAGCTTTGATGCGGTTTTGGTGCTGTTTTTGGTGCAGTTTTGATGCGTTTTTGACGCTTTTTGGTGGTTTTTGGTGCAGATTTGCCGCGGATTTTGTGCGGTTTTGATGCGGAATTGATGTATATTTTGTGCATTTTTTCTGCGGTTTTTACCACTGCGGATTTCTATAATGGAAGGGTGCAGAAATGCTGCAGTTCTGCACAAAAGATGTGACATGCACTTCTTTTCATTCCGCAGCAGATCCAGTGTGGATTTTTCCGCACCATTAGCACAGCTTTTTTTTTTGCTATTGATTTACATTGTACTGTAAATCACTGTGCAGAACTGCAGTGTTTCTGCACGGAAAAATCAGCTGCGGGTCCGCAGTAAATCCGCATCATGTGAATCAAGCCTTGTGGTTTTGATGCAGTTTTGGGTGCAGCTTTTGCGCGGTTTGATGCAGTTTTGATGCAGTTTTTGGTGTGGTTTTGATGCAGTTTTTGGTATGGTTTTTGCGCGGTTTCAATGCATCTTTTTATTCATTTTTGGTGCGGTTTTTGCGCGGTTTTATTGCATTTTTGTGCATTTTTGAAAGCTAAATAAAGATGTATTATTGAACAATAAAAAAAAAGATTTGTGATGTCATTATTGTGATGTCATTACATTTGTCCAACCAACACTCCATTTCACATATAGATAGACAGACAGATAGATAGATGAGAAGGATAGACAGATCTACATATAGATGGATCTATAGATGCATACATCTATCTATTCATATATCTATCTATAGATATATCTGGATAGATGTATGTATAGTGTAGGGTGCGTGTCCACTGTCTGGATTACATCCGGATTAGCTGCAGATTGGATGCTGAGTACTTGTATTCCCATCGGAAGATGCCTGCACACACACCTCCAAAGACCCCCCGCACACACCCTGACAGCCCCGCACACACCCTGACAGCCCCGCACACACCCGAACAGTCCCGCACACACCCGAACAGCCCCGCACACACCCGAACAGTCCCGCACACACCCGAACAGCCCCACACACACCCGAACAGTCCCGCACAGCGCCGCACACATCCCAACAGCCCGCAGACCCCACCCGCACACAAATACACGCACAGTCACCGCCCACACACTTCCCTTCTCCCGAACTGCAGCGTTTTTCAGACCCACATCTGCAGCAAAACTGAAGATCTTTTTTACAGCTGCAGTTTTGCTGCGGATGTGCCCGACTCAATGCAAGTCTAAGGGTGCAGAAACGCTGCAGTTCGGCACAAAAGAAGTGACATGCTGCGTAAAACAAAAAGGTGCGTTTCGGTGCGGCTTTTTCCACAGCATGCGAACAACAAGTCTGCGGCTCCCATAGACTTACATTGATTGTGCACTACACTGCGGCTTTGATGCAATTCTGTGCGGCAAAAAACGCTGCGGATCTGCAATCAAATCCGCAACGTGTGCACACAGCCTTAGCTGTTGTGAATTCCGTTCTTGGGCTCCATCCTGTGGCTATGAATGGTATTTTTGAGAGTTCTGCTCTTGGGCTCCCTCTGGTGGTTTCGAGTGGAACTTAGCAGCTGCCTTCACTAATCGGTTCCCTGGCCTTGTTATTTAACTGGGCTTTAGTCTGTAGTCGATGCCAGCTGTCAATGTTCTTCTGTTGGATTCAGTCCTCTCCTGGAAGTACTCTGTTGGCCAGTCCATTTCAGCTTAAGATAAGTTCTGCTAGTTCTTGGGTGTATCCCTGCTTTTGACCTTCTGTTCAGGTTTAAGTTATGTCTTTTTTGTCCAGCTTGTCATTATGAGTTATTCAGGCTAGTTGGAAGCTCTGGGGTGCAGATTTGCCCCTCCACACTGTGAGTCGGTGTGGAGATTATTTTTGTAAACTCTGCGTGGATTTTAATTTTTATACTGACCGCACAGTATCCTTTTCTATCTCTGTCTATTTAGATAGTGTTGGCCTCCTTTGCTGAAATCTATTTTCATTTCTGAGTTTGTCATTTCCCTCTCCACTCACCGTTAATATTTGTGGGGGGCTATCTGGGGGTTTCTCTGAGGCGAGATAGTTTTCCATTTCCATCTTCAGGGGTAGTTAGTTCTTAGGCTGTGTCGAGGCGTCTAGGCAGAGATAGGAATGCTCCATGGCTATTTCTAGTGTTGGTGTTAGGAGTAGGGATTGCGGTCAGTAAAGCTACCACCTCCTCAGAGCTTGTACATTTTACCCACCAGGTCATTTCTGTGCTGCTCCGTAATCACCAGGTCATAACTGTGATTGTTGTCGGTGGAGCTGCCACCTCCTCAGAGCTTGTCCATGATTGGTTTTACCCACCAGGTCATCTCAGTGCTACTCCGTAACCACCAGGTCATAACAGTACAGCTGGCCCACAATGTGTTAAACGCCTTCTCAATAAGATCACTGTCAAATTCCAGTACCCTTTGCCTTTGCTCTCTGATTTGTTTGCTTGGATTAAAGGGGCTAGCTGGTTTACCAAGATTGACCTTCGAGGGGCGTATAATCTTGTCCGCATCAAACAGGGTGATGAATGGAAAACAGCATTTAATACGCCCGAAGGCCATTTTGAATATCTTGTGATGCCTTTCGGGCTCTCTAATGCTCCATCTGTGTTTCAGTCCTTTATGCATGATATTTTCCAGGAGTATCTGGATAAATTCATGATTGTATATTTGGATGATATTTTGTTTTTTTCCGATGATTGGGAGTCTCATGTGAAGCAGGTCAGGATGGTGTTTCAGATTCTTCGTGCTAATGCACTGTTTGTGAAGGGGTCTAAGTGCCTTTTTGGAGTTCAGAAGGTTTCTTTTCTGGGGTTCATTTTTTCTCCCTCGGCTATTGAAATGGACCCTGTTAAGGTCCAGGCTATTTATGATTGGACTCAACCCACATCTGTGAAAAGCCTCCAGAAATTTTTGGGCTTTGCTAATTTTTATCGCCGCTTCATTGCTAATTTTTCTACTGTGGTTAAACCTCTGACCGATTTGACCAAGAAAGGTGCTGATGTGGTGAATTGGTCCTCTACGGCTGTGGAGGCCTTTCAGGAGCTTAAAGGGAACCTGTCACCTGAATTTGGCGGGACCAGTTTTGGGTCATATGGGCGGGGTTTTTGGGTGTTTGATTCACCCTTTCCTTACCCGCTGGCTGCATGCTGGCCGCAATATTGGATTGAAGTTCATTCTCTGTCCTCCGGAGTACACGCCTGCGCAAGGCGGTATTGCCTTGCGCTGGCGTGTACTCCGGAGGACAGAGAATGAACTTCAATCCAATATTGCGGCCAGCATGCAGCCAGCGGGTAAGGAAAGGGTGAATCAAACACCCGAAAACCCCGCCCATATGACCCAAAACTGGTCCCGCCAAATTCAGGTGACAGGTTCCCTTTAAGCGTCGTTTTACTTCTGCCCCTGTGTTGCGTCAGCCAGATGTTTCTCTCCCTTTTCAGGTTGAGGTTGACGCTTCGGAGATTGGGGCAGGAGCTGTTCTGTCTCAGAGAAATTCTGATGGCTCTGTGTTGAAACCGTGTGCTTTCTTCTCCAGAAAGTTTTCGCCTGCTGAGCGTAATTATGATGTCGGCAATCGGGAGTTGTTGGCTATGAAGTGGGCATTTGAGGAGTGGCGACATTGGCTTGAGGGAGCTAAGCATCGTGTTGTGGTCTTGACCGATCATAAGAATCTGATTTACCTAGAGTCTGCCAAGCGGTTGAATCCTAGACAGGCTCGGTGGTCTTTGTTTTTCTCCCGTTTTGATTTTGTGGTCTCGTATCTTCCGGGATCTAAGAATGTGAAGGCTGATGCCCTGTCTAGGAGTTTTTTGCCTGATTCTCCGGGAGTCCCTGAGCCGGCTGGTATTCTCAAGGAGTGGGTGATTCTTTCTGCTATCTCCCCTGATTTGCGGCGGGTGCTTCAGGAGTTTCAGGCTGATAGACCCGACCGCTGTCCTGTAGGGAAATTGTTTGTTCCTGATAGATGGACTAGTAAGGTGATTTCTGAGATTCATTGTTCTGTGTTGGCTGGTCATCCTGGGATCTTTGGCACCAGAGATTTGGTTGCCAGGTCCTTTTGGTGGCCTTCTTTGTCGCGGGATGTGCGTTCCTTCGTGCAGTCCTGTGGGACCTGTGCCCGGGCTAAGCCCTGCTGTTCTCATGCTAGTGGGTTGCTTTTGCCTATCCCTGAGAGGCCCTGGACGCATATTTCCATGGATTTTATTTCTGATCTTCCTGTTTCTCAGAAGATGTCTGTCATCTGGGTGGTTTGTGACCGATTTTCTAAAATGGTCCACTTGGTACCTTTGCCTAAGTTGCCTTCCTCCTCTGATTTGGTTCCTTTATTTTTTCAGCATGTGGTTCGTTTGCATGGTATTCCGGAGAATATTGTGTCTGATAGAGGTACCCAGTTTGTTTCTAGGTTTTGGCGGTCCTTTTGTGTTAGAATGGGCATTAATTTGTCTTTTTCTTCGGCATTCCACCCTCAGACAAATGGACAGACGGAGCGAACCAATCAGACCTTGGAAACCTATTTGAGATGCTTTGTGTCTGCTGATCAGGATGATTGGGTTACCTTTTTGCCATTGGCCGAGTTTGCCCTTAATAATCGGGCTAGTTCGGCTACCTTGGTTTTGCCTTTTTTTGTAACTTCGGTTTTCATCCTCGTTTTTCTTCAGCGCAGGTTGAGCCTTCGGACTGTCCTGGGGTAGATTCTGTGGTGGACAGGTTGCAGCGGATTTGGACTCATGTGGTGGACAATTTAACATTGTCTCAGGAAAAGGCTGAACGTTTTGTTAACCGCCGTCGGTGTGTTGGTCCCCGGCTTCGGGTTGGGGATTTGGTCTGGTTGTCTTCTCGTCATGTTCCTATGAAGGTCTCTTCCCCTAAGTTCAAGCCTCGTTTTATTGGTCCTTATAGGATTTCGGAAATTATCAATCCGGTGTCTTTTCGTTTGGCCCTTCCAGCTTCTTTTTCCATTCATAATGTGTTCATTAGATCTTTGTTGCGGAGGTATGTGGTGCCCATGGTTCCCTCCGTTGACCCTCCTGCCCCGGTGTTGGTTGAGGGGGAGTTGGAATATGTGGTGGAGGAGATTTTGGATTCTCGTCTTTCGAGGCGGAAACTTCAGTATCTGGTCAAGTGGAAGGGTTATGGCCAGGAGGATAATTCTTCGGTTTTTGCCTCCGATGTCCATGCTGCCGATTTGGTACGTGCTTTTCATTTGGGGAGTTCTGCTCTTGGGCTCCCTCTGGTGGTTTCGAGTGGAAATTAGCAGCTGCCTTCACTAATCGGTTCCCTGGCCTTGTTATTTAACTGGGCTCTAGTCTGTAGTCGATGCCAGCTGTCAATGTTTTCCTGTTGGATTCAGTCCTCTCCTGGAAGTACTCTGTTGGCCAGTCCATTTCAGCTTAAGATAAGTTCTGCTAGTTCTTGGGTGTATCCCTGCTTTTGACCTTCTGTTCAGGTTTAAGTTATGTCTTTTTTGTCCAGCTTGTCATTATGAGTTATTCAGGCTAGTTGGAAGCTCTGGGGTGCAGATTTGCCCCTCCACACCGTGAGTCGGTGTGGAGGTTATTTTTGTAAACTGTGCGTGGATTTTAGTTTTTATACTGACCGCACAGTATCCTTTTCTATCTCTGTCTATTTAGATAGTAGTGGCCTCCTTTGCTGAAATCTATTTTCATTTCTGAGTTTGTCATTTCCCTCTCCACTCACCGTTAATATTTGTGGGGGGCTCTCTGGGGGTTTCTCTGAGGCGAGATAGTTTTCCATTTCCATCTTCAGGGGTAGTTAGTTCTTAGGCTGTGTCGAGGCGTCTAGGCAGAGATAGGAATGCTCCACGGCTATTTCTAGTGTTGGTGTTAGGAGTAGGGATTGCGGTCAGTAAAGCTACCACCTCCTCAGAGCTTGTACATTTTACCCACCAGGTCATTTCTGTGCTGCTCCGTAATCACCAGGTCATAACTGTGATTGTTGTCGGTGGAGCTGCCACCTCCTCGGAGCTTGTCCATGATTGGTTTTACCCACCAGGTCATCTCAGTGCTACTCCGTAACCACCAGGTCATAACACTTAGCATTTATTGAACCTAGGAAAAAAGCCAAGCAAAAAACAAGTGTGGGATTGCACTTTTTTTGCAATTTCATCGCACTTTGAATTTTTTTTCACATTTTCTGTTACACGACATGGTAAAACCAATGATGTCGTTCAAAAGTAGAACTTGTCCCGCAAAAGATAAGCCCTCACATGGCCATATTGACGGAAAAATTTTGGCTCTGGAAAGAAAGGGAGCGATAAACGAAAAAAGCTCCAGGGGTGAAGGGGTTTAGAAACATGGATATGGACATATCTATAGAAATAGATATATATATCTATCTCTGTATCTATCTATCTTATCAATTCAATTCAATTCAATTCAATGAAGCTTTATTGGCAGGACGAAATAAACATTAGTTTTGCCAAAGCACGTGTACGGTAGGGTATAGGGAGTATGGACTGTGGGGATCTTATCTATCTTTCTTTCTATCTATCATCTATTATCTATCTATCTATCTATCTATCTATCTGTGTGTAATGGAGTGTGGGTTGGACAAATGTAAAAGAGGAGGTTGGACAGAAATGACATCACAAATCTTTTTGAAGCTAGAGGAGGGAGAAGAGGGAGGGGTTTGGGTGTGTTTTGGAGTGGGTGTGGTAGGTTCGGGCATAGAGGCCAGTGCAATGCATCATGGAACTTGTAGTATTAGAGCACAATAAGTCAGGAGAAAGGAAGTTGTCGATTAACCCCATGAGAGCTGGATCCAGCACTGAAGATGTGCTGCTACAGCATGATAAAAGGTAATATTGCTAAAATAAACACAGTGGATGTTTTCAGTGGCACATAATAGCAAGATTTATGAAAAAAAATATATATATTGTAGTGGACAACTCCTTTCATTTCCTTCTATGACAGAATTACTGACTGGGTGGATCAGGGAAATGCTGTAAATAAGGTATATCTTGACTTCAGCAAAGCATTTGACAAAGTATCTCACACGATCCTTATTGAAAAAATGACAAAGTATGGAATGGACAAGGCAACTGGATTCATAACCGGCTTAGTGATCGGACCCAAAGAGTGGTCGTAAATGGCTGCACATCCAGATGGAAGAACGTCTCAAGTGGGGTACCACAGTGCTCTGTCCTGAGCCCTGTATTGTTCAACATCTTTATCAATGATTTAGATGAAGGAATTGAGGGTACACTGTTTAAATTTGCTGATGACACAAAGCTAGGAGGGATAGCTAATGCTAGAAAAGTGAGAGAGAGGATTCTAAAAGATATAAATAAACTGGAGCAATGGGCAGCAACTAACATAATGGTTTTTAACAGGGAAAAATGCAAAGTACTACATCTGGCAATAAAAATGAAAAAAGCATATACAGAATTGGAGGAATAGGACTAAGCAACAGTACATGTGAAAAATACTTGGGTATTCTAACAGATCATAAAGTATATTAACAGAAGCATATAGTCTAGATCACGTGAAGTCATTATTGCCCTCTGCTCCTCTTTGGTCAGACCTCATCTGGAATACTGTGTCCAGTTTTGGGCACCACATTTAAAAAAAAGACATCAACAAACTGGAGCAAGTTCAGAGAAGAGCGACCAGAATGGTGAGCGGTCTGCAAAACATGTCCTATGAGGAACGGTTACAGGATATGGGAATGTTTAGCTTGCAAAAAAAAAACTGAGAGGAGACTTAATAGCTGTCTACAAATATCTCAAGGGCTGTCACATTGTAGAAGGATCATCTTTACTCTAATTTGCACAAGGAAAGACTAGAAGCAATGGGATGAAACTGAATGGGATGAGACAGATTAGATATTAGAAAAAACTTTTTGACAGTGAGGGTGATCAATGAGTGGAACAGGCTGCCACGAGAGGTGGTGAGTTCTCTTTCCATGGAAGTCTTCAAACAGAGGCTGGACAGACATCTGTCTGGGATGATTTAGTGAATCCTGCTTTTGAGCAGGGGGTTGGACACGATGCCCCTGGAGGTTCCCTTCCAACTCTACCATTCTATGATAGAGATATATATATATATATATATACACATATACACAGTACAGACCAAACGTTTGGACACACCTTCTCATTCAAAGCTTTTTCTGTATTTTCATGACTATGAAAATTGTACATTCACACTGAAGGCATCAAAACTATGAATTAACACATGTGGAATTATATACTTAACAAAAAAGTGTGAAACAACTGAAAATATGTCTTATATTCTAGGTTCTTCAAAGTAGCCACCTTTTGCTTTGATGACTGCTTTGCACACTTCGGGCATTCTCTTGATGAGCTTCAAGAGGTAGTCACCGGGAATGGTCTTCCAACAGTCTTGAAGGAGTTCCCAGAGATGCTTAGCACTTGTTGGCCCTTTTGCCTTCACTCTGCGGTCCAGCTCACCCCAAACCATCTCTATTGGGTTCAAGTCTGGTGACTATGGAGGCCAGGTCATCTGGCGTAGCACCCCATCACTCTCCTTCTTGGTCAAATAGCCCTTACACAGCCTGGAGGTGTGTTTGGGGTCATTGTCCTGTTGAAAAATAAATGATGGTCCAACTAAACGCAAACCAGATGGAATAGCATGCCGCTGCAAGATGCTGTTGTAGCCATGCTGGTTCAGTATGCCTTCAATTTTGAATAAATCCCCAACAGTGTCACCAGCAAAGCACCCCCAAACCATCACACCTCCTCCTCCATGCTTCCTGGTGGGAACCAGGCATGTAGAGTCCATCCGTTCACCTTTTCTGCGTCGCACAAAGACACGGTCGTTGGAACCAAAGATCTCAAATTTGGACTCATCAGACCAAATCAAAGATTTCCACTGGTCTAATGTCCATTCCTTGTGTTCTTTAGCCCAAACAAGTCTCTTCTGCTTGTTGCCTATCCTGAGCTGTGGTTTCCTAGCAGCTATTTTACCATGAAGGCCTGCTGCACAAAGTCTCCTCTTAACAGTTGTTGTAGAGATGTGTCTGCTGCTAGAACTCTGTGTGGCATTGACTTGGTCTCTAATCTGAGCTGCTGTTAACCTGCAATTTCCGAGGCTGGTGACTTGGATAAACTTATCCTCAGAAGCAGAGATGACTCTTGGTCTTCCTTTCCTGGGGCGGTCCTCATGTGAGCCAGTTTCTTTGTAGCGCTTGATGGTTTTTGCAACTGCACTTGGGGACACTTTCAAAGTTTTCCCAATTTTTCGGACTGACTGACTGACCTTCATTTCTTAAAGTAATGATGGCCACTCATTTTTCTTTACTTAGCTGCTTTTTTCTTGCTATAATACAAATTCTAACAGTCTATTCAGTAGGACTGTCAGCTGTGTATCCACCAGACTTCTGCACAACACAACTGATGGTCCCAAACCCATTTATAAGGCAAGAAATCACACTTATTAACCCTGACAGGGCACACCTGTGAAGTGAAAACCATTTCCGGTGACTACCTCTTGAAGCTCATCAAGAGAGTGCCAAGAGTGTACAAAGCAGTAATCAAAGCAAAAGGTGGCTACTTTGAAGAACCTAGAATATAAGACATAATTTCAATTGTTTCACACTTTTTTGTTAAGTATATAATCCCACATGTCTTAATTCATAGTTTTGATGCCTTCAGTGTGAATTTACAATTTTCATAGTCATGAAAATACAGAAAAAGCTTTGAATGAGAAGGTGTGTCCAAACTTTTGGTCTGTACTATGTGTGTATATATGTATGTATATACATACACACACAGTGGCGTAACTACAAAGTTATGGGCCCCGGTGCGAACTTCCAAATGGGCCCCCCCCCCCTACCCCTGCCCCCCCCCCCCATATACAGCACAGCCCGCACAGTGGTATATACAGCACAGCCCGCACAGTGGTATATACAGCACAGCCCGCACAGTGGTATATCCAGCACAGCCCGCACAGTGGTATATCCAGCACAGCCCGCACAGTGGTATATCCAGCACAGCCCGCACAGGGATATATACAGCACAGCCCGCACAGGGGTATATAGAGCACAGCCCTCACAGTGGTATATCCAGCACAGCCCGCACAGTGGTATATCCAGCACAGCCCGCACAGTGGTATATCCAGCACAGCCCGCACAGGGATATATACAGCACAGCCCGCACAGGGATATATACAGCACAGCCCGCACAGGGGTATATACAGCACAGCCCACACAGGGGTATATACAGCACAGCCCGCACAGTGGTATATCCAACACAGCCCGCACAGGGATATATACAGCACAGCCGGCACAGTGGTATATACAGCAAAGCCCGCACAGGGGTATATACAGCACAGCCCGCATCTCATCTCCCCCCCCCCCCCCGATAATGGCCCCACAGTCCGGTTAAAAAGAAAAAAAAGAAACTCTCCTCACCTTTCCTTTTGCCCGCGCTGCTCCTGGCGGCTGAAGTCTGCCCAGGACACTGCAGGTGCGCGATGATATGACGTCATCGCGCACCAGCAGTGTACTGTCAGAGGCAGAGCGGGGAATGATGGGAGAGGGAGCGTCAGGTGACGCTCTCTCCTCCATCATTGCATTGAACTATACCGGTGTCATAGACGCCAGTATAGTTAAATGCGGCGGCGGCGGCACTGGGGGGGGGGTGTCATGAATCCCCAATGGCTAGGGATAGCACAGGACAAGCAACAAATATCGGACGAGCTCTAGGGTGATGGAACCTGGGCTGACCGCTGCCCTACGCCCGACAAACGCAACTAGAGATAGCCAGGGAGCGTGCCTACGTTGGTTCTAGACGCCACGCACCAGCCTAAGAGCTAACTAGTACTGCAGAGAAAACAAAGACCTCACTTGCCTCCAGAGGAATTAACCCCAAAAGGTATAGTTGCCCCCCACATGTATTGACGGTGAAATGAGAGGAAGGCACACACACAGAGATGATGTATATAGCTTTAGCAAATAGAGGCCCGCTGAAAACTAGAAAGCAGAATGATACAAAAGGGGACTGAGCGGTCAGCAAAAAACCCTAATCAAAAAAACCATCCTGAGATTACAAGAACCCATGTGCCAACTCATGGCACATGGGGAGAACCTCAGTCCACTAGAGCAACCAACTAGCATAGAGACATTCTAAGCAAGCTGGACCAAAAACCAAACAACTGAAAATCAGCACTTAGCTTATCCTGAAAGATCTGGGAGCAGGTAGGCAGGAACCAAACAGAGCACATCTGAACACATTGATAGCCGGCAAGGGAAATGACAGAAAGGCCAGGTAAAATAGGAAACACCCAACCTCTGATGGACAGGTGGAAACCAAAGGCCGCAACCCACCAAAGTCACCCAGTACCAGCAGTAACCACCAGAGGGAGCCCACAAACAGAATCCACAACAGGGGGGGTTCCGGGGGAGGAACTTTGCAGCGGCCCACTACTGGCATCGGCTCTTCTGGCATTTGCCAGAAGTGCCCGATGGCCAGCCCGGCCCTGCTCTGACCTGCCGGCCCGGGGCCCCTGACCTGTGGGGCCCGGTCGCAATGGCGACCGCTGCGACCGCGGTCGTTACGCCCCTGCACACACACATAATAAATGACACTGAACAGAACAACATGATAATAAACTACTACTTCATCATCTGTTCCTCTGTAATAACACTCATTACTTTCTCGCTGATTGTCTCCACAGCCCTCGTGGAAATTAAAAATTGGAAATCGGGTTTCTGACAAAATTTCAGAGCTTCACAAGAGATTTGAGACATCATCCAGTCCAATAAATGATGAAGATCGCAAAGAACAGTTGGAGATGCTGAGGACATATTTGATTACAAAAGGAGACAAGTTCTGCAGGAGACACAATATTACACTAGGTTTACATGGGATTACGGCTGTGGCAGGCGTGGCGGCAGTGCCGTTGGCAGGTGCCTTTGCCGCTGCTCGGGCAGCAGCAGCGGCACAGGTTGGTGTGGCTGTGGTGCGTAGATGGATGCAGTGAAAATACATACTGTAAGATGGGGATTACAAAGGATCATTGTGAAATGTCCCCAATTTAAAAGCCAACTATCAGCTGATCTCTAACCCCCGCTGTAGGAACAATCACATCTGACCATCCACCTCCCTGCAGCATCTACTATGGCATATTGAGTGGATGCTCCTGAACGGTCTCGCCTTTCCCTTCTCGCAAAGCTGTTATTATTTTATGTCTTTCCCATCATGCTCTAAGATGACAGCTGTTGCCCTCAGCCCATGTTTTTCTAATCGTGGAAAACTCCTAATTAAAGTGGATGTCCATTACTGGACAATCCAACTTATACACTTCAGAGTACTATGAGAATCATTTTTTTTTTTACATATTCCCTTTTTATATTGTTTTTAGAGTTGGTGCAGATTTATTTGCATGTCTTAGTTTAAAGGACATGACAGTGGTCCAGGGCTGCTGCACAGTTGCAGTGCGCCTTTTACCTCATTGATGGGTCGGTCACGACCGATCTGAGACAAAGAGCTGGCTCCCTGCTAGGAACAATGGGAGTGAGCACTCTATTCAGAGCCAGGAAATTCTCTGAATATCTCTCACGCAGCACAAAATGATGGTGTTCGGAGGTTAAAACCCCACCCATCTATTGATTTAATTGGTTGGCTACAAGTAGGTGGGGTTTTGGTAACGGATGAGGCGGGGTTTCAACTGCATCAATTTAATATAAAATTTGTGTTCACTTATGGCGAACACATATTTATTAATGATCCATTTAAGATCCAAAAGAGACGGCTCTGTTTGGTGAACAGAGCCAAGAGATCGTAATCATCAAAAAGAGCCGAACCGCCCATCACTATTTTACCTGTCGGCATCTGTGGCTCTTCTTCTGATCATCTAGTCTGGTGCAACATCATCGTTGCATTGTGATACACATATAACCCTGCACCAAGACGGCTAAGCAAAAGATGTCGACAGGAAAGAGGCTGGTCTCCCCTTCTCATGCCGAGGCCACAGACCAATACTGTGACCGATGGACTGGGCTGTATGAATAAATCTGCACCATGTAGTTTTCAAATTTATATGCATCTATATATCACATTATTTCATTACACGTTGTGCTTTTTTTGAGACCTGTCTTCATTATTCACATGCCTATAAGGATTTCTTTAATAATGGTCCTTGCTGGACTTAGGCTACTTTCACACTAGCGTCGTACGACGCACGTTGCAATGCGACGTTGCGACGTTCCGACGCATACTGTGGAAGCGCCGCACAACGGGGGCAGTGGATGCAGTTTTTCAAAGCATCCGCTGCCCCGTTTTGAGCTCCGGAAGCA
Organism: Ranitomeya variabilis; assembly: GCF_051348905.1. NCBI lineage: Eukaryota > Metazoa > Chordata > Amphibia > Anura > Dendrobatidae > Ranitomeya > Ranitomeya variabilis. The sequence continues at coordinate 72,414,344 of NC_135236.1, forward strand.
GGGGGCGGAGTTCCGGCCGCGCATGCGCGATCGGAAATGGCGGACACGACGCACCACAAAACGTTGCATGCAACGTTTTTTTGTGCCGACGGTCCGACGCAACCATCGCAAGTCGGTTGCGACGTGTGGCAATGCGTCGCTAATGTTAGTTTATGGAGAAAAAACGCATCCTGCAAGCAATTTTGCAGGATGTGTTTTTTCTCCAAAACGACGCATTGCGACGTGCGTCGTACGACGCTAGTGTGAAAGTAGCCTTACATGCACACATTCTTTGCTTTATGATTAAACTTATGACATACGACATTAAAGTAGCACTCCAGACAAGACTGATATACGGTGATGTGCCCGGTCCAGGGCATGACCTATACATGGAAGAGCAAAGTTTTGCCTGGAGATTTCCTTTAAATATTACTTTGAGTGTGTAGTTTGGAGAACCAAAAGTGATTGGAGAGCCAACGACTGATTCTTATAGAGCTGGTCCTGTGCAGACATCTCACATAAGGTAATACTCATGTGGAGCATATGATGAGGTAGGAAGCGTCGGCCGCATCAAACAAGTCAGAAACAAGAAAGCTGAATATATTGAGGGGGGCACAAAGAAAAGAAAAATTGTCGCGCTTCGTACTGGACAGTAAGGTATGCCAGAAGTATATAAGGTATTTTGGGCCTATACAGGGGGGTTAAAGGCTTAGATAAATTTTGATGGACTGCACTAATAGAGCAGATAAAGGTGGCAGCTTTAGTTTGTATTGGGAAAATCTGGTGACAGGTTCCCTTTAACAAGTAGAGACGTTAAGAATTTCTTTTTCTTAAAGGGGTTTTCCCACTAACAAAAATTCATTTTAGGCTTCTTTCACACTAGCGTCGTACTCGGCCCGTCGCAGAGCGTCGGGCCGACGTACCGACGCTAGCGTTGTTTGCGCCGCACAACGGGTGCAGCGGATGCTGTTTTTCCACGCATCCGCTGCCCCATTGTGAGGTGCGGGGAGGTGGGGGCGGAGTTCCGGCCGCGCATGCGCGGTCGGAAATGGCGGTCCGTCGGCCACAAAAAACGTTACATGTAACGTTTTTTGCAGCCGACGGTCCGCCACAACACGGCGCAACCGTCGCACGACGGTTGCGACGTGTGGCAAAGCGTCGCAATGAGACGCTAATGCTAATCAATGGTGAAAAAACGCATCCTGCAAGCACTTTTTTGCAACCAAACGACGCATAGCGACGTGCAGTGCACGACGCTAGTGTGAAAGTAGCCTTATTCACTAGATCTTGGAATTAAAATAAGGTCCACAGAAGGGAGTAAAAAAAAAAATGTTCCTGTGCTGAGATAATCTTATAAATGTGCCCACGCTGTGTACTGTGTAATGGCCGTGTCTGACCGTGCAGGAACATGGTCTGATCATACCACAGCTCCTGGCCAGGGGAGGAAGCAAAGGGTGTACAGATATTACAGCACGGGATCACAGCTGATTCTTTTTTTGAGGTAAAACATTTCTCTGCCTGTTTTTAAATGATGTTTTACCTCACAGAATAATCGGTGATCCCATGCTGTCCCACTTTCTGTATACTCTCTTTAGTGTCCTCCCCTGCTGTGGTATGATCAGACCATGTCCCTGTACGGTCAGACACGGCCATTACACAGTACACAGCAGGGAACATTTATAAGATCATCTCAGCACAGGAACATTTTATTTAAACACATCCAGTTGTGGAAACTATTGTTATTCAAAGATCTAGTGAATAAAATAAATGTTTTTTTTGTGGGAAAACCCCTTTAAGGCTGTGTGCACACGTTGCGGATTTTTTGCATTTTTTTTCACTATAAAAACGCATAAAAAACGCATACATTATGCATCTCATGATTTAGAATGCATTGCGCAATTTTTGTGCACATGATGCATTTTTTTCTGCAAAACAACGCATCTTGGTAAAAAACGCATCATGTTCATTAATTTTGCGGATTTTTTGCGTTTTTCCCGCTATTTAATGCATTGGAAAGCTCCAGAAAAAACACACAAAAAACGCATAAAAAACGCGCAAAAAACGTGTCAAACCCGCGAGAAAAACGCATGCAGATTTATTGCAGAAAATGTCCGGTTTTGCTCAGGAAATTTCTGCAAGAAATCCTGAACGTGTGCACATAGCCTAAGGCACATGAGTATTTGGTGAGTTTTTTTTACCTCGGAATTTGTAAGTCAAAACCAGGAGTAGAACATTTTTCATGTATGAGGAACAAATCAAATGTGTGTAACTGGAATAAGTTGATTTATTCTGAAAGGTTTTTCTGCCACTTGTACCCAATTATTTTGTGTACCTGATGTACCTGCTCTATCTGATTATAATAAAGGAGATATTATGTAACTTCATCTTCATTAATCCTGTCTTATTTTTTTACACATTGGAGTGATAGTTTTTGCGTGGCCAGTAAAGGTTTTTCACATGGATACGCTTCAAAAATCCATATTAACCCCTTAATGACTGCCGATACGCCTTTTAACGACGGTCAATAAGGGTACTTATTCCTCAGTACTGCTTTTTAACAGCACTGAGGAATAAGGGAGTAGCGCCGCCGAGTGGTGGCGATTGCAGTGGGTGTCAGCTGTATGGGACAGCTAACACCCTGCAGTATCGGACCAGACCAGTTTTGCAACCAATTGGGGCCGATTAACCCCTTAAATACCACTGTCAATCACAAAAATGGTATTTAAGTTGTTACAAGTGGTCACAAGACCCCCTTAGTAACCATTGGACCCCCGCGATGAGAATCGCGGGTCCCAATGGTTACCATTGTACCCCAAGATCATGTGATGATCCCAGGGTATGGTGGCGTGCGAGATCCAGCAATAATCTGGGTCTCACAGGCTGAGTCAGTGAGACATGGACTACTCTCATATTGTCATGATCCAGACCAGGTTTTGGGCCTTGTCTCTACTTTCCCGGTCTGGTTATGTCAGGGGTTAACTTTCTCAGCCTCGTTTCGGTGTCGGGTCTGCTATTTCTCTGCGCTGCATCCTGTAGGCAGGGCCAGTTATATTTCCTGCCTACGGCGTGTGTAGCTGGCTCTGGTGAAACCCTGGTTTTTCCTGCTGCATTTAGCTGTCTTTGCCCGTGACACTTCATTCCTCTCTTCCTGACCCTACTCTGTGTGTCCCTGAGCTTGGATTCCCCGGTATTCAACTCTGCTTTGGCTCTGACCTGATTCTGTCTCTTTTTTCTGGTACTTCGCTACTCTCTGGTATCGACCCGGCTTGTCTGACTATTCTGCTGCCACCTGGTGGTAGTCTTGCTGCAGTTCTGCTGGTCTGCTTTGAGCAGGATTTTAGCCCTCTCTCCACTCTGCAGCCATCTAGTGGAGTTTGCATTTACCTGCAGTGATGCAGCATGACACACACTGCTGTACATGAGTACAAAATTATACATAGTGAAAAAATGAAAAGCAAAATAAAATACGGTATGTAAAAGAGTAAAAAAAACAAACACAAAAATTAGCACACAAATCACTAAAATCTGTTTCGCACTCAAAATGCAGCCTTTCTAATAAAACAATAATAAACAAAAAAAAAGTACACATAATTGGCAATGCTGCGTCCATAACGACCCGCTCTCTAAAACTGGCATGTTATTTATTCTGTTTAGCGAACGCCATACAAAAAATAAAAAATACACCAAAAATGTTGTTTATTCATTATAGTGACTCACAAAAAAAGTGAATAAAAAGCGATCAAAAGGTTATATGTAAAAAAATATGATATAAATGAAAACCCCAAACCGTCCTGCAAAAACGAAAAACTAATATAGCTAATTTGGCAAAAAAGAAAAAAAGCTCTCAGAATAGGACCGTGCAAAAACATATTCATTTTGCTAAAATATTGTTTTTAGGCTGTAAAAATAGCAAATCATAAAAAACTATATGAATCCAGTATCGCTGTAATTGTACCAACCCAACGAACAAATTGGTCTTATAAAAAAGTTACAGCTCACAGAATATGGCAATAAAAAAAAAAAACACTTTTTATAAAAAAGCATTTTTATTGTGTGGTAGCATCAAAACCTAAAAAAAAAAAATATATATAAATTTGGTATTGCTTTAATCGCACCAATCCGAAGAATAAATTTGCCTTATCAGTTATACTGCACGGTGAACCGTGCAAAAATAAAAATAAGAACTATTATTTTACGGCTGTCTATTTGTTCATTCTACCTCCCAAAAATCAGAATATGACCTGGCTCACATTTACAGTTATATGAAAAAGTTTGGGCACCCCTATTAATCTTAAGCTTAATTTTTTCTAAAAATTGTTTTTTTTGCAACAGCTATTTCAGTTTCATATATCTAATAACTGTTGGACACAGTAATGTTTCTGCCTTGAAATGAGGTTTATTGTACTAACAGAAAATGTGCCATCTGCATTCAAACAACATTTGACAGGTGCATAAGTATGGGCACCTCACCAGAAAAGTGACATTAATATTTAGCAGATCCTCCTTTTGCAAAAATAACAGCCTCTAGTCGCTTCCTGTAGCTTTTAATGAGTTCCTGGATCCTGGATGAAGGTATTTTTGACCATTCCTCTTTACAAAACAATTCCAGTTAAGTTAAGTTTGATGGTCGCCGAGCATGGACAGCCCTCTTCAAATGATCCCACAGATGTTCAATGATATTCAGGTCTGGGGACTGGGATGGCCATTCCAGAACAGTGTAATTGTTCCTCTGCATGAATGCCTGAGTAGATTTGGAGCGGTGTTTTGGATCATTGTCTTGCTGAAAGATCCATCCCCTGCGTAACTTCAACTTTGTCACTGATTCATGAACATTATTGTCAAGAATCTGCTGATACTGAGAGGAATCCATGCGTCCCTCAACTTTAACAAGATTCCCGGTGCCGGCATTGGCCACACAGCCCCAAAGCATGATGGAACCTCCACCAAATTTTACTGTGGGTAGCAAGTGTTTTTCTTGGAATGCTGTGTTTTTTTGCCGCCATGCATAACGCCTTTTTGTATGACCAAACAACTCAATCTTGGTTTCATCAGTCCACAGGACCTTCTTCCAAAAAGAAATTGGCTTCTCCAAATGTGCTTTTGCATACCTCAGCCGACTCTGTTTGTGGCGTGCTTGCAGAAACGGCTTCTTTTGCATCACTCTCCCATACAGCTTCTCCTTGTGCAAAGTGCGTTGTATAGTTGACCGATGCACAGTGACACCATCTGCAGCAAGTTGATGCTGCAGCTCTCTGGAGGTGGTCTGAGGATTGTCCTTGACTGATCTCACCATTCTTCTCTGCCTTTCTGATGTTTTTCTTAACAAGAACTGTACCTGTGTTCTTCCATTTCCTTACTATGTTCCTCACAGTGGAAATTGACAGGTTAAATCTCTGAGACAGCTTTTTGTATCCTTCCCCTGAACAACTATGTTGAATAATCTTTGTTTTCAGATCATTTCACAGTTGTTTTGAGGAGCCCATGATGCCACTCTTCGGAGGAGATTCAAACAGGAGAACAACTTGCAAGTGGCCACTTTAAGTAGCTTTTCTCATGATTTCTCATGATTGCATACACCTGGCTATGAAGTTCAAAGCTTAATCTTTATTTTTATATAGCGCTAACATATTCCGCAGCGCTTTACAATTTTGCACACATTATCATCGCTGTCCCTGATGGGGCTCACAATCTAAATTCCCTATCAGTATGTCTTTTGAATGTGGGAGGAAACCGGAGTACCCGGAGGAAACCCACGCAAACACGGAGAGAACATACAAACTCTTTGCAGATGTTGTCCTGAGTGGGATTAGAACCCAGGACTCCAGCGCTGCAAGGCTGCTGTGCTTTCCACTGCGCCACCGTGCTGCCCTGCTCAATGAGGTGACAAAACCAAAAAAAGTGCTTTAGTAAGTCAGTAAAAAGTAGGCAGGAGTATTTAAAACAAGAAAATGATAAGGGTGCCCATACTTATGCACCTGTCAAATTTTGTTTGAATGCAGATTGCACATTTTCTGTTAGTACAATAAACCTCATTTCAAGGCAGAAACATTACTGTGTCCAACAGTTATTAGATATATGAAACAAATATCTGTTGCAAAAAAAACAATTTTTATAAAACATTAAGCTTAAGATTAATAGGGGTGCCCAAACTTTTTCATATAACTGTATATGTCTCCCATCATGGGCCCATCTTAGTATGTGCAGGTGCTTCTTACAAAATTAGAATATTATCAAAAAGTGAATTTATTTCAGTTCTTCAATACAAAAAGTGAAACTCATATAGAGTCATTACAAACAGAGTGATCTATTTCAAGTGTTCATTTCTGTTAATGTTGATGATTATGCCTTCCAGCCAATGAAAATCCAAAAGTCATTATCTCAGTAAATTAGGATACTTTATAACACCGGCTTGAAAAATGATTGTAAAATCCGAAGTGTTGGCTGTTATGATCCTTTAGTGGCAGAGGATCACAAATAAACCAGCAAGTGATTAAACTTAGGACAAGCTCTAGGGAGATGGTAACTGGACTGATCGCAAACCTGAACCTATCCAACACAACTAGAGGTAGCCGGTGAACGTGCCTAAAAAATTCCTAGACGTCTCGAGCCAGCCGTAGAAACTAGCTACCCCTAAAGAGAGAGAAAGACCTCGCTTGCCTCCAGAGAAATAATCCCCAAAGATATAGAAGCCCCCAACAAATATTAACGGTGAAGTAAGAGGAAGGCACATACATAGGGATGAAATCAGATTCAGCAAAAGAGGCCCACTAGTACTAGAAAGCAGAAGATAGAGCAGGGGTCTATGCGATCAATAAAAAACCCTTACAAAATATCCATCCTGAGATTTCAAGAACCCACGCACCAACTAACGGTGTGTGGGGAGAAACAGTCCACTAGAGCAACCAGCAAGCGAGAGAATCACATCTTAGCAAGCTGGACAGAAAACTTGATAAACACTGATGATCAAAAAATGAGCAAACAAAACTTAACTTGTCTTGGAGGGACTGGGAGCAAGGTAGTCAGCAGGAATCTAAGTAGCACTGATTACATTGACAGCCGGCAACAAGTGGAAGTGAAACAGAGCTATATAGGAACCTCCCAGAGGATAACGAGACAGCTGACCAGCAGGATAACAAATAAAGCCACCAGGGGGAGCCCAAAGCAAAAGTCACACCATACCACCTGTGACCACAAGAGGGAGCCTGAAAACAGAGTTCACAACAGTACCCCCCCTTGAGGAGGGGTCACCGAACCCTCATGAACACCCCCAGGGCGATCAGGATGAGCCACATGGAAGGCACGAACCAAATCGGCCGCATGAACATCAGAGGCGACAACCCAGGAATTATCCTCCTGACCATAGCCCTTCCACTTAACCAAATACTGGAGCCTCCGTCTAGAAATACGAGAATCCAAGATCTTCTCCACCACGTATTCCAATTCTCACTCAACCAGAACCGGGGCAGGAGGCTCAACCGGAGGAACCACAGGCACCACATACCTCCGCAACAACGAGCGATGGAACACATTATGAATAGCAAATGATGCCGGGAGGTCCAGACGAAATGACACAGGGCCAAGGACTTCCAGAATCTTATAAGGACCGATAAACCGAGGCTTGAACTTAGGAGAGGAGACCTTCATAGGAACAACGCGAGAAGACAACCACACCAAGTCCCCAACGCGAAGTCGGGGACCCACACAGCGACGGCGGTTGGCAAAGAGCTGAGCCTTCTTTTGTGACAGCTTCAAATTGTCCACCACATGATTCCAAATCTGATGCAACCTATCCACCACAACACCATTCGTCTGAGGATGGAAGGCCGACGAAAAAGACAAATTAATGCCCATCTTAGCACAAAAGGTCCGCCAAAATCTAGACACAAACTGGGATCCTCTGTCAGAAACAATGTTCTCAGGAATCCCGTGCAAACGAACCACATTTTGAAAAAACAGTGGAACCAACTCGGAGGAGGAAGGCAACTTAGGCAAGGGCACTAAATGGACCATCTTAGAAAAACGATCACACACCACCCAGATGACAGACATTCTCTGAGAGACAGGGAGATCTGAAATAAAATCCATGGAAATGTGCATCCAAGGCCTCTTCGGGACAGGCAAAGGTAACAGCAAACCACTGGCACGAGAACAGCAAGGCTTAGCCCGAGCACAAATTCCACAAGACTGCACAAAGGAACGCACATCCCGCGACAAGGAAGGCCACCAAAAAGACCTGGCCACCAAGTTTCTGGTACCAAATATTCCAGGATGGCCCGCCAACACCGAAGAATGAACCTCGGAGAGGACTCTGTTGGTCCATCTATCCGGGACAAACAGTCTCTCCGGTGGACAGCGGTCAGGTCTATCCGCCTGAAACTCCTGCAGCACTCGTCGCAAATCTGGGGAGATGGCAGACAAAATCACCCCTTCTCTAAGGATACCAGCCGGCTCTGAATCTCCAGGAGAGTCAGGCACAAAACTCCTAGAAAGAGCATCAGCCTTCACATTCTTCGAACCAGGCAGGTACGAGACCACGAAATCAAAACGAGAGAAAAACAACGACCAACGAGCCTGTCTGGGATTCAGCCGCTTGGCCGACTCGAGATAGATCAAATTCTTGTGATCAGTCAAGACCACCACACGATGCTTAGCTCCCTCGAGCCAATGTCGCCACTCCTCAAATGCCCACTTCATAGCCAACAGCTCCCGATTACCGACATCATAATTCCGCTCGGCAGGCGAAAACTTCCTTGAAAAGAAAGCACATGGCTTCATCACAGAGCCATCGGAGCTTCTCTGCGACAAAACAGCCCCCGCTCCAATCTCGGAAGCATCAACCTCAACCTGGAAGGGAAGTGAGACATCTGGCTGACATAAGACCGGAGCCGAAGAAAACCGACGCTTCAGCTCCCGAAAGGCCTCCACAGCCGCAGAAGACCAATTAGTCACATCAGAACCTTTCTTGGTCAAATCCGTCAAAGGCTTAACAACACCAGAAAAATTAGCTATGAAGCGACGGTAAAAATTAGCAAAGCCCAAGAACTTCTGAAGACTCTTAACAGATGTAGGCTGCGTCCAGTCATGAATAGCCTGAACCTTGACTGGGTCTATCTCAATAGTAGAAGGAGAAAAACTGAAACCCAAAAAAGAAATCTTCTGGACTCCAAAAAGACATTTTGAGCCCTTCACAAATAAAGCATTGGCACGCAGGACCTGTAAGACCATCCTGACCTGCCTAACATGAGACTCCCAATCATCCGAAAAAAACAGAATATCATCCAGATACACAATCATAAACTTATCCAGATATTCACGGAAGATGTCGTGCATTAAGGACTGAAAAACTGAAGGAGCATTAGAAAGTCCAAAAGGCATCACCAAGTACTCAAAATGGCCTTCAGGCGTATTAAATGCAGTTTTCCATTCATCACCCTGTTTTATACGCACCAGGTTATACGCACCACGAAGATCTATCTTGGTGAACCAACTAGACCCCCTAATGCGAGCAAACAAATCAGTTAACAATGGCAAAGGATACTGGAATTTGACCGTGATTTTATTCAAAAGGCGATAATCAATACAAGGTCTCAGGGAACCATCCTTCTTAGCCACAAAAAAGAATCCTGCACCAAGAGGGGATGAGGACGGGCGAATATGTCCCTTCTCCAAAGACTCCTTTATATAACTCCGCATGGCAGCATGCTCCGGCACTGATAAATTGAAAAGTCGTCCCTTAGGAAACTTACTACCAGGAATCAAATTTATAGCACAATCACAATCCTTATGAGGAGGTAGCGAATTGAGTTTGGGCTCCTCAAATACATCCTGGTAGTCTGACAAAAACGTAGGGACTTCAGAAGGAGTGGACGAAGCAATTGACACCACAGGAGCGTGACCATGAATTCCCTGACAACCCCAACTTGACACAGACATTGCTTTCCAATCCAGGACTGGATTACACTGGTCAACAACATTTTTGGTGCCAAAGATATTTCATCGAATTTAGGGTATTTTTGGGGTGCTGATTCTGAATATGTCATCAGTTTTGCCAGATTGGCTCAAGTTTTTGAGATTTTTGGTATCTTATTTATAGCACTTGTTGGTAAATGCGACGCATCATCTCATTAATTTCTTTGGATTAGTATTTGAACTGAGCAGTTCTCAATATAGTTTTGTGTTAATTAGTGTTCTAAAAGTTTGTTCATAGCTTGATTTTTGCACTAACTTTATGTTGAAAAAGCTTCAAATTTGGTGTTCCAATGGTGTGGAGAGAGCCAAAAAATCATCATGATGACTGTTATTTCTGTGCAGTGCAAGTGCAAGGATTCAATAAGCATAAGAAACGAAAATGGGAGTAACATGGAATCTGCAAGAAGGCCTGTCCCTCATTGTGAAGATGTGCCTGTACCTGTGTTTACCATAAATAACAGTCATCATGATGATTTTTTGGCTCTCTCCACACCATTGGAACACCAAATTTGAAGCTTTTTCTTTGTCCTTTGCTCCATTTTCGTAATAATTCGATACATGCTTTGCACACTATGTGTGGTGCCCAAAACTTGTCTTGGTCCCCAAGCATAACCCCAAAATAGGCAAAATACACTTTTTTTTTACGAAGTCTGTTATGTTTCTTCTATGTTTTGGCAGTGTGTATTCACCACAAATGTAACAGAATGAGTCTGGATCGTTAAGACAACTTCTTCTTGATGAGTTCATGCTTTTCACTGGAAAACAGACAACAACATAAAGTTAGTGCAAAAATCAAGCTATGAACAAACTTTTAGAACACTAATTAACACAAAACTATATTGAGAACTGCTCAGTTCAAGTACTAATCCAAAGAAATTAATGAGATGATGCGTCACATTTACCAACAAGTGCTATAAATAAGATACCAAAAATGTCAAAAACTTGAGCCAATCTGGCAAAACTGATAGCATATTCAGAATCAGCACCCCAAAAATACCCCAAATTCATTAAAATATTTTGGACACCAGAAAAAAAATTTTTTTTTGTTGACCTGTGTTATGAGTCTGCAACCATGGTAAACCCAACACGACAACATCATGCAAATTATGCAGTACAAGAAAGCGAATCACCTCCTGATGAACAGGAGTCATGCACATGGTCACCTGTGTCCAGTACTGAGGTTTATTCGTAGCCAATGGTGTAGCATCAATTCCCCTTAGTGGAATAGGGAATTTTAAAGGCTCCAAATCAAAACCACAGCGCCTGGCAAATGACCAATCCATCAGACTCATGGCAGCACCTGAATCTACAAAAGCATTAACCAGGTAAGATGACAGGGAACAAATCAGGGTAACAGACAAAATGAACTTAGGCTGTAAAGTACCAATGGTGACAGATTTATCAACCTTTTTTTTACGCTTAGAGCATGCTGAGATAACATGAGCTGAGTCACCACAGTAAAAGCACAACCCATTTTGCCGTCTATAATCTTGCCGTTCACTTCTGGTCAGAATTCTATCACATTGCATAGATTCAGGTGTCTGTTCAGAAGACACCGCCAAATGGTGCACAGGTTTGCGCTCCCGCAAACACCGATCAATCTGAATGGCCAGAGTCATTGACTCATTCAGACCTGCAGGCGTAGGGAACCCCACCATGACATTCTTAATGGCTTCAGAAAGACCTTCTCTGAAGTTTGCAGCCAGGGCACACTCATTCCACTGAGTAAGCACCGACCATTTCTGAAATTTCTGGCAGTACACCTCTGCTTCATCTTGCCCCTGCGAGAGGGCCAATAACGCTTTTTCAGCCTGGTTCTCAAGATTAGGTTCCTCATAGAGCAATCCAAGGGCCAGAAAAAACGCATCCACACTGAGCAATGCAGGATCCCCTGGCGCCAATGCGAAGGCCCAATCTTGAGGGTCACCACGCAAAAAGGAAATGATTATTTTAACTTGCTGAACGGAATCACCAGAGGAACGAGGTTTCAAAGAAAGAAACAACTTACAATTGTTCTTAAAATTCAGGAACCTAGATCTATCTCCAGAAAACAACTCCGGAATAGGTATTCTAGGCTCAGACATAGGACTGTGAACAACAAAATCCTGAATACTTTGAACCCTAGCAGCAAGATGATCCAGACTGGAAGCCAAGCTCTGGACATCCATGTCAGCAGCTGAACTCAGAGCCACACCAAGATTAAGAGGAGGAGAGAAGCTAGCCACAGCAGCTAGACACACGGCAACAAAAAAAAAAATTCTCAAGGCTTCTTTTCTCCTGCTTCTGCCATGCAATTAACACTTTGTTGGCCGGCTGTACTGTTATGATCCTTTAGTGGCAGAGGATCACAAATAGACCAGCAAGTGATTAAACTTAGGACAAGCTCTAGGGAGATGGTAACTGGACTGATCGCAAACCTGAACCTATCCAGCACAACTAGAGGTAGCCGGTGAACATGCCTAAAAAATTCCTAGACGTCTCGAGCCAGCCAGAGAAACTAGCTACCCCTAAAGAGAGAGAAAGACCTCGCTTACCTCCAGAGAAATAATCCCCAAAGATATAGAAGCCCCCAACAAATATTAACGGTGAAGTAAGAGGAAGGCACATACATAGGGATGAAATCAGATTCAGCAAAAGAGGCCCACTAGTACTAGAAAGCAGAAGATAGAGCAGGGGTCTATGCGATCAATAAAAAACCCTTACAAAATATCCATCCTGAGATTTCAAGAACCCACGCACCAACTAACGGTGTGTGGGGAGAAACTCAGTCCACTAGAGCAACCAGCAAGCAAGAGAATCACATCTTAGCAAGCTGGACAGAAAACATGATAAACACTGATGATCAAAAAATGAGCAAACAAAACTTAACTTGTCTTGAAGGGACTGGGAGCAAGGTAGTCAGCAGGAATCTAAGTAGCACTGATTACACTGACAGCCGGCAACAAGTGGAAGTGAAACAGAGCTATATAGGAACCTCCCAGAGGATAACGAGACAGCTGACCAGCAGGATAACAAATAAAGCCACCAGGGGGAGCCCAAAGCAAAAGTCACACCATACCACCTGTGACCACAAGAGGGAGCCTGAAAACAGAGTTCACAACAGTTGGCCTACTGAAATGTATGTTCAGTAACTGCACTCAATACTTGGTCGGGGCTCCTTTTGCATCAATTACTGCATCAATGCGGTGTGGCATGGAGGCGATCAGCCTGTGGCACTGCTGAGGGGTTATGGAAGCCCAGGTTGCTTTGACAGCAGCCTTCAGCTCTTCTGCATTGTTGGGTCTGGTCTCTCATCTTCCTCTTGACAATACCCTATAGATTCTCTGCGGGGTTAAGGTCAGGCGAGTTTGCTGCCAATCAAGCACAGTGATACTGTTGTTTGTAAACCAGGTATTGGTACTTTTGGCCGTGTGGACAGGGGCCAAGTCCTGCTGGAGAATGACATTTCCATCTCCATAAAGCTTGTCGGCACAGGGAAGCATGAAGTGCTCTAATATTTCCTGGTAGACGGCTGCGCTGACTTTGGTCTTGATAAAACACAGTGGACCTACACCAGCAGATGACATGGCTCCCCAAACCATCACTGATTGTGGAAACTTCACACTAGACCTCCAGCAGCTTGGATTGTGGCCTCTCTACTCTTCCTCCAGACTCTGGGACCTTGATTTCCAAATGAAATGCAACATTTACTTTCATCTGGAAACACCTTGGACCACAGAGCAACAGTCCAGTTGTTTTTCTCCTTGGACCAGGTAAGACGCTTCTGGCGTTGTCTATTGGTCATGAGTGGCCTGACACAAGGAATATGACACTTGTAGCCCATGTCCTGGATACATCTGTGTGTGGTGGCTCTTGAAGCAATGACTCCAGCAGCAGTCCACTCCTTGTGAATCTCCCCCAAATTTTTGAATGTCCTTTTCTTAACAATCTTTTCAAGGCTGCGGTTATCTTGGTTTCTTGTGCACCTTTTTCTACCACACTGTTTCCTTCCACTCAACTTTCCATTAATATGCTCAGATACAGCACTCTGTGAACAGCCAGCTTCTTTAGCAATGACCTTTTGTGGCTTCCCCTCCTTGTGGAGTGTCAGTGACTGCCTTCTGCACATCTGTCACGTCAGCAGTCTTCCCCATGATGATGGGATTCTGAAACAGACTAAGGGACCTTTTTAAACACTTAGGAAGCCTTTGGAGGGGTTATTTGTTAATTATTCTAATTTACTGATATCAATACTTTTCAGCTTTCATTGGCTGTAAGCGATAATCATCAACATTAACAGAAATAAACACTTGAAATAGATCACTGTTTGTAATGACTATATAATATTAGTTTCACTTTTTGTATTGAAGAAATGAAATAAATTAACTTTTCGATGATATTCAAATTTTGTGAGAAGCACCTGTACATCTAGATAAGTTCCCTAAGGGATCTAGTTTCCAAAATGGGGTCATTTGTGGGGGGTTTCCACTGTTTAAGCACATCAGGGGCTCTCCAAACACAACATGGCATCCGTTAATTACTCCAGCAAATTTTACATTCAAAAAGTCAAATGACGCTCCTTCGCTTCTGAGCCCTGCCGTGTGCCCACACAGTATATTTCCCCCACATATGGGGTATTGGCATGCTCAGGAGAAATGGCACAACAAATTGTATAGTCCATTTTCAAACTGTTACCATTACGAAAGTAAAAAAAATTAGGTCTAAAGTAGAATTTTTGTGAAAGAAAAGAAGCATTGTTTCTCCTTGTGGAGATTGACATGCTAAGCATGCCGAGATGAGGAGACTTAAAGCCGCAATGCTCCTCTGGGAAATAAGCAAATTGTCTCTTCAGAGAGGAAGAGGACTAGAACTCTAGTGCCACCTATTACAAGCAGCAATCCTAAAAGTCAATGTCGACCCTTTAACGAGCCTTGTCACATGACATAGGATAAAAGCCAAACCAGAATCTCAATTTGCAGACACTGTGTTTCGGGGTACTGCCCCTCGTCAGTGCAAAGTGGAGATCTGATTTGGCTGATTGAGAGGGGTCTGACCAATATCCAAATATCCAAGAAGTATCGTTTCTCCTTGTAAATATTTATTTTTTCCTTCCACATTCCAAGAATTCCTGTGAAGCACCTGAAGGGTTAATGAACTTCTTGAATGTGGTTTTGAGCACTTTGAGGGGTGCAGTTTTTAGAATGGTGTCACTTTTGGGTATTTGCTGTCATATAGGCCACTCAAAGTGACTTTAAATGTGAGATGGTCCCTAAAAAAAATAGTTTTGCAAATGTTGTTGTAAAAATTAGAAATTGCTGGTTAACTTTTAACCCAACTAACTTCCTAACAGAAAAAAAATGTTTCAAAAATTGTGCTGATGTAAAGTAGACATGTGGGAAATGTTACTTATTAACTGTTTTGTGTGACATGACTCTCTTATTTAAGGGCATAAAAATTAAAACTTTGAAAATTGCGACATTTTCAAAATTTTCGCAAAACTTCAGTTTTTTCACAAATAAACGCAAGTCTTATCAAAGAAATGTTACCAATATCATAAAGTACAATATGTCACAAGAAAAACTATCTCAGAATCACTGGGATCCATTGAAGAGTTCCAGAGTTATGACCTCATAAAGTGACGTTGGTCAGAATTGTAAAAATTGGCCTGGTTAGGAAGGTGAAAACAGGATTTGGGGTGAAGGGGTTAAACAAGTACTATAGACAAATCACACATGTACTTCACATAGAAAAAAATGGCAAAAAACGCCGCATAAAATGGCAAGGAAATGCTAAAAAAAAGGATGTTTTGAATGCAACGCTGGAACATAGATTTATGCTGCGTTCTCACCAAGTTTTTTGAAGCAGATTTGTTCTAAAATCCCTCTCTTCAAAGATCACTTAAAAAATTCCTAGAAAAGACTTCCGATTCATTTTTTGTTAAATTTACTTTACTGTTCATGCAAGGAGATTTTTGGACAAGGTTTTAAAAATTGGGTTATGGGAAAACAAAAAGTTCATAGAATTTCTTTAAAGTGAATCAAGTCAAAGTCTACAAAAAAAAAACCCAAAACTTAAATACTCTTCAAAAATCACTTCAGGAAGAGAACATCCTACTCAAAAAAGCATTTCCTGAAGCAATTTCTCCATGAAAATTACATCCGATTTTGTGGACTCTAAAAATTCTAGCCTAAGGAAATCTGTCAGCGGGTTTTGCTATGTCACTTATTGAGCGCTTGTTGTAGTTTCAATAAAATCAGTGTTTTGTAAGAGATTACTACAGGACTAGGTGTATCATGCCTCTGTGGTGCCCCTGAAGGTCCAGTCGCCACAGAGATACTGCACCTCAGCCAGAGATGTGGTGCCCCAACTCTCTGGTAAGGAGGGGACACTATACAGAACCCTAACACTAGCACCCAACACCAGACCTCCCCAGGCCAGGGAGGGATTAGATAGAAGGTGTGAGTGGAGAGTGAGGAGTTGTCATGGGAGACAGGAGGGAGGAGTCGGAGAGTGGATGCTGAGTACCATAGGTCGCGTCACGAAGAATTCCCCTTCTCCTTAACCCCCTTTTATTGCACACACAGGGCATTGGACCGGGTCAGTTGCTGCCGTGACCACCTCTTTAAGAACCGTCCATCCTGGTTCAGAGTGCCCCACGGCCCTAGCGGGTGTTGCACCTCCTAGTCCTCTTGTTCTGTATAGCCACGCCCCCACCACTGATGCACAATGACACACAGCTGCCAATCAGTGGTGTGGGCAGGGTTATACAGAGCTCAGCATTCTGAGCACCGCTAGATCTGCAGCAGAGAAAACAGGGATTTTATCAAAACTACACCAAGGAGCCCAGGAAGTGATATATCCATTTGTTTTTCATTGATATTACCACTCGAAGAAACATGGTTCTGTTACTGCAATGTTTATTTAGAACATGGCAACTTGTAATAACACCAATATAAAATTACAGAGGATAAAAGTAAATGGAAAACACAGAGGATAATTAAGTATTAACAGTATATACAAGTCCTGAACATCGGGATGTCATGGTCCCAGCAGAATGAGTCCAGTCCTGCTTGTATTTGGCAGCCAGGTGGCTTTCTCTGGTGCTGACTGATGTCAGGCTGTCCCAGATGGCGTCCGCCTCTTTGTCTGCCATCAGAGGCGATGACGACGGACCTCTTCTCACAGGCGACAGCACGATCTTAACCCCTTAATCCCATATGACGTACTATACCGTCGAGGTGGGGTGGGCCTTAATTCCCGGTGACGGTATAGTACGTCATACGCGATCGGCCGCGCTCACGGGGGGAGCGCGGCCGATCGCGGCCGGGTGTCGGCTGCATATCGCAGCTGACATCCGGCACTATGTGCCAGGAGCGGTCACGGACCGCCCCCGGCACATTAACCCCCGGCACACCGCGATCAAACATGATCGCGGTGTACCGGCGGTACAGGGAAGCATCGCGCAGGGAGGGGGCTCCCTGCGGGCTTCCCTGAGACGATCGGTACAAGGTGATGTACTCACCTCGTACCGAACGTCTTCTCCCTGCAGGCCCCGGATCCAAAATGGCCGAGGGGCTGTATCCGGGTCCTGCAGGGAGCACTTCCGGGTCGGAGCAGGCTGCAGATGAAAGCTGCAGCCTGCTCCGATGAAAGTATGATCGCCGATCTGATAGAGTGCTGTGCACACTATCAGATCTGCGATCTGTGATGTCCCCCCCTGGGACAAAGTAAAAAAGTAAAAAAAAAAATTTCCACATGTGTAAAAAAAAAAAATAATAATTCCTAAATAAATAATAATAATAAAAAAAATATTATTCCCATAAATACATTTCTTTATCTAAAAAAAACAAACAAAAACAATAAAAGTACACATATTTAGTATCGCCGCGTCCGTAACGACCCAACCTATAAAACTGGCCCACTAGTTAACCCCTTCAGTAAACACCGTAAGAAAAAAAAAAAAAAAACGAGGCAAAAAACAACGCTTTATTACCATACCGCCGAACAAAAAGTGGAATAACACGCGATCAAAAAGACGGATATAAATAACCATGTTACCGCTGAAAACGTCATCTTGTCCCGCAAAAAACGAGCCGCCATGCAGCATCATCAGCAAAAAAATAAAAAAGTTATAGTCCTCAGAATAAAGCGATGCCAAAATAATTATTTTTTCTATAAAATAGTTTTTATCGTATAAAAGCGTCAAAACATAAAAAAATGATATAAATGAGGTATCGCTGTAATCGTACTGACCCGAAGAATAAAACTGCTTTATCAATTTTACCAAGCGCAGAACGGTATAAACGCCTCTCCCAAAAGAAATTCATGAATAGCTGGTTTTTGGTTATTCTGCCTCACAAAAATCGGAATAAAAAGTGATAAAAAATGGTCACGTGTCCGAAAATGTTACCAATAAAAACGTCAACTCGTCCCGCAAAAAACAAGACCTCACATGACTCTGTGGACCAAAATGTGGAAAAATTATAGGTCTCAAAATGTGGAGACGCAAAAACTTTTTTGCTATAAAAAGCGTCTTTTAGTCTGGTTTCACACTTGCGTTTTTATCTGCATGCGTTTTTTAAAAAAACCGCATGTGTGAAAAAATGCATGTAAACGCGGTAAAACGCATGCGTTTTTATAGAAAAACACAAGAAAACAAGAAAAAAACAAAAAACCATAACCCTACCCCTAACCCTACCCCTAACCTGAAATACGTGGCACTGAAATACGTGGCACTGAAATATACGTTTATATACGTATATACGTATATAAGTGCCACGATATTTCAGTGGCCACGTATAAAAGTGCCACGTATTTAAGTGCCACGTATTTCAGTGCCACATATTTCAGTGCCACATATTTCAGTGCCACGTATTTCAGTGCCACGTATTTCAGTGCCACGTATTTACGTGCCACGTATTTTTCAGTGCCTGAAATACGTGGCACTGAAATATACGTTTATATACGTATATACGTATATAAGTGCCATGATATTTCAGTGGCCACGTATTTCAGTGGCCACGTATTTAAGTGCCACGTATTTAAGTGCCACGTATTTAAGTGCCACGTATTTAAGTGCCACGTATTTCAGTGCCACGTATTTCAGTGCCACGTATTTACGTGCCACGTATTTTTCAGTGCCTGAAATACGTGGCACTGAAATACGTGGCACTGAAATATCGTGGCACTGAAATATCGTGGCACTGAAATATCGTGGCACTGAAGTATTTACGTGCCACGTATTTTTCAGTGCCTGAAATACGTGGCACTGAAATACGTGGCACTGAAATATACGTTTATATACGTATATACGTATATAAGTGCCACGATATTTCAGTGGCCACGTATATAAGTGCCACGTATTTAAGTGCCACGTATTTAAGTGCCACGTATTTAAGTGCCACGTATTTAAGTGCCACGTATTTAAGTGCCACGTATTTAAGTGCCACGTATTTACGTGCCACGTATTTTTCAGTGCCTGAAATACATGGCACTGAAATACGTGGCACTGAAATACGTGGCACTGAAATATCGTGGCACTGAAATATCGTGGCACTTAAATACGTGGCACTTAAATACGTGGCACTTAAATACGTGGCACTTAAATACGTGGCACTTAAATACGTGGCACTTAAATACGTGGCACTTAAATACGTGGCACTTAAATACGTGGCACTTAAATACGTGGCACTTAAATACGTGGCACTTAAATACGTGGCACTTAAATACGTGGCACTTAAATACGTGGCACTTAAATACGTGGCACTTATATACGTGGCACTTATATACGTGGCACTTATATACGTGGCACTTATATACGTGGCACTTATGACTGTCAGAAAATGTTCAGTAAACGGTTAGGGGTAGGGTTTCAGGTAGAATTGGGGAGTTTCCACTGTTCAGGCACATCAGGGGCTCTCCAAACGCGACATGGCGTCCAATCTCAATTCCAGCCAATTCTGCGTTGAAAAAGTAAAACAGTGCTCCTTCCCTTCCAAGCTCTCCCGTGCGTCCAAAAAGGGGTTTACCCCAACATATGGGGTATCAGCGTACTAGGGACAAATTGAACAACAACTTCTGGGGTCCAAGTTCTCTTGTTATCCTTGGGAAAATAAAAATTTGGGGGGCTAAAAATCATTTTTGTGGGAAAAAAATATGTTTTATTTTCACGGCTCTGCGTTGTAAACTGTAGTGAAACACTTGGGGGTTCAAAGTTCTCACAACACATCTAGATAAGTTCCTTGGGAGGTCTAGTTTCCAATATGGGGTCACTTGTGGGGGGTTTGTACTGTTTGGGTACATCAGGGGCTCTGCAAATGCAACGTGACGCCTGCAGACCAATCCATTTAAGTCTGAATTCCAAATGGCGCTCCTTCCCTTCCGAGCTCTGTCATGCGCCCAAACAGTGGTTCCCCCCCACATAGGGGGTATCAGCGTACTCAGGACAAATTGGACAACAACTTTTAGGGTCCAATTTATCCTGATACCCTTGTGAAAATACAAAACTGGGGGCTAAATTTCATTTTTGTGAAAAAATAAAATAAAATTATTTTCACGGCTCTGCGTTATAAACTGTAGTGAAACACTTGGGGGTTCAAAGTTCTCACAACACATCTAGATAAGTTCCTTGGGGGGTCTAGTTTCCAATATGGGGTCACTTGTGGGGGGTTTGTACTGTTTGGGTACATCAGGGGCTCTGCAAATGCAACGTGACGCCTGCAGACCAATCCATTTAAGTCTGCATTCCAAATGGCGCTCCTTCCCTTCCGAGCTCTGTCATGCGCCCAAACAGTGGTCCCTCCCCACAAATGGGGTATCAGCGTACTCCAGACAAATTGGACAACAACTTTTGGGGTCCAATTTATCCTGATACCCTTGTGAAAATACAAAACTGGGGGCTAAAAAATCATTTTTGTGAAAAAAAAAATAATTTTTATTTTCACGGCTCTGCGTTATAAACTGTAGTGAAACACTTGGGGGTTCAAAGCTCTCAAAACACATCTAGATAAGTTCCTTAGGGGGTCTACTTTCCAAAATGGTGTCACTTGTGGGGGGGTTTAATGTTTAGGCACATCAGGGGCTCTCCAAACGCAACATGGCATCCCATCTTAATTCCAGTCAATTTTGCATTGAAAAGTAAAATAGCGCTTCTTCCCTTCTGAGCTCTGCTATGCGCCCAAACAATGGTTTACACCCACATATGGGGTATCATCGTACTCAGGACAAATTGCACAACAACTTTTGTGGTCTAATTTCTTCTCTTACCCTTGGGGAAATAAAAAAATGGGGGTGAAAAGATCATTTTTGTGAAAAAATATGATTTTTTATTTTTACGGCTCTGCATTATAAACTTCTGTGAAGCACTTGTTGGGTCAAAGTGCTCAACACACATCTAGATAAGTTCCTTAAGGGGTCTACTTTCCAAAATGGTGTCACTCGTGGGGGGTTTCAATGTTTAGGCACATTAGGGGCTCTCCAAACGCAACATGGCGTCCCATCTCAATTCCAGTCAATTTTGCATTGAAAAGTCAAATGGCGCTCCTTCCCTTCTGAGCTCTGCCCTGCGCCCAAACAATGGTTTACACCCACATATGGGGTATCAGTATACTCAGGACAAATTGCACAACAATTTTTGGGGTCCAATTTCTTCTCTTACCCTTGGGAAAATAAAAAATTGGGGGTGAAAATATCATTTTTGTGAAAAAATATGATTTTTTATTTTTACGGCTCTGCATTATAAACTTCTGTAAAGCACTTGTTGGGTCAAAGTGCTCACCACACATCTAGATAAGTTCCTTAGGGGGTCTACTTTCCAAAATGGTGTCACTTGTTAGGGGTTTCAATGTTTAGGCACATCAAGGGCTCTCTAAATGCAACATGGCGTCCCATCTCAATTCCAGTCAATTTTGCATTGAAAAGTCAAATGGCGCTCCTTCCCTTCCGAGCTCTGCCCTGCGCCCAAACAATGGTTTACACCCACATATGGGGTATCAGCGTACTCAGGACAAATTGCACAACAATTTTTGGGGTCCAATTTCTTCTCTCACCCTTGGGAAAATAAAAAATTGGGGGTGAAAAGATAATTTTTGTGAAAAAATATGATTTTTTATTTTTACGGCTCTGCATTATAAACTTCTGTAAAGCACTTGTTGGGTCAAAGTGCTCACCACACATCTAGATAAGTTCCTTAGGGGGTCTACTTTCCAAAATGGTGTCACTTGTGGGGGGTTTCAATGTTTAGGCACATCAGGGGCTCTCCAAATGCAACATGGCGTCCCATCTCAATTCCAGTCAATTTTGCATTGAAAAGTCAAATGGCGCTCCTTTGCTTCCAAGCTCTGCCATGCGCCCAAACTGTGGTTTACCCCCACATATGGGGTATCAGCGTACTCAGGACAAATTGTACAACAACTTTTGGGGTCTATTTTCTCCTGTTACCCTTGGTAAAATAAAACAAATTGGAGCTGAAATAAATTTTGTGTGAAAAAAAGTTAAATGTTCATTTTTATTTAAACATTCCAAAAATTCCTGTGAAACACCTGAAGGGTTAATAAACTTCTTGAAAGTGGTTTTGAGTACCTTGAGGGGTGCAGTTTTTAGAATGGTGTCACACTTGGGTATTTTCTATCATATAGACCCGTCAAAATGACTTCAAATGAGATGTGGTCCCTAAAAAAAAATGGTGTTGTAAAAATGAGAAATTGCTGGTCAACTTTTAACCCTTATAACTCCGTCACAAAAAAAAATTTTGGTTCCAAAATTGTGCTGATGTAAAGTAGACATGTGGGAAATGTTATTTATTAAGTATTTTGTGTGACATATGTCTGTGATTTAAGGGCATAAAAATTCAAAGTTGGAAAATTGCGAAATTTTCAAAATTTTCGCCAAATATTCGTTTTTTTCACAAATAAACGCAAGTTATATCGAAGAAATTTTACCACTAACATGAAGTACAATATGTCACGAGAAAACAATGTCAGAATCGCCAAGATCCGTTGAAGCGTTCCAGAGTTATAACCTCATAAAGGGACAGTGGTCAGAATTGTAAAAATTGGCCCGGTCATTAACGTGCAAACCACCCTCGGGGCTTAAGGGGTTAAAGAGGTTATCCGGGACTACTACATTTTTTCACTATAGGCGTAAGAACTAGCAGGCCGGTAGTTGCTAAGTACTTGCCTGTTGTGTCCGGCGCTGATCTCCGCCGATGCAAACCACTCCTGCCAGCGATTCAGCGGCTTCTGCTGATGTCTTGTCGACAGAGCAAAGGTTTCTCTTACACTCTGCTGTCGGGGCGTGACTGCTGACGTCATGCTGATTGACGGCTTGCTCCCCACTGCCTAGCTGAGGAGTCGGCTGTCAATCAGCATGACGCCAGCAGTCACAAAAGACGAAGAGATGCTATAGCGACATGGAGCAGTTGAGTCGCTGGTGGAAGTGGTCGGCGACCACTCTGAGCTGACACCGGGTAGAATAGGCAGGTAGTTAGTAACTGTTAGTTTTTAGTCCTATAGTAAAAATAAAATAATCCTGGATAAACCTTTTAATATTCTTGATTATTCTGCCCGGCTTCATATACGTTTTCCTTATGACTGAGGGATAATTTTTTTTTTTTTATATTCCCATAAATGACTGATGAGCCTTACTCGGTGATAGGTTTACAGACTAAGTATGGCAGTATGGGCAGTGGTTCCTATGGGGCATAGTTATTTGGCTAGCACATGATTTTTAGACTTCATTCACACTTCTGTGTGACGCGTCTGTGTGCTTTCCAATTTGGAGCCTATAGGTTTTACTTATACCTGAATCACAACTTTTTTTTTCCATGTAGACTAAAAAAAGCACTCCTCCCATCACAGCGTTTATCCTCTTAAAGGGAACCTGTCAACACGACTATGCACAGTTATACTGATTACAATGATACCTTGGTTGATGAAATCCGTCTTGTGGTTGTTGTTTAATCTTTATTTGTAGTTAATGAGATTCTCGTGCTCTGGGGCGGCCTGTGCCGGGGCTTTATGTGGTGCTCTGCTTACATATTCATCGTTATGGCTTATTTTACATACTGCATATGTGTGGAGGTTTTGAAAAAAAAATGTAACTACAGCGAAATGGCGCAGTAGCATCTATCGGCAAGTGATAAATGCTACAGCACAAGCACCACCGCCATTTGCTGCAGCCAATTTTTTATTTCCTCCAATAAAATGGAGCCACCAGCGGCGCTTGCGTTGTGTAGTAGCATCTATCACTTGATGACAGATGCTACTGTGTATACGCTGCCACCGGCGCCATTTTGCTGTTGATAATTTTTTTTTTTTTCAAAACTTTCACACATATATGCAGTATGTAAAATAGGGGTCAAGTCACTGAAGGTTCAGTAACCTGTCATAAGCCATAAAAGATACATATGTTAGCAGAGTACCCCATAAAGCCTCGCCGACAGGCTGCCCCAGAACACCAGAATCTCATTAACTGAAAATAAAGATTAAACAACAACAACCACAAGACTGATTTCATCACCAGGTATCATTGTAATCAGTATGACGGCCCCGACCTGACACTGTCTACTAGGTTACTGTGCACAATCCTGCTGACAGGTTCTCTTTAATATATTGCAGTCATCATATTATATAGCACTGTGTACTTACAATTGCTCATTTTGCCTTTCTGCCCAGTCAACTTTTCTCTTTACTCTGCTCTATGTAGAAACAAGAAGTCTCTTGTCCCTGCATTTATCATTCCCCTCTTCAACTCCTGCCCCAACGGCTCCCTCCTCCCCCATCCCAGGGACTTTTGCAGTGACTAATAACTTGTGCAGAGAAAATTGACCTCCTGTTTCTACATAGAGCTTAGAAGGATTCAGCTAGTCAGTCATTAATCACGTGATGCCATAGACCTAATGGAAAAGAGAATAATTATCTGGGTAGAAAGGAAAAATGAGCAATTGTAAGTACACAGTGCTATATATTAGCCTCTTCACCCCAGACCCATTTTCTTCCCTCCCCTTCTTCCAATAGCCATAAAACTTTAAAAAATTTTCATCCATAGTCGTATGAGGGCTTGTTTTATTTTTGCGGGATGGCAAGTGGTACCTTTGAATGACATCATTCATTTTACCATGTGATGAATTGTAAAGCGGGAACAAAATTCCAAGTATGGTGAAATTAAAAAAAATTGCAATTCTACAATTTTTTTTTTAATTTACCATGTCCATTATAAGGTAAAACTGACCTGGCAAGATGATTTCCCAGGTCAGTACGAGTACACAGATACCAAACATGTACAGCGTTTTTTGTTTTTTTTCATTTCAGTGGTGAAAAAAAAAAACATTTTAATTTTGTCGCCATTTTCCATAATGTGTTCACTTTTGGGGATTTTTGGGGGGATCTGGGGCTGGGTGAAGGCCTTTTTTTTGCGCGCCAAGCTGATACAATGTTTTGATCGCCTTGTATTGCATTTTATTGCAATGTTGCGTAGGTCAAAAAAACGTAATTCTGGTGTTTCAATTTTTTTTTTTTTACGCCATTTACCAATTGGATTAATTTATTTTAGATTTTGAGAGGATGAACGCAGAAATACCAAATGTGTATTTTTTATGTTTTTTTGTTTTATTTTTTATGAAACAAAACAGGGGTGAGTTGAACTTGCTTTTTTTTTAAAAAAAAATTCATATTTTTTTAAACTTTTTTTCCCCACTATTTATTGTATTTAATAGTCCCCTTAGGGGACTTGAAGTTGGGATCATCTGATAGCACGAGTTATGTGTAGGGAAAATCACAATCACAGGAGGATCGTAATGACAGGCTCAGGGGTCTTCAGCAGGCACCCGAGTCATCACGACAACCCATCGGCGCCCCGCGATCATGTCACGTATGAAGGTGGAGACAGTGACGTCAGCGCTGATTGGGTGCCAGTGTCACAACACCCAATCATAGCCCTGGGGAGAGAGAATGCCGACATTATGGGAACGGAGCCGGCACAGGAGGCGAGTATAGGCTTTATTATTTTATCTGGGCCGAACGTTGAATTTTGGAAGGGGTTGTCCTAGTAGTGGACAACCCTTTTAAAGATTCATATCCTTTACAGAAACTTTTGTCTGCCAGGTCTTATCATGTAAAGTCTCTTGAATAATAGACCAAATGCTAAACTCCACCGCACTGTTAGTCTTGTATCTTAGGTTCCTGGTCGCCGCACCCAAAATTTTCCACCTTCCAATATTGAGTGGACCCTTCAGTCTCTGAACAAGACTCCGGTTCCTTTTTGACCTTGATGGGGCGCACACCTGCAACAAAAAACAAGGAGATTCTTAACATGAGCTTTGTTTTATGTACACCATGGCTGGTAGAGGTGGAACCACAGAGAGGGATCTTCTCGTAGAATACTTGGAAGGACACATTAACCTTAGATGGGGAATTAGGTAAGAGGACACTATTTTTTGTACTATAATAGTCCATAAGGAAAAGTAACTCCCACTAAAAACAAATGGGGGCTATGTGTATAAATCAGAGGTTCACACGTCAAGAGACGTTAATGGGAGGGTCAGTCCTAGAATGGCCAAAGTAGGTGGACATGGCTGCCTTAAGAAGATCCTGGCTCGTAGACTGCAGTGCATCAATAGAGTATGGATCTTCTTTGCTGCTTTTTACAAAGTTTGACTCATGTAGCTTTTGTCCATAGGGTCAGCACCCATTAGTCCACCTGGGACGTAATTTCAGGGTGTCGATGAATTGCCATAGCACCCAGGTGCCAACTGAAGGTCGTTGTGGTGGCCATCTTGGTACTACTGTGAAGCTCAGCCACAGGCTGGTGTCCAGAGCAGACCATGATTTCTACAATATACTTCAGTCCTGTGCTATTCAACATACAAAATAGGGATTTTTGTGTACTCACCGTAAAATCCTTTTCTCCGAGCCATTCATTGGGGAACACAGACCATGGGTGTATGCTGCTGCCACCAGGAGGCTGACACTAAGTATTACAAAGAAAGTTAGCTCCTCCCCTGCAGTATACACCCCTCTGCTGGCTCCCAGCTAACCAGTTCGGTGCAAAAGCAGTAGGAGATCAATAACAACATATAAGCGTATAGCATGTCACATTATATATGAGAGTATAACATATCAAATGATAAAAACAAATACAACTAATAATAGGGAGGGAGCTGTGTCCCCCAATGAATGGCTCGGAGAAAAGGATTTTACAGTGAGTACACAAAAATCCCTATTTCTCCTTCGCCTCATTGGGGGACACAGACCATGTGACGTCCCAAAGCAGTCCCTGGGTGGGGACAACATCAGATCAGGCCGTGTAACCGCTACTTACAAGTGCGCCAAGGCGGCCTGCAAAGTCCGCCTGCCCAGACTCACATCTGTGGAAGTGTGTGAATTATAATGCTTCAAGAATGCATGCGGACTGGAGGAATTCGCAAGCTTGGGGTCGTGCTTGCCGACGCCTGGTGCCTAGAGCCCTGAGACAGGGAGATAGGCTGACATCTAGCACGGAAGGACTCCTGGATGGTGAAAAGAATCCACCAGGCTAACGTGGCCGATGAACACGGCTAAACCCTTCCTGTGACCGTCAGGAAGCCTACTTACCATCGAGAAGCCCAAGCAAAGTGTCCAACCTTCGGAAGGACGCCGTCCTCGATACGTACCCACTTGGAGCACTCACTTCTTCCAGATTATGGAGAACCCATTCCGTTGTGTGGACTGGAGCCGAAAGAGATGAGAGGACGATGCCCCTGCAACAGTGGGAATACAAAGCCACCTTGGCAACGAGGGAAGGGGATGGCTTGAGGGCAACGATGCATTGATGGTAATAAGGGAAAAAGACTGAAAGGAACAGAGTGGCAAGCTCTGAAGACTCATCAGGATGACAAGAACGCAGAGAAAAAAGGGGAGTGACGTTCCCTGATAGTAAAGTCTTTCTGGATCGAAAAAGGAGTCTACTGTAAGATCCCCAGGACCATTAAGGTCCCCCAGATCTAACGGTACGCGGTAGGGAAGAACTACAGGTGAAGGCTCCCTGCGAGAAGGTCCATATTTCCAGTTTTGACGAAATAAGACGGAGGAATACTAGTACCGCAAGCGAGAAAACCTGACATGGTCAGTGCGGGTCTCCCGTGATCACTGGGGGCCTTTTCTGCTTCCAAAAAGATCTCAAGACGTAGTGGAAGAGGAGTTATGGAAATTGGTACCGTGGAAGAAACGGAGCATGCACTGCGATGGACTTGGATCTTGAAGCCAAACCATGAACTGGAGTACATAGGCGTTCAGCTTGGACGCCATCCGACCTACATCTGGAGTACTCCAGTGAAGGCAGATGTGAAGGAAGACTTCCGAGTGAAGTTCCCACTCACATGAGGAGAAAACCCTGACGGCTGAATATGTCAGCCGCCCAGTGTTCTACTCCAGGGACATGTACTGTTGAGATCACCGAATGATAGATCTCGGCCCATCAGAGAGTGCGAGGTACCTCGGCCATGGCGCTTGACTGTGGGTACCTGCGAGATGATTGACGTATGGCACAGCCGTGGCATTATCCAAATTGAAGATGGATGGTTGACCCGCCTAAGGGCAGTGGACCTGCTGTAGGATTAGCCGTACTGTTCGGATCCCCAGAGAAATGATCGGGAGAAGACGGGTATTGGTATCCCTAATAACCATTGGACCAGAAGAAGGCTCTGGATGAGGAAGGAGCTTAGAGACTACCTTTTGAAAGCCTGATTGACTTGCTGAAAACGAGCGGAGCAAAAGAAAACTACTTCCGTTTTCGTCTTATTGCTCAGAACCCTCCTAGCTAATTGAATGAACCGAGGGAATGAGTGATCAAGTGCACAAGCTCCGTGTTGAAGGGCCACGACCTTGACTCGAGAGAGAGAATTACCATCCTTCTTGTGCAGGATCATCGTCAAAGAGGATCTGCTGGGCTGGGAATGAGGAAAAAACTTGTCTAAGTTTAGCTGCTAGCCCAAGTGAGAGGGTATTGCAAGTGATATAGACGACTTAGCGTAGTCCTTGTAGAGCGGCTAGAAAGTCGACCGAGTAGGGCAGGACGACCATGTTTCTAGGGTGCAAGAAGCACATGACAACTGCTATGAGCGTTGCGACCACTGTGGTGCGGTAGCCAGGCTGAAGGGCGAAGTCGTGACTTGAAAATGCTGTTCGCGAATGGAAAGGAGAAGAGATAATTGTAGAGGGGAAAAAAGTAGGCATGTGAGGGTAAGAAAACCGAATGTCGAAGGATGCCAGAAAACTCCACTTTTTTTTTTTTTTTGTTGAAGTAATGGCTGAGCGGAGGAACTGCATCTGAAAAAGGAGGGCCTTGTCAAAAGTTGTTAGAAGTTTGAGGTCCAGGAATGATCATACTTTTCATTTTCTCCTTCGTGAAACCAAGATCTCTTAGATCTAGACTGTCCAGGACAATGCTTCTACTGCTGGATGGGTCTGTAGAAAAAATACGATCCCTTGTTAGTCTCCCGCTCAGAAGATGTGATTTGAATTGAAGTAGATAAGGTCTCTGACCAGGAGACTATTGGTCAAGCAACATCATGTGGCGCTAAAGAAGGGTAGAGCGCTGAACCCGAAGCCACAAGACAGAACGAACCAGATTTGCTATCCGACCGTCTGTGGTTTTTTAATTGATGATACATCGGGCAGGGATACTGGTAGGTATACCACAAGAAATTCCACCCGGTTAGACTGCCAAGTGGCAGAATGCGGGGCTGCAACCAGCAGGCCTCTTGCCATCTTCGTGCAGAGTAGAAAATTAGGAA
The DNA here is from genome assembly GCF_051348905.1 of Ranitomeya variabilis. NCBI lineage: Eukaryota > Metazoa > Chordata > Amphibia > Anura > Dendrobatidae > Ranitomeya > Ranitomeya variabilis. The sequence continues at coordinate 72,444,039 of NC_135236.1, forward strand.
CCTTCGATCCACCATTCTGTTAACAGGGACGTGGAGAGGAATCGTCCGCTTTCTTGCATCATCCCCTAAATTGATACAAAGGGGGGTGCTCGGACGCCAAAGATGTGTGCCTCTGTACATCCCCAGAGTTGAGGTTCCCGGGTGGACAGGGCAGGTTGTTTGGCATTAGGCCTGGATGCAGAAGAGGATACATGGAGGCGACACTGCATGTGTTCGTCTGTTGAAGATGTGGGGGGAATCGGTGCCCTTAAAAGGACCCGTCTCCCATAAAAATCAGACCAGGTATGGCAACCTACTTAGCGGCTTCTGTCCATTGAATTGCTCGTCGATTTGTTGATGGTATAAATAGGAGAGTCCCTCCTTTTCTGAAGCTCTTGCAATCCAAGGCAATATGCGATCCATATTCAGCGTTGTTCTCCACAAATCATGGGGGAGAGAATAGGAAATGAAAAACTTCCGTTTTGCAGACGCCTGTACGTTTTTCTAGAACACTTGCGGCCCCTGCTAGCGGACGCTCCCATGTAGGAGAGGGACCATGTATCTCGGTCCTGCGAGCACTCCGAGCCACAGAGGGTTCACAGAGGGATTCAATCTCTTGGTCTGAGAGGTCTGAGAAAACCATGGGTTGCGGTTAGGGGATGAGTGGCGAAGGCTCCAGAGCTCAGTTAGGGTGACCAGCTTCGGATTGATGATGTGCCCTTAAGACCAGTAAATACTGGTCATGCGCCTTTAAGACTAGGGAATACTGGTCGTGCGTCTTTAAGACCAGGGTATACTGGTCTTGTGCCTTTAGGAGGAGGGCATGCTGGTCATGTGCCTTTAAGAACTAGGACATACTTGTCATATGCTTTGAAGACCAGGGCATACTGGTTATGTGTCTTTAAGTCCAGGGCATATTGAACACGTGCCTTTAAGACCAGGGCATACTGGTCATGTGCCTTTAAGTCCAGGGCATATTGGTCACGTGCCTTTAAGACCAGGGCATACTGGTCATGTTCCTTTAAGACCAGGGCATACTGGTCATGTGTCTTTAAAACCAGGTCATACTGGTCATGTGCCCTTAAGACCAGGGCATACTGGTCATGTGCCTTTAAAAACCAGGTCGTACTGGTCATGTGCCTTTAAGACCAGGGCATACTGGCCAAGTGCGTAAGACCAGGGCCTACTGGTCATGTGCCTTTAAGACCAGGGCATACTGGTCACGTGCCTTTAAGACCAGGACATACTGGTCATGTGCCTTTAAGACCAGGTAATACTGGCCATGTGCGTAAGACCAGGGTATGCTGGCCATGCGCCTTTAAGACCAGGGAAAACTGGTCACGTGCCTTTAAGACCAGACAATACTAGACATGCGCCTTTAAGACCAGACAATACTGGACATGCTCCTTTAATACCAGACAATACTGGACATGCGCCCTTAAGAACAGACAATATTGGACCTGCGCCTTTACGACCAGCCAATACTGGACATGCGCCTTTACGACCAGCCAATACTGGACATGCGCCTTTAAGAACAGAGAATACTGGACATGCGCCTTTAAGAACAGACAATACGGGACATGCGACTTTAAGACCAGCCAAAACAGGTCATGCGCCTTTAAGAACAGAGAATACTGGTCATGCGCCTTTAAGAACAGAGAATACTGGTCATGCGCCTTTAAGAACAGAGAATACTGGTCATGCGCCTTTAAGACCAGACAATACTGGACCTGCGCCTTTAAGAACAGACAATACTGGACATGCGCCTTTAAAACCAGACAATACTACATGTGCCTTTAAGAAGGGAGAATACTTGCGCGTTTAATGCCTTGATGTAGAGTGGTTGTGCCCCCTTAATGCTAAAAATCGTTGCCTCAGTGTGAGCCGGCCGGGTGGACCAAGATGGCCACTGTGAGCTGCAGAGTAGATAAAATCTCGCAGAGAGCGAGAAGCGCCAACTCGGGGGGCGGAGCGACGGACACGATGCTGAATAGGCCCAAGCCGGGGCCTAAATTTCTGTAGCAGGCGGGCGACACCAGCGGGGCGTTTCAGGAGACTTCCGGGATGCGGCCTACACATCGGCCGAAGCCAGGGGCTAAATTTTTGTAGCCGGCCAGAGCGTTACCTCAGAGAGGTGGGCCACAGGAAAGTGGCTAAGGCTGCCTGCGCCTTTATGGATATCCCTCTGAAGATGGATCCACTCACCATCGTTGAGCGTCCCGGCATGGAGCCGCCGCGGATGTGGGTTTCAGCGCTGTTCTGTGCAGCGTGGACGGTGTAGGGATAAACCTCAATCCATCATCCGTCCTTGTACCATCCGCTCTTAATAGTGGTGGTGCAGCGGGGGCTGCTCGGACGCCACAATGTAAGGTGCCTCTGAACAGCCGAGGGTAAAACCTGGTGGACAGGGCTGAATGTCCGGCAATAGGCCTGGCTGCAGAAGAGGATACTGAAGGTGACACTCCAGTGCTCGTCTGATAAGGGAGGGGGGAGATCGGTGCCATGAAGGGGCCCGTCGCCCCTAGAATCAGCTCAGGCAGTGGCTTCCCACGTCGCAGGAGAGGATACGGAGAGGTGAAACTCCAGTGCTCGCCTGTTGTTGGTTCGGGGGAGATCGGAACATGAAAGAATCCGTCGCCCCCTTCGTCCGTTGTAAAAGGTAAAAGATTCTTCGGGTCTGAATAGCAGACCAGTCCATGTGCCTCCTACGGACACTAAGCAAGAACTGGTTAGCTGGGAGCCAGCAGAGGGGTGTATACTGCAGGGGAGGAGCGAACTTTCTTTGTAATACTTAGTGTCAGCCTCCTGGTGGCAGCAGCGTACACCCATGGTCTGTGTCCCCCAATGAGGCGAAAGAGAAACAAGTGATTAAATGATTACAAATTCAAGTCCCCTAGAGAGACTAAAAAAGTGTTTTTTTTAACTATTAAAAAACAAATTAAAAACCAAAATTAAATCCATTTCAATTAAGCCCTCTCCAAAGTACAACATCAAAATAAATAAAAACAACCACGTTAGATATCACAATAACAACAAGTTATAAAAATTTTGCATATACCCCAAGAAAAATAACAGCCCTCAAGACAGCTCCATTGTACTAACAAATCAATAAATTCAAAAAGTTACGGGTCTCTAAAAATGGTGAGACACCAAATATTCTGATTCTTTTTTCACCACTTAAAGAAAATCTGTCACCAGGTTTTTGCCACCTAACCCGAGAGCAGCAAGATGTAGAGACAAAGATCCTGATTCCAGCGATGTCTCACTTACTGGGCTGCTTGCTGTAGTTTTTATTAAATCGCGGTTTTATCAGCAGGAAATTATCACTAGAGAACTAGTGAACTTGTTGCCTGGTTGCCTACTCCCGCCCACACTGCTGATTGGCTGCTTCCTGTTTACACTGTGCATAGGCAAAAAGCTGCCAATCAGTGGTGTGGGCCGGGTTATAAAGAGCTCAGCATTCAGAGTACTGCTAGATCTGCACCATAAAAAAACAGTCTTTAATCAAAACTCCGCCATGCAGCCAAGTAATTGATACATCGCTGGAATCAGGGTCTCTGCTCCTACATCATGCTGCTCATAAAAAAATAAAAATAATTACTAAGAATAGATATATAGACCCATTTCAATATCAATAAATCTTGGGGGTACCTAAAATATACCATATCACAGCTATTACCACCAAGTAGGACAATAAACAGTATCTACCACGTTATGCCAAATTTTAATTCAATCTTTATTAAAACAATTGACAGACAGCAGAATAAAAAGAGATCCCATAAATAAAACATTATCAGAGAGAAAATCTAACAAAGAAATGCACCTATAGAAAGTACAAGATACCATGCTGACCATGTGCCATCATGTACTTTACAACACTGCCCAGTACCCCAACGCGCGTTTCACGTGCGGCTTCGTCAGGGGGTACTGGGGCAGTGTTCCATACCGGTATTATATATATATATATATATATATATATATATATAATCTATAGTGTATACAACACCTGATATCCTAATGTGTTAATGGGCGTGTGTGGCTGGAGTCTCGGAAGTCACGCTGGGCAGGACAGTGCAGTGAGAGCTCCAATTGGATGCCGGGCAAGTAAGGGGAGGCAGTGATGACGTAGCACCCTGTCATGCGCAGTGCAACTTTTGGGACGTCGGCCAAGGAGGGCGATGTGGCGATGGATGGCGCACACGCTCCCATTAACACTGCAGTTTTGTCAGGTGTTGTATAGACTACACATACACACACCACTATGGAACAGTGCCCCAGTACCCCCTGACAAATCTGCATGCGAAACGCGTGTTAGGGTACTGGGCAGTGTGGTTCAGTACATAATGGCACATGATCAGTATGGCATCTTCTTGTCCTTTTATGGGTGCCTTTCTTTTGTTAGATTTTCTCTCTGATAGGGAGCTGTGTATATAGACTGGCTATGTTTGGCTCACTACCAACAGTTGTTTCGATTAGCGGCACCATACATATGTTATGAGGCTTGTTTTCTATTGTATTGTATGGAGGACAGTTTATAAACTTAGCTTCTACTTTATACTCATGTACCATGATTGTTTATATTATCACTGTGTATGTATAGATTACTCATGTGCCCTACTGATTTGTAAGCACACTGCCCTATTCTGTTTAACGTTTTTTCTTTTATTCTGTTGTTGTGTATGCTTGTCAACTATTTTAACCCCTTTACGACCTATGACGTAAGCCGAGCATTTTTAGTACACATAGAAGGGCTGCAGCCCTGCTATGTGTAACACAAACGATCAGAAGATCGCAACTTCCAGTCTCCTAAAAAGACTATTGAAACATGTAAAAAGTTTAAAAAAAAAATAATAATTTTTTTTTTTTTTTAAATCACCCGCGTTTTGCCCCATTTGAAATAAAACAATTAAAAAAAAAGGTCAAAATTGACATATTTGGTATCGCTACGTACAGAAAAGCCCGATCTATCAAAATATAAAAATAAATGGCGTAACTAGAAACACTAATCAAACCGCCTGAATTGCAATAACGGGTGATCAAAAGATCATATCTGCACCAAAATGGTATCAATAAAAAGGTCATAAAAATTTGACATAACGTAGTAGATACTGTTTATTGTTTACTTGGTGATAATAGCTGTGATTTTATATAGAAAATAAACTTGCTGACAGATTCATAGAAATATAGATTATTAAAAAAAAAAAATTTTAAATGCTGATACAGTATCCATCAGTTTTTTTTACCCCAACATTATGAGTAACAGTATATAAATGGGGTCAAGACTGTGGAGACCCCAACCAGTCGACAGAATAAAGGGGCCAACGTTGAGGGCAGTGTCAGAGATCACTGCCCAGTAGGGGTGTAGTCGTGTAGACAAGGCCAAAACCTCAGAACGATGGCAAAATTGTTCAAAAATTAGTACATCGACTGTACATTTCACAAGAAAATTAAAACATTGTTTTTACTGTAAGGTGGGACACAGAGGAGGAGAGAAAAATTGAATATGTTGATACATACCGGGCAATGGTGGACTTTCCAGAATGCCATCTTCCGTTGGTCGACAGTCTTTAAAAACAAGGATTGAGTTTACTAGCGTGTGATCTGTCTGGGTTCCGACGTCACGAAATTCTATTTCTGGCCATTGTGGATCCTCAAGTGATTCTTCCTCAACTTTTATTATCTTGAGGGATTCATAATCGTAGCTGGTTGAATAGTCCTGGCACATGTCTTCTTCCACTTTTATTCTATCGATTATTGGAGGATCGCTTTCATTGTGATGGAGCCTGTTGGTTCCTGTATCGAAACGTCTTTTTCTCTTTCTGACTCGGTCTTTTCTCAAATTTTCCTCGATGATACATTCGCCTTCTTTGACGTTTGGAAAGATGGAGGGAACGGCGTCGACTCTTAACGATCTTCCGTCAATGTTGATGATGTATGAATCGGTGGTGAAGTGGCACGAGCACAGGCGGTATTTGTTCTGCTTGTTTTCATCAAGTATCTTCTGGGCCAAAGCGTTTAGATCTTTAAAGATCTGACCGGTCTGCTGGAGCCATACTTTTATTCTGGAGATATCCTTCGGGAAGGGGTGCAAAATGACCCGCCCGTTCTGGCCTCTTTTTCCAGTTTTGCTAACACATTGGTTTACCAAACAGCTAGGCATGATTGGGAATTTTTTTAATACCCTGTACATGAAAGAGAAAAAAAATAGACTTGTAACATGAACCAAAATGTTAGAGGGGTTAATATGTTCTATGTACTGCCCCAGACAGACTAGTCTGATTACATACCGACCCCTCCATAACGGGGCAATGGGTGGACCGGAAAGTCATAGTTAGGTTGGGTTGAAAAAGCGTTATCTCCTACAGCCAGTGGCTCCGGCGGTCGGTGCTTATGTACGATCTCCACGAAAACCAGATTTGGCATACGCACTGACGGAGATACTGACTATAATGATGCAGACGGAGTTGCCGTGTGCTCTTTTGTACATCATTTTTGGCAGTATATGCCTATTGGAGGCGGCCAGGATGACCTAGTCAACTACGTCTTGCTGCCTCCTGACTTCTACTAGAATCATAGCCTTTTAGTTAAGTCCTACACTTGTTATTAACATTATTCAAAAACTCAGGCTTATTAGCTAAAGTTAAACTTTCTGCTGTTTGCATTAAAGCAATTAATTAAGAACAATGTAAAGAGCTCAAAAATTAATATAACAAGTGGTTCCTCCAAATTTGACACAAGATGCCACTTTTACTGACTACTGCAGTCTCAAAATTATTCACCCTCTTCACGTCAAGCATCGTTGGCACTTATTACTGCCTCTCTGGCTGTTATGACCGGCTGTAAATGTGATGTATAACTAGACACCAGCTTCTGGCAGCTTTCCTGAGGGATCTTAGCCCATAAATCAAGGGCAATAACGTCCAGGTCACTAATTTTCTTTGAGTTGTGTGCTACAATCACCTTTTGCAAATCTCGCCAAACATTTTCCATGGAGTTCAAGTCAGGCGACTGTGATGGCATCTCCAGAATCTTCCAAGACTTCTTCTGACAACAAGGTTTGGTGGACTTCGAGATATGCTTGGGATCATAATCCTGAAAGAAGGTCCAATGATGCCCAAGCTTCAATTTAGTCACAGAAGCAGCGTGTTTTCTACCAGGATTTCCTGAAACTTAATTGAATCCATTTTGCTCTTCACACTCTGCAGCTTTTCAGTGCTAAAGAAAGCAAAACGGCCCCAAAGCATTACGGAGATACCGCCATGCTTCAGTGTAGGCATTACAAAGTCACCGCCATGCTTCACTGTAGGCACCACCGAGCCAACTAAATGCTTCAGTGTAGGAATCACCAAGCCACTGACTTGCTTCACTGTAGATAACACTGAGCCACTCCTATGCTTCACTATAGGCAACATCAAGCCCCTCCCATGCTTCGCTGTAGGCATCACTGAGCCTCCTCCATGCTTCACTGTGGGCTTCATTGAGCAACTGTTATGATTCACTGTAGGTATAAACAAGCCACTACCATGCTTCCCTGCATGCAGGGTGTTCTTTTTAGTGTATGCTTCTTTCTCCTTCAGGCATGCTGCTGATCCATAGGCCAAAATAGTTCCAGTTTTGCTTAGTCTCTTCACGGAACAAAATTCCTAAACTTTTGTGATTATTTATATAGTTCTGAGCATATTGGAGCGGCCCTTTCTTGTACTTTTGGGTCAGTGTAGATGAAAGTTGTGGAGTTCGGCAAGGAGTTTTTGAACATTTGTTGCCTCAGCAGAACAGTGGCTGCTGCAGACATCATCCTATCTTACTACTGTGCCATGAGAGTGAGACCAATGATCCGATCCTGTAACTTTGAATTTGAGAACTCTACTTATAGCTCTATCTCTAAGAACATTCAATACTTTTGCCATCTTTTGTTTACTTTTCTTATTTGTGTAAGGTCTGTCCCTCACGTCTAGATAATTCCGGTACCGGAAAAATCGGTACCGGAGTTATCCGTGTCCTCACGTGGCACACGAGCCACCCGTGTACCACATGGACCGTGCAGGAGACAGCGCTAGAGATAAGCGCTGTCCCCTGCATCTGGTGCTGAAGCCGGAATTCATTCCTTCTCCCCAGCAGCGTTCGCTGGAGAGAAGGAATGAAAAATCATGTTTTTTTTATTTTTTTGTTTTTAAAATAAAGATCCTTGTCACCACCCCCCTCCCACCCCCTGTGCGCCCGCCCGCTGGAAATAAAATACTCACCCGGCTCCCTCGATGCTTCCTCTCAGCGCCGCAGCTTGTCCTGTATGAGCGGTCACGTGGTGCCGCTCATTACAGTGATGAATATGCGGCTCCACCTCCCAGAGGGGTGGAGCCGCATATTCATCACTGTAATGAGCAGTACCACGTGACCTCTCATACAGAAAGAAGCTGCGGCGCTGAGAGGAAGCATCGAGGGAGCTGGGTGAGTATTTTATTTCCAGCGGGCGGGCGAACAGGGGGTGGGAGGGGGGTGGTGACAAGGATCTTTATTTTAAAAACAAAAAAAATAAAAAACAATGATTTTTCATTCCTTCTCTCCAGCGAATGCTGCTGTAGAGAAGAAATGAATGGCGGCTTCAGCACCACGCTGGGGGGACAGCGCTTATTGTAGCGATGTCTCCTGCACAGCACACGGACTGCACACGGACAGCATCCGTGTGCGGTACGTGTTTTACACGGACCCATTGACTTTAATGGGTCCGTGTGATCCGTGCGCTCCCATGAACACTGACATGTCTTCGTGTTTTTCAAACGAACACACGGTCCGTGAAAACACGCTGACATCTGCAGAGACACATTGAATTTAATATGTCTATGTGAGTCAGTGTCTCCGGTACGTGAGAAAACTGACACCTCACGTAACGGAGCCACTGACGTGTGAAACCGGCCTAAGGCAGTAATCTTCTTTAAACTTTTTGGATGTCTCTCTTATCTTAGCCATCAAATGTCACAGACAACAAACCGATAGTTCGTCCTTCTATTAGATTTTCTTTTTTTTTTTTCATATATATCAAGCACACCTAATTCACAGAATAAAGCCGTTGATTATTACATCAGATGTGCTTGAAACAACACCTAATTTGCAGGCTCTTATGAGGGATTCTACCCAGGGGGGTGAATAATTCTTCGATTGCAGTAGTCACTTAGGCTGTGTTCACACGTTGCAGTCATTTGTTTTCTTTTTTTAATATATCTTTAAAACGTTGGGGTTTGAACGCGATCATGGCAAAAATATACACCATGAATGCAGCCTATAAATGCCATTTTGCATTGAATTTGGACAAATTCCAACTTACCGTATATTAAACCCGTTGCGCTATTTAACCAGTTCAAGACTGACCAATCAACTACTCCCTGCATGACCAGACACATTTTAGCCTTTTTTTTAATACATGGAGTTTCAAGAGTTGTATTTTTTTTCCCTTGTTTGAATATTCAAACAATTTTTGCCTTTTCTTTCACCGTACTTAAAGCCTAATTTTCATAACATTTTACATATTTTTGAGGTGTAAAATGGAAAGAAAGAAGGTGAAATATGTGTCTCTTATACATTTTTCCCCAACCACAAAGGAACCGCTGTGGAAAAAAACACAACATGGGCACAAAAAAATTGCAGAATGCATTCAAATAATAGGATGCTTTATGTAAGCGTTTTTTAAGCATTTCTGCAGCGGAAAACCGCCAAAAAAAAACGCTAAAAATCCACCACGTGGGCACACAGCCTTATTGATCAATGTTTTTGATCTGCTTTTCAGCAGTGTTTGCTTCGGGTGTCAGCTTTTGCCATTGGTGTTTCATCAGTGATTCTCACGGATAAAAAAATAAATAAAAATTTATAAAGCTTGCAATGTTAAATACAGATAGAATACGGATGGCACACTGACGCCGTCCATTCGTGAATTTGACTTTTGTGGATAAGTTTGATCTGTGACACCGATCAAAAATCAGACCCGTCTCTGTGATCTACTGCGCAAAAAAAACAGACATAAGAACAGCCACACGTATGTGAAAAATGGATGTCCGAATGATGTAAAAGCAAGAGAAAAAAAGTGATCAGCACTCACCATTCCCGATGCTATAAAAAGTCTTTATTAGGACATGGACACGGACAGGGAGATCATGGTGTGCAGGGATGACAGCTGTTTCGCGCTACATGCGCTTCCACAGATCCCGATCGGGATCATCGGGATCTGTGGAAGCGCATGTAGCGCGAAACAGCTGTCATCCCTGCACACCATGATCTCCCTGTCCGTGTCCATGTCCTAATAAAGACTTTTTATAGCATCGGGAATGGTGAGTGCTGATCACTTTTTTTCTCTTGCTTTTACATTATTACCTCTTTTGATTGAGCACCCCATATGCCCATGCACTGAGTAGGGGGAATAGGAGCTGGTACAGCGTATTGTAGCACGCTAATAGGTGATCGCAAGGGACAGCAGTGCGAGTATATTACCTTTTGCTTGGGATGTCCGAATGATGCCTGAGGCCAAATTAAGACTTCTGTGTTTCCTAGTCAATACTGCACAGACTGACCGTGGGTCTCCTGACCCGAACATGACCGTGAGCTTAAGGTTTAATTCAGACGTCCGATTTTGCCATGTATGAGAAAAACGGACCAAATATTTTGATCAGAGTGTGGTACGAGTGTCATCCTATGTTCTCACACAAACAAACAAAAAAAAAAACAAACCCAAACTCTCCACCTTCTCCTTTCTGGACAGTCCGTAAAGATCGTACTGCATTCGGATGTTCTCAGAGTGCAGTCCAATTTTTTTCACGGGCCCATTGACTTGCATTGCTGAAATTTATGCGTGTCTCCGCAATTTTCTGTGACATCTCAATCCGCGAAAAATCAGAGACATGTCAATGGCCCCATAGGCTATCACAGATACGAGAGCTCCATGAAGACCGTGGATCAGGCCTTAGGTTGTGATAGTTCTCACAACTACTAGATCAAAGAATTCAATGGGGGGGGGGGTTGACTAAGGTGGGTGGACACAGGGAGCGTCTTTTAGTTTTCATGCAGCGGTGAATCCTGCTGTTTGCCATCAAGTATGGAATTGCCTATATTCACGAGAGGCATAAATATACAAACACTCCGGAAGCCCCTGGAGATTGTTGGAAATCACATACCTGTGTGTTTCTTCTATTCTCACTGGCCCTAACCTGAATCCCACAACTTTCTAAATTGGAGTGTGAAGCAGTCTAAGGCCTCGATCACACACTCAGTATTTCACATCAGTATTTATAAGCCAAAACCAGGAAATGAACAATAAGTGGAAAAGTATAATAGAAACACGTCACCACTTCTGTATTTATCACCCACTGGTTTCGCTTACAAATACTGATGTAAAAGAAACTCACCAAATACTGAACATGTGAACGCGGCCTAAGGGTACCATCTCACAGTGGCACTTTGGTCGCTACGACGGCACGATCCGTGACGCTCCAGCATCGCTCCATTATCACTCCAGCGTCGTAGACTGCGGTCACACTTCGCAATGCATGGCGCTGGAGCGATAATTTCATGACGTATTTGCGATGTAGAAGTCGTACGCTCCTACGTATCAAGCTCCTCCACCCATTACATCGTATACAATATCGTGCACACCTTTGTTACACGATGCGATCATGCCGCCACAGCGGGACACTTGATGACGAAAGAAAGTTTCAAACGATCTGCTACAACGTACGATTCTCAGCAGGGTCCCTGATCGCAGTAGCGTGTCAGACACTGCGATATCGTAAGTATATCGCTGGAACGTCACGGATCGTACCGTCGTAGCGACCAAAGTGCCACTGTGAGACGGTACCCTAACACTAGCTATGTGTACAAGACGTCTTTTTCAGGTGGTTTCCATCTGGATTACTCCTGAAAAGGCGCCGCGAAACATGAACATAATGTACAACTTTGTAAAAAAAGGCATTACTGCGCATATGTTCAGTGCTTCTTTTAACCCCTTCGGGTTATACCGGGCATCACGTTTCATTCCACCGCATCACAGCCCCGGGACCGCAAGTGCCGACACTGGGGGACCGGCGCCAGCAGGGGAGTATAGGCTTGGGCTGAACATTTAGCTCAAGAAGAGGTTGTGCCAGGGCCGGACTGGGACTAAAATTCAGCCCTGTCATTTGAAGTTACACAGGCCCACTTGTCACATGGTGACTGTATAATATCTTTGTACACTTGTAGGCAGGGCCGGTTTTAGGCAAAGTGGGGCTCTACGCCTAGGCAAAGTTTATAATGGGGCCCCAAATGCTAACATACTGCACATCACACAAAAGCATTTCAGTTGTATTTACAAGGGCTGATCTCAGGCCGCTAAATGAGTGTGATCGACAATACTGAAGTCGTTGGACGCTTGTTTCCCGGCCTCTTTCCACCAGCTGAGACAGAATGATGGGACAGAACGATCACTAATAGATCACTAACAGATCACCATACAGTATCATGTTATCAGCAGCACATCTACAGTTTACACAGGCGATGTGCTGCTGAGAACAATGATTTTTGTTCCGGCAAAAACAATCTGAATATGCAGCATTTTACTTGTTTAGTAAAATACACCCCATAGTCCTCCATATATTATAATGTGCTCCACAGTCCTCCATATGGTAAAATACACTCCCTATAGTCCTCCATATATTAAAATACACTGCTCAGTCCTCCATATAGCATAATATAGCATATATCATATAGTATAACGTATTCCCCATAGTCCTCGATACAGTATAATGCAGCCCACATACAGTATAATGCAGCCACCACCCTACAGAGTATAATGCAGCCACCCCAGAGAATAATGTAACCCCCCATAGAATATAATGCAGCCTCTCCCCCATAGAGTATGATGAAATCACCCCTCATGGAATATAAATATAATAGCCCCCCATAGAATTTAATGTAGCCCCGAATAGAATAGAATACAGCCCAGCTCCCCATAGAATATAATGTAGCCCCATCAGAGTATGATGCAATCGTCCCTCATAAAATCTAATACAGCCCCCAATAGAATATAATACAGCCCACCTTCCCATAATATATAATGTAGCCTCCCATAGAATATAATGCAGCCCCCCATAGTATATAAGACAGCCTCCCCCATAGAATATAATATACCCCCATAGTATATAACACAGCCTCCCCTACAGAATATAATATACCCCCCGCAATAGTATATAACACAGGCACATAGTATATACCACGGACTCCCCCATAGAATATAATATACCCCCTATAGTATATAGCACAGCCTGCATAATATAGCACAGCCTGCATAATATAGCACAGCCCGCGTAGTAGTATACAGCACAGCCCACACAGTGCTATCCACAGCACAGCCCACACAGGGCTATCTACAGCACAGCCCACACAGGGGTATATAGAGCACAGCCCACACAGGGGTATATAGAGCACAGCCCACACAGGGGTATATAGAGCACAGCCCACACAGGGGTATATACAGCACAGCCCACACAGGGGTATATACAGCACAGCCCACACAGGAGTATATACAGCACAGCCCACACAGGGGTATATACAGCACAGCCCACACAGGGGTATATACAGCACAGCCCACACAGGGGTATCTACAGCACAGCCCACACAGGGGTATATAGAGCACAGCCCACACAGGGGTATATAGAGCACAGCCCACACAGGGGTATATAGAGTACAGCCCACACAGGGGTATATACAGCACAGCCCACACAGGGGTATATACAGCACAGCCCACACAGGGGTATATACAGCACAGCCCACACAGGGGTATATACAGCACAGCCCACACAGGGGTATATACAGCACAGCCCACACAGGGGTATATACAGCACAGCCCACACAGGGGTATATACAGCACAGCCCACACAGGGGTATATACAGCACAGCCCACACAGGGGTGTATACAGCACAGCCCACACGGGGGTATATACAGCACAGCCCACACGGGGGTATATACAGCACAGCCCACACAGGGGTATATACAGCACAGCCCACACAGGGGTATATACAGCACAGCCCACACAGGGGTATATACAGCACAGCCCACACAGGGGTATATACAGCACAGCCCACACAGGGGTATATACAGCACAGCCCACACAGGGGTATATACAGCACAGCCCACACAGGGGTATATACAGCACAGCCCACACAGGGATATATAGACCACAGCCCACACAGGGATATATAGACCACAGCCCACACAGGGATATATAGAGCACAGCCCACATCTCATCTCTCCCCTACCAACACCCCCCTGATAATGGCCCCACAGTCCAGTTAAAAAAAAAACAACACTCTCCTCACCTTTCCTTTTGCCTGCGTTGCTTCCTGCTCCTGTCTCGGCGGCTGCAGTCTGCCCGGGACACAGCAGGTGCGCGATGATATGACGTCATCACGCACCCGCAGTGTCAGAGGCAGAGCGGGGAATGATGGGAGAGGAAGCGTCAGGAGACGCTCTCTCCTCCATCATTGCATTGAACTATACCGGCGTCATAGACGCCGGTATAGTTAAATGCGGCGGCGCACTGGCGGGGGGAGGGGGAGGAACAGTGCAGCAGCCCACTACTGGCACCGGCCCTTCTGGCATTTGCCAGAAGTGCCCGATGGCCAGTCCGGCCCTGGGTTGTGCTGGTAGCGGACAATCACCCCTATAATACTAGCGCTTAGGAATATCCAGAACGGGGTCACCTTGGCGTGGTGGGATGGCTTTTATATTGTTTTTTAATCAAAATTATGTTAACTAAGTGTCCTTTGTTATTTTCACGCTCTATTACTATTGATTTACTGCAGGGCATTTGCTCAATTTGATTTTATCTCAGGTTTCACCATGCAACAAAGTGTCAGACGTCACAGATCTGTGTCAATGTAAAATAATAATACAGAGTTATGGATTTTGGAAAAAAAAAAAAAAAAGCATAAAAATAAAATATAGCGAAATCAGGAAGGGGTTAAGCCCCCGCACACTCCCCTCCCCCTCTCATTGCTTTATGTTGCTGCTCCTCACTATCCCCAGATCTCTAGCGATGTCCTGCTGACACCCACAGGCCACAGGAGGGGGCAGTGACGGCGGACACCCCGAGCCCACCCTCCTACACAGGGCGCCCACGTGTACCCCGGGGTCACAGGGGAGACAATGAGGACGGGACCTGCACACACACATTACCTGCAGGACAGAGCCTGGTGACTAAAGGACCTTTGATGATGTCATGCCCATGTGATCAGTCACGTGTGTGGGAGGAGTCTTCTCTAGTTTTTTTTCCTGAGCAGAGCACAAACTCTAGTCTAGTGCCACCTAGTGGAAGCAGCAGTCTGAGCATGTCACTGAGCAGCTGAACAGTGGAAGGCTCCAAAAGTTACACAAGGAATTGCAGAAAGAAAAAAAAACTAAAAAAAAACTAAAAAAGTGTCATGTGAAACACTGACAGCTAGGTGAGACCCATCGTTATTCCAGGACCAGTCATTGTTTTCACAGGCACATATTTGGAGCAGATACAGCGTATTCATTTTTTAACACATTTTTTTTACAATTAAAAAAAAAAAGTTTATTTTTTTATATTTCTCCAACATTCACCGGGTAGGATAAATAACAGTTTATATCTTTTTCAATGTCTAATTTATACATTTTACTTTGGATTATTATGGGTGAAGGATCTCAATTACGTAATTTTTTTATAATACTTTTCTACTATATAATTGTCTAAGCGTCACTTCCGTCTGTCCTTCTGTCTTTCTTTCTGTCTGTCGCGGATATTCATTGGTCGCGGCCTCTGTCTGTCATTGAAATCCAAGTCGCTGATTGGTCGTGGCAAAACGCCCACGACCATTGCCACGACCAATCAGCGACGGACACAGTCCGGTGGCAAAATGGCCGCTCCTTCCTCCCGGCAGTCAGTGCCCGCTCCATAATCCCCTCCAGTCAGCCCTCACACAGGGTTAATGGCAGCGGTAACGGACCACACGATGCCGCGGTGTAACGCACTCCGTTAACGCAGCTATTAACCCTGTGTGACCAACTTTTTACTATTGATGCTGCCTATGCAGCACCAATAGTAAAAAGATCTAATGTTACAAATAATAATAATAATAATAAAAAAAATAAGGTTACCCTCACCTTCCGACGTTGCTCGCTGTCCTCGGCAGTGCAAGCGGCAGGTTCCGGTGCCAAGGATGCTATGCGAGAAGGACCTGCCATGACATTACGGTCATGTGACCGCGACATCATCACAGGTCCTGCGCTCATACGAACCCTGGGACCGGAAGCTGCCATGTGCACCGCACACAGGCTCCAGGACTTCAAGGGGCTTTCGGAAGGTGAGTATGTTTATTTTTTATTTTAAGTCTTTTTTAACCATTGATATAGTGCCCACATTGCTATATACTACTTGGGCTGCGTTACATACTGCGTGGGCTCTGTTATATACATCTCTGTGCTATATACTAACGTGGCTATGTTATATACTGCGTGGCTGCTATATACTGTGTGGGCTGTGCTATATATTACGCGGCCAGTGTTATATACTGCAGGGGCAGTGCTATATACTGTGTGGCTGCTATATACTGTGTGGGCTGTGCTATATATTACGTGGCCAGTGTTATATACTGCGGGGGCTGTGCTATATACTGCGTGGCTGCTATATACTGCGTGGGCTGTGTTATATACTGTGTGGCCTGAATTAATGCAGAAGGTATTCTACAATATGTATGTATGTGCAGCGCCCCAGAGTCCTGGTCGTTGCAGTAATGTCGCTCTTCCACCAGGGGGAACCTGATGGTACTAAAGGAGTTCACCTTGCCAGGTATCACAGTCACACACTACACTTTACACTCCAGTCCACCAGGGAGAGCAAAGCTTCTATCTACTAGGGCACTCCTCACACACGGGTAAAACTGGTGGGTTGGATAGGAAGTTAGGCAGAGAGAAGCAGACTGGGCTTCGACGAGATAACATCGAGGGAGAAGCAGCCTGGGTTTGACCCAGAGAGGTCCCTGTGAGGGGTGGGATCCTGACAGAGGCCAAGCACAAGATAGAACGTTACGGAGCTGCGCCTGCACCTCATTGCGGCATCCTAAGAAAGGACAAGAAGCGAAGTATATTGTGGAGAGTGAGAACCGAAGTCACAGCACAAGGAGATAATACCGGGAGGAGTCCTGCCCCGAGGTCGGCAGCCTCCTTCCGAGGGTGTACTAACTCTACGCATTACTCCAGGCAGGACAGTCAATTCCAAGTTGGCTGCCCAACCTAAATACCTAAGAAGACACGGAGGCAATTGTGGGAGAGGGGCGTCGCTAGGGTCCCTATAAATTAACTCCAGGCCTAGCCCGTTATACGGGTTGTCCTATCCATATCATCTAGCGGACAGAGAGAGAGAACATCAGAAATATCTACAAAGGTTGTGAGGACTTTCCCGTGGTGCTCAGCAGGGAGGTACTACAACACACAGGCGCTAGTAGGAAGGCTACTGATTTCCTCCTGGCTAAGGGAACTCTGGATGTGCCTTCGGACAAGCCGGACTCAGCCTGCCCTGTGAGCGGTACTCTGGACTGCGGACCCTGAAGTCTTCAGTAAAAGGTAAAGAGACTGCAACTTTTGTGTCCTCGTTATTCATCGCGCCTCACAACGATCACTATCATCATCCACACACCTTGGGAAGCCCTGGGGATACACTTCACCTGTGGGAAGGTACACCATCTAGCTGCCATTCCATCACCCCAGCGGACTCCCCAGCAGCGTCGGTCACCCTGACCGAATACCACAGGTGGCGTCACGAATACCAAACTTACACCTTTAATTGGGCGCCCCTCAGCAGGGCCACGGTCCGGGTCGGGCCACTGTGACATCCCCAGAACCGAGACCGAGGGACCCGGTGCCGAGTACCCCATTGCCCTGCGCCTGGGGGCGATCCATATGTATATAGCAGCCACATAGTATATAGCACAGGCCACGTAGTATTTGTCTGTTATATACTACATGGCTCTTATATACTACGTGGCCTGTGCTATATACTATGTGGATGCTATATACTGTACATACATACATACATATTCTAGAATACCCGATGCGTTAGAATCGGGCCACCATCTAGTATATAATGAAAAGCCTTTGAAAACAGTAAATTAAAAATTATGTGTTGCCAGATTCTCAGATTCATAACTTATTTTAGTTTTTTTTTCCTACAGGCGTCTACGGGGACTTGTTTTTTTTTTTTTTTTGCGGGACACTGTATTTTTTCTCGGCACCACTTTTGATCGCTTTATATTTCATATTTCAGGACGCAAGACAAAAACAACAGGAATTCTGGCTTTGTTTTTATTTTTTTAATCACAGTGGTCACTGGGAAGGATTAATTAGCGGCCAATCTTAGGCTACTTTCACACATCAGTTTTTTTGTTTCAGGCGTAATCCGGCAAATTTTTTAAAAAACGGATCCGGTGCAAATAGTGAAAAACTGATGCGCCGGACCCGTTTTTCAGCTGGATCCGGTTTTTGTTTTTTAACCCGGCGATAACTTTGAGAGAGAGAGAGAGAGAGAGAGAGAATGTACAATTTTCATAGTCTTGAAAATACAGAAAAATCTTTAAATGAGAAGGTGTGTCCAAACTTTTGGTCTGTACTGTATATGCAGTAGCCCTGATGTCTCCTATGTGATGTGCATATATAGCAGTCTCGGTGTCTCTAATGTGATGTGTATATACAGCAGTCTCAGTGTCTCCTATGTGATGTGTATATATATATATATATATATATATATATATATAACGCTGGGAGCGTCACTCTGTCCGAAGCCTTTATAGACTGCGCAAGCGCCGGTGCAGTCTGGACCCCACAGAGTGACGCTCCCAGGAGATCGTGGTATGCGTAAGCACTGAACGCACACTGCGATCTCCAACGGAGAAGCAGGGAAGTGCCAGGAGGGTGAGTATGCTATATTCACCTGTTCCGTTCCAGTGATGCCCGCTGCTCCGTCCTCCACATCCTCTGCCTGTCAGGTCAGAGGGCACGATGACGCACTTATTGCGCGCCGCCCTCTGACTGAACAGTCACAGCAAGAGGACCCGGAAGACGGAGCGGCGCGCAGCACTGGATCAGGGTCAGGTGACTATAGCAAGTGTCGGGGGCCTGAGCTAGCGGCGACTCAGGCACCTGACCCCCACAGCGCACCGGTGTCCCCGCCTGCTCAGGCCCGCCAGCACTCGGCGCCCAGCGACGATAGGTGAGTATGTTTTTTTTTTTTTTTATTGCAGCAGCATCTTATGGGGGCCATCAACCTTTATGGAGCAGCGCATGGGGCATGTGGATGGGAGCAGCAAATTACAGAACGGTGGCGCACGATGGGAGCAGCACATGACAGAACTGTGACGCAGGATGGGAGCAGCACATGACAGAATAGGGCAGCACATGACAGAACGGGGGTGCAGGATGGAAGCAGCACATGACAGAACGGGGGTGCAGGATGGCAGCAGCACATGACAGAATGGTTGCGCAGGATGGGAGCAGCACATGACAGGATGGGGGCACAGGATGGAAGCAGCAAATGACAGAATGGAGGCGCAGGATGGGAGCAGCACATGACAGAATGGGGCCGCAGGATGGTAGCAGCGCATGACAGCATGGGGGCACAGGATGGGAGCAGCACATAACAGAACGGGGGGGGGTAGGATGGGAGCAGCACATGACAGAATGGGGGCGCAGGATGGCAGCAGCACATGACAGAATCGGGGCTCAGGATGGGAGCAGCACATGACAGAACGGGGGCGCAGGATGGGAGCAGCACATGATAGGATGGGAGCACCACATGACAGGATGGGGGCACAAGATAGGAGCAGCACATGGCAGGATAAGGGCGCAGGATGGGAGCAGCACGTGACAGGATAGGGGTGCAGGATGAGAGCAGCACATGACAGAACGGGGGCGCAGGATGGGAGCAGCACATGATAGGATGGGAGCACCACATGACAGGATGGGGGCACAAGATAGGAGCAGCACATGGCAGGATAAGGGCGCAGGATGGGAGCAGTAAGTGTCAGGATGGGGGCTCAGGATGAGAGCAGCACGTGAAAGGATGGGACGCAGGATGGGATCAGCACATGACAGCATGTGGGTGCAGGATGCAAGCACTACATGACAGGATGAGGGCGCAGGATGTGAGCAGCACATGACAGCATGGGGGTACAGGATGGGAGTACCACATGACAGTATGGGGGCGCAGGATGGGAGCACATGACAGAATGAGGGCTCAGGAAGAGAGTAGCACATGATAGGATGGGGGCGCATGATGGAAGCTGCACATGACAGGATTGGGGTGGAGTATGGGAGCACCACATGACAGGATTGGGGTACAGGATGGGAGCACCACATGACAGGATTGGGGTACAGGATGGGAGCACGTGACAGGATGAGTGCTCAGGAAGACAGTAGCACATCACAAGATGGAGGCACACAAAACAGGATGGGGGCAGCTCATGACAGGATGGGTGTTGTGAACTGTATTTCTTGGCTCCCTCTTGTGATCACTAGCGGTATGACACTTGGATTGTCTTTCTCCAGGTTGGTACCCACCTGGTTCGTTAGGCCTTGGGTGTTCCTATTTAGACTTCCTGGAAACTCAGTCTAGTGCCTGGAATCGATGTAGTCAGTCTATGTCTGTTTGCTCCTGTCTCCTGGTCTCCTGCTTTTTGCAAGATAAGCTAAGTCCTGCTTTCCTATTTTTGTTTATTCGCCTTACTGCTATTTTGTTCCAGCTTGTTCATAATGTGATTCCTGATTTTTGCTGGAAGCTCTAGGGGGCTGATATTCTCCCCCCACACCGTTAGTCCGTGCGGGGGTTCTTGGATATTCAGCGTGGATATTTTTGTAGGGTTTTTGCTGACCGCATAAGTCCTCTTCCTATTTTCTGCTATTAATTAGTGGGCCTCACTTTGCTAAATCTAGTTCATACTTATGTTTGTCTTTTCTTCTTACCTCACCGTTATTATTTGTTGGGGGCTTGTATCATAACTTTGGGGTTCTTTCTCTTGAGGCAAGTGAGGTCTTATTTCCTCTGAAAGGGTTAGTTAGTTCTCCGGCTGGTGCGAGACGTCTAGAATCAACGTAGGCACGTTCCCCGGCTACTTTTAGTTGTTGTGCTAGGATCAGATATACGGTCAGCCAAGTTACCACCTCCCTATGAGCTAGATTTTGTGTTTGCGGACTTAGCTGGAACTTCTGCGATCCTCTACCACTAGGATCACAACAGATGGGGGCGCAAGATGGTAGCAGCACATGACAAGATTAGGGCGCAGGATGGAAGCAACACATACCAGGATGGAGACCATATACCAATATAAATGCTCGCCACCCGGGCGTAGAACAGGTTCAATAGCTAGTATATATATAAATATCAAAGAAGAGGCAGCACTCCATTTCTTCCAAAAAGTATAGGATTTATTCAAATCCACATGTCCATATATAGTAGTCTCGGTGTCTCCTATGTGATGTGTATATATATATATATATATAGTAGTCTCGGTGTCTCCTATGTGATGTGCATATATAGCAGTCTCGGTGTCTCCTATGTGATGTGGATATATATCAGTCTCGGTGTCTCCTATGTGATGTGTATATATAGAGCAGTCTCAGTGTCTCTATGTGATGTGTATATAGAGCAGTCTCAGTGTCTCTATGTGATGTGTATATAGAGCAGTCTCAGTGTCTCCTTTGTGATGTGTATATATACGAAGCAGTCTCAGTGTCTCCTATGTGATGTGTATATATAGCAGTCTCGATGTCTCCTTTGTGATGTGTATATATAGCAGTCTCGGTGTCTCCTGTGTGTGTATATATAGCAGTCTCGGTGTCTCCTATGTGATGTGTATATATAGTAGTCTCGGTGTCTCCTATGTGATGTGTATATATAGCAGTCTTGGTGTCTCCTATGTGATGTGTATATATAGCAGTCTCAGTGTTTCCTGTGTGATGTATATATAGCAGTCTCGGTGTCTCCTATGTGATGTGTATATATATAGCAGTCTCGGTGTCTCCTATGTGATGTGTATATATATCAGTCTCGGTGTCTCCTATGTGATGTGTATATATATATATAGCAGTCTCGGTGTCTCCTATGTGATGTGTATATATAGCAGTCTCGGTGTCTCCTATGTGATGTGTATATATAGCAGTCTCAGTGTTTCCTGTGTGATGTATATATAGCAGTCTCGGTGTCTCCTATGTGATGTGTATATATAGCAGTCTCGGTGTCTCCTATGTGATGTGTATATATAGCAGTCTCGGTGTCTCCTATGTGATGTGTATATATATATAGCAGTCTCGGTGTCTCCTATGTGATGTGTATATATAGCAGTCTCAGTGTCTCCTGTGTGATGTATATATAGCAGTCTCGGTGTCTCCTATGTGATGTGTATATATAGCAGTCTCGGTGTCTCCTATGTGATGTGTATATATAGTAGTCTTGGTGTCTCCTATGTGATGTGTATATATAGCAGTCTCGGTGTCTCCTGTGTGATGTATATATAGCAGTTTCGGTGTCTCCTATGTGATATGTATATATAGCAGTCTCAGTGTCTCCTATGTAATGTGTACATATATATAGCAGTCTCGGTGTCTCCTATGTGATGTGTATATATAGCAGTCTCGGTGTCTCCTGTTTGATGTATATATAGCAGTTTCGGTGTCTCCTATGTGATGTGTATATATAGCAGTCTCAGTGTCTCCTATGTAATGTGTGTATATATATATATATATATATATATATATATATATATATATATAGCAGTCTCGGTGTCTCCTATGTGATGTGTATATATAGCAGTCTCGGTGTCTCCTGTTTGATGTATATATAGCAGTCTCGGTGTCTCCTATGTGATGTGTATATATAGCAGTCTCGGTGTCTCCTATGTGATGTATATATATAGCAGTCTCGGTGTCTCCTATGTGATGTGTATATATAGCAGTCTCGGTGTCTCCTATGTGATGTGTATATATATCAGTCTCGGTGTCTCCTATGTGATGTGTATATGTATAGCAGTCTCGGTGTCTCCTATGTGATGTGTATATATATCAGTCTCGGTGTCTCCTATGCGATGTGCATATGTATAGCAGTCTCGGTGTCTCCTATGTGATGTGTGTGTATATATATATATATATATATATATATATATATATATATAGCAGTCTCGGTGTCTCCTATGTGATGTGTATATATAGCAGTCTCGGTGTCTCCTATGTGATGTGTATATATATCAGTCTCGGTGTCTCCTATGTGATGTGTATATGTATAGCAGTCTCGGTGTCTCCTATGTGATGTGTATATATAGCAGTCTCGGTGTCTCCTATGTGATGTGTATATATAGCAGTCTCGGTGTCTCCTATGTGATGTGTATATATAGCAGTCTCGGTGTCTCCTATGTGATGTGTATATATAGCAGTCTCGGTGTCTCCTATGTGATGTCTATATAGCAATCTCGGTGTCTCCTATGTGATGTGTATATATAGCAGTCTCAGTGTCTCCTATGAGATGTGTATATATAGTAGTCTCGGTGTCTCCTATGTGATGTCCATATATAGCAGTCTCGGTGTCTCCTGTGTGATGTGTATATATATATATCAGTCTCGGTGTCTCCTATGTGATGTGTATATGTATAGCAGTCTCGGTGTCTCCTATGTGATGTGTGTGTATATATATATATATATATATATATATATATATATATAGCAGTCTTGGTGTCTCCTATGTGATGTCCATATATAGCAGTCTCGGTGTCTCCTGTGTGATGTGTATATATATAGCAGTCTCGGTGTCTCCTATGTGATGTGTATATATAGCAGTCTCGGTGTCTCCTATGTGATGTGTGTATATATAGCAGTCTCGGTGTCTCCTATGTGATGTCTATATAGCAGTCTCGGTGTCTCCTATGTGATGTGTATATATAGCAGTCTCAGTGTCTCCTATGAGATGTGTATATATAGTAGTCTCGGTGTCTCCTATGTTGTCCATATATAGCAGTCTCGGTGTCTCCTGTGTGATGTGTATATATATAGCAGTCTCGGTGTCTCCTATGTGATGTGTATATATAGCAGTCTCAGTGTCTCCTATGAGATGTGTATATATAGTAGTCTCGGTGTCTCCTATGTTGTCCATATATAGCAGTCTCGGTGTCTCCTGTGTGATGTGTATATATATAGCAGTCTCGGTGTCTCCTATGTGATGTGTATATATAGCAGTCTCAGTGTCTCCTATGAGATGTGTATATATAGTAGTCTCGGTGTCTCCTGTGTGATGTGTATATATAGCAGTCTCAGTGTCTCCTATGAGATGTGTATATATAGTAGTCTCGGTGTCTCCTATGTGATGTCCATATATAGCAGTCTCGGTGTCTCCTGTGTGATGTGTGTATATATATATATAGCAGTCTCGGTGTCTCCTATGTGATGTGTATATATAGCAGTCTCGGTGTCTCCTATGTGATGTCTATATAGCAATCTCAGTGTCTCCTATGTGAGGTATATACTACAAAACTCTTGCTGCTTGAGTTCTACAAACATAATGTGAATAGTGATGAATTTCCCTGTGAGTAGACTGGCAGTGTAATATACATCTGTGTTCAGAACAACTTACCGCAGCGATCAGTTTGGTTTTTTTTTACAAAATTTATCATCACAAAGTGTCGCCACAATCCAGTAAAATCAGTTGCGAGAAGCAACATCATCATTGCCACCTAACATCAGAGCCGAACTAAACAGAAGCACTTCCAGCCATCACCTTAGGGGCGAGTTAGCTGTTTGGTTGTTTTCAAGTTTATAATTTTCTAAGGCCCCAAACGATGATATAAATATCCAAATATCTAAATGGCCCTTGGCAGACAAAAATGTTCCCCATCCCTGCAATAGTGGAACTTAAGGCTTTTTGAGTTAAAAAGTTGCAAAATAGTTTAAAGGGTATTTTTCACACACAATGTTTTTGCAGCTTTTTTTATGCAAATAAGGAGCTGCGCTTTACAGTAGCAGTAAAAACTATGAGAGTGTTTGCAGTGTTTTTTTGCTGCGTTTTTAGTGAATTAAACCAACTTTATTAAACATGACAAAACACACATGTAATTCCCACCCCGAAAAGCAGCAAAACTTGTGTTTTCAGGGCAGCATTTTTTCTGCCAAGAGTGTACGTTTGGGCTGCAGAAATGCTGTGTGTGAACATAGCCAAAGACAAAAACAAGCATGTTTTTATTTTGGACAAAATCCATGAAGAGAGTGCTCCTTTCTTAATAATTTTTTGGGAAAAAAGTCAACAAAGAAAAAAAAAAACAACTTAAAAAATGGCAAATGATCAATTGGGACCATTGACATACATTTAAGCTAGAATTATACTTTGTGGTCTCTGCGGCTATGTGGCAGACTGTACAACCTCCCGCTACACTCCACCTACTAGTTGGTCGGAACTTGCATAAAACCATAAAATGTTGCTAATTTCTTGCTCGAATATATGATGCGCTAACAGGTTTTTAATTTTTTTTTTTATTTTACTGTCAAATTCTTGATTAACTTCCCCATAATGTCCTAGTTATTTTTTTAATCTATTTTACTTAAAAATGAATTCCTTAGCTCTAAAAAGAATTGTCCAGGATTTAAACACACAGCTGCTTTATTTTCCCCCAAACAGCGCCACACCTGTCTACAGGCTGTGTGTGGTATTTCATTCACTTCAAAGAATGCCAAGCTACAATACAAGATACCATCCGCTACCAGGAGTGGCGCTGTTACTCTAAAAAAAACCTCTTAACTCCTGGTAAGGAATAGAGACTATTTTCCATAATTTCCTGGCAAATCGTACAGACATTGTAAATCGGTGGCCACTATCTAGTGAATAATAAAAAAGTACAGCTAAAGTAGTTCTGTCCATTTTTATGCCAGTAAAATGTTTAACTTAGAAGCAGAGTCCCCAGTATAAAGGGGTTCTCCGGGAATATAAAAAAAATTATACATACAGGGGATGAAATAACTATTGAACACGTCACCAATAGTCTACGTTAATATATATCTAAAGGTGTTATTGACATGAAATGATGTCGGTAACAACCCATTCAATCCACACAGGCAAAGTAATCAAACCATAGATGTCCATGAAGTAAAAGGGGTTGTCCAGTCTAATATGAAAAGTCTGCAGTCACTCTGTGTAACTGCAGACTCTTGAATCGCCCCAGTGCCCACACTGTACGCTGTGAGGATTCGCCAGTGGAATGGCGGTGATGTATGCGATATGCATACTCCTGAGCAGAAGCCATCTAGTGGCTGTGGCCTTGCTCCATTCAAGTATATGGAGGCCAAGACCACTGGACTGCTGCACCCTTACTCCATACACTTGTATGTAGCCAGGCCGTGCCTACTAGACTGTTTCTGCCCAAGAGAATACATTTTGAAGACATCACCGCATTACTCCAGTCGCTCCAGACGGTGGAGGAATTTTTCCTGGTGCTGGGTCTTATATACGACGACCCTGACTGTGTCCCCCTGGCTGAGACCACACTACGTCAGCTTCAGCAGGGAGACCGGCCGGCAGAGTATTGCTTCGAGTTTCGAAGGTGGTCCACTGACACTAATTGGAATGGCCCGGTGCTCCATAGCCAGTTCTGTGAAGGGCTGTAAGTAAGGGTGAAAGATGCCTTAGTCCTGTATGAGACTTCAGTTTCCCTTGAAGCGGTCATGTCTCTGGCTATCTGCGTGGATCGCTGTCTTCTCCAGAGACATAAAGAGACACCCCAATGTGTGAGGGGGAGGTGCAGGGTCAATGGAAACCTGGTTTGAGTCATCTGAGAAATCTGTGCAGGTGGATGCGGCAACTCGTTCTGGAATGCAGTCTGTTATTTTGGTGCAAAGGGGGAGTATGTTTTTAATGTGGTAGAAAGGGCAATTTCATGGGCACGTGTCCTTCCCTATCTCACCGTAAACAGCTGCCAGAATAAAAGGAGCCTGGGTTGTGGGGAGGTTAGCAACTCGGGTGTACATATCTCCTCCGTGGCTAGGACACAATTTATTCTGCCCCCCGAACTTCATCTGGGTAAAAATAAGGTGGTTATTTCTGCCTTTCTGGACAGTGGACAGGGTTTAACTTGATCAACGTTAGGTTCGTCCAGGGCCTCAAACCACATACACAGTCCAGCCCTATACCCATAATCGCTATCGACTCCTGCGCCTTTGAGACAGTGGTATTTTACTCGGGCTGTCCAGGGGTTATATCTACATGTAGAGGCCATGCACTCACAAGGTATTGACTGTTATGTGCTAGAGGGTCTACCCTTTCCAGTGGTTCTTGGACTTCCTTTGCTCACTCTGCACATCCCTGTGGTAGACTGGCACTCAGGAAGTGGTAAAGTGGAGTGGGAATTGTCAAGGACACTGATCAGGAACCTGGCTTGCAAGGGTGGATACCCAGTCTGTGCCTAAATAGCTGTCGGACTTTGGGGATGTCTTATCGGAGCAGGGTTCCAAGAATTTCTTCCCCATCATCCTTATGACTGTGCTGTAAATCTTGTCCCTGTGGCCAAACTGCCAAAGAGCAGACTATAGAATATCTCTGGTCCAGAGAGGCAGGCCATGAAGGACTATATCGCGGAAAGTTTGGCAAAGGGTCATATCATATCAGACCATCCTCATCCCCCATTGCTGCGGGGTCTTTCTTTGTAAAGAAGATGGGGTTATGCCCCTGCCTAGATTTCCACAAAATCAATCAGGTCACGGTCTGGGATCCGTATTCAAACCCTCTCATCCCGGACCTCTTTAATCAGATTGTAGGAGCAAAATGGTTCTCTAAACTAAATCTCATGGGGGCGTATAATCTCATACGCACTAAGACGGGCATGAGTGGAGAACGGCTTTCAATACGCCTGAGGGACACTAGGAGAACCTGGTGATGCCATTTGGGTTGACGAATGCGCATGCCGTCTTTCAGTACTTTGTAAATGACATTTTAGTCACTGTCACGGACGTGGTTGTGGAGCCACTGTGCATCAGACCGCGGAGAGCCTGGAGGGGCGTGACTAAGTGAGCACCGGATTGTTCACTAGAGCCTCTGATGGTGAGGTTAGGCTTGGCCCCCGATGCATGCCAGGTGCCACTCCAGGACAGACTAATGGACGCTCGGCAGCTGGAACCGGAAGGACAGACTGGATGGTGTGGCAGGCAGAGTTCGTATCAGAGTGCAGCAGGCAGGATCTGCACCAGAATGCAGGAGGCAGGATCTACACCTGAGTGCAGCAGGGACTGGTACGCAACTTAGACTGGAGAACAGGAAAGTTGCTCAGGCACCTCCCAGTGGGGAAGAAGCAATATATACATACTGCCTCACAGCCATTGGCTTGGGAGGAAATAGCAAGTGCAAAAGGGAGGGAATGCACACACGTGCTCTATATACATGGCTAGAGGTCCAGCTGGAAGCATGTGGAGCAGGAGAAAGGGGAGAACCGACTGCAGCGTGGGTGAGTGTAGTGACACGCCAGAGGCCCTGCCTGTCAGAGAAGGGATCCGGGGTGGTGCTAACAGTCACCTGGTAGGTTGATTTGTTGTAGTCTATCTTGATGACATATTAATTTATTTACCTGACCTTGAGGTCACATCAGTTACATGTCAGGCAGGTCTTACAGATACTCCAGAGACAATAAATTATTTGTCAAACCAGAGAAATAAATGTTCTCAGATGAGGAGATCCCTTTTCTAGGATATGCGTTATCGTCCATCGTTTTTTTGCATGGACCCGGTGAAAGACTGGATTGGGATCGTCATGAGGATTTGAAAGTGTTACAAAGGTTTTTCTGTTGATCCAACTACTACCGTAATTTAATCAAAAACTTTTCGGTAGTGGTCAAACCTCTGACGGATATGACTAGGAAATGGACAGACTTTTCCAAGTGGTCCAGTCCTGCCAGGGAGGCATCGATACCTTGAAGGAGTGTTTTGCATCTGCGCCTATTGTTATACATCCTGATGTCACTCAGCCTTTTATTGTAGAAGTTGACTGGGGGCTGTATTGTCGCAGGATGCGTCTCCTGGTAAATGGCGTCCATGTGCATACTTTTCTAAAAAACGGTCATCTGCGGAGAAAAATTCTGACATTGGTAAACAGGAACTTTGCAATCAAGTGGGCCTTTGAAGAGTTGCGTCATTTTCTGGAGGGGGCAGTTCATCCGGTTATGGTAAACATGGATCATAAGAATCTCGTATATAGAGTTTGCGAAGCGTCTAACACCTTGATAGGCAAGGTAGTCATTGTTTTTACCAGGTTTAACTTTTTTGTTACATATACGCCGTGGGAACAAGAACATTATGGCGGATGCCTTATCTCATTGTTTTACAGAGGGTGGAGAAAATTGTGAACTAGTTCCTATACTACAAAAAAGGGTGATCATTGCGTCTATATGCTCCGATCTTGAAAAATAGGTTGTTGATGCTCAGGGGGATGCCCCTGCTGCCTGTTAGGTAAACTGTTTCTGCCTGTGAATCTCCATCTGAGAGTTCTTTGTGAACATCATGATTCGGTCTTGGCCGGACATCCCAGTTACAAAGCCACCACAGACCTTCTTACTCTTTTTGGTGGTCAGGGGTACATCAGGATGTCTGGGAGTACATGGCCGCCTGCTGTGTCTATACGTGTTCTAAAACTTCTCATACTCGTCCGTCTCTGTCTCTCCAACCATTGGCGATTCTCAGTACACCTTGGAGTCATTTATCGGTCGATTTTATCACTGATCTACCAGTGTCAGCAGGTAATACTGTAATTTTGGTGGTGGTGGACAGATTCAGTAAGATGCCACATTTTATTGCACTACCCACTTTACCTAACACGAAGACCTTGGCACAAATTTTCATTAGTGATATAGTAAAATTACATGGGTTCCCTACCGATATTGTGTCTGACCAGGAGGTGCATACAGTTTAATTCCAAGTTCTGGAGGGCATTTTGCACTCGTTTGGAGATATTCTCTTCAGCATTTCACCCGCAGTCTAATGGGCATACTGAACGGGTTAACCAGAATCTCGAGACTTATCTTTGGTGTCTGAGAATCAGGAGTATTGGATTACCTCCATACCTCTAGCTGAATGTGTGGTAATCATTGTCATGAGTCTACAAGTCCCCATTTTTCAGGGCATATGGGTTTCATCCTCTGTTCAACAGGAATCGCTCTTCTGCAATACCTGAAGAGCGTTTTTCATCATCAATTACGTCTGTGTGGCAAGGTATTATTGATAATTTGAAGATGGGGCTGATCGGAGACTTTTGGTTGGTCCGGACCTGTGTGTTGGCGACTTGTCCTCAAGGAACATTTAGTTGAAGGTTCCATCTTGGAAACTGGGTCCCAGTGTCATCTGTCCTTATAAGCACGGTGACTCAGTGGATAGTACTGCAGCCTTGCAGCGCTGGAGTCCTGGGTTCAAAACCCACCAAGGACAACATCTGCAAGGAGTATGTTCTCCCCGTGTTTGTGTGGGTTTCCTCCGGGTTCTCCGGTTTCCTCCCACATTCCAAAGACATACTGATAGGGAATGTAGATTGTGAGCCCCATCGGAGACAGTGATGATAATATGTGCAAACTGTAAAGCGCTGCGGAATATGTTAGTGCTTAAAGCCAGAAAGTTGCCATTTGAAATGACTTTAGTTTTGTGCCATGTCTGTGATCTGCTTTTTCTCTACAAAATTAAACAACTGAATGAACATCCTCCAAGGCCGGTGATTCCATGATTTTTGCCAGGGGTTGTAGAAGGCGTTTGGTGGATTTATCTGTGACTGTTGCTAGGTTTTGAGTGTGATAATTCCCTTTCTTCTCCTACTTTCTTCTCCCGAATGCATTCCTCTGTTATATGTCTGAGTATATTTGTATGTTTGGTATTTTTCGTTACCAATATTCATATTTCCTTGTTAGTGTGGCTGGTGTACTACGGTACACTACTACTCCCTCTTTCCCTGGGTGGGGGAAGGGTACAGACTCAGGAGCTAAGGAAAGTTACATGGGAACAGGGCAAGCTTGGGCCCCCCTAGCATTAGGGACAGGGAAGGAGCCTCTCTGACCCATCTTTAGGATAAGTCATCAATGTCTGATTGGCCGGGGTCCAACACGCGCCCCCCACCCCACCGATCAGCTGTTATTGGTAACGTCGATCACTGGCAGAAAGTACCCACTTGCTGAGTTGCTCCGTCTCCTTGTAGTGGCTGCCGCAGGGTACTACACATCCGCCTATTGATTAGAATAGGAGGCAGATGTGCAGTACCAAGACTGGATGGAGCAGCTCAACAAGTGAGTACTTCCTGCTAGCGGCCGCCGCCACCGATAGCAGCTGATCAATGGGGTGCTGGGTTTTGGACGCGATCCTTTCAGACATTGATGACTTGTCCTAAGGAATGGTAATTGCTGTAGAATTCTGGCTTCAAAAAGTTGCTTTTAGAGCATTTTAAGTCTACAAAATTGAAATACAACATAATTATATGGGATATTTAATTACCTATGACTCAGTAAAAGAGTCAAAAGACCAAAAGTTATTTCATTTGTTATTACACACAAGTTGCATTAGGGGTATGCATTATTTTCATGGATGAATTATCTTAAAAATTTGAACCAATTCAGCAAATCGTAATGCGATTTTTGAATTCAGCACCCTAAAAATACCCTCTATCTATTCCATTGGCACTTGAATTTTTTTTTGTAGACCTGTGATCAGAAGCGTTGACCAGGAGCCAAGGACCATCTGTGGAGAGCTACAGGAAGACCGGAAATCAGCAAGAACAATTGTTTCAAAGAAAATAACTAATGCACTCAACTTCCATGGCCTGTGTGCACCGTCACCACACAAGACTCCATTACTGAGTGTGTTTAAAGTTTGCTCAACACCATTTGGACAAGCCTGCAAAATACTGGGAGAATATAGTCTGGTCAAATGAGAGCAAAATTCAATTCTTTGGATGCCATAATACACCCCATTTTAAGAGGCCAAAAGGCGCTGCATATAACCCCATAAACACCATACCAACAGTGAAGTTTGGAGATGGGAACATCATGGTGTGGGGATGTTTTTCAGAATGCACCACTGGCAAACTATCATGTAACTGAAGTAATCATGAATGGACAAATGTACCAAGACATTCTTGATAAAAATCTGATGCCATCTAACAGCATGATAAAGGTGAGGGTGGACATTTCAGCAAGACAATGATCCCAAACACACAGCCAAGGAAACTCTCAAATTGGTTTCAGAGAAAGAAAATAAAGCTGCTAGAATGGCCGAGCCGATCACTGGACCTGAATCCAAAGGAAAATGTATGGAAGGAACTAAAGCTCAGAGTTCATAGAAGGAGCCCACGGGGCCTCCAGGAAGTGAAGAGTGTTTGTGTGAAACAATGGGACAAAAATCACACCTGAGCAATGTCTGCAACTAGTTTCTCCATACAGGAGGCATCTTGACGCTGTCATCACCAACACAGGCTTCTGTAAGAAGTATTAAATATCAGTAAGCGTGTTCAATACTTTTTCCCTGTGTCATTTCTCATTATTACACATAATTTATGGACATCTGTGGTTTGATCTTTGCCTGTATGGATTGGATGGGTTGTTACCGACATCTGGTGAGAATTTAATGTCAACAGCACCTTCAGAAATAGATTTATTTAGAAAATTGGTGACGTGTTCAATACTTATTTCACCCGCCGTATATATACACATTATTTTTAATATATCCCCAAGTACTTTTAATTAGTAAATCACAATGGTTTTGTTCAAGAGGTAATAATTTTTGCACATTTAAATGGCTGCCGTCTTGTTGCATTGCCAGAAATCATTCTCTCCTCCGTTTAAAGTGGGTGGTCCATCAGTGTTTGGGTGGTCCCTCAGTGTTGTCCATGTGACCACTGTAAACTACAATTCCCACAACCCCGCTTCTTCTCCAGGCTCCCTGCTCTCCCCCATGTACAGATAACATTAGCTACTCCCCTAATCTTGTCTATGATCTTCTAGCGGCCACTGGGGTAGAGCCGACAAGAGGAGACATAGCTCTGTCGTTAGCCCCCACATGTAATTGTTTTGAATCCACCATTGCTGTATGGTTTTTCAGCTGCATTCCCCTTTGTTGCCCATAGCAACCAATCACAGTGCGGCTTTCATTTTACCAGAGTGTTTTAAAAAATGAAAGTGGAGCTCTGATTGGTTGCCGTGGGCAACAAAGACAGATTTGCTTTCTGGCAGTATAAATAATGGCCTAGTTGTACTTATATTATCCATTCTAACAAATATGGATGTAAATATTCATGTTTTTATTAAAACAGTAACTGGTGGATTAGTAGTTGGTCCTTTTGATCTTACACTATTATGTAACCGAAAGGTGCAGTTAGAGACGAGGATAGCTGTTCCTCCTTTGACCGGGGTGGCCCTGCAGTGTCGACTCTTGTGTAGTGAGGGAGGGCGGCGCCATCATGCATCCATTGTCTAACTGCAAATTAAAGGGGTTGTCCGGGTATAGATGTCTGTTAACCAATCTGAATGATTGGCGGACATCAAACATCCGACACCCCTCACCGGACCTGCTATTTTTATGCCTCTAAACACTTGTTGAGCGCAGCTTTGTAGTAAGCATAGCGGCCTCTGCAGCACAGCTTCTACACAAGAGAACAGGAGCCGTCACACAGTACCCAGCAGCGGCAGCTACACTCTGAACGAAAAATCCAGCCACCGCTGGAGCAAAAAGAAAAAGCTGATGGCTGGGGGGCACTAGATGTTGAAGCCCCATTGATCTGCTGTTAATAGCCTATCCTTTAGGTACTTAATACCTATGCCTGGAAGACCCCTTTAAGAGGAGGAAACCCATTATAGAAAAAAAGCAGGCATCTACTGAGCATGTGAGACGTGCCATGGAAAAAAAAAACATGCTTGTGAGCATGTGTAGATCTGCTGCTATGTTCGGTAGGTAGTGATATTTATTTTACTCACTTGTCTAGCCCCATGAATCAAGCAGCACTTTACAGACATCATCACTGCCCCCACAATCTAGATTCCCTATCAGTATTGTCTTCGGAGTGTCTGAGTAGACCGGAGAACCCAGAGGAAACCCACATACACACAGGGAGATCATACAAACTCCTTACAGATGTTGCCCTTGGTGGGATTTGAACCCAGGACCCCGATATACAAAGGAACTGTGCTAACCACTGAGCCACCGTGCTCCTGGTATAGGTTACTTCCAGGACACAGCAGCGGAGATTCCTACTGCACATGCTCAGAGGCTCCTGCCCTGTTAACATTTTGGTTTC
Source organism: Ranitomeya variabilis (assembly GCF_051348905.1). NCBI lineage: Eukaryota > Metazoa > Chordata > Amphibia > Anura > Dendrobatidae > Ranitomeya > Ranitomeya variabilis. Next base: position 72,478,316 of record NC_135236.1, read on the forward strand.
TGTCACTGTAACAAGATGGGGGTGATTTTAATGTAGTGTAGTGACTACCTCCCGACAAAATAATGTTAATTGCTAATTAAAGATAATTTGAGATTTATTCTAAAATTACATTTTCTTTAATTATTCCTGGAGAAACCAATTATACTGACAAACAAAAGGGTAAAAATTAGGGATGATCGAATAGCTTCGGATAAGTGCTTATAGCTTCCCGAAGAATAGCTGCATCGGTAACCGGGAGCGCTCCCGACAATCAGCTGTTCCGCTCCGCAGCTGCATGTGTCGCGAGAATGTAAAAGTCACACAGCACATGCATGGAGAGCCCGTTTGTTGGGTTCTCCATGAATATGTTGTGACTGTGAAACAGCCGCGACACATGCAGCTGCAGCGCTGAACATCGAAAGCGCTCCAGGTATCCAGCTATAGCTAATCGGATAAGCACCTATTCAATCATCCCTAGTAACAATGCTTTGAACTTTTGCCTTTCAGGCTCCATACCTCACCATCCACTACTGCACTACTGTGAGACCACCATCATTTTATAGACATTGGCTATCTCATACATAAATTTGACTTGCAACTATTTAGCATATGATTAGTTATGCAGATTTTGTCATGTTCCTGCATTGTTACTGTTCTGCTCTTAAAAAAATATCTAAAATTTTAGGTTTTATTATTTTGTAAATCCCTCTTGGGATTTCGTCACTGCCCGAATCCTTCTGGGCTTCTCTGATCAGATTCAAGCATGTCTTGACTGAAATCTGATCCCAGGTTTCTTCTACATGTTCCCAACACTGGTCGACTCACTTGGGTATGTATCCAGCGTTTTCTTCAACTCTACCCATAAGTGTTCGATTAGGTTGAGGTCTAGGGACTGTGAGGACCAATCCAGCACCTCTACGTGCTTGTCATTGAACCATTTCTTCACCAACCTCGATGTATGCTTCAGGTCGTTGTCCAGCTGGAACACTACGTCATCCTTTTCATACTCTTAGTACTCAAGAAGTAACTGTTCTTGCAGGATACTCACATATAGCTCAGCATTGAGACCACCATCGATCCTGGTCAAGTAGCCACATAACCTAATAACACACAGCTATTAGGAAATGTGAGAACAGATTGGAATTTGTAGTATTCAGGGAAAAAAAAGATTTTTCCACCATCAGGAGCAAAACAGTAACAATGCAGGAAAATGACAAGAATCTGCAGAACTAATCATGTGCTAAACAGTTGCAAGTCAAATTTATGTATGAGATATCCAAGATGATGGTCTATAAAATGATGGTTGTTTCACATTAGTGCAGTAGTGGATGGTGAGAGATGGAGCCTGAAAGTCAAAAGTTCAAAACATTGTTACCCTTTTGCTCATCAGTGTAAGTTAACAGAGTACGCTTTCCTTTTCCTTATTTTAGCCCACTCCATTAAAAGTCGTTAGGAGTGTATTTATGTTTGAGAAAGGTTTTTTTCATTTATATTTAAGCAATGTGTTATTTTTTGTGCGTCCTCTCATGTTTGACAAGCACGGAGCTGTATGTAAAGCTCTTCCCACACTCTCCGCACGTGTACGGCCTCACTCCTGTGTGAGTCCGCTGGTGTTTTACAAGGGAAGACGCTTGTGTAAAACACTTCCCACAGTCAGAACATGAAAATGGCTTTTGTCCAGTGTGAGTTCTCTCGTGATTCACAAGGGCCGAGGTCTGAGAAAAGCTTTTCCCACATTTTTTGCATGTATATGGCTTTTCACCAGTATGAATACGGATATGCTTCACCAGAGCAGAGCTGTGAGAGAACGTTTTCCCGCAGTCTCTACAAGGATACGGCCGCTCTCCTGTGTGAGTTCTCAGATGGTTGGCCAAGGCGGACTTGTCCATAAATGATTTTGGGCACTGGCTGCAGGCAAAAGGTTTTTCCCCTGAGTGTGTTCTCAGGTGTTTTAGCAGACCAGAACTTTCTGTGAAGCTTTTCTCACATTCACTGCAAGCATAGGGCCCCTGTCCTGTGTGAATCCGCTGATGACGCACAAGATGGGACCTCCGGATAAAGCATTTTTCACAATTAGAGCAAGAATATGGTTTCTCCCCCGTGTGAGTTCTCAAGTGAGTGAGAAGATTGGAGCTCTGGGCAAACCTTTTACCACATTTGCTGCACACGTACGGCCGCTCACCCGTGTGTGATCGCTGGTGTCTTACAAGGTGCAACTTACATATAAACCTCTTGTCACATTCGCTGCAGGGATATGGCTTCTCTCCGGTGTGCGTCCTTCTATGTATGACAAGCTGGGAACTATCAATGAATGTTTTTCCGCATTTCCCACAAGAATAAGGTCTCTCGCCTGCATGGATTCTCTGGTGTCTTAATAGATGTGAACTACGGTTGAAGCATTTTCCACAGTCCATGCATTTGTAAGATCTCTCAGTGAGGTGGGATTTACGCTCAGCCATCACTTCAGACTTGGTGGCACCTGACCCAATGCACGTCATTCCTTCAGACTGGTCACCAATTGGCTGAACTAAAGATTTATTACCATTATTGACGCTTTGGTCTACCAGGTTTTGTCTTGTAGTGTCTTCTGAATGATAGACTGGCTGCTCGACGCCATTGCACTTTTGCACTTGTAACATAAGTTCCTGTTCACCCGATACAGAACTTCCCACTTTCCAATCTGTGGTGGACACATCGGTCTCATCAGAAAAATACTCACTCTCCCTTTTCACTGTGATGGGTTGCAGATCTGCAACAGAAGAAAAAACAGAAGATTCACATGGGACCTTTGCAGTATTTGCACCAGGGTTAGTAGAAACCTAGTCAACCAGGGAGGGAGTTTCATTTAGGCAATGACAACTTTCCTATGATAGGTGACGAAGAAAGAAACTCCAACCCAAAAGCAGTAAGTGGGGCCAAGGGTGGGATTACAGTTTTAATTTAAGGTATCCTGACCTGACCTCAGAGGCAGACAGGCCACCATGTTTCCGAACAAAAAAATCTATTACCATTATTGAAACCTTGATCAACCAGGTCTTGTCTTGTACAGTTTCCGGAACGACAGACCAGCTTCTCCTCTCCATTGCACATTTCCACTGGTAACATAAGTTCCTGTTTGACGCACACAGAAGTTTCTGCTGTCCAATATCTGGAGGACACATCAGTCTCAGAAAAATACTCTGGCTCCTCTTTGACTATGATGGAGTGTGCAGCTGAAAGAGAAATACAAAAGATTTATATGTGACCCTTAGGCCAGAATCTAAAAGACACCATGTGCACAAAGCCCTAGGATAAGTTCATACCGATTTTTTTTTTTTTTAGGCGTTCAAAAACCATAAATTTTCAATCAGAAACTGCTTCAGGAAACTCTTTATTTTGGGAGGTTTTTAGGAGAAGTTTTTCTTTTTTTTATAACTAAAGAAAGTACAAAGTAAAGTCAAAATGAAAAAGTTATAATTGGACAGTGCTTAGTTTAGACAATTTTCCATCAGGAGCTACTTCAAAGAATTGACATGCACTTTCTTTTTACCACCAGGCGTTTTTCAAACTCTCTTCAGGGAAAAGAAGTTTAAAAAAAAACCTCATCATATGAACGGCAAATTGGATTTCCTATAGAAATGATTTGGAAGAGTTTTTTGGGGAGGACTGTGAGAAGTTTCTGTTCCAAAAACTCCTAAATATACTCAGTGTGAACATAGACTTCTACCCATCTTTGTGTACATACAATATGCTATGAGCATCAGGGCAAGGTGGGATTCTGATGTAGATGGACTGGAACGCGTCGACGCGCTAAAGAAGTCCAATCCAAGGTGGAGTTGTGGGAAGAGGAATGGTATGCATAAAGTGCACTGTCTTTCTATAATAGAGGAGCATAAAAACAACATCAACTAAGAACAGTTCGGTAAGGGGGACATATATACCCTACATGGGAAAAAAACATGTAGTTGTCCTGACATCCATTTTACATTGCATTCCCCATATGACAATCCTGGAGGATCTTTTCATTCATTTTGCGTCGTGCCGTTCCTCTGGTATTCCTGTACGACAACTGGGTGTTACCATCTCCCTACAAGGCCTGATAGTAATAGCACTGATCGGACAGTGTCAGACTGTGCAGGAACACCTGACCCCAATTGTTGACAAACCTCTTGTAAGAGGAACAAAGGATCGGCACAAGGCAGAGGTTTAAGAAAAGATCGAAGAGAAAAAACCAAAACAAGATGTGGGAGAGCTTAGAGGGTTCAGAGACAGACTACAGATTCATTCCTCTTGTTCCGGGATACAAACTAGAATGTGATTATGATTATTAAATGCTTAAAATTCTATAAGTTTTGTTTTGAAGGCAAATTTTTTCATTTGGAGACTCACAATCTGTTTTCCATTTCGAAAAAAAAAAAAGAAGGGGAGCAGGGATGGAAAGTACTACTGATGCACTCTGTGGGCATGTTTGGACCCTCATGCATTAAAACATACGGAGAAAAATTTTTAAAGTACAAAAGGGAAATCAAACAGTGTGTAACATAAGTTCCCCTTAAAATATTAAATCTTTAATAGAATATCTTAAAAATACCACTTCCCAGTGAGAACAGAAAAAATGTATATAAATATCACATGGACTACAAAAATACTAGGTGCACCTAACCTAGTAGATATCCCTCTGCTGTCCTGCTATCCCTGCCTATCAGTGGAGGTTGGCACCCTGATAGAGTATTTGGCGCCCCCACTCCGCGGCGGCTATAACCTACTGGCCCTGTTAAAAAACTAGCCAGCTAAAGGTAAGAAAACAATGAGCAATTTAAAGATATGAAGGAAGCAGGAGTAGAGGGAACTAAGGTGCACACTAAATAAAAACAATGTCAGCCTCCATTCTTAAGATCCCACTGAGGACAATGTGCTAGAGACCTGTAACCAATTTGGCTAATAAAATATTGATGTAATTGTCCTCAGTACAGTCACAAAAAAGCATATAAATTTATGTGCATAAATAGTGGGAAATAAGACAAAGATTTTTCAATAGGAGGAAAGACATGCAATGTAAATGACCTGGTTCAGTCCAGATAACAGACTGTGCATGCCCACACCATCTAGCAACAAGTGTCTTGTTTTGGGGGCAAAAAAACCCCCTCCTTTGCTGTTTTTTATATATCATCTATTTTGATGGTCCTGTGCACTGTGCTTCAGGTGTGGACACTGACCACCTGTCATTATTGTCCATTGGCACTTATATATTGCTGCGTTTGACTGCAGGTGCCTATGCAATTCTGTTTATACACTCTTGTATGCAGTCATCATAACTAATGTGTAAATCTCTGCTAGATGGTGTGGGCATGCACAGTCTGTTATCTGGACTGAACCAGGTCATTCACATTGCATGTCCTTCCTCCTATTGAAAAATCTTTGTCTTATTTCCCACTATTTATGCACATAAATTTATATGCTTTTTTGTGACTGTACTGAGGACAATTACATCAATATTTTATTAGCCAAATTGGTTACAGGTCTCTAGCACATTGTCCTCAGTGGGATCTTAAGAATGGAGGCTGACATTGTTTTTATTTAGTGTGCACCTTAGTTCCCTCTACTCCTGCTTCCTTCATATCTTTAAATTGCTCATTGTTTTCTTACCTTTAGCTGGCTAGTTTTTTAACAGGGCCAGTAGGTTATAGCCGCCGCGGAGTGGGGGCGCCAAATACTCTATCAGGGTGCCAACCTCTACTGATAGGCAGGGATAGCAGGACAGCAGAGGGATATCTACTAGGTTAGGTGCACCTAGTATTTTTGTAGTCCATGTGATATTTATATACATTTTTTCTGCTCTCACTGGGAAGTGGTATTTTTAAGATATTCTATTAAAGATTTAATATTTTAAGGGGAACTTATGTTACACACAACCTCATGCATTAGCAGAATGAGGGTCTCCCGACTCCATTATAGCACTTTGATGAAGAAAAGAGGAGTTGGGAAAAGTGGCCATGTATGAGTGCGCCTATCTCCATGGTAGTTTTATGGCAGAGGGCGAGTTGTATGACGAGTAGGAGTCTTCTAGATCAGATATTAATTGTGGAGTATAAATATTAGATCACATAAAAAAATTGCTTTATTACCATTATGAAAACTGTGGTCTACCAGGTCTTGCCTTTTAGAATTATCTGAGTGACAGACCGGCTGCTCAAGGCCACTGCAATTTTGCGATTGCACCAAAAGTTCCTGTTTGCAGCACACAGAACTTTCCGCAGTCCAATATCTTGTGGACACATCGGTGTCTGAATAATACTCAGGTTCCTCTTTCACTGCAAATGGGGAATAAAAAAAATAAAAAATCACACATGACCTTTGTTGTATGTATACCATGATCAGTCGAGATCTAAACAACCGAGGCCAGTGTGAACATGCGCCTTCATGCTGCACGCACACTAACATATTCCAGTCCATCTCTTTAGGTTTTTCTTTCAGATTTTATGCGCTCTGTGCTAATACGGTTATGGCCTGCTGTTTCCTTGAGCTGGACATTACATTCATATAGTTCCCCATGGTTGGGGGGCCATTAGCCGGGTCTCAGCCCTTCTCCATATTACATCAGTTGACATACAGTGGGATTTTAATACTAGAAGTTAGGACTATCCCGAGTAGGGTCGCCGTGACGTGGTGGGATGGCTTTTACGTTTTTGTGATCAAAATTATGTTAACTTAGCACCCTATGTTATTTTCATGCACTATTGCTATTTATTTACGGCAGAGTATTTGCTTGTTTTGTTTTTTTATCTTAGGTTTTGTCTATTTTATATATTAATTGTGGAGTATAAATAATAAGTCACAGTACATAAAAAATAGCTTTTTTACCATTATAAATACTTCGGTCTATCAGGTCTTGCCTAGTAAAGTCTTCTGCAGGATAGACCGGCTGCTCAACTCCATTGCAATTTTGTGATTGCACCAAAAGTTTCTGTTCGCGACCCATAGAACTTTCCGCTGTCCAATATCTCGTGGACACATCGGTCTCTGAAAAATACTCCGGTTCCTCTTTCACTGCACAGGGTCGCACATCTACCAAAGGTGAATAAAAAAATCATAGGTGACCTTTGTTGCATTTAACACCCCAATGAGTAAAGATCTAACCATCCATGGTGGGATTATCATGGAGGCCTAAGAGCAGAGTACATGCTTTTCCTATAAGGGGCTTTAACTCTAAAGAAGACTAATGGCGGTATATTCTGAAAATTGGGAATTAATGTTTAAGTTAGAGGTTTCAGACTGGCCACTGAGAACTTATCACCAATTTTCGAGTTGGAAAGTATTCCTGATATTTCCCATCAAATCTAAGGGGATCGAAATATGGGTAGAATTCTCCATTTTTGATGAGTTAGACTCTGTACAAGTACATATCTTAGAAAAGCGATTACTAAATTATGCCATATATGTAGGACATGAGTGAGAGAAACAGATCAATTTCCAAAAGGAGTAATAGGTTGAGAGGAATTATTTCTTCTTCTGTAAAGTGGGCCCAGATATCGGGACGGGGTGTTGGATATATAACAATATATACTGCTCAAAAAATAAAGGGAACACTTAAACACCACAATGTAACTCCAAGTCAATCAGACTTCTGTGACATCAACCTGTCCCGTTATGAAGCAACACAGATTGTGAATCAATTTCTCCTGTTGTTGTGCAAATGGCACAGACAACAGGTAGAAATGATAGGCAATTAGCAAGACAACCCCTATAAAGGAGCGGTTCTGCAGGGGGTGACCACAGACCATTTATCTGTTCTCATCCTTTTTAGTTGTTCTTTTGGTCACTTTTGCATTTTGGCAATGCTCTCACCCCTAGAGGTACTGTACAGTAGAATGAGGCGGTGTCTACAACCCACAGAAGTTGCTCAGGCAGTGCAGCTCATCCAGGATGGCACATCAATGCGAGCTATGGCAAGAAGGTTTGCTGTGTCTGTCAGCAGTGTCCAGAGCATGGAGCAGATACCAGGAGACAGGCCAGTACACCAGGAGACGTGGAGGGGGCCATAGGAGGGCAACAACCCAGCAGCAGGACCGCTATCCCCTCCTTTGTAAAAGGAGAAGGCCAGAGCCCTGCAAAATGACCTCCAGCAGGTCACTAACATTTCCTTGTCTGTTATGAACTGGTGGTTTAGGAGCAACATGGGACGTGCTCTGGAGGAGGTGGTACCTGTACTGACTGCAGTTCCTGAGCTTAACACAACACTAGAAGTAGCCGTGGGATGTTCCTGTCACTCCCTAGACACCTCGTCACAGCCGGAGGACTAACTACCCCTAAAGATAGAAACAGGAAAGCTATCTTGCCTCAGAGAAAATCCCCAAAGGATAGGACAGCCCCCCACAAATATTGACTGTGAGTGGAGAGGGAAATGACATACGCAGAATGAAACCAGGATGTAGCAAAGGAGGCCAGTCTAGCTAGATAGATAGAACAGGACAGAATACTGTGCGGTCAGTATTAAAAACTAGAAAAATCCACCACAGAGTTTACAAAAATCTCCACACCTGACTAAAGGTGTGGAGGGTAAATCTGCTTCCCAGAGCTTCCAGCTTAACTGAATAAATCCATACTGACAAGCTGGACTAGAAAAAACATAGAAAGTGCAGAAAGATTAAGTCCACAACAAGTGGACTGCAAAAGAACAAAGCAAGGACTTATCTTTGCTGAACTGGTCAGAATATCAGGGAAATCCAAGCAGAGATGTGAATCCAACCAGGAACCATTGACAACTGGCACAGGCTGAAGGATAGAACCAGGCTAAATAGCCGAGCCAGAAAGACAATCAGTGGAAGCAGCTGCTGACTACTAAATCCAAGGAGCAGCAGTACCACTTAAAACCACCGGAGGGAGCCCAAGAGCAGAACTCACAAAAGTGCCACTTACAACCACCGGAGGGAGCCCAAGAGCAGAATTCACAACAGTACCCCCCCTTGAGGAGGGGTCACCGAACCCTCACCAGAGCCCCCAGGCCAATCAGGACGAGCCAAGTGAAAAGCACGAACCAAATCGGCGGCATGGACATCGGAGGCAACAACCCAAGAATTATCCTCCTGGCCATAACCCTTCCACTTGACAAGATACTGAAGCCTCCGCCTCGAAAAACGAGAATCCAAAATTTTCTCCACCACATATTCCAACTCCCCATCAACCAACACCGGGGCAGGAGGATCAACAGAGGGAACAACGGGCACCACATATCTCCGCAACAAAGATCTATGGAAAACATTATGGATGGCAAAAGAGGCTGGAAGGGCCAAAAGAAAAGATACCGGATTGATAATCTCAGAAATCTTATAAGGACCAATAAACCGAGGCTTGAACTTAGGGGAAGAAACCTTCATAGGAACATGACGAGAAGATAACCAGACTAAATCCCCCACCCGAAGCCGGGGACCAACACACCGACGGCGGTTAGCAAAACGTTGAGCCTTTTCCTGAGACAACGTCAAATTGTCTACCACATGAGTCCAAATCTGCTGTAACCTGTCCATTACAGAATCCACACCAGGACAATCAGAAGGCTCAACCTGCCCCGAATAAAAACGAGGATGAAAACCAAAATTACAAAAGAAAGGCGAAACCAAAGTAGCCGAACTAGCCCGATTATTAAGGGCAAACTCGGCCAACGGCAAGAAAGCCACCCAATCATCCTGGTCAGCAGACACAAAGCATCTCAAATAGGTTTCCAAGGTCTGATTAGATCGCTCAGTTTGGCCATTTGTCTGAGGATGAAACGCCGAAGAAAAAGACAAATCAATTCCCATCCTAGCACAAAAGGCCCGCCAAAACCTAGAAACAAACTGGGAACCTCTATCAGACACAATATTCTCCGGAATGCCATGCAAACGAACCACATGCTGAAAAAACAATGGAACCAAATCAGAGGAGGAAGGCAATTTAGGCAAAGGTACCAAATGGACCATTTTAGAGAACCGGTCACAAACCACCCAGATAACAGACATCTTCTGGGAAACAGGAAGATCCGAAATAAAATCCATGGAAATATGCGTCCAGGGCCTCTCAGGGACCGGCAAAGGCAAAAGCAACCCACTAGCGCGGGAACAGCAAGGCTTGGCCCGGGCACAAGTCCCACAGGACTGCACAAAAGAACGCACATCCCGCGACAAGGAAGGCCACCAAAAGGACCTAGCAACCAAATCTCTGGTACCAAAAATCCCAGGATGACCAGCCAACACCGAACAATGAACCTCAGAAATTACCTTACTTGTCCATCTATCAGGAACAAACAGCTTCCCCACAGGACAGCGGTCAGGTTTATCAGCCTGAAATTCCTGAAGCACCTGCCGTAAATCAGGGGAGATGGCAGAAAGAATCACCCCTTCCTTAAGAATGCCAACCGACTCAAGGACTCCAGGAGAATCAGGCAAAAAACTCCTAGAGAGGGCATCAGCCTTAACATTCTTAGATCCCGGAAGATACGAGACCACAAAATCAAAACGGGAGGTAAATCAGATTCTTATGATCGGTTAAGACCACAACGCGGTGCTTGGCTCCCTCAAGCCAATGTCGCCACTCCTCAAATGCCCACTTCATGGCCAACAACTCCCGATTGCCGACATCATAATTGCGCTCCGCAGGCGAAAACTTTCTGGAAAAAAAGGCACACGGTTTCATCAAAGAACCATCAGAACTCCTCTGAGACAAAACGGCCCCTGCCCCAATCTCAGAAGCGTCAACCTCAACCTGAAAAGGAAGAGAAACATCCGGCTGACACAACACAGGGGCAGAAGTAAATCGGCGTTTAAGCTCCTGAAAGGCCTCAACAGCCGCAGAGGACCAATTCGTCACATCAGCGCCTTTCTTCGTCAAATCGGTCAGGGGCTTAACCACACTGGAAAAGTTGGCAATGAAACGGCGATAAAAATTAGCAAAGCCCAAAAATTTCTGAAGACTCTTCACAGATGTGGGTTGAATCCAGTCATGAATGGCTTGGACCTTAACAGGATCCATTCTGAACTCCAAATAGGCACTTAGACCCCTTCACAAATAAAGCATTATCACGAAGGATCTGGAATACCATCCTCACCTGCTTCACATGAGACTCCCAATCATCGGAAAAAATCAAAATATCATCCAAATACACAATCATGAATTTATCAAGATAATTGCGGAAAATATCATGCATGAAGGACTGAAATACAGAAGGAGCATTAGAGAGCCCGAGAGGCATCACAAGGTATTCAAAATGGCCTTCGGGCGTATTAAATGCAGTTTTCCATTCGTCACCCTGTTTAATACGAACAAGATTATATGCCCCTCGAAGGTCAATCTTAGTAAACCAACTAGCCCCTTTGATCCGAGCAAACAAATCAGAAAGCAAAGGTAAAGGGTATTGGAATTTGACCGTGATTTTATTAAGAAGGCGATAATCAATACAGGGTCTCAAGGAGCCATCCTTCTTGGCAACAAAAAAGAATCCCGCTCCCAATGGTGAGGAAGACGGCCGAATATGCCCCTTCTCCAAAGACTCCTTAACATAACTCCGCATGGCGGCATGCTCTGGCACAGACAGATTGAAAAGTCGGCCCTTAGGGAACTTACAGTCAGGAATCAAGTTAATAGCACAATCACAGTCCCTATGTGGAGGAAGGGAACTGGACTTGGGCTATCAAATACATCCTGGAATTCCGACAAAAACTCAGGAACTTCAGAAGAGGGGGAAGAGGAAATTGACATCAAAGGAACGTCACTATGTACCCCTTGACAACCCCAACTAGTCACAGACATAGATTTCCAATCCAGCACCGGATTATGTCCCTGTAACCATGGAAAACCCAGTACAACAACATCATGCAAATTATGCAACACCAGAAAACGGCAATCTTCCTGATGTGCTGGAGCCATGCACATGGTCAGCTGAGTCCAATACTGAGGTTTATCCTTGGCCAACGGTGTAGCATCAATACCCCTCAAAGGAATAGGGCTCTGCAAAAGCTGCAAGGAAAAACCACAGCGCCTGGCGAATTCCAAGTACATCAAGTTCAGGGCAGCGCCTGAATCCACAAATGCCATGACAGAAAAGGACAATAATGAGCAAATCAGGGTCACAGATAAGAGAAATTTAGGCTGTACAGTACTGATGGTAACAGACCTAGCGACCCTCTTAGTACGCTTAGGGCAATCAGAAATAACATGAGCAGAATCACCACAGTAAAAACACAGCCTATTCTGGCGTCTGAATCCCTGCCGTTCTGCTCTAGTCGAAATCCTATCACATTGCATAGGCTCAGGACTCTGCTCAGAGGATACTGCCATATGGTGAACAACTTTGCACTCACGCAGGCGCCGATCAATCTGAATGGCTAGAGACATAGATTCGCTCAAACCAGCAGGCGTGGGGAACCCCACCATAACATCTTTAAGGGCTTCAGAAAGACCCTTTCTGAAAATTGCTGCCAGAGCCTCCTCATTCCATTTAGTGAGCACAGACCATCTTCTAAATTTCTGGCAGTATACTTCTGCCGCTTCCTGACCCTGACACAGGGCCAACAAGGTCTTTTCTGCATGATCCACAGAATTAGGTTCGTCATACAATAATCCGAGCGCTTGAAAAAATGCGTCTACATTAAGCAATGCCGGATCCCCTGATTCAAGGGAGAATGCCCAGTCCTGAGGGTCACCACGCAGCAGAGAGATGACAATTTTAACCTGCTGAATGGAATCACCAGAGGAACGGGGTTTCAAGGCAAAAAACAATTTGCAGTTATTTTTAAAGTTCAAAAACTTGGATCTGTCCCCAAAAAACAAATCAGGGGTAGGAATTCTAGGCTCTAAAGCCAGAGTCTGGACAACATAATCTTGGATACTCTGTACTCTTGCAGCAAGTTGATCCACACGAGAAAACAAACCCTGAACATCCATTCCAGCGCCAAAATCCTGAACCACCCAGAGATTAAGAGGAAAAAAAAGACAAAACAGACTGCAGAAAAAAAAATGGCTCAGAACTTCCTTTTCCTTCTTTTGAGATGCATTTAATTAATTTTTGGCCAGATGTACTGTTATGAACTGGTGGTTTAGGAGCAACATGGGACGTGCTCTGGAGGAGGTGGTACCTGTACTGACCGCAGTTCCTGAGCTTAACACAACACTAGAAGTAGCTGTGGGATGTTCCTGTCACTCCCTAGACACCTCGTCACAGCCGGAGGACTAACTACCCCTAAAGATAGAAACAGGAAAGCTATCTTGCCTCAGAGAAAATCCCCAAAGGATAGGACAGCCCCCCACAAATATTGACTGTGAGTGGAGAGGGAAATGACATACGCAGAATGAAACCAGGATGTAGCAAAGGAGGCCAGTCTAGCTAGATAGATAGAACAGGACAGAATACTGTGCGGTCAGTATTAAAAACCTAGAAAAATCCACCACAGAGTTTACAAAAATCTCCACACCTGACTAAAGGTGTGGAGGGTAAATCTGCTTCCCAGAGCTTCCAGCTTAACTGAATAAATCCATACTGACAAGCTGGACTAGAAAAAACATAGAAAGTGCAGAAAGATTACTGGAAAAGAACAAAGCAAGGACTTATCTTTGCTGAACTGGTCAGAATATCAGGGAAATCCAAGCAGAGATGTGAATCCAACCAGGAACCATTGACAACTGGCACAGGCTGAAGGATAGAACCAGGCTAAATAGCCGAGCCAGAAAGACAATCAGTGGAAGCAGCTGCTGACTACTAAATCCAAGGAGCAGCAGTACCACTTAAAACCACCGGAGGGAACCTAAAAGCGGAATTCACAACACTTGTCTTGATGAATTTCCACTGAAGTTGGATCAGCCTGTAATTTGATTTTGAGTATCATTCCAAGTCCAGACCTCCATGGGATATTAATTCTGATTTACATTGATAATTTTTACATTTTACTGTTCTAAACGCATTCCACTATGTAATGAATAAGGATTTGCCATTGGAATATTTCATTCAGCGATATCTAGGAGGTGGTATTTTAGTGTTCCCTCTATTTTTTGAGCAGGGTGTATTTGCTACTAAATTGTTTTCATAAACAAGACACTCCCTTATTCACAGTGATTAACAATTTAAAGGGAATCTGGCAGCAGGGTTTTTCTGTCCAATCTGGGAGCAGCATGATTTAGGGAATAAGACCTGGATTCCAGCGATGTGTTACTTACTTGGTTGCTTGCTCCATTTTTGGTAATCTCCTGATGATAAAATAGTGAGTATCACTACAGGACTAGTAACCCTGCTACTATGTAGTTCTCCATATTCACGAGCTCTGTATAACCTCACCCACACCAATGATTGACAGCTTTCTTTGTACACACTACATAGGCAGAAATCTGCCACTCAGGGATAGGGGCGTGGTTGGACTACCTGGCAGCAGATTTACTAGTCCTCTAGTGATAATCTCCTGTAGACAAAACCGTGGTTTTATAAAAACTACTACAAGCAGCCAAGTAAGTAAATACATCACTGGAATCAGGGTCTCAGTCCCTATATCATGCTGCTCTCTGATGGGGTAGCAAAAACCTGTTCGCAGATTCCCTTTAAGAGTTAAAGGAGGTTTTCCACTACAATGATATTAATGACCTACCCATATCAGACTGGTTGGGGTCCAACACCAAGCACCCCCCTCGATCAGCAGGTATTTTTTTCAACAGCGCCATTACCGGAGCTAATAACAGATGATGTGTGGGGGTGGCAGGTGTTGGACCCCCACCGACCTGAGGATAGGTAATTGATATCATATGACTGGACAACCCTTTAAATGTATGCTAATTGGGCAAGCTTCTCCAGATGTACAGATATCTGGAGTAACTGGACGGGAATAAGACAAGAGGCTTGGTGGTCTTGTAGGACACCATGTATAACATACTACATACATTTTTATTATTATTATTATTATTATTCCTTCTTCTCTCCCAAAGAAAAGTGTTGGGGCGTTGGTGATATAGATAGAATGGGTATATTTTTTGTAATTTATATATATTTATTGTGAAATATGTGCAATTAAATAATAAATAAATAAATAAATGAATGGATGGATGAAATAAAATAAAAAAAACATATTACCATTATATAGACTTCGATCTACCAGATCTTGCTCTATAGTGGCTTCAAGTGTATGTGACAGACGTCCCGATTTGCTGCCCACAGAACTCTCCGATGTCCAATATCCAGTGGACGCTTCAGTCTCTGAATGATACTCCGGCTCCTCTTTCACGATGACGGGCTGCACATCTGCAAAAGCAAAACAAGAGTCATGGTGGGATCTTCATGTAGGCAAAGGAGGTCTACAAGCCAAGTGCAATTTGTCTAGAATTTGTGATGAGAGAATGGGCTCCAACCAAGTAGCACAGGGTTAAATACAATTTGTAAAAGGTGAGAGAACTGGGAAAGGTTGGGTCCTAGCGCCTGGTATACACCTGGCGTACAGCGCCACCTTAAAATTAGGCTCTATTTCCAATTCTATATATTAAGTCAAAGTTGACACAACCCATGACATGTTTGCCAAGAGTTTATTTTTGTTACGATGGGTTAATGTATGGAGAGGGTGTCTAAGCTTTAACAAATGCACTCCTTACAATCTCTAAGGCCAACTGCAGACAAGGTGAATATTTTCCACAAATCTGCAAGTGTTAAATGGAGATTTTGTCAAGGATTTCGCCATAGAATGTCAGAGTTGGAAGGGACCTCCAGGGTCATCGTGTCCAACCCCCTGCTCAATGCAGGATTCACTAAATCATCCCAGACAGGTGTCAGTCCAACCTCTGTTTGAAGACTTCCATTGAAGGAGAACTCACCACCTCTCGTAGCAGCCTATTCCACTCATTGATCATCCTCACTGTCAAAAAACGTTTTCTAATATCTAATCTGTATCTTCTCCCTTTCAGTTTCATTCCATTGCTTCTCGTGTTTCCATGTGCAAATGAGAATAAGGACGATCCCTCTACACTGTGACAATCCCATACCCATTGGTGATCCCCTATTCCCATCTGCCACTCATCTTTCATCTCTAACTTCCTCTTTCGACCTTGCACAGCTTACTAACTCTCCTACACATGAGGACGGGAATACTCTGGACCTGATACTCTCCTGGCTCTGATCAGTCCATGATTATTTTTTTAATCAGATACATTTTTATTAATTAACAAAATACAAAACATCAGACAAAGTCAATTTGTCAAAAATGAACAAAGTACAGATATTACAAAATATCATCCATTATAAGTTTATGCTTAAAATATACAACTCTGCCCTTTACCTCTCCAAACAAACCTACTTCAACAACCTCAGGACTATCCAATAACCCTAAACGACTATTCGACACTTTTCATTCTTTACTTAATGCAAGAGAACGAGCCCCCACCACCGACCTCAGTGATGACGATCTGGCCAAATATTTTAAAGAAAAAAATTGACCATATCCGACAGCACATTTTCTCCCAATCCTCTAACGTTATGCATGCTCCTCCATCCTGCACTGCATCTAGCTGACTTTCTATCTTTGAACCAGTCACTGAAGACGAAGTAAACAGACTCCTTGGATCTTCTCGCCCTACTACTATCTGCAGTAGTGACCCTATTTCCTCACATTTCCACTAGTCCCCTTCCCTGGCTGTCACCACTCACTTAACTAAAATACTTAATCTCTCTATCATCTGGCATCTTTCCTTCCTCATTTAAACACGCCAGCATACATACACCCATTACCTAAAAAAATCATCCCTCGACAGGAGCTGCGCTGCTAAGCCCCCTCATCTTCTCCTTATATACTGCCCCTATTGGACAAACCATCAGTAGATTTGGTTTCCAGTACCATCTCTATGCTGATGACACCCAATTAGACACATTGTCTCCTGACATCACCCCTGCATTATTATTACAGAATACCAATGATTGTCTTACCGCTGTTCCTAACATTATGTCCTCCTATCTGAAATTGAATCTCTCAAAAACTGAACTCCTTGTGTTTCCTCTCTCAAATATCCTACCTATGCCCGATATTCCCATTTCCGTGTGTGGTTCTACCATTACTCCCCAGCAACATGCCCACTGTCTTGGGGTCACTCTTGATTCAGATCTTTCCTTCACTCCCCACATCTGATCTCTGGCTCGCTCATGTCACCTTCACCTCAAAAACATCTCTAGAATTCAACCTTTTCTCACCTTTGATTCGGCAAAAACTCTTACTGTAGCTCCTATTCATTCTCGTCTGGAATATGGCAACTCTCTACTGATTGTTCTCCCTCTTATGCTACTTTCACATTTCCGTCAGTCGCCCGTCACAAAGTGTCGGCGCGACGTACTGACGGAAGTGTGTGCTTTCACATTTCAATCTGCAGTCCCGGGCAGGAAAGAGACAGAGAGTGAGATTTCCTGCCGGGCATGCGCAGACGGAAAAACAGGATGCAACGCACAGAAAAACGTTCCCTTGAACATTTTTTCCGGACAACGGGCCGCCAAAATCTGACGCAACCAGTGCACGATGGGCGCAACATGTGGCCATAAAATACAATACAAGTCTATGGGAAAGAAATACATCCTGCGGGCACATTTGCAGGATGCGTTTTTTCCCAAAACGACGCATTGTGACGGATACAAAACAACGTAAGTGAGAAAGTAGCCTTACTAAACGCTCTCCTCTCAAATCTGTCTTGAATGCAGCAGCCAGGATCGTATTCCTTTCCAACCGCTACACCGATGCCTCCACCCTGTGCCAGTCATTACACTGGTTACCCATCCGCTACAGAATCCAATAACAGAATCCAATATAAACTTATCACTCTCACCCACAAAGCGCTCCACTTCAGCACCACCCTACATCTCCTCCCTCGTCTCAGCCTACCACCCTTCCCTGTGCCCGCCATTCTGCTAATGACCTAAGACTATCATCCTCAATAATCTGATCCTCCCACCCCCATCTCCAAGACTTCTCATGTGCTGTGCCAATTCTTTGGAATGCACTACCCAGGACAATTCAATTAATCCCCAATATCCAGTTTTATGTGTGGCCTAAAACCACATTTCTTTAGATTGGCCTACCGCCTCACCTCACTTACCTAACTATCTCTGTTTTGCCCCCACAAAATTTTCTTCTAGATCAGGACCCTTGTGGCATCTTTTCACACCCCCCACTTTGCATCTGTACTTATAAAGATACTGGCTGGTGACCGATTCATGAAGTATTATCGGAACACCCCATTTATTATATTTATCGCTGGACCATACAACGCAAGCAATTTTTACCATCCACCTTTCTTGTCTCCCCTATTTCCTCATAGATTGTAAGCTTGTGAGCAGGAACCTCACGCCTTTTGGTATGTGTTGATTTTATGTGCTTTTCTATAATGTCTTTATTGTCTGTAAAGTGCTGTGGAATATGTTGGCGCTATAGAAATAAAATTATTATCCCTCCAGATATTTATAGACAGCTATTTAGTCTCCTCTTAGATTTCTTTTTTGCAATCTAAACATTCCCAGATCCTTTAACCGTTCCTCGTAGGACATACTTTGCAGTCCGCTCACCATCCTGGTAGCTCTTCTCTCAACTTACTCCAGTTTTTTATGTCTTTTTTTTAAAATGTGGAGCCCAGAACTGGACACAATAAGGATACCTTACTAAATTAATAGGCACCCAATTTGGGGCGTAAATATGACAAGGAAAAAGGTAAACTGAAGGTGGGTGACACGACTGGAGAAACCCAGAGAATGTGACGGCATTTCTAGATTTGCTTAACCCAACTAATGTGAATGGAGAAAAATTGGAGACAGGCCAGACATGGACCAGCTTTTATCATGGGTCACCAAGGAGCTGTCTCATGAGATCTTCAGCTTTGGAGAACATGACTTTAGGAATTGAGACTATTTGCAAATGGCAAACACAAGGAACTGTAGGGGAAGGAGTGGAAATAATGATGGAGAGCATGCTACAAAGACACAAAACAAGTGAGGTCAATGAGTATAGAAGACACAGATATCAGATTTCCTTTCTCTTCTACTCTCACCTGCTGTATGGTAATGGTCTTGAAATTTTTCAATTATGGAGATGATTTCAGGTTTTTCAAAGATAAGTCCTGTGGAAGTGAATGGGACAAAATCTTATGTCAACAGTTACCATTGAGCTTCTCATGAAGTTCAGAGGATTCAGTGACTTAAAGGAAACCAGTGTGTATATGTGTATATATATATATATATATATATATATATATATATATATATAATCCCCTGATACGGCGCGATCTGGTCCAATGGGCGTAGCTGATCTTGCTCAACACCACCTTTATCCCCACAATCGCTGCATTTCTGCGTCCTACGTCATCCCACAGCACCCCCAGTCCCACACCTGCGCAGGGGTACTTCATTTTGCCCTGCTGAGGGCAGAGAAGAGAAAAGTCCAGGAGAGGGCAGAAAAGTGCCAATGACACGCATGCACATTACAGGTCTTTCTCTGCCCTCAGCAAAGACCAGTGACGCCCATCGGACTGGACCGCGATGTATGGGGGGGGGGGGATTATCAAAGGTATCTTTGGGGATACACAGAGGGGGTTGACTACTTACAGTATTTTTCGGACTATAAGACGCACTTTTCCCCCAAAAGACTTGGGAGGAAAATGGGAGGTGTGTCTTGTAGTCCGAGCGCAGGCTTACCGGGGAGGTTGCGGCAGTGGTGTAGCAGCGTATCCGGAGGCAGTGGTATAGCAGCGGAAACAGTGGCGGCAGAGGTGTGGCGATGCTGAGGCTCGGTGTTGGCGGTGCAGAGTACATCGTTGGTTTTCCTGCGGACATCTTCCTCAAGCCGTGGGCTACCTGAGGCGGTGCGTGTGCAGATTGAGATCTCGGCAGCCCTTGGCTTCAGGAAAATGGCAGCCAGAGGCCGCGAGTGTGCAGATTGAGATCTCGGCGGCCATTTTCCTAAAGCCGAGGGCTGCCGAGATCTCAATCTGCGCACGTGTGGCCTCAGGAAGATGGCTGCCGAGAAACCGGTGACGCACTCGGCTCTGCTCACCGTGGACACCGGGCCACGGCGTCACCACATTTCTGCCGCTATCCTGAGGAAGGGACCCTGCTCCATGCTCTGCCTCACTGCCAACACCGGACCCGCAGCATCGCACCCCGGGACTGCAGCATTGCCCCACTTCTGCCGCCGGCTTCCTGAGGAAGGGACCCAGCCTCCTGTGACCCCGCTCTACCAATGCCGGCCCTCAGGCAATAAGACGCACCCCCATCTTATAAAAATCTTTTTACTGCTATTTTCCACACGAAAATTTGGGGTGCGTCTTATGGTCCTGTGCGTCTTATAGTCCGAAAAATACGGTATATAAAAGTGGTGGCCTTAGTTTACATAGGGAAAACTCAGTGATGGGTTCCCTTTAACCCCCCGAATATTCCTGATCTTATCTTAGGAGCTTGGGAAATGGACCTTACACGTTGGCCTCAAATTTAACCTGTTCCATGCCAACCAGGTGTCCATTTTTGTGTTAGTGGTTTTTTTTTTGTCTCCCCTTCTTCCAAGAGCCATAACTTTTTTATGTCGACAAAAAAGTCATGATGCGGCCAGTACAAGATGGCGAAAAATGCTCCTTAGGGTGCATTCAGACATCCGTATAGATCAGCCCGCAATGAACAGACTGGCTGGTGGATCTCTCGACTGGAGCATGGCAGCGCCATATATTTCTATGAAGCTGTTATGCTGGAGTCGGGAGATGCGCCGGGCAGTCCATTCATCGCGGTCCGATCTTGGACCGAATTATACAGATGTATGAATGTACTCTTAACAGAAGAGATAATTGCCCTTTACAAGCCAGGAATAGGATACAAAAAGATATAAGGCAGTGAATGTTCCTACAGATACCGCTGAGAGCAGAGTTCACAATTTGCTGATGATCTGGGGCAGCTTTGCTTCCTCTGGTTCTGGAAACCTGCAGCTTATGGAGGGCAAAATGGATTCAATCAAGAATCAGGAAATCATAGAAGAAAATGTGATGTCTTCTGTGAGGAACCTGGAGCTTGGGCGTCACTGGACCATTCAATAGGACAACGATTCCAAGCATTTCTCAAACCTACACCAAGACTTGGTTTTAGAAGTCCTGGAAGAGTCTTTGGTGGGATATAAAGGCAGATAGAGCTGCAAACCCAAGAATATTAGTGACCTGGAGACCATTGTCCACGAGGAATGGGCTAAGAATCCTCAGGAGCACAGCCAGAAGGTGATGTTTAGCTATATATCACATTTGCAGCAGGTCATAACAGTCAGAGGGGCTTTACTAAGTACTAAAGATGCTTGTCGTGACTGCAGCAGGCAGTAAAAGTGCCATTTTGTGGTGAATTTGGAGAAACCACTTGTTATAATAGTTGTGTAATTTATATTTTAATTAACCAAGGAAACAAGAACAAGCAGCACAAAGTCTGTGGATTTTCCTAATGAACCGGAGTTGCAACTGGGCTTAAATATTCTTGATTGGAGGTGTAAGTAGTAGAAGGCGAGGTATAATTTAGGGTCTTCAGGGATGAACCTCACGTTTCTCCTTGTATAAAGTTTTAGCTACTACCTCCATATCTCCAGTTGTCAGATCAGTATCACCCGTCACAAACCGATCTCAGACTGACGACAAGGCTTGATATGTGTAAAAGGGGAAAGCGGAGGGTTGTGCCCATAGCAGCCATAAAAGTTCTCCTTTTGACCATAGTGTCTTACCAAGAGAAAAAAGGGTGTAGTAATTCTCCAACATGACATCCATGTACATCAGCTTATCCACCATTCCCAAGCTCTCCCACTCCTCTGCCGAGAAGTACACCGCCACATCATCAAACCTGACCGGAACCTAAAATATAAAGAAACAAGGACGACTATTAAAGGAGTAATAACTCATAGTGGATCTGTCAGCAGATTTCACAATACAATATCAGAATGGCTGTGTAATGTATTTTTAAAAGTTAAACTAAATCTCTGCCCTCCAAACCTGATTGGCAGCTCCTCAGTGTCCCTCCTCCCTGCTGGAGCGGATGAGATCTCACGCTGCTCAGTACAAGCTGCAGCTATCAGTTAGGCCGGGAGAGAGGCGTTTGAATAGCTGCCAGCTAGGATAGGTAAGCGGTGACTGAAAATCCATGTCAGAATGAGTTCAAGTGTATTCAAAGTAAGTACACCAGCCTTGTCAGGTCTATGTAATAATGTATATTGTGTGTATTGAGAAATCTGATGAAAGATTTGCCTTAAAGATCCAGATGCAAATATTAATGGCTAGGATGACCCATCTATGAACGTCATATGCCTTGACACAACATATAACACTGGCACTATAATTTAAAGGGGGGGGTTGTATGAAGTGGGCAACTCGGGTGCATTAGCCCCTTGGATGGTATGAATGAATAACGAGGGGTCTCAGAGTCTAGATTTAATTTTTTTTTAGCCCTGAAGAGGTCCCCAGAATACGACGACTATAGGGGGCCATCCTAATAACCTAATCAGTTACCAAGAACATCTGGTTTAGCATGGTCACCTGTGTGGACAGAGGCAGCAGTCGGCACAGCATCTTACCTCTCGGAGCATAGAATCCATATGTAGCTTCAGCTTAGACATCAGACCCATAGATAATGCAGCCGCGGCATCTAGAAAAAGCCATAAAAGCATCAAAAGCCATACTACCAAGCTGAGTGACAATATGGCCGTCACTACAGATCCCACCAGTAATCCCAGATTCTTGCCCAACAGGCCCTTCAAGATACCTTATCTGCTTATCTGTAGAACCTTAAAATGAAAGATCACCTTTCAACATTTTTAGTATTTTAATTCTGAGTTTATTAATTTCTTTTGAGCTTTGTATTTTTAATAACAAGGCTCAAAGTCCCCCCCCCATTGTGCTACCCTGCAGCCACCACTAGAGGGCGCTTTGGAGCTTACAACATGCAGCTAAGCTACACACTGGATTCTAGAATAAAACAGCTCCCTCTAGTGGTGGTTGCAGGTTGGAAGAATGTTAAAGGGGTGTAACAATAGTGGGTGCAGAGGTTGGAGTCGTATCCAGGGGGTTAATCTAGTGAGGGCCCAAAGCGTCCCTATGGTGAGAAGACCATACCTCGCACCATAGGTGGGAACTGCCGGCTGTGATACACAACAGGCACCTTGATATAACAGCAAATGTCTGGAGATAAATCCAATAGCTGCAATCTAATATATTAAATGCCACTGAGAATATCAAACAGTGGCATTTAACCCCTTAACGCCATGATCCTGATATGCCTTTTCAAGACAGTCATTAAGGGGCCTTATTCCTTAGCTCTGTTTTTTTTCCACAGACGACAGCTGTCACCCTGCGGAATCAGTCCCCACTGGTTTTGGATCTTACCATGCTGATTAACCCATTAGATGATTCTGTCAATCCCAACAGCAGCATCTAAATGGTTGAAAGACAGACCGTCATTGGAGGTGCCGATAGTTGCCATTGTACCCCAAAGTCATCTGACGATCTCCGCGTGCGGTGGCCTCTTAGATCCTGCTATACGCAGAGTCTAGCAGGATCTGTCAGTGAAGAACTGATAGGTCTCAGGCACTGGAGAACATGAGCACTGCAGTGTGTGAGACCAGTGATCAATGAAAGAAATATTCATTCATTCAAGGGTTAAATCCTAGCTCTACAGGCTCTGATTAGTGCACCTAGGCTGGCTCTGGGGGAGCCCTGGGGGAAGATGACCAGAGTGGATTTGTATTGGAGCTCTAGAGAGAAAGACAAGCCGAAATCTTTCTCAGAGAGAGAGACTGCACAGGCCGTGAGCACCAAACTACAAGTATATCTGGTTGCTATGGACAATAATGGTTTTATTTGACCGGATTGGGACTAGCTCGGCTGTATATGAGCAGTTAGGGTCTGTGTTGTTTACTTAGTGCCTAAACAAGGCTGGGGATTTATGTTTATGGTTTTTGCTTTGTACTCTGCAACCAGTGAAAAATAAACATCACTTTGTTTTGATACAAAAATTCAGTTCCTGTTTGAACTCTACCTACTGACTACACGAGAGTGTGAATCCCTACAATTGGTGGAGAATGCGGGCATGACGTCCCAGAGAGCAGAGTCGATTGCAGTGTAAAGACTGAATGTCCTGGGTAAATGCAGCTATAACATTGAGAACACAGTGAAAGCATGGACGAGCTTCTTAAGCAATTAGTCCAGGTGCACCAGTAGGACGGCGCTTACAAACCATGTGAGTCATTGTATGACAATGAGAATGAGAGTGGGGGTGAACTATCTCATGGCCCAAATTAACATATGCTCACACTGTGGTTCCATGTCCCACCAAGTGGGAGTGGTCAAGGACTTGTTGAATGCTATTGTTATCGGTCGAGAGTTTCCTTTTTAATCTGGGACTTATGGGCTCTTATCACCCAGTAGTCCAGTAAGCAGCCAGGAGTCGGCTATGGTAACAAAGGCACATTATGTAAATTGTGAATTTCCATTCACTGTACTGGATAGAAAGGAGGATGAGGAAGCATCCCCTGAAGCAAATGTCCCTGCCCTAGAGGAGTCCCAGGACAACTATGGGCCAACCCAACTCAGGCCTCAACAGTAACAGGGTATTCTGGAAAATGTAAGTGTGTTAAATGGGGTTCCCCAGGAGATGGAAGCCAATAATTGGTTTCTTCAAGGGGACAAGCGTAAATGATTGCTTGGGTAGTGGAACCAAAGTAAACAAACAGATGATAGAGTGCCTCCTCAAAGCCCAAGAGGAAAAATCCAGGGGGTATAATCGGTTGGCTCAAGTGAGACAATTTAGGCCTGGGGATCAGGTACTTGTGGTAGTGCTGTCACACTGTGATAGTCTTCAGTAAGGTAGGGGGGCCTCAAACTGTCTTTGGAACTGGGACCCTAACTATCCCTTCCCAGGGGGTACACTTGAAGGTAGAGAGGCCAGAGTTTCTAACCTTACTATGATCCTGTTAAACCCCGATATGTCCCTTCCCCATGAGGTATGGGAGAGAAATGTCAGGTAAACAAGACACAATTACAAAACAGGGATAACAGAAAGCCTCTATCATACAAAAGCACTAACAAACAATAAGGAGGAGGATAGGGACTGGGAGGAATAAACTAAATGGGAACAGGGACCAGGAGATAAACACACATGTACTACAGCAAAACACAGACCACTACTACAACAACTCTGCTCCAACCACTTAACTTTACCACAGGAAGACAAATCTTTCACCGGCAGGGACAACAAGGTCTGGCCAGTTTTTATAGGAAGAAGTAATGACCAAATCAGAAGCAGCTGAAATGGATCTGCATGTTTCTGACCAGCAAGAAATGGTTGTTAACCTCTTCATCACCAGAGGAAACTAAATACATTTAATATGGGACACAAATCACACCATCTCTAAAGAAGACCTGAGAGTCATTACCCAACTTGACCATCTAACTCCAGGTCTTCCAGGGGTCAAGACACCCACCCTCATGACAAGTGCCCACAGGGAACAGCAAGTTGCTTACCCAGTGGCAGGGGCCCTATAGGGTGGTGGAAAAGGTGAGAAACGTCAACTATAAAGTACACCGACCAGGGAAAAGAAAGGCCTTTCCCATATATTATGGCAACCTACTAAAACCCTGGAAGGGTAGGGTCCCGCTTGAAACCTCTTACTTGTTGGCCCGGTCAGAAGCGGGTGTCAAAGTGGCAGAATCTTTACTCCCTTCCAAAAATCAGAATGACTGAAATTCGGTACCCAATAATAGGGGCTAGTTCTTGGAAGTAGTAGGTCACTCGCGTGTCAAAGCATGAGCCTCATGTTCGGGTCAATTTAAAGTCATGTAGATTCTGTGTGTTGGCAGATAGTGCCCAGTCCCTGGCTTGTCCCGAGGCTCTGATTTAGTGCACCTGGCTGGCTCTGCATATAACCAGGCTAGGTGTTCATCTCAGGCAGTCAGCTGGGGAGGCTGTGCAGAGTGAATTGTATGGTAGCTGAAGAGAGGCACAAGCCGAAGTTTCTCTCTTAGAAGAGACTCCATTGGCCATGTACACCAAACTGCAAGTACAACTGGTTGCTACGGACGAGAACTGTTGTGTTTGACCGGATTGGGACTGGCTCAGCCGTGTATAAGTAGCCAAGATCTGTGTTGTTTAGTTAGCACATGGACAAGGCTAGGGATTTATCTTTATAGTTGTTGTTTGGTATTGTGCAACCAGGGAAAAATAAATTTCACATTGTTTAGATACCTAACTCTACCTAATGCCTGAAAGCTAAACTATACAGAGCGCACAAAAATCACAAAATGCTGTTTCGCTGCTAAAAACGCTATTTGTGTAAAAACAAAAACAAAAAGAAAAAAAGCACATCCGCATGTACACACACACACACACGTACGTATAAACAGTGTTGGACAGGATGCCAAGGGCCCACCAGTAACATTGACTTTGGGGGCCCACTTTTCACCTGCATGCAAATATTACACTTCCATCATTCACAAATTCTAGATTCCTTCAGTTAGAGGACCTTTGGTGACATAGTGGTAACAGGGACCCTAACAAAGTGGGAGCTCTGAGAAATTACCCTGTCGTCCCTCGCCTAAAGCCAGCCTTCACTGTAACTAGGATTTTGGATTAGATCTTATATTTGACGCATGCTCCAAAAATCCTGTAAAATCATGCTAGGGCGTATTTTCGAGGTAGGTCTAATTTTCAGGCAAACACAGTAGTTGAAAAAGTACTTGGCTTTTAAATGGATATGGAAAAAAGATTTGCAGGACCCTGGTCAAGCGGCCACGTCAGTAGTCCATGGTTGCCAAATCAGAGCCATATGAAATATATGAAATGCCTCTTACCTACTGGTATACAAGGCTCCAATTTTTTTTCTTGAAGGTCTGGGGTGACTTCATCGTTGAGGTATGATTCAGTCATGACATTGAGCTTGGCCAACTTATCAAAACTGGAGCAGGGCACGCTGCAATGGAGGATGAGGAGATTCACAAAGCTCTAGTGATCATGGACCACTGGCGTGGCCACTGCCTGCAAATCCTTTTTCACATAACTCCTTGCAATCATTGCCAGAAAAGTATTTGAATATGTTGATACGCACCGGATGAGGTCGGTCTGTCCAGAACATCAGATCCCACCGCTTGCTTCTCATTAAAAACAAGAGTGGAATTCGATAGAGTGTGAGCTGTCTGGGTTTCAATGTTGCTAAATCCAATTTTTCGGAGTTCCACATCCTTCAGCGTCTCTTCCGCGGCATATAGTCTTTCATTAGTGAAGCTGGTGGAATAGACCTGAAGAAGGTCCTCTTCCATTTTTATTCTATTGATAGTTATGGTGGTTGATGGTTCTATCAAAGAATGGTGGAGGCTCTGGTTTTCTGCATCTATTTGTTTCTTTTTTCTTCTCACACGTTTTTTCTTCAAATTTTCTTCTATGATATTTTCTCCTTCTTTGACATTTGGAAAAATAGAAGGAACAGCATCAAAACTCAAAGATTTGCCATGATGGTTGACATTGATGATGTACGAATCCGGGGTAAAATGGCGAGAGCACAGACGGTGTTTGTTCTGTTTGTTCCCATCCAATATTTTCTGGGCCATAGTATTTAGATCTTTAAAGATCTGCCCGGTCTGCTGGAGCCATACTGTTATTCTTGAGATATCCTTAGGGAAGGGGTGCAAAATTATCTGCTCACTCTGGCCCTTTCTTCCAGTTTTGCTATTACATTGGTTTACCAAACAGCTAGGCATGATTCTGCCCAAAATTGTCCTGTATGTAGAATTAAAAAATAAATAAGAGATTTTATTTATATCTATAGACTCCTTAACATTGGAATTGCAACACCAAGGAGGAAAAGTTGTGGAATGCTGGAAATCACAGGATGGATAGACATGTTAATGATATGTAAATGATGAAAAAATGAAAACAACATTTTCAACACCTGGATTTAGTCAGTCTGGAGTATGAGTGCCACGTGCAGAAATCCCGGCACTTACAGCTTTGGTTGCTATCAATGAGGTTATTAATGGTTGTCTCGGGCATGTTCTGCTGCACTGAAAACAATTGGGCAAATCGTCAAGATCCGCTGCTGGCAGCTCCTGTGTAATTGCCGACCAATGATGTCCCAGATGTTCTCGATTTGAAACAAGTCTGGAGACGCTGCAGGCCATGGTAGCACATTTAAGCCACTCAAGCTCCACACAGTAAAACCAGCAACATGTGATCTGTTGCTGTCGTATTGAAAAAGGGCTCCTGGGTAAATATGGAGAAATATCATATCACTGGTTCCAAAAATCAATGTAATGCCGAGCTGTTAGTGTACCTCGAATAAGGACTGGAGGTGTCCAGCTACCAAACATTATGCCACCTCACACCATAACCTCAGGAATAGGGCTGGAGTGATCTTTCTTTGTAAAGGCTTATTCATAGCATTGACCATGTGACCTTCTAACCCAGAACGTTCCTCAGACAACAAATAATAATCTCACTGATAGCAGCCAGTAAGTTTGGGGATTTCTTAAACTCAATACTGGATAAATGAAGAAGTTTTGTCATTTTTTTTTTTCATCATTTGCACATCAGTAACACATCTATCTAGTTCCATGAGGGGTTAAGTTAATTTACATAATGGGCTGGCTTTTATGTTGACATCCATAGAGCAGGGTGTGGTCTGGGGCTTAAATAGCTGGGCTCCAGAGGCAGTCTTGGTTCAGCAGGACTGGGGAGAGGATCTCCAGAGGTTTGTGTCCTGAGGACGAAAGACTGAGTCCGAGGTCCCAAGGAGCCGTGGAGGGGTTGCTAAAGGCTGCTGGTAGAAACCTGATTTGCTGGAGGTGCCACCGTCCTAGACACATAGCGACTCGTTGTCCTATGTCTTCTGAGCAGATGGATTGTAGCCTAGGCAATTGCTGCTCGTACTATGCTTATCCCCCTTGCAGTGTGGACTATCAGCCTGAAGAGGGGCTGCAGTCATGTCCCGTGACTATAAATGGGGTGTTGGTGTCAGGACTGTTGGACTTAGGGAGTTTGGTGACCCTGATAAGGGCCACACACCCCCACTAGTTGATCCCAGGAAAACATGTGGGTGCCCGCTGTATCTACAGGGAGGCCAAAGGACTACCCCATCACCAGAGTGTCGATAAAAACGAGCCGAGGTACTGAGTCCCATGAGGTCGGGGTTGTGAAAGACTTACTACACCACGTGATAATCGGGTGGGACTTCAGCCTGTTTTGGGTCTTGTGGGGAAAGGCGGGGATGCTAAGTGACTCAGACAGGAGCCAGCACAACCCTGATAATTCGTCATCACAGTCGGAGGTGGACGAGTTCCTCTTGTGTGTCCTAACGAGGACAAGATGGTGGCCAGTGAGGCTGAGGTTCCTGAACTGGGGGTTTCTGGAGAAAATTTTGGGTCTGCTCAAATGAAGGATCTTACCCTAAAAGGGCATTCAAAAATGTATCTGTGATAGATAGGGTTGCTCAAGAGCCGAGGGCTGACACCAGGTTCCCACAATTTGAAGTCAATGGCGAATTTCTGTATCGGTTGATCACACTGAGGGGAGGGAGATAGTGGAGAAGCTGTTGGTTTCAGGTCCCTACCGGCAGACACGGACAATTTTAGACATGGCTCATTCACGTTTGGGGGGGGGGACTTCTGGGGGTAGAAAAAAAATGCAGGAGAGGATATTGCAGAGGTTCTATTGGCCAGGGTGTTACCGGGAGATCCTAGATTATTGTAGGTCCTGCCCCACCTGCCAGATAACCGCTCCCTCTACTCACTTCCAAAATCCCTTCCTACTGTTACCTGTGACAGAGGTTCCATTTGAAAAAATTGCCATGGACTTGGTGGGTCCTCTAGTTAAGTTTGCAAAAGGGCATCAATACATCTTGGTGGTCATGGATTATGTGACCCGGTACCCTGAAGCAGTACCACTAAGAAACTCTTCAGCCGAGAGCATCGCCCGGAAACTTGTCCATGTTTTTGCTAAGACGGGCCTGCCAAAGGAGATTTTGACAGACCAGGGAACCCCTTTCATGAGCAAGGTTATGAGAGAGTTGTGTAATGTCCTTCAGATTGCCCAGCTGAGAACCTCAGTCTACTATCCGCAGACAGATGGCCTAGTAAAGGGCTTCAATAAGACCTTAAAGGTGATGCTCAAGAAGGTCATTGAGAAGGGCGGTCGAAACTGAGACTATCTGCTTCCATTTCTGCACTTCTCAGTCAGAGAAGTTCTTCAAGCCTCCACTCGATTCTCGCCGTTCTAGCTCCTGTATGGTCGACATCCATGAGGGTTCCTGGACATTGTCAAGTAAACCTAGGAAGCCGAGGTCACGCCACACCTGAGCATCATAGAGCATGTCGCCCAGTTACAGGAGAGGATGGCGAAAGTAATGCCTGTTGTGAAGAAGCATCTTCTCCAGGCGTAGGAGGCACAAACAAGGGTGTGTAACCGCTCAGTGAGGCTGAGGCAGTTCTAGCCCGGGGACCACATGCTAGTGCTTATCCCCACGGCGCAGAGCAAGTTCCTAGCCAAGTAGAAAGGCCCATACGAGGTGGTGGAAAAACTGAGAAAGGTGAATTACAAGGTACACCAGCCAGGTCGAAGAAAGCCGCACCAAATATACCATGTGAACTTGCTCAAGCCATGGCGCGAGTGGGAATTGCTGGAAACCCCTTGCCTAGGAGCCAGTCCCAAAGGCACAGTGGACGATGTCGCCATTGCAGAGACTCTAACGCCGGCCCAGAAACAAAAGTGTCGGGAACTGCTGCAGCAGAACCTGTTCTCGGAGTTGCCGGGACATACGAAGGTGGTGGACCATGACGTGTTGACAGAACCGCATGGAGGGCCGGGGTCACACTTGCGAGTACAATGTGAGAAACTCGCGCGTGTCTCTCGCCTCAATACCCGGCACTGGGACCCATCATTTTTTTTATTTTTCCATGGAGGAAGCTGTGTAAGGACTTGAGTTTGCACAGTAAGCTGTCGTTTTTCATTTTGAAGTACGGTATGTAGAACGTTTTAGTTGCTTTTTATTGCATTTTGAGGCCGGTGAGGACTTAGAAATGTCAACTCTGGAGTTGTTTCGTTTTTGTTTTTTTTTTCTTCTCTGCATTTGAGTTAAATAATTTTATATTTTGATGGATTGGACTTTTACAGACGCTTTAATATCAAGTAGGTTTATTTATACGATACTTTCGTGATCGCGGGGGAAATTGTAGCATCACAGCAGCGCAACATAAACAACAACATGAATTAATTAAAAAAAAAGTCACATTTATTATTGTATTTTTTAAAATTTTGAACCTGGAAAAGAGGGATGTGGGGGAATTATTATTATAGCACCATTTATGATTCAAACGTGTGTGTGTGTGTGTGTGTGTGTGTGTGTGTGTGTGTGTGTGTGTGTGTGTGTGTGTGTGTGTGTGTGTGTGTGTGTGTGTGTGTGTATGTATATATATATATATATATATATATATATATATATATATATATACTCTTTACAGCTTTTTCATATTTTTTTTTCCCGCTTTCCTAGGGGGCTTTTCTTCTATATACAGCGTTATACAGGAAAATGACCGATCTCCAATAAAGCACAGCCTTATGGATTGTCTTCATATGAGTCTTCGATAATAGGCCCACCGCAGCCACGGCAAGGGGAATGATTCATACAATGTGGCCACTGAAATGCCTCTGTCAGAAACATCTAGTGGCATTTAAACGGTTAAACTGTAGTGATCAGAGCTCATCCGTTCCTGGACGCCACATTCTATTACGTCCTACATATTGAATGGCTTAAAGGGGGTTGTCCTCCTCCATGGACTTTTTTTTTTGGCTTTTCGAGGCTTTGCTTTCCTGCACTTCACCCTTTGATGTGGTTATAAATCAGCGGAGAGCTCAGAAAACGTCAGCCAGAAAGCGCTACCAGCTCTGACATTAGAAGGCGCTCACTGACGGATCCTCACTTAGCTCATTCAGCAGCCGGCTATGGATTTTGAAGCCTAGAAGGCAAATGGTGCAAAATCTGTGTCCCCAGATACATTCATATAAGTAATAAATAACAAAAAATATTGCCAATGTGGACGCCAGGGCCCCCCGGCTACATGATAATGGCGGTATCCCCCCACCCAGGACAAAGACTCTTCCAAGAGAACAACTTTTCCTGATGTGATTATTATACATTGACTTCAGTTCTTTATATATATATAAACATACACGGACCCCAACATCACAGGTGACACAGTAAGTACATGACATCACACAGGCACACACATTACCTGCTTTCCCACTTGCACTTATAATCTTGATTCCTGGGACTTGTAGTCCTTCTACACCAACCACAACTACAACACCCAGCAAGCACCGCACACCGCGGGTTATTCCCCCTGAGTCCCGGTCACCGACACTGAGCTGCCACTGCCGATATTTGTCAGGTTCCTATAAATAAAATCCACATGAATAGGCCAGGCTTGTCTCTGCAGGCTCAGTGAGAACTACAACTCCCATATTATTACAACCTGTTCTAAAAGACATCTGGGAGTTGTAGTCCAGTTGTTCTTCAGCGCGCATACAATCGAGTTAAACAAAAACTACACTTCCTAGAAGGCGTCAGTAAACGGAAGTGACGTAACAGAGGCGTAGACAGAAACGTAGAGGATGCTGGGAATTACAGTCCCAGTGCCGTATTGACCAATGAGAATTGCACTTAACGCAACTACAACACGCGCATGTGCGCCTACCTGCTGACGTCATAAGGCGCAGCATCCAATCAGAAGCCTGAGCTTGAGGGCTGCTGCACTGGGGAAGGAATTTGCGCTGGTGATGATGGCGCGGGTGCCTGCGGCGTGCGCAGCCGCACTCCATGCTGGATGCCTCACTGACCGCACACGGCCTAATATGACATAGAGCTGTACAATCCGGGACCTGTGCGTGACCCGGGGGTGAAATGTATACGCCGAAGTGTGGCGGCGTCACTGCCATCCCAGTACAGCGCCCCCTCTGTCCCTGCTTATGGCTGTGGTGCCCTCTGCTGACCACAGAGCGGTACTGCAGGCCTGTGCCACCTAGTTCTCTATGGATTGTTTTCCAAGATCTCTGCTTGCTGTCAGGGAATGAGAACCTCAGTACTGTGTACGAGCAAAGGCTGAAGACCCGTCCTGCTCACAGGGATGAGATGGTTACTGGATTATTTGCTTTGTGTCCTGTGTGTGACATCATTACAAATCCTCATCATCCTTAGAGTAAAAAAAAGTGTACATGAAATAAAACACGCCGTAGGAGCCAGTAATACATTTTTGGCACTTGAGTCAAAACCCACAATTTGGCGCCTCCATTGTAAAATGGGTATTATACCTACCGATAATTTGGTTTCCAGGAGTCCATCCTGATAGCACATTGGAGGACGTCCTCCTCCTCCTTGCAGGGACAGGAAATACAACACGAGAGGTTAAAGGGTCCCACTCCGCCCCCTTTCCCTCAGTGTTTTGACAAGTACCACACCATGGATAGATATACTTTGAAATTTTTATTAACCAAACATATTACAGCATATGAACTGGCATGAATAGGGGGGGAAATAATGGTGCTGTCAGGATGGACTCCTGGAAACCGAATTATCGGTAGGTATAATACCCATTTTCCAGGACGTCCTCCTGACAGTACATTGGAGAATACCAAAGAAAACCTCCTTTAGGGTGGGACAACTGCCTGAAGAACTTTTCTCCCATATGACATTTGCTGGGCTGCCATTACATCTAATTTATAATGCTTACAAAATGTGTTTACCCTGGCCCAAGTTGCGGCCTTGCAAATCTGATCTAGGGACGCTCCTGCCCGTTCAGCCCATGATGCTGAAACAGCCCTAGTAGAGTGCGCTTTTATCCCTGTTGGACAAGCTATCCCTTCTGATGAGTAGGCTTTTGAAATTATAGTCGTGATCCATCTAGCTATTGAAGCCTTGGACGCTTTTTTACCTTTATTTTTACCCCCAAAAAGAATAAAAAGATTATGATCTTTCCTCCAGGGGCTAGTGGCCTCTAGATAGTTTAATACTGCCCGCCTAACATCAAGGGAGTGTAAAGCCTGTTCTTTTTCATTAGCAGGGTTCTCACAAAAGGACGGTAAAATTATCTCCTGGTCTCGGTTTTTAACCGAGGCTATTTTAGGGATAAAAGCTGGATCTAATTTCAGAATTATATGGTCCTCTCTAACTTGAAGGTATGGATCCTTGATAGAAAGAGCCTGAATTTCACCTATACGTTTAGCAGTTGTAATTGCTACTAAAAAGGCAGTTTTCCAGGTACGTATTGAAATGGGCATGTCCTCCTCGAGAGTATAAGGATCTTTACATAGAGCCCTGAGGACCAGATTTAAGTCCCATGTAGGAGCTAGTTGTCTTAAAGTAGGACGTAATCTCTGGATAGCTCTAACAAATCTAATTATCCAGGGGTGGGAGGCCAATGGATAATCTAAGAAGGTGCTGCCGAAATCTGGACTTTAATTGTACTCGGCCTGAGCCCCAAGTTAAAGCCAGTCTGTAAAAAATTTAAGACTCTAGGAATATCCAAAGCTCCCGGTAACACGGCCGACCTGCCACTTTCCAAACAGAATTTCCTCCAGATCTTATGGTAGATGGCTGTGGTCACAGGCTTCCTACTAGCCTGTATGGTTGTGATTACTTCATCTGAAAGACCTCTGGATTTCAAGATGTCCCTCTCAGGATCCATGCTGATAGATGTAATCTCTCTGGGTCCTGATGCAAAACCGGCCCTTGATGAATGATATTCTTCCATACCGGAAGTCTGATAGGATCTTCCACTGTCATAGCTCCCAACAACGGGAACCAACTTCTCTTTGGCCAGAATGGCACAATCGTCAGCACCGTTGCCTGGTCCTCTTGAATCTTCCTGAGCACTACTGGAATAAGTGCTATTGGAGGAAAAGCGTAAGACAGAGGTTCGTTCCATGTTTGGCTTAGGGCATCGACTGCTTCCGGCATGTCTGAAGGGTTGAGTGAATAAAATCTGGCCACCTTCGAATTTTTCCTTGTGGCGAATAAGTCTATCCTGGGCGTTCCCCAACAATGGCATAGTATTTGAAACATTTCTTGATTTAATTCCCACTCGGTTGGATAAACTTTCTTTCTGCTTAGATAGTCGGCTAGGATGTTTTGGGATCCTTCTAGATGCACTGCTGTTATTGATAGAACCACGTTCTCTGCCCAGGAAAATATTCTTTGCGCTAGATTTTGAAGCACCCTGTGTCTGGACCCTCCTTGATGTCTCAAAAAGGATACTGCTGTCACGTTGTGTGATAAAATCTTTACGTGTTTGTCCTTTAGAGATGAATAGTTTCTTCTGAGAGCTTCCCAAGCTGCGTATAGCTCTCTGTAATTTGACGACATCCGACTGATTTCTTCGGGCCACTTGCCCTGAAAGAATCTTCCTTCCAAGTGTGCTCCCCATCCCCACTGACTTGCGTCCGTGGTGATTACCACACAAGGGGATGATATCCAAGGGACGCCCATTTTTAAATTGTAGTCCTGGGTCCACCATCGTAGAGATTTTCTTGCCTTCATTGAAAGGAGCATCTTCCTGTCTAGTGATGATGAACGAGAACGATCCCATACCGAGAGTACTTGCTCCTGTAAAGGTCTTGAGTGCGCCTGAGCCCATCTGACACACGGGATGCAAGCTGTCATCTTCCCCAAGATCTCCATGGCCATTCTTATCGTAAGTGGTCTTTTTAGGAACTGTAGAATCATCTTTATTAGTGAGATTCGTTTGTCCCTTGGCAAGAAGGATTGTCTGGTTGTAGAATCCAGGAGTACTCCCAGAAAGATCTTTCGGGTCTCTGGCCTTAGATGAGACTTTTTCCGGTTTACCACCCATCCTAGGTGTTCCAAAACTGCTATAACTCGATCTCTGTGTTGCAGCAGAATCACCTCTGTCCGTGCTACGATGAGAAAATCGTCCAAGTACGGAATTATTGTTATTCCTTGGTTTCTTAGGAAAGCCACTACTTCTGCTACTAATTTCGTGAAAATTCTTGGAGCCGATGCAAGACCAAACGGGAGGCATTGAAATTGGAAGTGGCAGGTTTGGTCCGGAAAACTCACCGAGAATCTCAGAAGCTCCTGAGATGAGGGGTGAATTGGAACCTGATAATACGCACTCTTCAAATCGAGAGTGCACATTACCGAATCCTTGTTTATCAGGTGAATGGTTGACCTGATTGATTCCATTCTGAATTTTTTGTACCTGACGTATACATTCAGAGGTTTCAAATTTATTATTGTACGGGACCCTCCCGAAGCTTTTGGAATTGAAAATAGGGAGGAATAATGACCTGTGCCTAGTTCCGAAACGGGAACCCGAACTATAACTCGGGATTTGTACAGATCTTGTAGGTCTGAGAACATTGGGGACTTTGCCGCTACCACTGTTGGTGCAATAACCCTCTGCGGTATGCGGGAAATCAGCTCTATCCTGTAACCGTCTGAGATTATTTTGAGGACATAACTGTTGTCTGATATCTGATTCCAGTGACTTAAAAAGAAGCTTAGTCTCCCGCCTATGCCTATGGCGTCATTGCTTTCTTGGTCTATAACTTGAACCAAAAAGGGAGGGTCTTCCCCTCCTGTTCTGGTTGTAAGAACTCCTAAATGTTCCTCTGCCTGATCTCCACTGCTCTCTATACTCCGGTTGTCTGCGTGGGGGAGGGGGGGAAGTGGCCTTCTCCGAAAGGGCTGAAACCTCCTAGGTTTATCCTCGGGGAACCCTTTTTTACTGTCAGCTGCAGATTCTAGAATGTCATCTAAAGCCTGACCAAATATTCTAGAGCCTGTGAATGGAATGGCACACGACTTATTTTTGGATGCATTATCACCCGACCAAGATCTAAGCCAAATGGCCCTTCGGGCTACATTTGACAGAGAGCTATTTCTAGCCGCGAATCTAACTGATTCAGCCGAAGTGTCAGCCATGAAGGCCGTGGCTGACTTTATGATAGGTAGGGATGAAATTATATCAGCCCTTGGTGTTTTATTAATCAAATGTTCTTCCAATTGTTCCATCCATAGGAACATGGATCTTGCTACTGACGTGGCTGCGATGTTAGTCTTTATTAAAGCTGCTGAAGTTTCCCAGGCTCGACGTAACAGGATATCCGCTTTGCGGTCCATTGCATCCTTGAGGCTAGAAGAATCCTCAAAAGGTATGGATGTCTTCTTTGCCACCTTGGCTATGGGGACATCTACTTTAGGAATTTCTTCCCATGTCTTGATTTCTTCTGGATCGAATGGAAGACGATTTTTAAATTCTCTCGACATCACCAATCTACGTTCCGCATCTTTCCATTCTTGAGATATCATTCGACGAATATGGTCGCTCACCGGGAACACTGTTCGTTCCTGATATGTGAGACCTCCGAACATCTGATCTTGTCTAGATCTTGGACGTGGATCTTCCTTTATCTGCATGGTACTTCTGACCGCTTGACCTCTTGTGTGTCCCTCCATGCAGGGACAGGAAAAACACTGAGGGAAAGGGGGCGGAGTGGGACCTTTTAACCTCTCGTGTTGTATTTCCTGTCCCTGCAAGGAGGAGGAGGACGTCCTCCAATGTGCTGTCAGGGGGACGTCCTGGAAAAGAATAATCTTTCCGGGATCTCTGTCATCTTCGTCTCCCTAGAAGCCAAGACCTAGACTGGGCCCAGTAGCAAGTATTTAATGCACCGTTCCCTGCAGAGTGAGCGTTCATCAGACCCCAGACCAGGACCCTTCACCCCTTAGGCTGCCGTCACACTAGCAGTATTTGGTCAGTATTTTACCTCAGTATTTGTAAGCCAAAACCAGGAGTGGGTGATAAATACAGTAGTGGTGACGTGTTTCTATTATACTTTTCCTCTAATTATTCCACTCCTGGTTTTGGCTTACAAATACTGAGGTAAAATACTGACCAAATACTGCTAGTGTGATGGCAGCCTAAGGGTGGTTTGCACGTTAATGACCGGGCCAATTTTTACAATTCTGACCACTGTCCCTTTATGAGGTTATAACTCTGTAACGCTTCAACGGATCCTGATGATTTTATTTTCCCAAGGGTAACAGGAGAAATTGGACCCCAAATGTTGTTGTACAATTTGTCCTGAGTACGACGATACCCCATATGTGGGGGTAAACCACTGTTTGGGTGCATGGCAGAGCTCGGAAGGGAAGGAGTGCCATTTGACTTTTCAATGCAAAATTGACTGGAACTGAGATGGGACGCCATGTCGCGTTTGGAGAGCCCCTGATGTGCCTAAACATTGAAACCCCCACAAGTGACACCGTTTTGGAAAGTAGACCCCCTAAGGAACTTATCTAGAGGTGTGGTGAGGACTTTGAACCCCCAAGTGTTTCACTACAGTTTATAACGCAGAGCCGTGAAAATAAAAAATCATTTTTTTTCCACAAAAATTATTTTTTAGCCCCCAGTTTTGTATTTTCCCAAGGGTAACAGGAGAAATTGGACCCCAAAAGTTGTTGTCCAATTTGTCCTGAGTATGCTGATACCCCATATGTGGGGGGGAACCACCGTTTGGACGCATGGGAGAGCTCGGAAGAGAAGGAGCGCCATTTGGAATGCAGACTTAGATGGAATGGTCTGCAGGCGTCACGTTGCGTTTGCAGAGCCCCTGATGTACCTAAACAGTAGAAACCCCCCACAAGTGACCCCATTGGAAACTAGATCCCCCAAGGAACTTATCTAGATATGTTGTGAGAACTTTGAACCCCCAAGTGTTTCACTACAGTTTATAACGCAGAGCCGTGAAAATAAAAAATCTTTTTTTTCCCACAAAAATGATTTTTTAGCCCCCAAATTTTTAACAAGAGAAATTGGACCCCAAAAGTTGTTGTCCAATGTGTCCTGAGTACGCTGATACCCCATATGTTGGGGTAAACCCCTGTTTTGGCGCACGGGAGAGCTCAGAAGGGAAGGAGCACTGTTTTACTCTTTCAATGCAGAATTGGCTGGAATTGAGATTGGATTCCATGTCGCGTTTGGAGAGCCCCTGATGTGCCTGAACAGTGGAAAACCCCAATTCTAACTGAAACCCTAGCCCCAACCCTAATCCCAACCGTAAATGTAATCCAAACCCTAACTGTAGCCCCAACCCTAACCCTAATGGGAAAATGGAAATAAATACATTTTTTAATTTATTATTTTTCCCTAACTAAGGGGGTGATGAAGGGGGGTTTGATTTACTTTTATAGCGGGTTATTTAGCGGATTTTTATGATTGGCAGCCATCACACACTAAAAGACGCTTTTTATTGCAAAAAATAGCTTTTGCATCACCACATTCTGAGAGCTATAATTTTTCCATATTTTGGTCCACAGAGTCATGTGAGGTCTTGTTTTTTGCGGGATGAGTTAACGTTTTTATTGGTACCATTTTCGGGCACGTGACTTTTTTGATCGCTTTTTATTCCGATTTTTGTGAGGCAGAATGACCAAAAACCACCTATTTATGAATTTCTTTTGGGGGGGGGCGCTTATACCGTTCCGCGTTTGGTAAAATTGATAAAGCAGTTTTATTCTTCGGGTCAGTACGATTACAGCAATACCTCATTTATATCATTTTTTTATGTTTTGGCGCTTTTATACAATAAAAACTATTTTATATAAAAAATAATTATTTTTGCATCGCTTTATTCTGAGGACTATAACTTTTTTTATTTTTTCGCTGATGATGCTGTCTGGTGGCTCGTTTTTTACGGGACAAGATGACGTTTTCAGCGGTACCATGGTTATTTATATCTGTCTTTTTGATCGCATGTTATTCCACTTTTTGTTCGGCAGTATGATAATAAAGTGTTGTTTTTTGCCTCTTTATTTTACGGTGTTCACTGAAGGGGTTAACTAGTGGGACAGTTTATAGTGTAGATCGGGTCGTTACGGACGCGGCGATACTAAATATGTGTACTTTTATTGTTTTTTTTTATTTAGATAAAGAAATGTATTTATTGGAACAATATATTTTGTTTTCTTTATTTAGGAATTTTTTTTTTTTTTTTTACACATGTAATTTTTTTTTTTTTTACATTGCCCCAGGGGGGGACATCACTATATATTGTCAGATCGCTGATCTGACACTTTGTACAGCACTGTGTCAGATCAACGATCTGACAGGCAGTGCTGCAGGCTTGCCAGCGCCTGCTCTCAGCCGGTGCTTGCAAGCCACCTCCCTGCAGGACCCGGAAGGAGCCCCGCGCCATCTTGGATCCGCGGCCATCTTGGATACGGGGCCTGCAGGGAGGAGGACGGAGGAGACGCTCAGAACAACGCGATCACATTGCGTTGTACCGAGGGTCTCAGGGAAGCACGCAGGGAGCCCCCTCCCTGCGCGATGCTTCTCTATGCCGCCAGAATGCTGCGATCATGTTTGATCGCAGTGTTCCAGGGGTTAATGTGCCGGGAGCGGTCCGTGTATGAGACTGCAGCACAGGCCCTGAAATTATCAGAACATGAAGCAGTAAAGTACCAGTACTCAGACCCGACCCATAATTATCAGACCTTATACCAGGTTCCAAAATGTTCTCATCTCAGACCTAATGTCTAAATGATCAAACAACAGACTTATAATATTAAAATATCAGATTCTGGACCTTAATATATCAGACTCCATATTTATTTAACAACCTTCAGTTCGATCTCAATGGCGACTTGATGGATGAATGATGTGTAGGATGATCAATCTTGTTGCAAGCCTAGATAGGTCCACCAGGGTCTTCTCCACCGTTATCTTGATAGTGTGAAGCCATCGGGTTGCTGGTCTTCCTCTTCGCCTTGTTCCTTCTATTCTTCCAACCATGAGGTCTTTCTTCAGTGATTGCTCTCTCTTTGTATGATGTGTCCAAAGTAGGCTAGTCATAACTTGGTGATCATTGCTTTTGAGTGACATGTCTGGCTTGATTTGTTTGTTCTTCTGGACATCCATGGTATTGATGACATCCTTCTCCATGACATTTTGAAGAAGTCGACTGCTCGGTCTTGTTTCTTTATCATCCAGGTTTCACATCTATATGTTACTACAGAACAATCCAGACTGTGTACGAGCCGTCAGCAGTGAAATGTTCCTTGATTTGAAGACCTTGTCCAGTAACTTCATTGTTGATTTGCCCATAGCTATTCTCCTATTGATATCTGGTGTCATCACTGCATCTTGAGTGATCATCGATCAGAGTAGGTTGATGTCCTTTACAACTTCCAGTTCGTCTCCATCTATCTCGTGTGTCCTGGTTGTATCTGGCAGTAGTCAATATCTTTGTCTTCTTTGTGTTGAGTATCAGTCCCATATTTGAGCTTTCCATCTTGACAATCTGTAATAAGTCCTTCATTCTATCTACACTTGTTTGTTATGGCTTGGTTTGGGGATTCGATCTGCTGACCTGTTGCTGCATGATCGGTTCTCTTGTCTGCTGAATTATTGCCTTTTATTTCCTGTCCAAAGGCTGATGGTGCTTATTGTCTTTGTTCTTCCTTTCTTGGTTTGTTACTCTCCAGGTGTTTTTCATTTTCCCGTTTTAGTCTGCCCTATCACATTTTGCATTGGGTTTTAAATGTTCACCCTTCACTGCACTTCCTTGCTGGCTTTACCTCTAGGTAGATGTTTCACTCATTCTTCATGGTATTCCAAGGTTTCTGGTGATCAATAAACTCAAAGGCTTTGTTGTAGTCGATAAAGCAAAAATAGATCTTATTGCATTTTTTGTTGTATCTCTTTGATCTTTTGGTACACCTTCTTTGTCTTGCTCTTCAGATGTTCTTTAGTCTTTTACTGATGTTGCCTGTGTACTGCTTGTTACCTTTCGCCATTCGTCTTCTTCAATGATCTTTAGGGTGTTTATTGGCTGCAGAGGTCTCTTCTGCCTCTTGTTTGTTGTCTTATTGGTTTCTTCAGTAATAATAGTCTTTATATGTCTTCATAATTCCTTAGGCTTTCTTTAATCTGTATCAAGTAATGTAAATTGGTTATGAGGACTGTTACAAAAAACGTCAGGTATGTTGCTGAAATCAAAGTTGAAAATGGCATGTTGTCTAGTCCATTTGTGCAGTTTCACTCTAATCTTTGCTGTTTTGGATTCATCCATAACTTAGATACAGGAAAGATATACAGTACAGAGCAAAAGTTTTGACCCACATTCTCATTTAAAGATTTTTCTGTATTTTCATGACTATGAAAATTGTAAATTCACACTGAAGGCATCAAAACTATGAATTAACACATGTGGAATTATATACTTAACAAAAAAGTGTGAAACAACTGAAAATATTTCTTATATTCTAGGTTCTTCAAAGTAGCCACCTTTTGCTTTGACGACTGCTTTGCACACTCTTGGCATTCTCTTGATGAGCTTCAAGAGGTAGTCACCGGAAATGGTTTTCACTTCACAGGTGTGCCCTGTCAGGTTTAATAAGTGGGATTTCTTGCCTTATAAATGGGGTGTACTGTATATCTTTGTACCATTTTAGCCATTAGATAGAAAAATATTTAGAACTGAGAGTCCTCAGTGGCTGATACCTTTTAATGGCTAACTGAAATAACAAATAGCAGGCTTTCGAGACTACTCAGGTCTCTTCATCAGGCACAGAAAAATACAAAATCTGAAGAATCACATATTTATACACAGCGCAGAACTGTCATTATGGGAGAGTGATAAACAGTTGTGTCCATAAATATTGGAACAGTTCGTAGATAAGGAAAGTTTTATTGTCCTCTGATTGGGGTCTGGTTCTTTGTTATGATGCCCCCACACGGTCTGAAGAGCAAATTCTTTAATTGATGTAAAAAGACATAAATCCATGTGACACATTCATACCTGCACTGAGTGTGTCAAAGGTTGTCATAAGATTATACTCCCTGACTCTCCTGTCTCTCTGAGATTTGAAGTTACCTTTCAATAAAAGTAATTAACCACCCTTAACTCCTTCATGACCAAAGGCATTTCTACACGTGGTGTCCATTTGAGGCTGTAAGTGTGGGGATTTCTACACGTGGTGTCCATTTGAGGCTATAAGTGTGGGGATTTCTCCACGTGGTGTCCATTTGAGGCTATAAGTGTGGGGATTTCTACACGTGGTGTCCATTTGAGGCTGTAAGTGTGGGGATTTCTACACGTGGTGTCCATTTGAGGCTGTAAGTGCGGGGATTTCTACACGTGGTGTCCATTTGAGGCTGTAAGTGCGGGGATTTCTACACGTGGTGTCCATTTGAGGCTCTAAGTGCGGGGATTTCTACACGTGGTGTCCATTTGAGGCTGTAAGTGCGGGGATTTCTACCTGTGGTGTCCATTTGAGGCTGTAAGTGCAGGGATTTCTACACGTGTCCATTTCAGGCTGCAAGTGTGGGGATTTCTACACGTGGTGTCCATTTGAGGCTGTAAGTGCGGGGATTTCTACACGTGGTGCCCATTTCAGGTTGTAAGTGCGGGGATTTCTACACGTGGTGTCCATTTGAGGCTCTAAGTGCGGGGATTTCTACACGTGGTGTCCATTTGAGGTTGTAAGTACGGGGATTTCTACACGTGGTGTCCATTTCAGGCTGTAAGTGCGGGGATTTCTACACGTGGTGTCCATTTGAGGCTCTAAGTGCAAGGATTTCTACACATGGTGTCCATTTGAGGCTGTAAGTGCGAGGATTTCTACACGTGGTGTCCATTTGAGGTTGTAAGTGTGGGGATTTCTACACGTGTTGTCCATTTGAATAAACTGTAAACTGTTTAATTTTTCATCATTTGCAGACCATTAACATGTCTTATCGATCCTTTGATTTCAATAAGTTCATGACTTCCCCTTGATAGTGACATTTCAATATTGACTATAGGCCTGAACTTGTCAGCGCATGTCTCCAGTAACATATAAATGAGTACAATAAGAGGCAAGAATGGAAGAAAAATAGAAACAAAAAGACACGAGAAGGGTTAACAAAAAAGGGAAGAATGCACAAAGATGTCAAGAAATTAAATGAGGTGCTCTGAACACTAACTGGTCTCTTCCTTCCTCAGTCTCATTGACTAGTTCCTCGCTGTCAGTCAGTCAGTGCCGTGGGGGGCACAGTTATCCTTGTCTGCATAAGGGGTCTCTGGACTGCATGGTGCAACTCATGAACATAAAGATGGTTTTACCCAAAAATATACATGGGAATTTTAAACAAAAGCCTTGATTCTTCTTAGTGCCAGATTCCCTACAATGGCCTCTGCTTACTTTGATACAGATTTCAGAGCTTAATGACTCCCTTTAAATTTACCTGCCTAGGCATGACATGCACAGAAATATGGAATAGTTGTGAGTGCCCCCCTAAGTCACTGTAAGGGGTTTGCTTTGTTTACAAAATGTTTAAGCCTTAAACCTAGCTTAGTACAGTAAATACTTAATAAGATTATTGTCTGTCTATATCTTTCTATTTGTTTTCCAGCAACAGTTTTAAAGGGAATCTGTCACCAGGTTTTTGCTATGTAATCTGAGAGCAGTATGATGTAAGGGCAGAGATCCTGATTACAGCGATATGTCACTCACTGGGTTGCTAGCTATAGTTTTCATAAAATCACTGTTCTCTCTGCTGCAGATTCACCAGCTCTCTGAATGCTGAGCTCTGTATAACCACGCCCACACCACTGATTGGCTTCTTTCTACAACAATGTATATTGACAGAAAGCAGCCAATCAGTGGTGTGGGTGGGGTTACAGGGAGCAGGATGAATACAGGGCATGAGACATCTAGTCCTCTAGTGATAATCTCCAGCAGA
Source organism: Ranitomeya variabilis (assembly GCF_051348905.1). Classification (NCBI taxonomy): domain Eukaryota; kingdom Metazoa; phylum Chordata; class Amphibia; order Anura; family Dendrobatidae; genus Ranitomeya; species Ranitomeya variabilis. The sequence continues at coordinate 72,523,031 of NC_135236.1, forward strand.
TAAAACACAGATTTTTTTCTTTTACTCAACAACAAGTAGCCGAATAAGTGATACATCTCTGGAATCAGTGTATCTTTCTCTTCATTATGCTGCTCTCAGTTTACAGAGCAAAAATTTGCTGATAGAATCTCTTTAAGTGTTTGGACACAAACTCAATGAAAACTTCAGTACAGAAGTAAAGGTTTTTAATCATACCGGAAATAACCAACTTTATTTTATTCTCATAGAGGCAAAGTACGCCTGCGCAGGAGCCGCGGCAGGAACCAAAGAAGAGGACGTCATCGTATGAAGATGGGAGGCCCCGAACCTGGACCGCGACGCCCATCGGACCGGACCGAACGGGACCGCCCCTGGGTGAGTATAATTTAACTTGTTTTTCTTATCTTTCAGGTTACATCAGGGGCTTATCTACAGCATTACAGAATGCTGTAGATAAGCCCCTGATGGTGGTGGCCTTAGCTTATTGGCGAATTTTGGGGTGACAGATTCCATTTAAATCCAGCAGCTGCAGGAGCCAAAAAAAACCCAAACAAACTGATCAGTGGGGGAAAAAGTTGTTGGACCTCCACTGATTTACTATTAATGGCCTTTCCTTTGGATAAGTAATCAAATACCTATGCCCACCCCTTTAAGAATAGCAGGCATCTACTGATCATGTGCAAACTGGTATGAAAAAACTACATGATTGATAGTGCTGGAATAACCCTTTCATAATATGTGCTTGTGAGCATGTGCAGGTCTGCTGCTGTGTCCTGGAGTTAAGGGTATAAGTTACTTCCAGGACACAGCAGTGGAACATCCTACTGCACATGCTCAGAGGCTCCTGTCCTATTAACATTCTGATGCCTGTCAGTGGAACAAGATGGTGGTGATGGCGGTGATTACGTCAAGACAAAATGAATGTGATTAATTAAAGATATTTATTCTTAATGACATTTTCATTCTTTTCTTGTTCCTGGAGAACCCATTTAGGGTTAACAGAAAATGTTTTCCTAATTTTAGCCCACTCCGTTAAAAGTTGATAGGAGTGTATTTAGGTTTGGGAAAGGTTTTTTCTCCATTTATTTTTAAGCAATGTGCTATTTTTTGCGCGTCCTCGTGTTTGACAAGCACGGAGCTGTATGTAAAGCTCTTCCCACACTCTCCGCACGTGTACGGCCTCACTCCTGTGTGAGTCCGCTGGTGTTTTTCAAGGGATGACGCTTGTGTTAAACACTTCCCACAGTCAGAACATGAAAATGGCTTTCATCCAGTGAGAGTTCTCTCGTGATTCACAAGGGCCGAGGTCTGAGAAAAGCTTTTCGCATACTTTCTACATGAATATGGATTTTCACCAGTATGAATACGGACATGCTTCACCAGAGCGGAGCTGTGAGAGCGTTTTCCTGCAGTCTCTACAAGGATACGGCCGCTCTCCTGTGTGAGTTCTCTGATGGTTAGCCAAGGCAGACTTGTCTTTGAATGATTTTGGGCACTGGCTGCAGGCACAAAGTTTTTCCCCTGAGTGCATTCTCAGGTGTTTTAGCAGACCAGAACTTTCTGTGACGCTTTTCTCATTCACTGCAAGCATAGGGCCCCTGTCCTGCGTGAATCCGCTGATGATGACGCACAAGATGGGACCTCCGGATAAAACATTTTTCACAATTATAACAAGAATATGGCTTCTCCGCTGTGTGAGTTCTCCAGTGAGGGAGAAGATTGGAGCTCTGAGCAAACCTTCTACCACATTTGCTGCACACGTATGGCCGCTCACCCGTGTGTGATCACTGGTGTCTCACAAGGTGCAACTTACATATAAACCTCTTGTCACATTCGCTACAGTCATATGGCTTCTCACCGGTGTGCGTCCTTCTATATATGACAAGCTAAGCGCTATCTATGAAACTTTTTAAGCATTTCCCACAGAAATAAGGCCATCCACCTGCATGGATTCTCTTCTGTCTTAATAGGTGAGAACTACTGTTGAAGCATTTTCCGCAGTCCATGCATTTGTAAGATGTGGGGTTTATGCTCAGTCATCACTTCACATTTGGTGGCACCTGACCCAACCCACGTCGTTCCTACAGACTTGTCACCAATTGGCTGAAGTAAAGATTTATTACCAATATTGAAACCTTGATCTACCAGCTCTTGTCTTGCAGAGTCTCCAGAATGACAGACCGGCTTCTCAACTCCATTGCACATTTCCACTGGTAACATAAGATCCTGTTTGACGCACACAGAACTTTCCGCTGTCCAGTATCTGGAGGACACATCAGTCTCAGAAAAATACTCTGGCTCCTCTTTTACTGTGATGGAGTGTGCAGCTGAAAGAGAAATACAAAAGATTTATGTGTGATGCTTAGGCTGAGTGCACATGATCACACTATCTGCCTGGAATCCGCCTGAAAAAGTGCTGCAAAAGTGCCCCATAAAATGAAAATAAGGCTCAGCAATGTCAAAATGGCATTGCTGTGCAAATGTTCCGTTTTATAACACTTCTTCTAACATGCTCATTATTTGGGCGACTTCTGATCAGAAGCCACCTACTCTCTATGCTTCATAGTATTGAGTGAAAGACTTGGGAGGTGAAGCTGCTGGAAGAAATGACGGCAAAATTTCTTCAGAAAAACTGGCGGCATTTTCCTAAAGTGGCTTTGGCTGGAAAACCTCGGCGTATAAAAGATGCCAAGTGCCCATAACCTTAGTTTGTTTGTTTTTTTAAGGATTTCAAAAAACCGCTTCAGAAAACTCCTTTTTCTGGGAAGGTTTTGGAGCAGATTTTCTTTTCCTCAGGTTCTTGAAGAGGGTTTTTTTTATATTAAAGAGGGTCTCCCACAAAGTACACTTTAATCAACAGATCATGGAATAATAATAATTTCCACAATTGGACATGTTAAAAAAAATGTTTCCCTGCTGAGGTAATCTGATAAATGTGCCCATCTAATGGCCGTGTGTGACCGTGCAGGAACATGGCCTGATCTTACCACATCTCCTGGGCAGGGGAGGATGTAAAAGAGAGTATACAGCCAGGACCGCGTGGGTCTCCTGGGCAGGGGAGGAAGCAAAAGAGTCTACAGACAGGACAGCACGGGATCACAGCTGATTCCTCCTGTCAGTAAAGCATTTCACTGCCTGTTTTTAAGCAGTTTTACCTCATGTTTTATAGCAATTTGAAGAAAAGAGGAGATGGAAAAGCAGTCATGTCTGAGTACACGTATCTGCATGACACTTTTATGGTAGTGGTGAGGGAAGGGGGTGATGGGGTGAGATCAAATAAATGACATAAAAAATAGCTTTATCACCATTATAAAAACTTCGGTCTATCAGGTCTTGCCTTGTAAAGTCTTCTGCATGATAGACCGGCTTTTCAACTCCACTGCAATTTTGTGACTGCACCAAAAGCTTCTGTTGACGCAACAAAGAACTTTCCGCCATCCAATATCTCATGGACATATTGTTCTCTGAATAATACTCCGGTTCCTCTTTCACTGTGAATGACTGTATATCTGCAACAGAGGAATACAAGATTGACCTTTGTTGCATGTACACCCCGATCAAAAAAGATCTAACCAACCATGGTGGGATTATCATGTAGGCAAAGGAGGTCTAAGAGCAGAGTACATGGGTGATGAGGGAAAGGGGCTCTAATGCTAAAGAAGAGTAAGGGGCGGTATATTCCGAATCATAGGAATAAATGTTGAAGTTAGGGGTTTCAGAGGCAGATTGACCACCGTGTACCATTGTTCAAACTGGAAAGTATTCCTGACATTTGCTATGACATCTCAGGAGCAGGAAGGGGAGTCAGATTCTCAATTTTTTAAAGGGTTAGTCTCTGTATTGGTACATATTCATGGAAAGGGAACACTAAATTAAACCATATACACAGGGGCTTGTGAAAGTTTTTACCTATTTTATTACATTACAACCTGTGTTTAAATATTTTTGTAATCCTATTTGGGTCTGATGCATCAGCAATAAATAGTCTACGTTGGGGAAATAAAGCGAGAAAAAACTAGGCAAAAATTACATTTATGAAATCAAATAACTAAAAATTGGCATGTTCATATGTATTCATCACTTTTGCTATGGAGTCCCTAAAAATTTCTGGTGCGAGCAATTCCCTTCATAAGTCACTTGCTTAGTGACAGGACGTCCCCCTGTGTGCAGTCTAAGTGTTACATGATCTGTCAGTATATTCACTTTACTTTTTCTGAAAGGCCACAGAGGCTGCAACACCATTAACAAGAGGAACCACTAACCAAACAACACCATGAAGACCAAGGAGATCTCCAGACTAGTCAAAGTTGTTGAGAAGCACAAGCCAGGGTTGGGTTATAAGTAAATATCCCAATCTCTGATGATCTCCCGGAGCTCCATCAAACCCATTATCATCAAGTGGAAAGGCATGGTACCTCAACAAACCTGGCAAGAGAGGGTGCCCACCAAAACTCTCAGCACGGGCAAGGGGGCACTAATCAGAGAGACAGCACAGAGACCAAAGGTAACCCTGAAGGAGCCCAAGAGTTTCCAAGCAGAGACTAGAGTATCTGTCCATACGACCACAACAAGCCGCACAATCCATAGAGGTGGCCTTTATGAAAGAGAGAGTATAAAAATCCTTTACCAAATATTGTAAGGTTCATTTTGAATTTGCCAAAACACATGTGGGAGACTCCCCAAATGTATGGAGGAAGCTGCTGTGGTCAGATGAGACCAAAATTGAACTTTTTGGCCACCAAGGTAAACCCTATGTCTGCAGGCAAACTAACACAGGTCATTACCACCAAGAACACCATCTCCACAGTGAAACATGGTGGTGGCAGAATTATGCTGTGGGATGTTTTTCATCAGCAGGGACAGGGAAAATGGTTTGAGTAGAGGGAAAGATGGATACTGCAAAATACAGGGAATTTATGAGCAATATCTGTTACAGTCTGTCAGTGATTTGAGACTGGGGCGGAGGTTCACCTTCCAATAAGACAATGACCCAAAGCATACTGCTAAAGCAAAACTCGAGTGGTTTAAGGGAAAAACGTGTAAATGTTTTGGGGTGGCCTACTCAAAGCCCAGACCTTAATCCAATTTAGAATCTGTGGTCAGACTGGTAGATTGCTGGTCACCAGAGGAAACCATCTAACTTGAAGGACCTGGAGCAGTTTTGCCTTGAGGAATGGGCACAAATCAAAGTGGTTAGATTTGGAAAGCTCATAGAGACTTATCCAAAGCGACTTGTAGCTATAATTGCCACAAAAGGAGGCTTTACAAAGTACTGACTTGGGGGGGCTGAATACTTATGCACACCGAAGTATTCAGTTATTTTGTCCTATTTCTTATTTGCTTCACAATAAAAAGAAGACCAAATGTTCACAGTTGTAGGCACGTTCTTTACATGAACTGCTGCAAACTCTCAAAAAAAAAAAAAACAGGGAAATTCCAGGTTGTGAGGTAGCAAAATGCCAATGGGGATGAATTATTTTGCAAGCCACTGTATTATTATTATATTATTATATCTCGTTATTTCTACTGATGAGGAAGGTTAGGAGTGTTGGTGGTGTATAATGGGTATATTTCTTGTAATTTATACATATTTATTGTGAAATATGTACAATGAATGAAGAATTAAATGAAAAAACAAACATATTACCATTATATAAGCTTTGATCTACCAGATTTTGCTTTGTAGGGGCTTCTGAGTGACAGACCGGCTGCTGAACTCTTTTGCACATCTGCGCACATGACAGACGTCCCGATTTGCTGCCCACAGAACTCTCCGATGTCCAATATCCAGTGGACGCTTCAGTTTCTGAATGATACTCGGGCTCCTCTTTCACGATGACGGGCTGCACATCTGCAAAAGCAAAACAAGTTCATACACGACCTTAGTTTTCTGTAGGCTGAAATCCAGGGAGTCATGGTGGGATCTTCATGTAGGCAAAGGAGGTCTACAAGCCAAGTGCAATTTGTCTAGCATTTGTGATGAGGGAATGGGCTCCAAGCAAGCAGAACAGGGTTAAATGTTAATTGTAAAAGGTGGGCAGGTGAGACCATGTGGGACCTAGTGGGCAGAGCGGCCATGAATTTAGGCTCTACGGGCAATTCTGTTTCTTTTAAATAAAAGTTGACACAAGCCATCAAATGTTTGCCATGAGGGGTGCCGAGGCTTTAGCAAGTGGACTCCGTACAATCTCGAAGGCCAAACCCAAACAAGGTGGATATTTTCCCCAAATCAGCAAGTGTTATAGATCTTGTCAAGGATTTCCCCATAGCTCTGACCCTGATGAAGAAGATTCATATTAGTTTAATAAATCCTATCTTGGACACGAAAACAAACATGTAAAAAGGAAAAATATGAACCAAAGGTGGATGACACCACTGGTGGTACCCAGAGAATGTCATGACATTTCTAGGTTTAACCCAACCTTATGTCAATGGAGACAGGACAGCCATGGACCAGCTTTTATCACAGATCACTTGGGAACTGTCTCAGTTGCTTAACCCTTATTCGCCAGACTTTTAGTTTTGGAAAATATTACTTTAGCAATAACCACTATATTGAGACTATTTGCAAATTGCAAACAGTAGGAACCATGGAGAAGGAGCTAAAATAATGATGGAGAACAAGGTACAAAGACACAAGATCTGAGAAATTCAGGTATATACAAGCAGGGCTGTGGAGTCGGAGTCCATTTTGGTGGAGTCGGAGTCATGGAAATCGAGGAGTCGGAGTCAGAGGTTTGGCTTACCGACTCCACAGCCCTGTATACAAGACACAGATGTCAGATTTCCTTTCTCATCTACTCTCACCTGCTGTATGGTAATGGTCTTGAAATTTTTCAATTATCGAGATGATTTCAGGTTTTTCAAAGACAAATCCTGTGGAAGCGAATGGGACATAATCTTATGCCAGCAGTTAGAATAGAGTTTATCATGAAGTTCAGATGCAGTGACTTAACCCTAAACAGTATATCCTGCGACCATGCTGGGCTTTGGGAAAGGGACCTTACAGTTTGGTCTCAGATCTAAAACGACTCCTAGATTGTAGCTCTAGCCGCTATCCAGACTAAATCTGGACAAATTTTAAAACAAGCGGGAAGTTTTTATTTTATTTCCCATCTCCATTGCTGAGACATTAGCTTGTAAAGTTTATCTGATAATTTCCACTCTAAGCAAGGAGGAAGGCGAGATTCTTCTTTGGGGGCAGTTTCTTCTTTCCCTGTATGATGTAGCTCAAAGATAAGTAGGAGGAGTTGTGAAATGGGAAAAAAGGACACAGACAATGCATCCAGAAACGCTTACACCAGGCTTTCTCTGTGTGATCTGCAGAGACTCATGTGTGTAAGCGGAAAACATAAATCTCACTTCCAGAAGGAGAGCAGAGCTGTGTGTCATTACATACATCTCAGTGCATCTATTCCAGACAAACAGCTCTACTATCCTCCCCTGTACTTATAATTACAGTAGGTGCCAGCAATGAGACCTGTGTGACCTTGGGAGGAGAGCAGAGCTGTGTGTCATTCCATACACCTCTGCTTTATGGGTTATTAGAAATGTCAGGAGGAGAGCAGAGCTGTGTGTCATTACATACACCTCTGTGAATCTATGCCAGACACACACAGCTCTGCTCCTCCTGCCACATGTAATCTCAGTAGGTGCTGGGTGTAAGATCTGTGTGATCTTGTTAGACCCATCAGTCTTACCATATCACACAGAGAAATCCGGTTCAGACCTTCTCCTGGGGCGTGCTCTTTCTTTATCCCTACTTATATTTGGGCAATGTCATGCTGGGGAAAAATAAGTTAACAACCTCAGGGAAAATCACTGCCAACACCCCTTTGGCAATAGTGGAAATTAACTTTACAAGCTAATATCCTAAAACGGAGATGAGAAATAATAAAAAAAATATATATATTCAGATCTTCAGCCACTTTATCATGATGTGGCCAGATTAGCATGTAAAAAAATGGTCCTCAATCAATGCTTTTCACAAATAAGTACAAGAATACAAAAATATATAAAAGCAGTGAATGTTCCTAGAGATACAAGTGGGAGCAGAGTTCACAATTTGCTGATGATCTGGGGCAGGTTCTGTAAAGAAGGCAGGTGCAGCTGCAAACCCAAGGATATTAGGGACCTGGAGACCATTGTCCACAAGGAATGGGCTAATACTCCTCAGAGACAGAGCCAGAAGCTGCTGTCTGGCTATACATCACATTTGCAGCAGGTCATAACAGCCAGAGGGACTTGTAATTCAGTGTGACAGCAGCTTCTCCTCACTGCTCTCCACTCCCATCTGGGATGTTACATTACACACCAGTTTGAAGATTTCTGCTGTGAGTAACAGCCAGTCCGAGAAGAGGTGGTGTGGCTATGCCTCATGTTCTCTGCAGAGAAACAGCTATTATCAGGAGACTGACTGATAGTAACAAGAAGAAGTTGCACACTGATCTAACATCCCAGACAAGAAGGTCGAGCAGTAAGGAGCAGCTCCTGTCACACTGAATTACAAGTGACATTAAGATAATAGAACTGCAGTGGGCATATCATCTTTATAGTTTATGAGGGCAGGGACAGTATAATTTTTTTCTTATGTCCCCAGAGTACCCCTTTAAGCAGAGGTGCATCTAGGGGGAACAGGCGGAGCATATGCTCCTGGAGCAGCTGAAAGGGGGATGCCATAGGGCCACCTGATGCGGCGTGTCTCCTCTAAAGGCTGCTTTCAGACGCAAGTACAATTGAAGCTCTGACCGCTGGTTCAAGGTGACGTCAGCAGCATGATGAGGTCATGTGATCAAGCTGCTGACATCACTCGCCAGTGCTGCAAAGGAGCAAACAACATTGGTGGTAAGGGCACCAGTGGAGCTGAAGCCACCAAAGATTTAGTGTAAAGGGGTGGAAAGATTTGAGGAGCAAAGAAGGGACAGGTGCAGACGCAATATGGAGGCACAGTATGAGGAGCAAGGGGGGAGATAGTTGGCATGTATGAGGAAACAGTATAGGGGAGATGGCTGCAGACAGTATAGTGAGTGAGGGATGTTGCGGACACAGTATAAGGAGCGAGGGGGGAATGTATGAAGAAACAGTATGAGAGGGTATGGATGAAGACACAGTATGGTGAGTGGGGGGATTGGTGCACAGAATGGTGAGGATGGGTGCGGACGCAGTATGGGGAGCAAAGTGGGAATGTGTGCAGGCACAGTTTGGGGAGTGAGGGAGGGGATGGGTGCAGACACAGAATGCCGAGTGGAAGGATGGGTGCGGACACAGTATTAGTAGAGAGGGGGAATGTATACGAATAGTATGAGGAGCGAGGGTGATGGGATGGGTGCAGAAACAGTATGGGGAGTCAGGGGGATGTGTGAGGAGGCAGTATGGAGAGCAAGGGGGTAAATATATGAGGAGATATTATGGTTAACAGGGGGGATGTGAGAGGAGACAGTATGAGGAGGGAGGAGGACATTTGTAGGGAGACACTATGGGGAGGTAGAAAAGTGTGAGTAGGCACAGATTGGAAACTAAGTAGAGTGTGTGTGGGTTGGTAGCAAGGGGGGACAGTATAAAGGCACAGCCAGGAGGGGAGAGTGTGCCAAGGAGGAGGAGTGTGATGAGGGGGCACAGTATATAGACTGGGCCCTATAGGCAGAACACAGTGCTAGAGGACAGTGTGAAGAGTGGGCCCAGTGTGTAAGTCATATTTTGTGCAGGGAATATAGTGAGGGGCAATTATTTATTCAACAGCTCAGCGTAAGGCAGATATTTTTATTCAGGAGCAATATAATGACACTGCTATTTTTAAGAGCATCGTGAATGTGCTGCAAAAGAACAGAGTAGATGGAAGTCTGCAGAGACGAGCTGTGGATGACAAAAGTCATCCTGGCGTCTGGACAAGATGAAGAAAAGAAAGAGAATGACTCCAAAGATAACGTCATCTATAAGGTACCTGGATGTAAAAAAAAATTTTGTGATACTAATTCTCATATTTTAATTCATGTTAGGAGGATTAAAGAGGTTGTCCAAGTTTGTGATGAGTCTACAGTCATTCTATGTTACTGCAGACTTCCAAATTCTCACAGTGCACACTGCACGCTGTCAGGATTCTCTGGTGCCGGCAATTTACATACATGTGGTCGTGTGCAGACTAGACATGTGTGGCCTCATTCAAATGAATTGCGTGAGGTCGGACACGTCTAGTCGGAATGTGGCCAGAATTATACACATCGCATACTTGTGCTGACATAACCGTCCACTCTTGCCACCAGCAAGGGAGAATACTAAAAGTGAGCAGTGCATGCGCTATGAGAATTCAGAAGCCTGGAGACACCTATAGTGACTGCAGACTTTCATCTCAAACCTGGACAAGCCCTTTTATTATAAAATGAAGCCCTGCAGCCAATTCTAACAGCGTGTAATATCCTCACTATCAGGATTCAGCTCTTCTTGCCGGTTCCAGCAGTTATCACATGGACACTTCACTCATATGCGATTTTCATACTTATGGTCACATGACAACTAGATTCTCTTCCTACTTCTCTCAGTTTTTCACTGAATATTGAGAGAATTAGGGAGAGGAGCTCATCTGCACATGAGTAAGTGTGCAAATGGAATATGTGCTTGAGGGGGTAAAGGCGGTGGGGCGCCATACTGAATTCTTGCCCAGGTGCTGGAAAACCTAGATACACCTCTGCTTTAAGTGCCCATAGAAGCCATAAAAGTTCTCCTTTCAACGCTGATGTTTTACCAAGAGAAGAAAGGGTGTAGTAATTCTCCAGCATGACATCCATGTACATCAGCTTTTCCACCATTCCCAAGCTCTCCCACTCCTCTGCCGAAAAGTACACCGCCACATCATCAAACCTGACCGGAACCTAAAATATAAAGAAACAAGGACGACTATTAAAGGAGTAATAACTCATAGTGGATCTGTCACCAGATTTCATACTATAAGCTACATACATAGTAGAACTGGCGTAACTAGAGTCCGATGGGCCCTGGTTCAAAATTTGGACCTAGGCCTCCATCCCCATGTTGGTAAGATGTCGGTGCCTTTGTAGCGTTCTAGATCCTATAAAGACATACAGTAAGGAAAATAAGTATTTGATGCGCTGCCGATTTTGCAAGTTTTCCCACCTACAAAGAATGGAGAGGTCTGTAATTTTTATGGTAGGTACACTTCACCTGTGAGAGACAGAATCTAAAAATAAAAACCAGAAAATCACATTGTATGATTTTTAAATATTTCATGCAATAAAATGCAATTTAAGTAAGTATTTGGTCATCGACCCACCAGCAAGAATTCTGGCTCTCACAGGCCTGTTAGTTTTTCTTCAAGAAACCCTCCTACTCTGCACTCATTATTTGTATTAATTGTTTGTACTTGTTACCTGTCTAAAAGACACCTGTTCAAACAATGACACTCCAACCTCTCCACCATGGCCAAGACCAAAGAGCTGTCTAAGGACACCAAGGACACAATTGTAGACCTACAGAAGGCTGGGACAGGACAATAGGCAAGCAGCTTGGTGAGAAGGCAACTACTGTTGGCACAATTATTAGGAAGTGGAAGAAACGCAAGATGACTGTCAGTCTTCCTCTGTCTGGGTCTCCATGCAAGATCTCGCCTTGTGGGGTAAGGAGGATTCTGAGAAAGGTCAGGAATCAGCCTAGAACTACACGGGAGGACCCGGTTAATGACCTGAAGAGAGCTGGGACCACAGTGTCAAATATTACCGTTAGTAACACACTAGACTGTCATGGATTAAAATCCTGCAGGACACACAGGGTCCTCCTGCTCACACAGAACATGTCCAGGCCCATTTGAAGTTGGCCAATGTCCATCTGAATGATCCAGTGGAGGCATGGGAGAAGGTCATGTGTTAAGATGAGACCAAAATAGAACTTTTTAGTATCGACGCCACTCGCCATGTTGAGGGGAAGAAAAAGGATAAGTATAACTCCAAGAACATCATCCCAACCTTCAAGCATGGTGGGGGAAAACATACTTTGGGAGAGCTTTTCTGAAAAAGGGGACAGGATGACTGTACCATATTGAAGAGAGGATGGATGGGGTCATGTATCGCGATATTTTGTCCAACAATCGCCTTCCCTCAGTATGAGCATTGAAGATGTTTCATGGCTGGGTCTTGCAGCATGACGATGACCCGAAACACACAGCCCGGAAAAGTAAGGAGTGGGCTCCGTAAGAAGCATTTCAAGGTCCTAGAGTGGCCTAGCCAGTTTCCAGACCTGAACCCAATAGAAAATCTTTGGAGGGAGCGGAAACTCAATGTTGCCCAGTGACATCCCCAAAACCTGAAAGATCTGGAGAAGATCTGTATGGAGGAGGGGGCCGAAATCCCTGCTGCCGTGTGTGCAAGAACTACAGGAAGCGTCTGACCTCTGTAACTGCAAACAAAGGTTTCTGTACCAAAAACTTATTTCATGCAATAAAAATGCAAATGAATTCTGTAAAAAATCATACAATGTGATTTTCTGATTTTTTTTTAATTCTCTCTCTCTCTCACAGGTGAAGGGTACCTAAGGTAAAAATTACAGACCTCTCCATTCTCTGTAGGTGGGAAAACTTGCAAAATTATCAGTATATTAAATACTTATATTCCCCACTGTATGTGTTCACCCTTGCTGTAATAATGTCCTGGCCCCTTTCTGTAATAAGGTCCCTCATACTGGACCCCCTTTAGGACTCACATCCAGCTGAAAGAAATTGGTGCTGGCTTCGGCGGCCCCCTTCCACAAGAGGCTGGTTACATTGGCACACTCTGTGACCGCGATCGTTATGTTCCAGCATAGTAGATCTCTTAGACCTGATGAGGCTGGTGCTGATGAGGCTGGTGCGCTTACTTTGAAAATCTATATTAGAATGGCTGTATAACGTATTTTGAAAGGTCAAACTCAATTTCTGCCCACCTTGCCTAATTAGTAGCTCCTTAGTGTCCCTCCTCTCCGCTGCTGAGAACATAGGTTCTTACTACAAGCTCCAGCTGTCAGTTACACTGGCAGGGTGGTCTGAATACTTGCCAGTTACACTTAGTTGGGGGAGACTGAATACACTTGGACTCCTTCTGACACCAACCTTGTCAGGAAAAGGAGATCTATTTAGTAACATATACAGTGTGTATTGTGAAATCTGGAGATAGATGTGCTTTAAAGGGAATCTGTCAGCATGTTTTTGATACCTCATCAAAGAGCAGCATGATGTAGGCAAAGAGTCCATGAATCCAATGATGTATCACTTAGATTACTGGGTATTGCCCTTCCAACATGATTAGAGCTTTTAGATTTAGCAATGAAGCAGAGCTGAGGAAGCTGGCCCCGCCCACACCAGGCTCTGTATATACAAAGTCCATACACACTGAGGTGCCTATCACAGGAGGGGGCGGAGTCAGACCAGGGCTCACTCAACCAGCTAGTCACATCAGTGATAAGCTACTGGTGCTAAAACAATCATTGTAAGTAAACAAAACCACAGAGCTTGATAAGAAGGGCATCTCTGAAATTTGTGTTTTAACTCCTACAGTGTGCTGTCTTCAGATTACATAGTAAAATCCTGCTGACTGATTTCATTTAACCCCTTTATGACGGAGCCCTTTTTCATTTTTGCACTTCTGCTTTTCGTTCCCCTTCTTCACAGAGCCATAACGTTTTTATTTTTCGGTCACTATGCCGTGTGAGGGCTTATTTTTTGCGGGACGAGTTCTACTTTTGAACGACACCATTGGTTTTACCATATCGTGTACTCAAAAACGGGAACAATATTCCAAGTGCAGTGAAATTGCAAAAAAAGGGCAATTCCACAACTGTTTTTTGCATTTTTTTCACCATGGTCACCAAATGCTAAAACAGACTTGCCATTGTGATTTTCCAGGTCATAACAAGTTCATAGACACCAAGCATGTCTAGGTTATTTTATATCTAAGTGGTGAAAGAAAATCCAAATTTTGTTTAAGAAATAAAAAAAATTGCGTCATTTTCCGATACCCATAGCTTCTCCATTTTTCATGATCTCGGGTTGGCTGAGGGTTTATTTTTTGCGTGCTGACCTAACATTTTTAATTATCCCATATTGGTGTGTATATGATCTTTTGATCACCCGTAATTGCATTTTAATGCAATGTTGCGGTGACCAAATAAAACATAATTCTGGGGTTTTTACTTTTTTTTGCTACGCCGTTTACCAATTAAATTAATCCATTTTATAGCTTGATAGATCAGGCGATTCTGAACGCGGCAATACCAAATATGTGTATGTTTGATTTTTTTGTTATTTTATTTTGTATGGGGAGAAAGGAGGGCGATTTCAACTTTTATATTTTTTTATGATTTTTTCCTATTTTTAAAAACTTTTTTTTTTACTTTTTGCATGCTTCAATTGTCTCCATAGGAGACTAGATGCTGTAGTTGTACGATCGCCTCTGCTACACAGAGGCGATGATCAGATCGCCTGTGTGTAGCAGAAATGTTCACTTGCTATGAGCGCTGACCAATCCGGCTATGATAGCCATAGAGGTCTGCTGGAGTCCTCTGGTTGTCATGCCAACCCATCGGTGATCCACGATCATGTGACTGGCGGGATTTCCGGTAAGCGCGAGTTAAATGCTGCCGTCAGAGATTGACAGCGGCATTTAACAGGATAACAGCCGCGGGTGGATCGCGATTCCACCTGCGGCTGTTAGAGGCACATGGCAGCTGTTCAAAACAGCTAACGTGCCGGGAAAGATATGGGATCACCGCCAGAGCCCACATCAAACAAGGGAAGATATGACATGCGCAGTACATGTACGGCGCATGTCGTAAAGGGGTTAAAGATCCAGAGCAACAATGTAAATTAAAACCCTTTCTGGATGTAAGCAACAATGGTTCAATTCACTAACAGAAAGCAGGCGATCCATCCATTAACTTCATATGCCTTGACACACAATATGACACTGGCACTTGTCATTTAAAGGGAAGTTGTAAAAAGCGGGCAACTCCGGTGCAGTAGTCCTAATAGGATAGCCCTGACTATGTCCCCAGAATACGACAACTGTAGGGTGGTACTACATCATCTGGATTAGGATGGTCACTCGCGTGGGCAGAGGCAGCAGTCGGCACAGCATCTTACCTCTCGGAGCAAGGAATCCATATGTAGCTTCAGCTTAGACATCAGTCCCATAGATAATGCAGCTGCGGCATCTAGAAAATCCATAATAGCATCAAAAGCCAGAAGCATCGAAAAGGTTAACCCTTTTCAGCTGACAATAAAGGTAACAGCTCATTTACATATTAGCATGGATTTCTCTGGAATAAGACATCGGATGGCAGATATCAAGGTATCATTTTATTCAGCTTCCTATGACCTGCATGCCCATATAATCGACTCAAGAGGCCGATACTACGGGCAGATTCCCTTTAAATGGAGGTATTTGGGAACCAGATTACATTCAACAGTTTGCTTGATTTTGGCTTTTAAGGCTGCTTGCTTCCCTGCTCATAGATGCAGAATGTCATTAACTAAGAATCTTTCTGTGAACTCATTCTAATGGAGTTTGTAACTCTTATCTGCCAGAAGAACAAGTCGGATTCCAAAAATGCAGAGGAACAATAGAAGTGATTGCTAAAATTCGATGGATAATGGAAAAGGCCGAAGAATACAACAAGGAGATCTATTTTTGCTTCAACTACAGCAAAGCCTTCGACTGTGTAGATCACTAGAAACCATGAAATATGGGTCAGATCCACCTCATTAGGAACCTTTACATCGACCAAGAAGCAACAGTCCGAATAGAACACGGTGACTCGGCATGGTCCAAAGTAGAGCAAAGCGTCAGACAGGGCTGAATCCTGTCACCATTTCTCTTCAATAAATACGCAGAAAATTTTTCAGGAAGGCTGGACTTCCGGAAAAAGAAGAAGGAATCAAAATTGCTGGACGAATCATCAACAATCTTAAATATGCAGACAATACATCAGTGACAGCAGCAAGTAGATGAAATGAAGGACTTATTATGGAGTATCAAGATGGAAAGCTCAAACATGGGACACAAAGAAGACAAAGATATTGACTACTGCCGGAACACGCGAGCTGGACGGAGACGAACTGGAAGTTATAAAGGACTTCAACCTACTCGATCAACGATCACTCAAGATGCAGTGAGGACACCGGATGTCAATAGGAGAATAGCTATGGGCAAATCAACAATGACTTTACTGGAGAAGGTCTTCAAATAGGGGAATATTTCACTGACTACTAAGACACGGCTCGTACATATTCTGTTTTTTTTTCTATAGCAACATATGGATGCGAAACCTGGATAATAAAGAAACAAGACAGAAGAATCTACGCCTTTGAAATGTGGTGCTGGAGAAGGATGGATGGTGTGAGGGGTTGACTCAAGTAGCTGCTCTCAGAAGTAGACACAGGAACGCTTCTTAGGTAACTCACCTGTTGGTTTATTATGAAACAGCATTAACCATAGCAGGGTTCAGTAAAGTAAACATGGCCTTTCTGGCATAATGGCTAAACAAAAGATAAATCACAGCAAAGTCCTCATCTCTGAGGGGTTCACCTGCTCAGACCAGCATATGTCTTCAGCTCCTCCTGGAGCCACGTCTGGAGACTTTCCTCTCCAAACCACAACAGTGAAAAAAAAAAAAACAGTGGCTCAACATTAAACACCCCAGCCACTGCCTTGAGGTGGAGATATGGTGAGTAGGCATCCCGCCCATCTCTGACCTACTCACCTAAAAAATATGTCCCTTATCATGGCTGATTAACCCCTTCAGCACATAGCATGCTGGAGAGAAACTTATGGGTTTCTAGATCACGGAAGAAAGCAATCTTCGTGAAACATATCTCCCCTCATATACAGTGCCAGTGACCCTGGCAAGAAGAGCAAATGCATTTTGGAACAAATATAGCCAGACATGTCACTCAAAGAAAGGATCACTGAGCTACGACTTGCCTAGTTTGGACACATCATATAAGAGAGCAATCACTGAAGAAGGACATCATGGTCGGAAGAATAGAAGGAACAAGCCGAAGAGGAAGACCAGCAACTCGATGGCTTGATACAGTCAAGATAATGGCGGAGAAGACCCTGATGGACCTATCTAGGCATGTACAAGATAGATCTTCCAACAGATCGTTCATCCATCAAGTTACCATGGCTCGAGACCGAGCCGAAGGTGGTTAAATAATAATAATTATAATCTCTTATCTTCTCTGAGCTAATTTATGACCACAAACCACTTCAAAGGAGAGGTGAACTTCCATGAGATTATACATCAGCCGGAAGAAGCTCCATAATAAACAAAACAGTTACAAACTCCCTGTCAGATTGAGCACACTGAAGGTTCTTAGTAATGCCATTCTGCAGGGAGCAATAGACGGTGCGTCACAGAGGACACATAAAAGGAAAAAATTGTACAAAATTTGTAATGAAAACCTGATATAAACATTATTTTTAGTCCAAAAACATGTATTTAAGTAAAAAAAATGCCCGTGTTAGTATCCATATCCCTTAAAAAAAAGGCCCTTTTTGGAAATCTCGCATTGGAACCCAAGAGCTTCAAATTGTGCCAATAAAAAATAGCAATACTCCCTCGTCATGTTCTCACCATTCCAGATCCTCTGCCAGTCTGGCCTCCAGTGATTTGGCGGGGTACTGGGATGTGTTGGAAATGGAGCAAAAAAATCGGTAAGGTGAGCATTCGTCTTCAAGTTACTATATAGTATTCTAATTCTGTCTTTGAAAAATTTTAGATGGCCATAAAAAAACTTAACTTAAAGGGGTTGTCCACTACTAGGACAACCCCTTTTTGATCAAAATGTTTGGTGCCAATAAAATAATATTTTATACTCACCTCCCTTACCAGCGCCGTTTTTCAGGATCCCAAAGTTCAGTTTTGCTTCAAAGATTTTTAATTTTTATGTATGAAAAAAGAGTAACTATTCTGAACAAAAAAGTTCACATGAGTTCATGAACAATACACAATTACAAATGTAACAGACGGGGGAGGTGAATTGGTCAGGAATAGTTTACCTAAGGCCTGTTTCACACGTCCAGATAATTCTGGTACCGGAGAAATCGGTACCGGAGTTATCCGTGTCCGTGTGCTCACGTGGCACATCAGTGTGGCACATGTGCGGCATCCGTGTGCCGCCTGAGGACCACACGGACCGTGCAGGAGAGACAGCGCTACAGTAAGCACTGTCCCCCCCGCTGTGGTGCTGAAGGCGGCATTCATCTCTTCTCCCCGCAGGAGAGAAGAGATGAATGATCAAGTTTTTTTTTCTTTTTTGTTAAAAATAAAGTTGCATGTGACCCCCGCCTTTCATCCCTAGTGCGCCGCCCGACCCCTTGCAGAAGAAATACTCACCCGGCCAGCTCCCGCGATGTCTCCTCTCTCCGCTGGCAGCAGGTCCTGTGTGAGCGGTCACGTGGGACCGCTAATTACAGTGAGGAATATGCGCATATTCCTCACTGTAATGAGCGGTACCACGTGATCGCTCACACAGTAGAGGCTGCCAGCGCAGAGAGGAGAGAGGAGACATGTAATTTATATAGGAAGGACCGAGTAGTTTTAACAAGTGGCGTGAGGATCTTTGGATCTTTAGCCTTATAGCCCTCATATGTACCCCTATTCTACTCTGCAGGCGCCTTGCGCTCCCGTACCCTGGCTAGCATCCTACCAAGTGTGTGATTTTCACACACCACCCATGGTCTCCAGGTATTTTCCTTGGGCCCCGTTTTTGGCCCATCACTTTGCAGCGGCACATATAAATTACACCGGGATCCCGGTTTTTTGGTGGTCACCCCTTAGAGTATTTTGGCATGTAACCTGCAGGGCATTTTTGCCCCACCACTATGTATCACATTGGTTTATGTACTTATGTTTATTTCCTCCATTACAGGCGGCTCACTGTGCACTCTATTCTCATATCCCCGCGGTCAGTGGGGAAGGTTACTCCACAACTTGTATCCTTTATCTAGGATGGTGCGTTTATTCTATAGTTCCACCACATGGTTACAAATCTGAAAGTTCCCATGTTACTCCTTCATTTTTACTCCCATCTATTATAGCCCTAACACGTGTACACTCTCCAGCACTTTCAGAACAGGATTCACGCTTCACGCAGTTCCAGGCCGGATTCACCTAGTCCGTCACCCGTGCTGTCTGTCACTCCTCATATCTGTACGCAGACTGTCATAACAGTACAGAATGGATCGCATTTTTTGATATTGTGCATCATTATTATTTTTGTTTAAAAGCAATTTTGCTTCTGTATTCCACCAGTTGGAACCGTGGTTCCTGGGCTGACATCCTGTAGTCACCCTGTTAACAGTGGCAGGCCCCTTTTATATCCCACAGCTCTCATTTAATTTAATTGTCCCACAGAATTGGGGAAAGGTGGGGAGGGGTAATCTCTCATTGTTCTACTGTTCCATTAGACTGCATATTTGTCTTTCAAGTTGTGCAGACTAGACCGAAAAAAATGAACTGGAGTGTAAGTTGGTATGCATTGAAAATAGGAGCATGTTCACATTGGCACCATTAAACAGACAAAACTTAAGACAAATACAAAAGGAACATATACCCCGCTGTAAGTAAATAAGTAAAAGCAAGAGTCCGTATAAAGAAATAAGGTACTTAGTAAACATAGTTTAAAAAAAAAAAAAGCATAAAAGCCATCCCACCAGTGTCAAGGTGTACCCAAATTCAGGATGGTCCTAACCTCTAGAATTAAAACCTTACCATGTGTCAATGTGACACCAATGTGAATAAAGGCTGATCAGGACTTGATCCCAAACATGAGTACCCAGCAAGATGGAAAACTATATAAATGTAATGTCCAGCTCAAAGAAAGGTAGGCCACATCCTTATCTGCACTAACTGCGGAAATCTGAAACTGGACCGAAAAAAAGAACTGGTCTTAAACACTAACCACAAAATGGCATTGTGCTCACTGCGCAAACTCATGGCTCTATCAAAACGGGATTTATCAGACTAGTTTCCTTATATCAAGGTTTGCTTTTTTTTTGTTAAAGGCTTGTCTCCTGTCTGTTAACGGGTAAAATTGCAAAGCATTTGTAAAAAAAAACAGCAACTGTGCAATTTACTTGTTATTAAAGCCATAGTGATTTTTTATTTTATTGTTTATGACTCACTGCCTCAGTTACTGGCCACCAAGTAACAGCAATGTCTGAACTTGCCCAGTGCTTACAAGCACTTTCCAACAGAGCTTGTAAGCGCTGCTCTGAGGCCAGTGAGAATCACTAAAGCACACAAAGTGGAAATATTGTTACAGGAGGAGCTTTAGTAATCTAGGAGGAGGAGCCTGTACTTGGTTTGCACAGTCATTCTGTGCTGACAGCTTCACTTTAATTGTCTGTCTCCAAGGTACTTTCTATGTGACCAAGATAAGAAGTGGCTCATTTGT
The DNA here is from genome assembly GCF_051348905.1 of Ranitomeya variabilis. Classification (NCBI taxonomy): domain Eukaryota; kingdom Metazoa; phylum Chordata; class Amphibia; order Anura; family Dendrobatidae; genus Ranitomeya; species Ranitomeya variabilis. Next base: position 72,543,447 of record NC_135236.1, read on the forward strand.
TACTGATAATGATAGTAAGTCTTGCACCTTCACAGAAATCTTCTAATAGTTGAAAATATCTTTGGCTTGCAAATAGAGATGAGAAAAAAAGATTTGCAGGACCCTGGTCCAGCGGCCACGTCAGTAGTCCATGATCGCCAGATCAGAGCCCTGCAAACCACCTTTTACCTACTGGTTTCCCAAGCTCCACTCTTGATTCAAAGGTATGGGATGCTGGGAAGCAGCAGAGGAATTAGAAGAGGTGAGTATTTATTTATTTTTACTATGGGGCTCATCATAATGCATGGTGGACTATGTGGGGCCCATCATACTGCGTGGAGGACTATGAGGGGACCATCATACTGCATGGAGGACTATGCCTAGCCCATCATACTGCATGGAGGACCATGCCTAGCCCATCATACTGCATGGAGGACCATGCGTGGCCCATCATACTGCATGGAGGACCATGCGTGGCCCATCATACTGCATGGAGGACCATGCGTGGCCCATCATACTGCATGGAGGACCATGCGTGGCCCATCATACTGCATGGAGGACCATGCGTGGCCCATCATACTGCATGGAGGACCATGCGTGGCCCATCATACTGCATGGTGGACCATGCGTGGCCCATCATACTGCATGGAGGACCATGCGTGGCCCATCATACTGCATGGAGGACCATGCGTGGCCCATCATACTGCATGGAGGACCATGCGTGGCCCATCATACTGCATGGAGGACCATGCGTGGCCCATCATACTGCATGGAGGACCATGCGTGGCCCATCATACTGCATGGAGGACCATGCGTGGCCCATCATACTGCATGGAGGACCATGCGTGGCCCATCATACTGCATGGAGGACCATGCGTGGCCCATCATACTGCATGGAGGACCAAGCGTGGCCCATCATACTGCATGGAGGACCATGCGTGGCCCATCATACTGCATGGAGGACTATACGTGGCCCATCATACTGCATGGAGGACTATGCGTGGCCCATCATTCTGCATGGAGGACTATGCGTGGTCCATCATTCTGCATGGCGGACTATGCGTGGCCCATCATTCTGCATGGCGGACTATGCGTGGCCCATCATACTGCATGGAGGACTATGCGTGGCCCATCATACTGCATGGATGACTATGCGTGGCTCATCATACTGCATGGCAGACTATGCGTGGCCCATCATTCTGCATGGAGGACTATGCGTAGCCCATCATTCTGCATGGAGGACTATGCGTGGCCCATCATACTGCATGGAGGACTATGCGTGGCCCATCATACTGCATGGAGGACTATGCGTGGCCCATCATACTGCATGGAGCACTATGCGTGGCCCATCATACTGCATGGAGCACTATGCGTGGCCCATCATACTGCATGGAGCACTATGCGTGGCCCATCATTCTGCATGGCGGACTATGCGTGACCCATCATTCTGCATGGCGAACTATGTAGGGCCCATCATTCTGCATGGAGGACTATGCGTGGCTCATCATACTGCATGGAGGACTATGCGTGGCCCATCATACTGCATGGAGGACTATGCGTGGCCCATCATTCTGCATGGAGGACTATGCGTGGCCCATCATTCTGCATGGTGGACTATGCGTGGCCCATCATACTGCATGGAGGACTATGCGTGGCCCATCATACTGCATGGAGGACTATGCGTGGCCCATCATACTGCATGGAGCACTATGCGTGGCCCATCATACTGCATAGCTGACTATGCGTGGCCCATCATTCTGCATGGCGGACTATGCAGGGCCCATCATTCTGCATGGAGGACTATGCGTGGCTCATCATACTGCATGGAGGACTATACGTGGCCCATCATACTGCATGGCAGACTATGCGTGGCCCATCATACTGCATGGCGGACTATGCGGGGCCCATCATTCTGCATGGCGGACTATGCGGGGCCCTTCATTCTGCATGGCGGACTATGTGGGGCCCATCATACTGCATGGCGGACTATGCAGGCCCATCATACTGCATGGCGGATTATGCGGGACCATCATACTGCATGGAGGACTATGCGTGGCCCATCATACTGCACGGCGGACTATGTGTGATCCATTATACTGTATGGAGGACTATACAGAGCCCATCATACCATATGAAGGACAATGCAGGGACCATTAAACTGTATGGAGGACTATACAGTGCCCATCATACCATATGAAGGACAATGCAGGGACCATTATACTGTATGGAGTTCTATGTGGGACCCATTATACTGTATGGAGTACTATGCGGGACCCATTATACTGTATGGAGGAATATGTGGGACCATTATACTGTATGGAGGATTATGTAGAGCCCATTATACTATGTGAAGTGCTATGTGGGGACCATTATACTATATGGAGGACTATGTGGGGACCATCGTACTATTTGCAGGACTATGTGGGGGACATTATACTATTTGGTATTCTGTATACTGGTTTGCTCTTCTGTGACCGCACCGAATATTATGTTTTCTTTTTTTAGGGACGGGCAATTAGAACTTCTGCTATGGTGCCCCATGATATTGTGCCCATCTGGCTAATTAAAATTGGAGCAGGGAAGGCCAGCATGGAAGAGGAAGAGGTTTGCAATGCTCTAGTGCTCACTGACTATTTACGTGACCGCTGCCTGCAAATCTCATCTCTGCTTGGAAACATTGGAAAAACACTCGATACGCACCGGACGAGGGCGGTTTGTCCAGAACATCAGATCCCACCGCTTGCTTCTCTTTAAAAACAAGAGGGAAATTCGATAGCGTGTCATCTGTCTGGGTTTCAGTGTTGCAAAATCCAATTTTTGTAATTTCCACATCCTGGAACATTTCTTCCTCAGCATATAGTCTTCCATTACTGAAGCTGGTGGGATAGACCTGAAGAAGATCCTCTTCTACCTTTATTCTTTGGATAGTTATGGTAGTTGGAAGTTCTATCAAAGAATGTTGGAGGCTCTGGTTTTCCGCATCTATTTGTATGTTTTCTCTTCTCACATATTTTTTCTTCAAATTTTCTTCAATGACATTTTCTCCTTCTTTGACATTTGGGAAAATAGAGGGAACGGCATGACAACTCAAAGATTTTCCACGATGGTTGACATTGATGATGTATGATTCCGGGGTAAAGTGGAGCGAGCACAGACGATATTTGTTCTGTTTGTTCCCATCCAATATCTTCTGGGCCAGAGCATTTAGATCTTTAAAGATCTGTCCGGTCTGTTGGAGCCATACTGTTATTCTTGAAATATTCTTAGGGAAGGGGTGCAAAATTATCTGCTCACTTTGGCCCTTTCTTCCAGTGTTGCTATTACATTGGTTTACCAAACAGCTAGGCATGATTCTGCCCCCCAAAATTGTCCTGTATGTAAGAGAGAAAAAAAATAAATGAGATTTTCCCTACTCTCCTCAACACTGAAATTGCAACACCAAAAAGTACAAGTCGAAATGATGGAAATCACAGGATAGATACCCGTAATATGTCTGTGTAAATAATGAAAGCATGGAAACAAAATTTTCAAAACATCTGAATTTATTCAGTATGGAATATCAGCCATGTTCAGAAAAACCCGCACTTATACGTCTTGGCAGTTAGCAATGAGGTTATTAACAGTTGTCTAAAGAATGTTCTTCCGCACTGAACGTACTTGTACAAATCATCAAGATCTGCTGCTGACAGCTCCTTTTGACGTCCCAGATGGGCTTGATGGGAGACAAGTCTGGAGACACTACAGGCTATGGTAGCATGTTTAGGCCACAGAGGCTGCTCACAGTAGCACCAGTAACATGCTGACTGAAGTTGTGTTGAAAAAGGGCTTCTATGGATCGGTTTAATAAAAGTACCAAGATTGAGGAGCACCAAGCTTTGATGGGGGCCGTCGATAGGCCCTCAGCTGACATGGCAAGGGGACGATGGGTGCCAGAACAATTGCTTAATTAAATCTTAAATCTTGATGTTAAAGACGGACTAGGGGAGATTGAAGTACGGCAGTGCGCATGTGCCGGCGCTCATTGACCTTTCCCAGCGCATGCGCACTGCAGTACTTTGCTCTGCCCTCCCTCGTCAGAGCAGTGAAGTACGCCTGCCCAGGAGATTGATGCCGGGGAGACTGTGCGGATGACATAGGGTTGCGTCATCCACACGTAGCATGAAAGGGGACGGCATCTCAAAAAGATGGGAGGCGCCGAACCAAGACCAACAACACCCTTCGCCCTTCGGACCGACCCACAGGTGAGTATAATAAAAGGTCTTTTTCTTGTCTTGCCGGGGGCAGACATACAGCATTATAGGACGTTGTATATCAGTCCTGAAAGGTGATGACCGGATCACATATCGATCAATCCCGGTGACAGGTTCTCTTTAATAAGCAGTTAAAAACTGCTGATGTCGACATTTTATGGCTATGTAAGTAGCACGAAAACCGACAGCATGTAAGAAGCTTACAAGTCGCAGCCAATTTACGATGTTAAAAAGGTTTTTGTTGAATAAGTCATCCAACCCTCGAACAGTTCGTTCACGTTGCAGGAATGATCCTGATGTATTCTATTTGTGGATATTTTACGATACCCAGACACAGGACAAATATATGTGACTGTGCGTAACGCTTACCATGTATATTTCGGGGTTAAACTGGGCGACCAGGAAAAACATTGGCACCACATAACGAGTGCAGGACATGTGCTGAAAACCTGAGATAGTAGAATAAGGGTCAGAAAAAAAGTCTCAGCTTTGGAGTTCTGTCATGATCTCAATGGCAAGAGATCATAGCATCAGCATATAAAGGAACTAGCTCTTGGAAGATGGGAACTGAGCTGACCATGAACTAAACCTAACGCACAACTAGCAGTGGCCGGGTAGCATGCCTACGTTGATTCTAGATGCCCAGCACCAGCCGGAGGACTAAATAATGCTAGCAGAGGAAAATATTAGTCCTAGCTCACCTCTAGAGAAATACCCCGAAAGGAGACAGAGGCCCCCCACATGTATTGGCGGTGAATTAAGATGAAATAACAAACGTAGTATGAAAATAGGTTTAGCAAATTTGAGGTCCACTTACTACATAGCAGAAGACAGAAAGGACACTTTCATGGTCAGCTGAAAACCCTATCAAAACACCATCCAGAAATTACTTTAAAACTCTGGCATTAACTCATAACACCAGAGTGGCAATTCCTGTTCACAAGAGCTTTCCAGACACAGTAACGAAACTACAGCTGTGAACTGGAACAAAAATGCAAAAACAAACATGGACAAGAGTCCAACTTATCTAGTAGTTGTCTAGGAGCAGGAACAAGCACAGAGAGGCTTCTGATAACATTGTTGACCGGCAAGCAACTAACAGAGCAGCAAGGTTATATAGCGACTCCCACATCTTGATGGGAACAGGTGAACAGAGAAGATGAAGACACCAGTTCAATTCCACCAGTAGCCACCGGGGGAGCCCAGAATCCAAATTCACAACAGTACCCCCCCCTCAAGGAGGGGGCACCGAACCCTCACCAGAACCACCAGGGCGATCAGGATGGGCCCTATGAAAGGCACGAACCAGATCAGAGGCATGAACATCAGATGCATTCACCCAAGAATTATCCTCCTGGCCGTATCCCTTCCACTTGACCAGATACTGGAGTCTCCGTCTGGAAACACGAGAGTCTAAGATTTTCTCCACAACGTACTCCAACTCACCCTCAACCAACACCGGAGCAGGAGGCTCAACGGAAGGCACAACCGGTACCTCATACCTGCGCAATAATGACCGATGAAAAACGTTATGAATAGAAAAGGATGCAGGGAGGTCCAAACGGAAGGAAACAGGGTTAAAAATCTCCAATATCTTATACGGGCCGATGAACCGAGGCTTAAACTTAGGAGAAGAGACCCTCATAGGGACAAAACGAGAAGACAACCACACCAAATCCCCAACACAAAGCCGAGGACCAACACGACGGTGGCGGTTGGCAAAAAGCTGAGTCTTCTCCTGGGACAACCTCAAATTGTCCACCACCTGCCCCCAGATCTGATGCAATCTCTCCACCACAGCATCCACTCCAGGACAATCCGAAGATTCCACCTGACCAGAGGAAAATCGAGGATGAAACCCCGAATTACAGAAAAACGGGGACACCAAAGTGGCAGAGCTGGCCCGATTATTGAGAGCGAACTCCGCCAATGGCAAAAAAGCAACCCAATCATCCTGGTCAGCAGACACAAAACACCTCAGATATGTCTCCAGGGTCTGATTAATCCGCTCGGTCTGGCCATTCGTCTGAGGATGGAAAGCGGACGAAAAAGATAAATCTATGCCCATCCTAGCACAGAATGCCCGCCAAAATCTAGACACGAATTGGGTCCCTCTGTCAGAAACGATATTCTCAGGAATACCATGCAAACGAACAACATTTTGAAAAAACAGAGGAACCAACTCGGAAGAAGAAGGCAACTTGGGCAGAGGAACCAAATGGACCATCTTAGAGAAACGGTCACACACCACCCAGATGACAGACATCTTCTGAGAAACAGGCAGATCTGAAATAAAATCCATCGAGATGTGCGTCCAAGGCCTCTTAGGAATAGGCAAGGGCAATAACAATCCACTAGCCCGAGAACAACAAGGCTTGGCCCGAGCACAAACGTCACAAGACTGCACAAAGCCTCGCACATCTCGTGACAGGGAAGGCCACCAGAAGGACCTTGCCACCAAATCCCTGGTACCAAAAATGCCAGGATGACCTGCCAACGCAGAAGAATGAACCTCAGAGATGACTCTACTGGTCCAATCATCAGGAACAAATAGTTTATCAGGTGGGCAACGATCAGGTCTATCCGCCTGAAACTCCTGCAAGGCCCGCCGCAGGTCTGGAGAAACGGCTGACAATACCACTCCATCCTTAAGGATACCTGTGGGCTCAGAGTTACCAGGCGAGTCAGGCTCAAAACTCCTAGAAAGGGCATCCGCCTTAACATTCTTAGAACCCGGTAGGTATGACACCACAAAATTAAACCGAGAGAAAAATAATGACCAGCGCGCCTGTCTAGGATTCAGGCGCCTGGCGGTCTCAAGATAAATCAAATTTTTGTGGTCAGTCAATACCACCACCTGATGTCTGGCCCCCTCAAGCCAATGGCGCCACTCCTCAAAAGCCCACTTCATGGCCAAAAGCTCCCGATTCCCAACATCATAATTCCGCTCAGCGGGCGAAAATTTACGGGAAAAGAAGGCACAAGGCCTCATCACGGAGCAGTCAGAACTTTTCTGCGACAACACTGCCCCAGCTCCGATCTCAGAAGCGTCGACCTCAACCTGAAAAGGTAGAGCAACATCAGGCTGACGCAACACAGGGGCAGAGGAAAAACGGCGCTTGAGCTCCCGAAAGGCCTCCACAGCATCAGGGGACCAATCGGCAACATCAGCACCCTTCTTAGTCAAATCGGTCAATGGCTTAGCAATATCCGAAAAACCAGCAATAAATCGACGATAAAAGTTAGCAAAGCCCAAAAATTTCTGAAGACTCTTAAGAGAAGAGGGCTGCGTCCAATCACAAATAGCTTGTACCTTGACAGGATCCATTTCAATGGAAGAGGGGGAAAAAATATATCCCAAAAAGGAAATCCTCTGTACCCCAAAAACACACTTAGAACCCTTCACACACAAAGAATTAGACCGCAAAACCTGAAAAACCCTCTTGACTTGCTGGACATGAGAGTCCCAGTCATCCGAAAAAATCAGAATATCATCCAGATACACAATCATAAATTTATCCAAATAATCGCGAAAAATATCATGCATAAAGGACTGGAAAACTGACGGAGCATTTGAAAGACCAAAAGGCATCACTAAATACTCAAAATGGCCCTCGGGCGTATTAAATGCGGTTTTCCACTCATCCCCCTGCCTGATTCGCACCAAATTATACGCCCCACGAAGGTCAATCTTAGAGAACCACTTGGCCCCCTTTATGCGAGCAAACAAATCAGTCAGCAACGGCAATGGGTATTGATATTTAACAGTGATTTTATTCAAAAGCCGATAATCAATACATGGTCTCAAAGAGCCGTCTTTTTTTGACACAAAGAAAAAACCGGCTCCTAAGGGAGATGACGATGGACGAATATGTCCCTTTTCCAAGGACTCCTTTATATATTCTCGCATAGCAGCATGTTCAGGCACAGACAGATTAAATAAACGACCCTTTGGGTATTTACTACCCGGGATTAAATCTATGGCACAATCGCACTCTCGGTGCGGAGGTAACGAACCAAGCTTGGATTCTTCAAAGACGTCACGATAGTCAGACAGGAATTCAGGAATTTCAGAGGGAATAGATGATGAAATGGAAACCACAGGTACATCCCCATGAGCCCCCTTACATCCCCAGCTCAACACAGACATAGCTCTCCAGTCGAGGACTGGGTTGTGAGATTGCAGCCAAGGCAATCCTAGCACCAAATCATCATGTAGATTACACAGCACCAGAAAGCGAATAATCTCCTGGTGATCCGGATTAATACGCATAGTTACTTGTGTCCAGTATTGTGGTTTATTATTAGCCAATGGGGTGGAGTCAATCCCCTTCAGAGGAATAGGAGTCTCCAAAGGCTCTAAATCATACCCACAGCGTTTGGCAAAGGACCAAGCCATAAGACTCAACGCGGCGCCAGAGTCGACATAGGCGTCCGTGGTAATAGATGACAAAGAGCAAATCAGGGTCACAGATAGAATAAACTTAGACGGTAAGGTGCAAATGGAAACAGATTTACCAAGCTTTTTAGTGCGCTTAGAGCATGCTGATATAACATGAGTAGAATCACCACAATAGAAACACAACCCATTTTTCCGTCTAAAATTCTGCCGCTCGCTTCGGGACAGAATTCTATCACACTGCATACTCTCTGGCGATTTCTCAGTGGACACCGCCAGATGGTGCACTGGTTTGCGCTCCCGCAAACGCCTATCGATCTGAATAGCCATTGTCATGGACTCATTCAGACCCGCAGGCACAGGGAACCCCACCATAACATCCTTAATGGCATCAGAGAGACCCTCTCTGAAAGTCGCCGCCAGGGCGCACTCATTCCACTGAGTAAGCACAGACCATTTACGGAATCTTTGGCAGTAAATTTCCGCTTCATCTTGCCCCTGAGATAGGGACATCAAAGTTTTTTCTGCCTGAAGCTCCAAATGAGGTTCGTCATAAAGCAACCCCAAGGCCAGAAAAAACGCATCCACATTGAGCAACGCAGGATCCCCTGGTGTCAATGAAAAAGCCCAGTCTTGAGGGTCGCCCCGGAGCAAGGAAATCACAATCCTGACCTGCTGTGCAGGGTCTCCGGCAGAGCGAGATTTCAGGGACAAAAATAATTTGCAATTATTTCGAAAATTCTGAAACCCAGATCTATTCCCCGAGAAAAATTCCGGCAAAGGAATTCTCGGCTCAGATACAGGTGCATGACAAACAAAATCTTGCAAATTTTGTACCTTCGTGGCGAGATTATCCAAACCTGCAGTTACACTCTGAAGATCCATTACAAACAGGTGGACACAGAACCATTCAAAGATTAGAAGGAGAGAAAAAAAAAAAAAAATTTCAGCAGACTACTTATTTCTCTCCTTTCTCAGCCAAGGATTTTAACCCTTTAGTGGGCCGGTCAAACTGTCATGATCTCAATGGCAAGAGATCATAGCATCAGCATATAAAGGAACTAGCTCTTGGAAGATGGGAACTGAGCTGACCATGAACTAAACCTAACGCACAACTAGCAGTGGCCGGGTAGCATGCCTACGTTGATTCTAGATGCCCAGCACCAGCCGGAGGACTAAATAATGCTAGCAGAGGAAAATATTAGTCCTAGCTCACCTCTAGAGAAATACCCCGAAAGGAGACAGAGGCCCCCCACATGTATTGGCGGTGAATTAAGATGAAATAACAAACGTAGTATGAAAATAGGTTTAGCAAATTTGAGGTCCACTTACTACATAGCAGAAGACAGAAAGGACACTTTCATGGTCAGCTGAAAACCCTATCAAAACACCATCCAGAAATTACTTTAAAACTCTGGCATTAACTCATAACACCAGAGTGGCAATTCCTGTTCACAAGAGCTTTCCAGACACAGTAACGAAACTACAGCTGTGAACTGGAACAAAAATGCAAAAACAAACATGGACAAGAGTCCAACTTATCTAGTAGTTGTCTAGGAGCAGGAACAAGCACAGAGAGGCTTCTGATAACATTGTTGACCGGCAAGCAACTAACAGAGCAGCAAGGTTATATAGCGACTCCCACATCTTGATGGGAACAGGTGAACAGAGAAGATGAAGACACCAGTTCAATTCCACCAGTAGCCACCGGGGGAGCCCAGAATCCAAATTCACAACAGAGTTCCAATGGTGGCGAGAGCCTCAAAACCATATATATTACAGGCAAGAACACAAAGACAAAATCTTTCACCCAGTACACAACTCTCCCCTCAGTTCTAAGACCGCTTGCTCACGACACCACAGGATCACAGGTCAGATGGCGTCCACAGTGCCTCCATCTGCCTCATTATAATGATTCTTCCGTCGGGGGTTCTGTCTGAATCATGCATTTCAGAAATTTACACGGAAACCTGGCACAATAACATCACTAAAAAGCTCCGGCAAGTGTCCAGGGTTGAGGAGAAGGCGTTGGAAGAAAACACACTCGCAAGACGACTTCCCTGCATTCAAACAGGCAACACTCGCTTTCAAATCTGCTCTCACCTCTGCTAAACAGGCCTACTTCACAACCCTCGTAGCTTCCCTATCCTACAACCCCAGTTATTCAAAACCTTTAACTCCCTCCTCCGCCCCCCACTGCCCCCTCCAACCTCCCTCATCCCTGCTGAGGACTTTGCCACACACTTTAAAAATAAGATTGGGCAAATCTTCATTGTTCAACCACCACAATCCCTTTGCATACCAGACCAATGCCCAAACCCCCATAACCTCCCTATCCAACATCACTGAAGGGGGGCTTAATTGTCTCCTCTCCAAATCGCACCTCACCACCTGTGCGCTCGACCCCATCCCACCTCCTCCCCAACCTCACCGTGCTCTTATCCCATCCCTAACCCACCTCTTCAACCTATCACTAACTTCTGGCACCTTCCTTTCGGCTTTCAAACATGCCACAATTACGCATATCCTTAAAAAGCCAACCCTTCATCCAACTGCTATCGCACAATATCGCTGCTCCCATTCGCTTCCAAACTCCTGGAGAAGCACGTCCACGCTGAACTTTCCTCCCACCTCTCATCTAACTTGCTCTTTGACAATCTACAATCTGGTTTCCACCACCATCACTCAACTGAGACAGCCCTGACCAAAATTACTAATGACCTACTTACAGCCAAAGCTAACGGACAATACTCTATACTCCTCCTTCTAGACCTGTCCTCTGCTTTCGACAGAGTTGACCACTGCCTCCTACTGCAGATCCTCTCCTCCTTTAGCATCAAAGACCTCGCCCTATCTTGGATCTCCTCATACCTTTCCAACCGCACATTCAGCGTCTCCCACACTATCTCCTCATCCCACCCTCTCTCTGTTGGAGTCCCCCAAGGCTCTGTTTTAGGACCCTTACTCTTCTCAATCTATACACTTGGCCTGGGACAACTCATAAAGTTCCATGGATTCCAGTACCACCTGTATGCTGATGACACTCAGATCTACCTCTCTCGCCCAGACGTCACCTCTCTGCTGTCCACAATCTCAGAGTGTCTCTCAGCCATATCCTCCTTCTTCTCCTCTCGCTTCCTCAAACTCAATATGGACAAATCTGAACTCATCATCTTTCCACCATCTCATAGATCTTACCTGACCTATCTATCGCAATTAACGACATCACGCTTTCTCCTGTACCGGAAGTCCGCTGCCTCGGAGTAACCCTTGACTCTGCCCTGTCCTTCAAACCGCACATCCAAGCTCTTTCCACCTCCTGTCGCCTCCAGCTCAAAAATATCTCAAGAATATGTCCTCTCCTCAATCTATTAAAATGGTTATGCATGCCCTCATCATCTCCCACTTCGACTACTGCAACATCCTTTTCTGTGGCCTCCCTGCTAACACTCTTGCACCTCTCCAGTCCATCCTTAACTCTGCTGCCTAATTTATCTCTCTCCTCGCTACTCCTCTGCTTCCCCCCTCTGCAAATCTCTTTACTGGCTCCCATTCCCTCAGTGTATCCAGTTCAAATTACTAATACTAACCTAGAAAGCCATCCATAACCTGTCTCCTCCATATATCTCTGAACTAATCTCTCGATATCTTCCTTCACGTAATCTCCGGTCCTCCCAAGACCTCCCTCTTGCCTCCACACTTATTCGCTCCTCAGCCAACCGCCTCCAAGACTTCTCCCTAATATCCCCCATCCCCTGGAATTCTTTGCCCCCAACACGTCCGACTATCAACCACATTCGGATCCTTCAGACAAAACCAGAAAACCCACCTCTTCAGGAAAGTTTACAGCCTGTACTGACCGCGCTGCCTCCTCACCACTACCGGAGCTACCGCCTCACCAACACCGGAGCTCCTGCAACCCTCGACCTACTGTCTCCTTCCCCACCATCCTTTAGAATGTAAGCCCGCAAAGGCAGGGTCCTCGCCCCTCTGTATCAGTCAGTCATTGTTAGTTTACTGTAAGTGATATCTGTAATTTGTATGTAACCCCTTCTCATGTACAGCACCATGGAATCAATGGTGCTATATAAATAAATAATAAACTCCAGTGTAAGCGCTCAGCGTAGAGCGAAGGTTAAATGTGTGCCAAGCCTTACTGCAATCTTTGGGAGGCAGAATGGACAAATCAACAGCAGGTGAAGAATTGGTATTTATTTATTTTTTACGCCGTTCCTCGTGCAGTGTTAAGTGATTAGGCGACTTTATTCTTCGGGTCGGTGCCATTACAGCAATACCAGATTTATAGCGGGTTTTATGTTGGGCTGCTGTCACGCACTAAAAGACACCTTTTTTTGCATCACCGTATATTGAGAGCTATAATTTTCCAGATTTTGGCCAACAAAGTAATGTGACGTGTCACGATAATGTGAATATGCCATATTGTGAGCTTAGTTCTAGAAGGTACCATGGCACAGACACACACGCTGCAGATTCAAACTTCCTTCTTTTCTCTGCTGCAGCCCAGTGGAATTCAAGCCCCTCGTTCCCCCCTCCCTTTCCCAAGAATGTCTTTGTTTGGTGAAACCAAAATGTAAAGAAGAGAGTAGTGCATGTCATAACTCAGCCCACTCAGCGATGTCACAACGAGAGGGCATATCTTAACCCTGCTGAGTTGTGAGTGTATGTAGTGATGGGCAGTCCAGCTCATTTTGGTGATCCAGCTCTCATGGCTCCGCTCACCGCAGAAACTGTGCCCATTTGCTAGGAACCAATTAAATTGAAGAGTGGGTGGAGTTTTGCTCAGGTGGGCAGAGTTACGCCTGCTGAAGTCCTGGATTTTACGCCCTGTGAGAGCCATTCAGGGATTTTAGTGGCTCTCACTGGGGTGCCGGCTCCCATCGTTCACAGCAGGGAGCTGGCTCTTTGTGTCGGATAGTTCCCGAATGGCACATCGCTAGACAGCTATCCTAACAGCTAACCTAAGTTAACCTAATGCTAACAGCTGTCCTCATGCATCTAGATATATATGGTCGTCCTTCTCCTCCTCAGCCCACAGCCAGTCATGAGATAAAATGACATAACGACATGTAAGTGTTCTTTTCAATTTTAGTCCCTGTTTATTTGTAATTGCAATGTACACATGATTTTGTCTTCTTTATAATATCTTTTTATACTTTGTAAACACTGCCTAACTGTTTTTGGAGTAAAATATAAGATTACTAGCTTGTCTCTCCATGCTCTAAACGAACTGTCGCGTCCTCTGAAGTGAATTACGCCACTGATTTAGGTTGGCTCCGGACTCGTTAATCGAAGCTGGTGGCAGCATATTTTGTTCTGCGCGTTTGGGAGGCTTGGTAGCGACGGCGGCATTGATAATTATTGTTCCTGCCAGTGTGGGAGTAGCTATACAACCCTCGCTGTAGCATGCCCAATAGCCAGTACATAGCAGGCAGCCTTTCTGGCGACTAAGTATCCTAGGTGCAGTACCTCGACTGACCTGAGGGTAAGGGGGGCGCCAGAGAGCTGCAAGTTCCAAACCGGAACTGGGAAGCGGTATATAGATAAATCCCCTTCAGAAGGAACCAGGGGCAACCAAACAACCCCGGTACGTGACAAATTGGTGTGAGTGATGGGGATGATAAAGGTATCTTCCCCGTGAACCGTGACACATTGGTGGGATCTGTGACATTTTGTTGGCAGCACGGTGGGATCCGTGACATGAGGACTTGTTTTTTTGCAGGACGAATTGACGTGTTATTGGTACAATTTTTGTGCACATTCCTTGTTTTGATTGCTTTCTATTTCGATTTTTGGGAGGCAGAATGAACAAAAACCAGCAATTCAGGAACTGTTTTTCTTTAATGCGGTTCCACGTATGGTAAAATTGTAAAATTACAGCGATATCACATTTATATCATTTTTTTGGTTACACAATAAAAACAATTTTATAGAAAAAAATTATTATTTTGGCATCGCTTTATTCTGAGATCTATAACTTTCTTATTTTATTATTTTATATAACTTTTTTGTTTTTCCTCTGACGGAGCTGTATGGCGCCTTGTTTTTTGCGGGATAAGATGACGTTTTCAGCAGTACCATGCTTATTTACCTTCGTCTTGTTGATCGCATTTTATTCCACTTTTTTTGGCGATATGATGATAAGGCATTGTTTTTTGTTTTTTTTCTGGGTGTTCACTGAACGGGTTAACTAGTATGACAGTTTTATAGGTCAGGTCGTTTTGAATGCGGCGATACCAAAAATGTGACTTTTATTGTTTATTTTTTTACATAGATGTGTATTTATATTTATTCATATAATTTTTGTTAGTTTGTGATTGTAAAAATATTTGTATTCCTTTTTTTTTCCGTAGTCCCTCTATGAGACTTTAACTGTTATTACTCTGATCACTGGTATAATGTATTGCAGACATGGTCAGGTCACCGTAGCTGGCAAACCTGGAAGCCGTCATGTGACTTCACGTTTTTGTGACAACGATCTGCAACCTGCAGTTATGTCGCGGTGTGCCATTCGCATGGGACAGGGAGCCCCCCTCCCTCCTAAATCGCGACACTTAGGAAGTTAAACAGTTTGGGGCGGCATGGAGCTCAGCTAGCACTTACGAGCAGCAATCATGCGGGCACAGCTCCTGAGCCTGCGCAATCGCTGTGATGTAACTGTAAGTAACTTTGCGGGGACCCCTTCCCGACCCTGATGTAAACTTGCGCCAAATATCTTGAAGGGGATAAAACCATTAAACAAACATTTCTCATTTGTGAAAACTTTTACTGCACTGCAGATCTTCTTACTTTGCATCTGGATTCCGGACACTTCATATGGGTAAAAATCAGCAAAAATACTTCGGGCAGCAGAATTTTTTATTTTTTTTCAAATGTAAATCATAGTTATTATACTTTGCTTCATTTTTTTTTTAACATTTTCAAGATCTCTGCTTCCTACAAATGAATGAGAACCTACTGGTGACGTCCGCAGGGGTCCATCCCACCTATATAGGGTCCATCCCACCTATATAGGGTCCACCCCACCTGTATAGGGTCCATCCCACCTGTATAGGGTCCATCCCACCTGTATAGGGTCCATCCCACCTGTATAGTGTCCATCCCACCTGTATAGTGTCCATCCCACCTGTATAGGGCACATCCCACCTGTATAGGGTCCATCCCACCTGTATAGGGTCCATCCCACCTATATAGTGTCCATCCCACCTGTATAGGGCACATCCCACCTGTATAGGGCACATCCCACCTGTATAGGGTCCATCCCACCTGTATAGGGTCCATCCCACCTGTATAGGGTCCAATTCCACCTGTATAGGGCCCATCCCACCTGTATAGGGCCCATCCCACCTGTATAGGGCCCATCCCACCTGTATAGCGTCCATCCCACCTGTATAGGGTCCATCCCACCTGTATAGGGTCCATCCCACCTGTATAGGGTCCAATTCCACCTGTATAGGGCACATCCCACCTGTATAGGGTCCATCCCACCTGTATAGGGTCCATCCCACCTGTATAGTGTCCATCCCACCTGTATTTGTCCATCCCACCTGTATAGGGCCCATCCCACCTGTATAGGGCCCATCCCACCTGTATAGGGCCCATCCCACCTGTATAGTGTCCATCCCACCTGTATAGGGTCCAATTCCACCTGTATAGGGCCCATCCCACCTGTATAGGCTCCATCCCACCTGTATAGGGCCCATCCCACCTGTATAGGGCCCATCCCACCTGTATAGTGTCCATCCCACCTGTACAGTGTCCATCCCACCTATATAGTGTCCATCCCACCTGTATAGTAACCATCCCACCTGTATAGGGTCCATCCCACCTGTATAGCGTCCATCCCACCTATGTAGGGTCCATCCCACTTGTATAGTGTCCATCCCACCTGTATAGGGTCCATCCCACCTGTATAGGGTCCATCCCACCTGTATAGTGTCCATTCCACCTGTATAGGGTCCATCCCACCTGTATAGGGTCCATCCCACCTATATAGGTTCCATCCCACCTATATAGGGTCCATCCCACCTGTATAGGGTCCATCCCACCTGTATAGTGTCCATTCCACCTGTATAGGGTCCATCCCACCTGTATAGGGTCCATCCCACCTGTATAGGGTCCATCCCACCTGTATAGGGTCCATCCCACCTGTATAGCGTCCATCCCACCTATGTAGGGTCCATCCCACCTGTATAGGGTCCATCCCACCTGTATAGGGTCCATCCCACTTGTATAGCCAAACACGGACCCCAACATCACAGGTGACACAGTAAGAACATGACATCACACAGGCACACACATTACCTGCTTTCCCACTTGCACCTATAATCTTGATTCCTGGGACTTGTAGTCCTTCTACAGCGCAACTACAATACCCAGCAAGCACCGCACACCGCGGGTTATTCCCACCGAGTCCAGGTCACCGACACTGAGCTGCCACTGCCAATATTTGTTAGGTTCCTATAAATAAAATCCACATGAATAGGCCAGGATTGTCTCTGCAGGCTCAGTGAGAACTACAACTCCCATATTACAACAGAGGATACCTGCTTAACAAGGCATCTGGGAATTGTAGTCCAGCTGCCCTTTAGCGCAAATTCACTAGTATTAAAATAAAACTACCAATCCCAGAAAGCAACATTTAACAGAAGTGACGTAGAATAAGCGTTTAAAAGAACGTAGAGCATGCTGGGAGTGAAAGTCCCACTGCAGTATTGACCAATGAGAATGGCAGTTAACAGAACTACAACACGCGCGTGTACGCCTACCTGCTGACGTCATACGGCGCAGCATCCAATCAGAAGCCTGAGCTTGCGGGCTGCACCACGGAAGGGATTAGCGCTGGTGATGATGGCGGGGTGCGAGTATGGAATTCGCAGGCTGAATGTGTTGTGGGCGTGTCAGGGGAGTGGCAGTCTTTGTGAGCTGCAGCGCTGATTGGTTCATCAGGGCATCGAAGGCGGCGCATTTAGGACCGCGCTCTAGTCTGTTCCTGAGACAGGCTTGCACTATGGAAGGAGCACATTCGGGAGCGCGGATCCGTATTCTGCCTGTAGTGAGCTGTTGCCTTTTTTCCCAGCGGATCCGTATTCCCCTTATTACCCCATATCCCACCGCTACACAGGAGTGGGAAGAGAGTGGCCAAGTGCCAGAATAGGCGCATCTTCCAGATGTGCCTTTTCTGGGGTGGCTGGGGGCAGATGTTTGTAGCCAGGGGGGCCAATAACCATGGACCCTCTCCTGGCTATTAATATCTGCCCTCAGTCACTGGCTTTACCGCTCTGGCGGAGAAAATTGCGCGGGAGCCCACGCCAGTTTTTTCCGTGATTTAACCCTTTATTTTAACACAGCTCCCAAATTTTGCACAAACACACTACTAACATTATTAGAGAGGGATATGTTAAAAAATAAGGGATATCAAATGGTTTAATGTATGTAACCATGTCTCATATCCTGTCGGGTTTCATAAGGAGAGAGCAAAAGCCGGCAATTACTGGCTTTTAAGCTATCTAGCGCTGTATTAAATATAAATATATAGATACAATATATATGTGTGTGTGTATATATATATATATATGTGTGTGTGTCTCACTGATATAGATAGAGCTATAGATATATATATACGGTATATATATCTCTATGTATGTATTTTCACAAATATTTGGGGCCATGGATCCATTCTATGTCCATTTTGCAATCCAGCGAGAAAATCTCGCCGTACAGATGCCATTCGGGTGACACACGGATAATTTTTGGAGAAAAAATCGCATCCTCGCATTGAAGACGGATCACTGTTCAGGAACTTTTCAGCGTATTTCGGCCGTAAAAAACGGCCTATTTATTTATTTATTTTTTTACACGTTGTGTGTGACGCCGGCCTTACATGGTGGAACGCGCGTATTCAGGAGTGCGCTCAGTCAGTACGGACTCATGCGCCTGTGATATGTCAGCATCCCCGTCCTGCGCTATATACTGGGGTTCTTCTGTATACACTGGGTGTGTTGTACCTGCGCTATATACAGTAACGCCTGTAGCTCCGTGTTTTGCCACGCTCTTATCAAACAAGAAAAACAAGAAGCCATGTGACTGAAACATTTATTTTCACTATTCTAGAGATGGAGCCAGCAGACAGTCATGGCGTCCAGCAGCAGCAGCAGTTAAAGGTTAATATAGTAGCACTGTAAGGTAGCTCTTGTATTACTATATATAGGTAGGTACTTCCTGTATATTGGTAGGTCTGTAGCATTACTGTATATACGGTGTGTAGTCTATTAGTACGTTATATGGGTAGAATATTGAAGTACAGACCTCACATGAAGGGCGCTTTCAGAGTATCGTTATTGTCCCATGTATCACATTTGCATTTAACCCCTTAGTGAGTAGGCCTGTTTTGGCTTTAAAGGAGTACTCCGGAGAATAGAAGTTAGCCCCTATCCTTCAAATAGGGGCTAACTAGCAGATCTGTGCGGGTGTGGCCGCTCACACCCTCGCCAATCACCAGCACGTGGGCTCTGAGCGAGCGCAAGTACTGGCAGCCTGAATGGCATGCACTGTGCGTATGTGCGGCAAGTGCACCATTGATTCCTATGGGAGCCGTGGCCATCTTGCTTTTGACGCTTTCATAGGATTGAATGGATCGCTTGCCGCACATGCCCAGTGCTTGCTGTTCGCGCTGCCAATAATGGGGCCAGAGCCCCCGTGCTGACAATCGTTGCGGGTGTGAATGGGCAGACCCACACAAATCTGTTAACCCCTATCTTCCAAAGTAAGCCTTTAATGACCAAGGCAAATTTTGGAAATCTGGTATGTGTCACTTTAACATACAGTAACTCCGTAAAGAATTTGCACATTCAAGTAATTCTGACATTGTTTTTGTCACATATTGTACTTTATTCAGGTGGTAGAATTACATTTATACGATTTGTAGATTAGGGAGACGAAAAGCGCATATAGGGTCTTATCCTCAGATTAAGTGCGGTATTTTTAACGGAGCTGCTCACCTGATGGTGTAAAGCAAAAGCATGTGCGTATCGGCTGCTGCAGATCCACGGGCCACCCACTCGACCTTCTCAGAGACGTTGTACAGGATGATTCGTGGATTAAGTCCGTGCTGCCACAATAATTCAGATTCGAATGTAATGAAAACTCTGGTGGTTTATTCAACACGTTTCAAGGTCTAGCTGACTTCTTCATCAGGAAAATACCACAAAGACATGTCTAGGATCGAGTACCCTACAACTACAAGTGTTGGGCAGGGATCAAGCTTTCTTCATCCCCCCTTCCCCCTCTTTTTACCCCCCTCCACCCCCCTTTGCGTCGCCTCGTGCGCACATTTTGCAGCCGCTGAGCGTTGATTGGTGGCACAGTTCACGGATCAACACTCGTGCTCGCTTTTTTTCCCTCAGCCCCCTTTGCGCCAACTCCGTACGCACATCCCGGAGCCGCCAAACTTTAATAAGTGATGCAGTTCATTTATTAGAGCTCGTGCCAGCTGTTTCCCATTTTTCTTTTTCAACTTCCCCCTTGCACCACCCACGTGCGCACATCCATCAGCTGAAAAATTTTGAAGTGTTTTTTTCTTATCTTTTTCTTTTCAGAATATTTTTCACCAATCACTATCCCCACCACACATACACATCGTTACAAATAAAGTACACCCAAGCACCATATTCACAAAAAAAAATGTCCCGTTCGTCTCAACAGCACTATTCATTGGAGGAGGCATATGCTTTCCTTGCCTCCGACACTGATAGTGAGGGAGAGGATCCCACATTTCTTCTTCCTCCTCCTCATCTTCCTCCTCGGGTCCTGCGGAACCGCCACGCAGACGTCCCAGGACAGAAGACAAGGCAGCACCCACCATTCCAGATGAGTAACCAGCGCACCCCATTGCTGACCCTGTGTTGACCTCGCCCCCCCCCGAAATTAATGATCCACTGATCCCTGATTTTGTGGCAGAATCAGGAATCAAGTTTGATGACACCACCGGCCTCACAGAAATTGACTTTTTTAAAGTCTTTTTCTCTGAGGATTTTGTTAACCTCATGGTGGAGCAAACTAATTTGCACGCTCGTCAAGTTTTGGACCAAAACCCCAGTTCGTCATATTCTAACTGGTCTCCTGTAGACGCAGTTAAAATGATAAAGTTTTGGGGCCTGGTCCTCTACATGGGGATCCTTAAGAAGCCAGAAATTCGACAATATAGGAGTGTTGATATTTTATATAACGCTCCAGTGTTCCGAATGGTCATGGCCCGGATGCGTTTTGAGGCCATCCACAAAATCCTGCATTATACTGCTAATGCACAGTGTCCCCACAAGATGACCCCAACTTTGACTATCTGTTCAAAGTTCTGCCGGTCATCGCACACTTCAACAAAAAGTTTGCTGAATTGTATGTGCCCCAAAGGGACATCTGCGTGGATGAGTCCTTAGTCTATTTTCAGTGAAGGCTCAGATTCCGTTAGTACCTGCCCAGCAAGAGGGCCAGGTACGGAATCAAACTCTACAAACTGTGAGAGTACCTCAGGGCACACCCACAGCTTTAGAGTTTATGAAGAAAAGGACACCAGGATTGAACCCCCTGAGTGTCCTGTCCTGTCCTGGGAGTGAGTGGGAAAATTGTGTGAGATTTGGTGCACCCACTGCTGGATAAAGGTTATCACCTCTACACTGTTATCTTTTATACCAGAGTCCCACTTTACAAATCCCACTCTGCGCGAGGTACCGCAAAAATCTTTCTGGAAAAATCAGAGAGGCCTCGCGAAAACGCTACTTGGGCAGATGCTCAGAAGGGGTGATGGCAGAGCCCAATGTAGCAACCGCCTGCTGTGGTGGTCAAGTACAAGGACAGGAGGGATGTCCTCTTGACCACCATACATAGTGATGGCAGCGCCCTCAGCACTGTATGAGTTACCTCTACACAGGTCTGCAGACCGGACTGTGTATTGGGGTACCATAAAAACATGGGGGGGGCGTTGATCTCTGATTAACTCCTCCAACCGTACAGTGCTTTGAGAAAGGCCAAGGTGTGGTACAAAAAGCTGGCCGTGCATATCGTACAAATGGCAATGCTCAACGCTTTCCTGCTGTCATGATGTTCATGCCACACCGATACGTCGTACCTTCAGTTCTAGGACATAGTGGTTAAGGCCCTGATTTTTGGCACTCCGGAAGGAGCTGGCCACAGTACTTCCGAAACTGAAGGTCCTCGTATCGTACCAGGTCAGCATTTCCCGGAGGAGGTCACACAAACTTGAAAAAAAATGGTAAGGCTACTTTCACACTAGCGTTAACTGCATTCCGTCACAATGCGTCGTTTTGCCGAAAAATCGCATCCTGCAAAAGTGTTTGCAGGATGCGTTTTTTCACCATTGATTAACATTAAGCAACGCATTGTGACGGATTGCCACACGTCGCACCCGTCGTGCGACGGATGCGTCGTGCAGTGGCGGACCGTCGGGAGCAAAAAACGCTACATGTAACGTTTTTTGCTCACGACTGTCCGCTTTTTCCGACCGCGCATGCGCGGCCGGAACTCCGCCCCCACCTCCCCGCACTTCCCCGCACCTCACAATGGGGCAGCGGATGCGCTGGAAAAATGCATCCGCTGCCCCCGTTGTGCGGCGGAGACAACGCTAGCGTCGGGAACGTCGGCCCGACGCACAGCGACGGGCCGAGCCCGACGCTAGTGTGAAAGTAGGAAAACCAAAAAAGGAAAAGAGCACCAAAGGAACCAAGTAATAATAGAAAAATGTAATTTTTATTGATTAAAAGAGATAACAAATACTCATAAAAACACAGGAAATGACAGGGAACACACCAAAACAGGGTGGCAAGGTGGTCACTGACAGGCAAACAAATACCAATGGAAAGGTGAGCGCTAATCTTCTAATATCACGGACAAGCATGAAGAGGAGGCCAAAAGCCAAGATGACCACATAAATATATGCATAAATCACAACACCGTGTATCAAGCAATATACAATAATAAGTCACAAACTTGCCGGTATATGTGAAAAGGGTGCGCAACCAAATAATAAATATAAGTATTCAGAGTTTACCTGCAGGACCACGATGCCACCCACCCCAACGTGCGTTTCGGCTACGTGCCTTCTTCTGGGGGTATGGCATCATGGGAAAAGGTCAGCTTTTTGTAAAAATAAGCAGCCAATAGAAAGTGAAAGCAGCCCATATGTCGGCGCATGCGCAGTCGGACCGCATACCGCGGCCGGAGCGACGCCGAGGACGTCAAGCGAGGGAGAGGACCGCGTCATCACAGTACCGCCCACGCAAGATTTAGGCGATCATTTAGTAAGGAGCTATCTTCCACCAGCCTCTCCCTCCCCAATTTTTTCCAGTGGAATTAGCACCAATCGCCCTCAGTGGGGTTGCAGACCCTGTGGGAAATGCATTGCGTGTCCGAATATTGATCATGCTACCCACTTCTTGTCCTCAGATGGTTGTGAATTTGCCATTACTCATACCATCAATTGCTTTACAACCATGGTGGTATATCATGGGACTTGCCCTTGTGGTAAGATATATATTGGGCTTACGACACGCACCCTTAAGGTTAGAGCACGCGAACATGTTTGCGATATTTTGGCAGCCGCCAAAGCGGATAATGTGGAATGTCTAAAAACTATCCCTAGACATTTTAAGCTTTACCATTCATGTGATCCCTCTGGGTTTAGGATCAAGGGCATTGACCGCCTTATTGTTAATTTACAAGGCGGTAATCTGAGTCGCCATTTGGCACAGAAAGAATCACGGTGGATATGGAGACTTAAGACGTTACATCCCCACGGCCTTAATGAAACCCTCAGTTTCGCCCCTTTCCTGTGATCATCAGTCTTTTTTACACTTTTTAATTGCCATTTTCTTTATTGTTTTGCTTTTTATTTCATTTTTTGTTTTCAGTTATTATAATTATGTATTTATCTTTTAGGTTTGGGCCGTCTTGGCCTTTTTACTTCTGCGGTATATTTGAATATTCCAATTCTGGCTTGGATCTGTGCAGGACGCTATCACATGTAGTCGCACACTCTTCACAAGAGGATCAAAATTGATGTGGCCTTGTGCCACCCTTCATACTGTTTATTTGCACTTATGTTTATATGTTGTTTGCTATTTATTCTTGTAATTCATGCCTTTGCATAATTTTTCCCCTAGCTTTGGTGGGTTTTTATATTGTAATATTTTGCACTATGCACCTTGCACGTTATTGTACTATTCTCTAAACAATGTTATAATGTAGTTGCCTTTTGCATTGTACATGGTCCTGCCTTGCATTGTATCCGCATTATATCTTATTTTTATTCCATTACTTGGACTTGACTGTTAAGACATTCTCATTGTGTGCTGTGTTTACTTACCGGACCCAGTGTGCACGCACGCCGGCGCTCCGTTGCTGGGCGACTGTGGTGGCGTCTCCAAGGCTTGGTGTGGGGTGCGCCATCCTTGCCGCTCACGTGATCTTGCGTGGGCGGTACTGTGATGACACGGTCCTCTCCCTCGCTTGACGTCCTCGGCGTCGCTCCGGCCGCGGTATGCGGTCCGACTGCGCATGCGCCGACATATGGGCTGCTTTCACTTTCTATTGGCCGCTTATTTTTACAAAAAGCTGACCTTTTCCCATGATGCCATACCCCCGGAAGAAGGCACGTAGCCGAAACGCGCCTTGGGGTGGGTGGCATCGTGGTCCTGCAGGTAAACTCTGAATACTTATATTTATTATTTGGTTGCGCACCCTTTTCACATATACCGGCAAGTTTGTGACTTATTATTGTATATTGCTTGATACACGGTGTTGTGATTTATGCATATATTTATGTGGTCATCTTGGCTTTTGGCCTCCTCTTCATGCTTGTCCGTGATATTAGAAGATTAGCGCTCACCTTTCCATTGGTATTTGTTTGCCTGTCAGTGACCACCTTGCCACCCTGTTTTGGTGTGTTCCCTGTCATTTCCTGTGTTTTTATGAGTATTTGTTATCTCTTTTAATCAATAAAAATTACATTTTTCTAATATTACTTGGTTCCTTTGGTGCTCTTTTCCTTTTTTGGTTTTCCTATATGCAAGCACTGAACCATCATTTATCCTGGCACCCCATTTAACCTTTCGGTGAGGGTGTGTACTATTGGTTTGGAATTTATGATTTAGCTAGTGTGAAAGTAGCCTAAGTCGCAAAAAGGTGCCAAGTGTGTTACAAAAGGGGAATACGCAAGGACACTATTTACCAATGCGACACCTGACCCGAAAAACCTGGCCTGTGTTTGAAGGATTGCTTTAAATTGTACCACACCTCAATGCACTACTAATTTACTTTACAAGAACACATAGATTAGTTCAAGAAAGGGGGCACATCTAGATAAGTTCCTTAGGGGGTCCAGTGTACAAAATGGGGTCACTTGTGGGGGGGTTTCCACTGTTTAGGCACATCAGTGACTCTCCAAACGCGACATGACGTCCGCAGACCATTCCACCAAAGTCTGCATTCCAAAACTACTTCCCTTCCGAGCTCTGCCATGCGCACATACAGTAGTTTTATCACACATATGGGGTATCAGTGTACTCAGGACAAATTGGACAACAACGTTTGATGTGCACTTTCCGCTATTAGCCTTGGGAAAATAAAAAAAATTGTTGCTAAAATCTCATTTTGGCGGCCAGCTCGAGACTGTGGAGCTCGCGCTGCTGCACAATCTATGGGAGTGTCGAGGGTGTGGCCACCCCTCTCCCATTGTCGGGAGCTGGGTAGCAGGCGTTTTAACACCGCTAGGCCATGCCCCCTCAAAGCTGCAGGCTTCTTCCTACGCCGTGTGAAGCTCCCAGTACCGGTGGATGCCGGGTGCATCGTGGGCTCTGCTCTGGAGCTATTCCAGGTGCAGGCTGAGCGGACTCGGAGCAGGTACAAGACTCAGGCGGCGGCCTTTTTCTCCCCTATGGGAGCAGCAGCTGCTGCTCCCATAGGATGACCTATACCCTCACTCACTGCTCACGAGTAGCTGCGGGGCCTTTACATGTTTGCAAATCGGTGCAATTAGCGACAATTTTTCAGCATATTGATATCAAATGACTCGCAGCAATGAGATGATCATCGCTCCTGCTGCCGAGTCGTCTGCCCGTTTACACATTCAGTCATCGCTCTGAGCAGCAATCATAAAAGCGATGATTGAATGTCAAAAGTCCCCCTTATAGAAGCTGAATACTGACTACTTTACATTGTATCAAAAGTGTGTTATCTTCTGTGTTGTCCCAGGAAAAGATATAACATTTATAAAGATGTGAGGGGTGTACTCAGTTTTGTGAAATACTGTATATAGTTATTATAGATTAGTTCTCGTATGCAACATAGGAGGGAGATGAACACCGCAGCAAGTAACTGTCAGGCCGCCGTCACTTGGTCATGTGATACCCGTTGCAGAACTTAACCTTTTTTCTCCCTTCTGCAATACCACCTTGCAGGATATTCTACCAAGCGGCTACGATTATCACGTAGAATCCTTCAAGGAAGGTGAGAATGAAGGCTGGTTCCATGCAAAGGTTAGAACAAAGATTTTTGCCAAAGAAGAAGCTGAAGAATGGCTGCGGAGATTTCAGCAGTCATCACATAGTGATCTACGAGTATCAAAGACTTTCAAAGAAAACACAGATAAAGTTGTTTTTAGGGTTAGTTTCATTAATTATACTGAACCTGTAATAATTTTTAATAATTCTTGAAATAATGGACATGTATTTGTCTTTTACAGAAGGAATTCCGCTGCCACAACAATACAAGATCAAACTTCCAAAGTTCAACAACAAAACAATGTCATAAAAAACACACAAATTGTAGAGCAACGTTGTCAATCACAGTGAGAAATATGGCTATGAAACGGCAAGTAAAATCAGTTTTCGCCTGCAAAACGAAACCTATTATCATCAGATTTCATTAACATTTGTGTTGCATTGCAGGACTAAGGATAAGCTGCTCTCCACACATCCATGTGTCATCTCCATCAATCATGACCATAACCATGCTATATTTGCACCTGATGCTCTACGCTTCAGGCGACCAAGTCCAGAAGTTGAAGAGGCGTTTAGAATCCTTTTTGCTAAAGGACATTCACCATCTTCAGCTCTACAAAGTTATAAATTTGATTTGCAAGAGCAGTTTGGAGAACAGGCTTTTCTGGTACTTTCAGATAGGTCCAAATGCCCAGATATACAATGGTGTTACCACAGATATTATAGTATTTTTCAAAGAAAGTATGGACCACCAGATGGATTGGAAATGATCTCTAGCCTGAAGATATTTATTGACACATATAATAAGTCATGTGGGTCTGTCTGTGCAAAGATGGAATTGGAGGAAGACAAGGACCTGATAATAGCCATATGTTCACCATTAATGCAACGTGTACATAAGTACTTGCAGACATCATGTGAAATTGCATTTATGGATTCATCAGGATCAATGGACAGACATAACAGCCGAATATTTCTCCTCCTTGCTCCTAGTGTCGCAGGGGCATTGCCGCTGGCAATACTGGTAATGTATTCTGAAGCACAAGTTATTATCACCCGTGCGCTAAAGCTATTGCAGTCTATTTTACCTGAGGATGCATTTTATGGTCGCGGTATTGAGCACGGTCCAGGTATAATTATCACAGCTGATAACCACAGTGAAAGAAATAGCTTGAAGGACAGATTTTCAGACTCACGGTTACTGCTATGCAAATTCCATGTACTCCAGGCCTTTTGGAGATATATATGGGATTCTAACAATCATGTACAGAAAGTAGACAGGCAAGAAATATATACCTTGTTCAAGAAACTGGTAAATGAACAAAGTCAACTACAGTTCGAAAGTCTTTTCACAGAGGTTATGTCAAGTCCTGTATTGCAAAAATATCCGAATGTGCACAAATATTTAGAGAAAATGAGAGACCGAGCAGGGGAATGGGCAATGTGCCACAGAGCGACACTGCTAACAAGGGGTCACGACACTAACGACTACAGTGAAGCCAACATAAGGGTGCTGAAAGAGAAAGTCCTGATGCGTGCTAAAGCTTTCAATATTGTACAGTTATTTGATTTTCTGACCACACGATTCATGACATATTTTGAACAGAGGATCATCAGTGTTCTCAGTAACAGAACTGTAAATGTGAGTCGCTCACTTTATTTCATTCCAGAAATACAAACTGACAATTTAATTGTAACACATATTTCCGATGACACATATAATGTGAAAAATTCAACATCTGGCCACGAATATGCTGTAAACATGTTGACAGGCACATGTTTCTGTCCGATAGGATCCAATGGGGCTCCCTGCAAACATCAATTTGCTGCAGCAACTAAATTCAATATTTCTGCTTCCCAGTCTATCCCAGTTACAGATGCACGTGCTAAGCTTGCACTGCATAAGATCTTGGCGGACTCCATAGATGTTCCAGAAGGCTGGTATGATAACTTGCACGGAAGCAGAGGAGTTCCAGAAGGCTGGCATGACAAACTGCAAGGAACTACTTCTACAGTAGCGCTATCACAAGAAGATGACCACACTGTCATGGTAGATGAATTATGCCTCAATGAAGAAGATTCTTGTGCAGAGAAAACTGTGACAGATCAGAATAATGAACGCAGCAGGCACCTGAAGGTCATGTTCCAGGTTTTGGAAGAAAAATTGTCTGAAAGAGAAGATATTTTTGGGCCCGGCGTGGATGCATTATATAAGAATTTTTTGTCAGTGGAGAAGCGAGATGCCTCTCTGGTTTCTGCCCTCCACACTTTTGGAAAATCAAATGGTCCTCCTGCTCTTCGGACTTCAAGGAGAATTCCTGTGCAACCCACAGCAGTGGCAAGGAGGAATACATACTTAGGTGGTCGTCATGTGCAGCAGACCGGTCGTCCAGCAAAAAGGACATTAGTTGCAGAACATGGGTGCTGCATCTCAAAAAAATCTGTACCAGATTGGGTAATGCCTGTTGGTAAATTGCAGCATGCAGCCCCACACAGTCTCTCTCACTGCGTGGAGAATGTCAAAATGATTGGCAAAAAGCATCAGGAGAGTTAGGCTAAGAAGTTTCTTTAAAGAGTAAGGCTACCGTCACACTAGCAGTATTTGGTCAGTATTTTACATCAGTATTTGTAAGCCAAAACCAGGAGTGGAACAATTAGAGGAAAAGTATAATAGAAACATATGCTCCACTTCTGTATTTATCACCCACTCCTGGTTTTGGCTTACAAATACTGATGTAAAATGCTGACCAAATACTGATAGTGTGATGGCAGCCTAACTGTCATATTTTTTTTTTTATTTCCGACCTAGAAAGTATAATGCTACTGGACACTGGCTAGGACAGTGTTAAATACCTTATCTGGCTTCCTCCAATTGCAAAGGACACATCTCCAGCTATAGTGTGTAAGGGTATGTGCACACGTCAGGATTTCATGCAGAAATTTCCTGAAGAAAACCGGAAATTTTCTGCAAGAAATCCGCATGTTTTTTCGTGTTTTTTTTTTTTTTTTTTTTAGCATTTTGCAAGCGTAATTAGCTTGCAGAATGCTAAAGATTTCCAAGCGATCTGTAGCATCGCTTGGAAAACTGACTGACAGGTTGGTCACACTTGTCAAACATAGTGCGTGACAAGTGTGACCAACTTTTTACTGTAGATGCAGCCTATGCAGCATCAATAGTAAAAAGATATAATGTTAAAAATAATTTAAAAAAATGGTTATACTCACCTTCCGCAAACAGCCGATCTCAGCGGCTTCCTTTCCTATAGATGGTGTGTGCAGGACCTTCTATGACGTCGCGGTCACGTGACCGCGACATCATCGCAGTCAGGTGACCGCGACGTCATCGCAGGTCCTTCACACACACCATCTATAGGAACGGAAGCGGCAGCGTGCACCGCTGAGAGGTGGGAAGACTCCGGGGGCCATCGAAGGTGAGTATATGACTATTTTTTATTTTAATTCTTTTTTTTTTTTTACCAATTATATGGTGCCCAGTCCGTGGAGGAGAGTCTCCTCTCCTCCACCCTGGGTACCAACCGCACATTATCTGCTTACTTCCCGCATGGTGTGCATAGCCCCCTGCGGGAAGTAAGCAGATCAATGCATTCCTAGGTGTGCGGAATCCCCGCAATTCCGCAAATTTAATGAACATGTTGCTTTTTTTTCCACGATGCGATTTTTTTCGCGGAAAAAAATGCAACATTTGCACAAGAAATGCGGAATACACTGAAAATAATGGGAGGCATATGTAAGCGTTTTTTTGCGTTTTTATAGCGAAAAAACGCGAAAAATACTGAACATGTGCACATGGCCTTACATTAGTCTTCAGTGTGAAGACAAATACTGTATGACTCAATGCAGTGTGGGGAAAGATGTTGACTTCTACTGTCCTCCAAGGGTGAGGGGCATGTGACCTCAGAGTCTAGTCAGTTGCAGTCTAAGAGGAGAACTCAAACTCAAATACTACTTCAGAGGGAGATTGCAGATGAGGAAGCCAGAAAAGGTATTTAACAGTGGTGCAAAGACAAAGCGTGAGCACTACTGAAGAAGGTGCACGGGTAGGTTCCCACACCATGTATATGCCTAAAGAGAACCCAGCACTCAACTTAGGATTATATGATGAACTTCTGTTTATTCGTAGTACCAAAAATAAATGTTTCGGTCCTGAAGACCTTCATCAGTTACGTACTAACGTAAGAATAGATGGTGGGTGATGAACTGTGGTGAGTCCAAAGGAGGTCTTATCTCTGAATTTAGAGTAGTGACCCCTTCTGGTCGGATCCGGGAACATCCGTGCTGGTTGAAGAGAAGCCGAGGATGACGCGGTGTCCACACACCGTCGCTCTCACTGACAAGCGTTGGACACCACGTCATCCTCGTCTTCCCTTCAACCATCACGGATCTGACCAGAAGGGGTCACTACTCTAAATATATGAGAATGAAAAAGTTGACGTGTGCACAGCCGTAAAGAGGTGCCAGAGTAGGTTCTTGCACCGTAGTATATAGCTAAAACTCGGCACTTAACGTAAGCCAGGTGATTTAATGGTGTCCACAAAATAACAGAAACATTTCGGTCCTACATCTGGACCTTCATCAGTCACTACCCGGTAGTGACTGATGAAGGTCCAGATGTAGGACCGAAACGTTTGTTATTTTGTGGACACCATTAAATCACCTGTCTTACGTTAAGTTGAGTGCTGAGTTTTTGCTATATACTACTCTAAATTCAGAGATAAAACCTCCTTTGGACTCACTGCAGTTCATCACCCACCATCTTTTCTTACGTTAGTATGTAACTGATGAAGGTATTCAGGACCGAAACGTTTATTTTTGTTACTACGAATAAACAGAAGTACATCACAAAATCCTAAATTGAGTGCCGGATTCTCTTTATGCAAAGGTATTTAACACTGTCCTAGTCGGTGTTCAGGAGCATGAAGCCTTAGCTTGCTTAATCTGAAAGCAAAAAAAACAGTTACTGTTTAAAATTCCACCCTTATTGCTTACTAGAAATAGGCCCGATGCTATCACATCGGGAGTGCGGTGAAATTAACATCTGTGTATGCTTAGTGGTGCTGACAGGATCAGCGGACATGTCTCACACCGTTTGCGCTTTGCTTTCTTTGTGCCGTAATGGTAATGAGTAGTGATGAGCAAATATACTCGTTACTCGAGATTTCCCGACCATGCTCGTGTGTCCTCCGAGTATTTTTTAGTTCTCGGAGATTTAGTTTTTCTCGCCGCAGCTGAATGATTTACATCTGTTAGCCAGCATAAGTACATGTGGGGATTCCCTAGCAACCAGGCAACCCCCACATGTATTTATGCTGGCTAACAGATGTAAATCATTCAGCTGCGGCAATAAAAACTAAATCTCCGAGCACTAAAAAATACTCGGAGGACCCCCGAGCGTGCTTGGTAAATCTCGAGTAACGAGTATATTCGCTCATCACTAGTGATGAGGCCAAATATTTGTAGTTATTTTTTTGTGCATTACAGTTAAAATGGCAAATCCAGAAGCAATGCCTTAGTGGTATGAACTAATTTAAGAAACATTTAATTCCACAGGGGTTACGTATCCAAATGTTCCCATCCTTTCCTGTGACTGATGATATTTTTTCCTCCAAGTGGCAGGAGGTTTGTACTAAAGCTTCATTTCAATTTATGGAACTGCTCATTGATCTTAATAAATCGGTCTCTCTGTTGGAAACCGAAATTGATTGTCTTTACCTTGATTTTAAGAAGTTGGCTACTACAGAAGGTCTTACAGCCTTTAACAACATGATGGATAAAAATTCTGCGAGTGGGAGACACAGATTAAAATCATTCACGCAAAAAAAAATGGTCACTCCGGGCCTGTGCGCGCCGGGCACCGCCTGCTCTTCCTGCATTATCATCCCCGGCGTCTGCGCTGTAAGTACGAAGGGCAGCGCAACTGCGCATGCCCGGAAAAAAACTTACGGTGCCGGGGACGATAATGCAGGCAGAGGAGGTGGCGCACAGGCCCGGAGTGACGGCTGTGCTGCGTCTCATTAGGAAGGGAAGTCCCGCCCCCGGGACGGATTTAGGGTATGTGGTGGCATTTTTTATAAGTGTTTATTTCAGCGTGTACAGGCGTTTGTAACTAAAAAGCCACCTTGTCAGAATGCAGCATTAGTGCTGCACAAGGTGGCTCTTTTAGTTACAAACGCCTGAGGGGGGTGACAGGTTCCCTTTACATTTTTATGAGCATGTTCTTAGCCCCGATGAGATTTCCCTGCTTTCTAACGGCTTAACATTTTCCCCAGCATGCAATTTGATCCATTTCTGACCTTAAAGGCCCTACATATGTTTGCACGGTCCCTCCTTTTTAAAAAATGGCACCATAGTGAAGATATTCAGCAGGCTTTCACTTTACCTGAAGAGCAATTGGCCTTGCAAACTCCGTAGGCGCTGGCATATGAACACACCAACCCCACCTTGGGTAGTTTACCATTCTCTGCGTCCTAGGTCCACCAATTTCCCGCCCTTGTTATTATGCCCTACTGTGGAGATCTTTGTCCAGCTTGTTTCTAACGAATTTGATAGGATCTCCACTTCTTCTTTCGGTAACAATCTGTCTAGGACAGAATTAACAGGTCTTAAAAGACTAAAACAACTTAAGGATGTAGTGATTAAACCGGCAGACAAGGGCGGGAATATTGTGATTTGGCCTTCTAACCCATATCTAGCTGAGGCCCATCGTATGCTTAGGGACCCTCTTTGCTATAAAAAATTGACTTAATCCCCTTATTTCTTACAAGGAGGAACTAATTAGAATCTTGCAGAGGGCTATAAGTGGTGACGTTATAACTACAAAGGTACGGGACGTTTTGATGGTTAAGGACCCTCTTATTCCAACATTGTATCTCCTCCCCAAGGTACATAAGAACCTGCAAAACCCTCCAGGTAGGCCAATAATCTCTGGGGTGGGTGGGCTTATGGAGGACATCGGCAGGTATATTGACTCGTTTCTCAAGCCCCTGGTGGAGAATATCCCGTCCTATCTGAAGGATACTTCAGATTTCATTATGAAAATTGAGCGGTGACGTATATATCTGTCACTTGCGCAGGCGGAGTTCGTGGCCTTTTGGACACAAACTGCTCTTGCAAGTGACACTGTCGCGGTGCCTTATGAGATTCAGGGGCAGCGGCCGGAAGTCCCAACTGGCGATTATATCCAGTATGTAGATTGGTCACACAGAGGACACAAGATCTTTCTGATCAAAATGTTTTGAAATGTAAAAATAATAATTTAGAAATAGTTTTTAATTAGAACACTTTGACAAAATAGGTGTGGTGTTGCCGGAGGGAGGGAAAAAATTTATTTCTGTGTGGCCTGTCTGCATGGAAATTCGACGGCAAATTCAGTAGCCAGCAAAGTGAATGGGATTGCATGAAATCTCATCCCCATGCTGCGAAAAAAATTTGTACAGAATCAATGCGGAATTTGACATTTGCGACACCACATGGTTGGGAGGGCTCTACAGAATGGCGGCTCCGCAGCGTCACAGGCAGGAGCCGCCGTGTGAAGAAGTTTATCTTGGCGAACATCCATGTCGCCGGGACACGGACACTGCTTCATGTGTGACACGTCAATATCGTCACCGGGAGCCTCCACAAGTAATTACTTGTGGAGGCTCCCAGTGACGGTGGAGGCTGTGGCAGTCACCTGGTCCCTAATTAGGGGCCAGGTAACCGGCAGCCTCCACACACCTTGGAAACGCCAGTCAAAAAGGTGACAGCAGTGGGCGGGATGGGGGTGCACAGTGTGGGGGTGACACCATGATATTCTGACTCCTCTCCTTCCCTTTAAAGCGGTTGTCCAGGACTTTAGCGGTGCTAAGATATAATTGTGTAGCGCCCCCAGCGTCAGAAAATCTCCAGGGAACATGATTCGGGTGGGATTTTACTGATTTAAGGGCACAAAAATTCTAAGTTTGAAAATTGAAAAATTTAAATTTTTGGGGTTTGTTTCAGAAATAAACGCAAGTCATATCGAATAAATTTTACCACTATCAAAAAGCATAATATGTCACAAAAAAACAGTGTCAGTATCAGCGGGATCCATTGAGGCTCCAGAGCTATAACCTCAAAGGGACAGTGGTCAGAAATGTAAAAATTGCCTTGGTCAATAAGGGCTTAACATTGATAGCCCGTCTTTACCACTGGTTACACCTGCCATCTTGGCTGTTAGCTCTTCCCTGGTGTCAGCCGGAGCTGCTCAGTCATCGACACCCACAGCACAGCAGCGTCACTGGAGCTGTGTCCAAGGTCGGGTACAGCACGTCTGTCGGCGGAGCTGTGCAGCGCAGGGACTGACAAGTTCCATCCAACAACTTAAAAGGCGGAGGTGCCGCTGTCGCGCCCCCACAGATCACACACATGACATACTCTAATAAGAGACCATCAATGTCACGGTCATGGACAACCCCTTTAAAAAGAGAACAGTTCAAGGGATGAAAGCTCATTCCCACAATGGCAGCGCCTCCAACGCTGCTGCAGCAGATCAGCACCACATCGTTGGCCGTACCGATGACATCTGTACACAAGAGACCAGTGAGGACCAGGGGCCGCTCGTGTTTATATCGTGGCAGTTGTGAAAATGCAAGAACGGGGATGTTTCAATTCACTGCTTGCAAGCAGCTACAAAGAGCCATTACTTACGCTCCGCCAGCTGGGCCCACCTTTATGACACAGTTCTAAAAAGTGGGAAGGGCTTAGCGGGAGGGGCGGAGTCTGCTAATTAATTAATATAAGACATAAACTTGATGTAAATTATCTAACGGTGAGGACACGGCCCATTACCGAGAAACCAGCGACTCAGTATCGCAAAAACATAGAAAATATAACATTTTATTATACAAAAATGACTAAATACAGATATAAATGGGAAAACCATGGGGCACATAGCGGCGCTCGCTTCTCCAACGGAGCAGATGGGACATGGAGTCTCCCAACTTCTGAAAGTAGTATATGAGTTTGTCACTGAGCTTCTCCCGCAGCTGTAAAGGAAATGGAGGAAGACATTAATGGTGCACACATGGTCTGAGCCCGGCTGCCATGGCTAATCCCTCACAGTTTCTGAGTGTGGCATTACGTCACCATAAATGACATCACCATTAGTCACGACGGTCATGTGATGTGAATTCTCACCATAAACGGTCAGGGAGTCCAGGCGCATGCGGAGGACAAGCTTTGGCTTTGCCGGTTCTCATCCTTAGGCTTCATACCCATTTGCGATAAAAAAAAAAAGGTCCGATTTCCGGACTGAAAAAAAGAAACATATGCGAGGTCAATGCGATTTTTTTATCGCAACATCCGTATGCAAAGCGATTTGAACATGAGCTTTTACATACAGCAGTTCTCTGTCATTTACACATTTTAATATTAAATATTTATCAAAACACACATGTATGTATGTATATATATATATATATATATATATATATATATATATATATATATACATACATACTAGCTGAGGAGCCCAGCGTTGCCTGGGCATAGTAAATATCTGTGGTTAGTTATAGCACTTCACTTCTCTTATTTTCCCATCATGCCTCTCATTTTCCCCCTCACATCTCTCATTTTCTCCCTTACACCTCTCATTTTCCCCCTCACTCCTCTTATTTTCCCCCTCACACTTGTCATTTCGACCTCACATCTGTCATTTTCCGATCACTCCACTATTTTCCCTCACTCCTCTCATTTTGCACTCACACCTTTTCATTTTCACCTCACACCCCTCATTTTCACCTCACACCTCTCATTTTCCCCTCAGTATATACATGTTTGTCATCTCCCTTATATATAGTATACACCTGTATCATCTCCTGTATATAGATATACCTATGTGTCATCTCCTCCTGTATATAGTATATACCTGTATGTCATCTCTTCTGTATATACTATATACCTGTGTCATCTCCTATATATAGTATATACCTGTATGTCATCTCCTGTATATAGTATATGCCTGTATGTCATCTCCCCTGTATATAGTATATACCTGCTGTATGTCATCTCTATATACCTATGTGTCATCTCTTTTATATAGTATATACCTGTGTGTCATCTCCTGTATATAGTATATACGTGTCATCTGTATATAGTATATACCTGTGTCATCTCCTGTATATAGTATATACCTGTATGTCATCTCTTCTGTATATACTATATACCTGCATGTCATCTCGTGTATATATAGTATATACCTGTATGTCATCTCCCTGTATATAGTATATACCTGTAAGTCATCTCCTGTATGTAGTATATACCTGTGTGTCATCTGCTCCTGTATATAGTATATACCTGTGTGTCATCTCCTGTATATAGTATATGTCTGTGTCATCTCCTGTATATAGTATGTACCTATGTCATCTCCTCCTGTATATAGTATATACCTGTGTGTCATCTCCCCTGTATATAGTATATACCTGTGTCATCTCCCCTGTATATAGTATATACCTGTGTGTCATCTCTCCTGTATATAGTATGTACCTGTATGTCATCTCCCCTGTATATAGTATATACCAGTGTCATCTCCTGTATATAGTATATACCAGTGTCATCTCCTGTATATAGTATATACCTGTGTGTCATCTCCTGTATATAGTATATACCTGTATGTCATCTTCTCCTGTATATAGTATATACCTGTGTGTCATCTCCCCTGTATATAGTATATATGTGTGTGTCATCTCCTCCTGTATATAGTATATACCTGTGTGTCATCTCCCCTGTATATAGTATGTACCTGTATGTCATCTCCCCTGTATATAGTATATATCTGTATGTCATCTCCTCCTGTATTAGACCTCGTTCACACGTTATTTGCTCAGTATTTGTAAGCTAAATTGGCAGCCTGATAAATCCCCAGCCAACAGGAAGCCCTCCCCCCTGGCAGTATATATTAGCTCACACATACACATAATAGACAGGTCATGTGACTGACAGCTGCCATATTTCCTATATGGTACATTTGTTGCTCTTGTAGTTTGTCTGCTTATTAATCAGATTTTTATTTTTGAAGGATAATACCAGACTGGTGTGTGTTTTAGGGTGAGTTTCATGTGTCAAGTTGTGTGTGTTGAGTTGCGTGTGGTGACATACATGTAGCGACTTTTGTGAGATGAGTTTTGCATGGCGACATGCGTGTAGCAGCTTTTTGTGTGTCGAGTTGCATGTGACAGGTTAGTGTAGCAAGTTGTGTGCAGCAAGTTTTGCGCATGGCGAGTTT
This sequence comes from Ranitomeya variabilis, assembly GCF_051348905.1. NCBI lineage: Eukaryota > Metazoa > Chordata > Amphibia > Anura > Dendrobatidae > Ranitomeya > Ranitomeya variabilis. Next base: position 72,580,863 of record NC_135236.1, read on the forward strand.
TGCATGTGGCAAGTTTTATGTGTGGTGCGTTTTGAGTATGTGCAAGTTTTGTGTGAGGCAACTTTTGTGCATGTGGCAATTTTTCCGCGTGTGCAAGTTTTGCGTGTGGCGAGTTTTCCATGAGGCGAGTTTTGCGTGAGCCTAGTTTTGCATGTGGCGAGTTCTGCGCGTGGCGAGTTTTGAGCGGTGACTTTTGTGTTTCGACTTTTATGTGGCGAGGTTGGTGTATGTGGTGAAATGTGTGCTGAGGGTGATATGTGTTCAAGCATGTGGTAGTGTGTGGCGCATTTTTTGTGTGTGTTCATATCCCCGTGTGTGGTGAGTATCCAATGTTGGAGCCCCACCTTAGCAACTGTACGGTATATACTCTTTGGCTCCATCGCTCTCACTCTTTAAGTCCCCCTTGTTCACATCTGGCAGCTGTCAATTTGCCTCCAACACTTTTCCTTTCACTTTTTCCCCATTATGTAGCTAGGGGCAAAATTGTTTGGTGAATTGGAACGTGCGGGGTTAAAGTTTCGCCTCACAACATAGCCTATGACGCTCTCAGAGTCCAGACGTGTGACTGCAAAATTTTGTGGCTGTAGCTGCGACGGTGCAGATGCCAATCCCGGACATACATACACACATACATTCAGCTTTATTTATTACATATATAAATAAATATAAATGTGATAGATAGAACAGCCGGCAATTCCTGTGCGCATACAGTAAAATCACACTGACAGGTTACAACACAATAGATAGAATAGAAATATACATATAGTATAGGTATATCTATAATATAACGGTGGGAGCGTCACTCTGTCCGAAGCCTTTATAGACTGCGCAAGCGCGACGCACCGCGCCTGCGCAGTCTGGACCAGAGTGACGCAGCCGAACTTACTTATCCCCCCCACCCCCAATATACCGGCCATGGGGGCTCCACACACCCGCATATCCCCCTAATATACCGGCCATTGGGGGCTCCGTGCTCTGCAGCTCCAGTCAGGGTAGCTGTAGAGCCCAGCAGAGCTCCAGGACCTTTGATGATGTCACCACCAGCATGTGACCAGTGACGCGAGTGGGCGGAGTCAGCCCTCGCTGTGCTGGCTGCAGGGCTGCTTTATCTATTAGAACCAGAGCCGCACTCAGGTAGTAAGTACAGCCGCGCCCGCACTCAGCACAGCCACGCACAGCCGCCCGCACTCAGCACAGCCACGCACAGCCGCCCGCACTCAGCACAGCCACGCACAGCCGCGCCCGCACTCAGCACAGCCGCCCGCACTCAGCACAGCCGCCCGCACTCAGCATAGCCACGCACAGCCGCCCGCACTCAGCACAGCCGCCAGCACTCAGCACAGCCACGCACAGCCGCCTGCACTCAGAACAGCCACACACAGCTGCCCGCACTCAGCACAGCCACGCACAGCTGCCCGCACTCAGCCCAGCCACGCACAGCCGCCCGCACTCAGCACAGCCGCCCGCACTCAGCAAAGCCACGCATAGCCGACCGCACTCAGCACAGCCACGCACAGCCGACCGCACTCAGCACAGCCACGCACAGCCGACCGCACTCAGCACAGCCACGCACAGCCACCCGCACTCAGCACAGCCGCCCACACTCAGCACAGCCGCCCGCACTCAGCACAGCCGCCCGCACTCAGCACAGCCGCCCGCACTCAGCACAGCCACGCACAGCCGACCGCACTGAGCACAGCCACGCACAGCCGCCCGCACTCAGCACAGCCACGCACAGCCGCCCGCACTCAGCACAGCCACGCACAGCCGCCCGCACTCAGCACAGCCACGCACAGCCGCCCGCACTCAGCACAGCCACGCACACCCGACCGCACTCAGCACAGCCACGCACAGCCGACCGCACTCAGCACAGCCACGCACAGCCGACCGCACTCAGCACAGCCGCCCGCACTCAGCACAGCCACGCACAGACGCCCGCACTCAGCACAGCCGCCCGCACTCAGCACAGCCGCCCGCACTCAGCACAGCCGCCCGCACTCAGCACAGCCGCCCGCACTCAGCACAGCCGCCCGCACTCAGCACAGCCGCCCGCACTCAGCACAGCCGCCCGCACTCAGCACAGCCGCCCGCACTCAACACAGCCGCCCGCACTCAACACAGCCGCCCGCACTCAACACAGCCGCCCGCACTCAGCACAGCCACCCGCACTCAGCACAGCCACGCACAGCCGCCCGCACTCAGCACAGCCACACACAGCCGACCGCTCTCAGCACAGCCACGCACAGCCGCCCGCACTCAGCACAGCCGCCCGCACTCAGCACAGCCGCCCGCACTCAGCACAGCTGCCCGCACTCAGCACAGCCACGCACAGCCGCCCGCACTCAGCACAGCCGCCCGTACTCAGCACAGCCGCCCGCACTCAGCACAGCTGCCAGCACTCAGCACAGCCGCACTCGGGCAGTAGAGCCGGAGAGAGAAAGATGGGAGCAACATATGGCAGAATGGAAACAGGAACAGGCAGAATGGGAGCAGCATATTACAACAGAATGGTTGCGCAGGATGGGAGCACCACATGAAAGAATGGGGGCGCAGGATGGGAACAGCACATGACAGAATGGTTGCGCACGATGGGAGCAGCACATGACAGAATGGGGGTGCAGGATGGGGGCGCACACATGACAGGATGGGGGTGCAGGATGGGAGCACATGACAAGATGGGGGCGCAAGATGGGAGCACATGACAGGATGGGGACGCAGGATGGAGCAGCACATGACAGGATGGGGACGCAGGATGGAGCAGCACATGACAGGATGGGGGCGCAGGATGGGAGCAGCACATGACAGGATGGGGGTGCAGGATGGAGCAGCACATACCAGGATGGAGACCATATACCAATATAAATGCTCGCCACCCGGGCGTAGAACGGGTTCAATAGCTAGTATATATATATATATATATATATAGTGCCTTGCGAAAGTATTCGGCCCCCTGGAACTTTTCAACCTTTTCCCACATATCATGCTTCAAACATAAAGATACCAAATGTAAATTTTTGTTGAAGAATCAACAAGTGGAACACAATTGTGAAGTTGAACGAAATTTATTGGTTATTTAAAATTTTTGTGGAAATTCAAAAACTAAAAAGTGGGGCGTGCAATATTATTCGGCCCCTTTCAGTGCAGCAAACTCACTCCAGAAGTTCATTGTGGATCTCTGAATGATCCAATGTTGTCCTAAATGCCTAATGATGATAAATAGAATCCACCTGTGTGTAATCAAGTCTCCGTATAAATGCACCTGCTCTGTGATAGTCTCAGGGTTCTGTTTGAAGCACAGAGAGCATCATGAAGACCAAGGAACACAACAGGCAGCTCCGTGATACTGTTGTGTGTATTAATCCTTTAATTTAACACCTACAGCTCCAAAATTTTACACACACACACTTACTAACACTATTAGTGAGGGACATATCAAAATCTAACGGATATGCCATGGATCACTGTATGTAAACCATTTGCTCATATCCTGTCAGCTTCTGTAATGATTATGCAGAAGCCGACAATTGAATTATCAGCTTTTCTGCTATCTATCAATGAAATATTAAGAGATATTATATATATATATATATATATATATATATATATATACCTATTCTATGTATATAGATATCTATTCTAACCTGTCAGTGTGATTTTACTGTACACTGCACATGAATTACCGGCTTTTCTAAGGACACCGGTGCGTAAAAAAATCGGAGAGCACTCGCAGAGTGCGATTTTTTTTAATCAGTCCTATTTAGGATGAGAAAAATCTCGCAAATCAGATGTCCCCTATTGAATAACATTGGTCCGAGTGCAATCTGATTTTTTTTTATCGGATTACACTGTTTCTCGCACAAATGGGTATGAGGCCTTACATGTCAATCATCCCAGCAGCACAGACTTAGAATGGGGTCTACTGTGGCATCTGGTAAGTATGGCGGCAGAATGTGCAGCGACTAATGGAGGACAAGTCCTATAATTGGAGCATATACCAAGCCCTCCGAACACCACACGCATGTGTGACGGTGACTGCGGCTCTTACCTCGCGGTGTAACCGACTGTTATTTTCTTCCAACACTTGCAGAAGGTGATCGATGGATGAATACAGCAGCCAAACCAAAGGAGACAAGGCGATCAGAGGCCACTGGTGAGAAGTATACTGGATCGCAAAGATTAAAAATTTATAACAGAAGTTTCTAGACGGAGAAGTTTATCAATCTGGATCATGCAAAATAAATTGCTCTGGTTATGTGGGGTAAATAAAAGGGACTTTCTTATCTCACTCACTGATGGGAATATGTCAAGTGTTCAGAGTTAGGCTACTTTCAGACATAGCGCATTTTTGAGCGCTATTTTGCGGGCGCTTTTCAAAAATGCGCAATGTCATTTTCGTCTGCCGGCAAAGTGAATGAGAAATTCACTTTGCCGTTCAGACACACCGCAAAAAAACGTGGCGCTTTTGTCTGCAAACACGCCGGCGTAAAAAGAATTGACATGTCAATTCTTTACGCAGCGGCGTGTCTGCGTATCCCCCTAGGGCCCCATATTAACGTGCACACACAGCGCCTTTGTCCTGGGTGTCGGCGTCTTTGTACGGAGGCGCTGTTTGATCGCTGGAGAGCTGTCACACAGACCGCTCTCCAGCGACCAAGGATGCCGAGGCCCCCGGGTAACCAGGGTAAACATCGGGTTACTAAGCGCAGGGCCGCGCTTAGTAACCCGATGTTTACCCTGGTTACCAGCGTAAAAGTAAAAAAAACAAACAGTACATGCTCACCTGCGCGTCCCCCAGCGTCTGCTTCCTGACACTGACTGAGCTCCGGCCCTAACAGCACAGCGGTGACGTCACCGCTCTGCTTTCACTTTCACTTTAGGGCCGGCGCTCAGTCACTTTGATACGTGGCACTTTGATACGTGGCACGTGGCACTGAAATATGTGGCACTGAAATATGTGGCACGTGGCACTTTGATACGTGGCACGTGTCACTTAAATACGTGGCACGTGGCACTTTGATACGTGGCACTTTGATACGTGGCACTGAAATATGTGGCACGTGGCACTTTGATACGTGGCACGTGGCACTTTGATACGTGGCACTGAAATACGTGGCACTGAAATACGTGGCACTTAAATACGTGGCACGTGGCACGTAAATACGTGGCACTGAAATACGTGGCACGTGGCACTGAAATACGTGGCACGTGGCACTGAAATACGTGGCACTGAAATACGTGGCACGTGGCACTGAAATACGTGGCACGTGGCACTGAAATACGTGGCACTGAAATACGTGGCACTGAAATACGTGGCACTTAAATACGTGGCACTTAGGCTATGTTCACATTTGCGTTGTGCGCCGCATGCGTCCTTTTTTTGATTGATTTTGGACGCAGCAAAAATGCAACTTGCTGCGTCCTCTGCGGCCGGATGCGTGCACTGCAGTGACGCATGCGGCCGGCGCAAAACGCAAGTGCGACGCATGTCCATGCGCCCCCATGTTAAATATAGGGGCGCATGACGCATGCGGCGCCCGACGCTGCGGCGCAGACCGCAAATGTGAACGTAGACTTAAATAGCTAGATAGAGCTGGATCCGCGGGCTGTGATCTGGCCTACGCTCAGCACTCTGCGGAGCGCTGTCATTCAAAACACGTCCACTCATTTTGGTGTTTAGTCCCAAAATGGAGGATGGAAGAAGAAAACGGTTGGACAAGGAAATGACATCATTTCTTTTTTTTTCCCCCCACTGCAGTTAAAGCTTTATTTGTGTCAAACACAGACAATCTGCAGAGAAAACTGCATAAAAAACCGCACTAAAAACCGCATCAAAAACGCACCAAAAACGCACCTGCGTTTTCTGCCAAGAGCTGCGGTTTTTGTCCTGAAAAAAAAGGATTGAAATCAGGATCGTGTGAACATACCCTTACCGTACAGGGTTACGAGGGGGGGCGTCTGACTAACGCCTGCCCTAGTAACCTGGGGTTAGTGACAGTGGGGTTAGTAAACCCCAGCTGATGTCTGTTCCGCTTGCTGAGGCGTCTTTGGCTCAAGGCCATTGCAGCTGGCAGAATCGACATGATGTTAACTCCAGTGTGTATTGTATTCTGAGTCATAAAGACAGGAAATGACCTCAATGACTCTTTTTTTTTTTCCCCTTTTTTTTTTTTTCAAACAAACTTTATTTTCAGTACACAATGCTGAAAAAAACGCAGCTGCAAAAAACGCAGCAAATAACGCTGTGTGTGTGAAAGCAGCTGCGTTTTTTGCCTGCGTAAAAAAACGCAGGTAAAGCAGCAGCAAAATACGCGCGCGTAAAAATACGCAGCAAATATGCTGTGTGTGAAAGTAGCCTAACAGACACATCGGCCGTAGCCCATCCACTTACAGAAATTGCACGACCAGCTCAGCTATTTCCACAGCTCCGACCAGCGCATAGACAGAGTTCGTTCACAGCTTGGACCCCAATATAAGTTTAAGGGTAGAAGCTTCGGATATGGGTGTGCTGCACCGGTTCTGTGACTCTTAATGAAGAGTTTGGTAAATGGCGTATTATAGCGTACTGCAATAAATGGTGCTGTAATAAAAAAAATGGCGCTATAATAATAAATGGCATACACTTGTGCTGACTGACAGATTTTACCGTGAATGCCTGAGACGAGAATCCACCCCTGGACAGGAAAACCCCTGTAACTATACATTTCTTTCCCACTGCCCCCGACGCAGGCTGCACAGTCCAGGAGTATTTGGGCCGTATAAGCTGCAGACAGTTCAGACACACCAGGTACGCATTCACTTGCTTCTGAAGACCTATAAGGCCGGCTTCACACTCAGCGTATGTAAATACGGTCCTTTTTTTACGGCCGTAATACGCAGAAAAGTCCCCAAAATAGTGATCCGTATGTCATCCGTAGGCAGGGTGTGGCAGCGTATTTTGCGCATGGCATCCTCCGTATGTAATCCGTATGGCATCCGTACTGCGATATTTTTTCGCAGGCTTGCAAAACCGACATCTAATGGATTTATGTGCTCAAATGTTCGTTAAAACATATATAAAGTATATATATATATATATATATATATATATATATATGTGTCTCAATGACATGTACCGTATATATATATACATTATATTATATATATATATATTCTGTATTTATATTTAATTCAGCGCGATATATGTGAAAAGCCGGTAATTCAATTGCCGGCTTTTTCCTTCTCCTTCACAAACCCGACATGATATGAGACATGGTGTACATACAGTAAACCATCTCATATCCCCTTTTTTTTGCATATTCCACACTACTACTGTTAGTAGTGTCTGTGTGCAAAATGTGGGTGCTGTAGCTTGAAAAATAAAGAGTTAAATGGCGGAAAAAATTGGCGTGGGCTCCCGCGCAATTTTCTCCGCCAGAGTGGTAAAGCCAGTGACTGAGGGCAGATATTAATAGCCTAGAGAGGGTCCATGGTTATTGGCCCCCCCTGGCTACACACATCTGCCCCCAGCCACCCCAGAAAAGGCACATCTGGAAGATGCGCCTATTCTGGCACTTGGCCACTCTCTTCCCACTCCCGTGTAGCGGTGGGATATGGGGTAATGAAGGGTTAATGTCACCTTGCTATTGTAAGGTGACATTAAGCCAGGTTAATAATGGAGAGGCGTCAATTATGACCCCGTCCATTATTAATCCAAGAGTACTAAATGGTTAATAAAACACACACATGATTACAAAGTATTTTAATGAAATAAAGACACCGGTTGTTGTAATATTTTATTAGACTCTTAATCCACTTGAAGACCATCGTCCTGAAACAAAGTTAAAAAAACAAACAACAATATTCCATACCTTCCGTCGTTATGTCCCACGAAGTAAATCCATCTGAAGGGGTTAAATCATTTTACAGCCAGGAGCTTTGCTAATGCACTCGCTCGTGCCTGTAAAACCCCGGGTACTGAATGGAAAGCAGAGTGATCTGTAGTTACCTTGAGTTGCGGTGAGGCGCCCTCTGCTGGATGTCCTCATGAACTGGAGCCTTGGAAAAGTTCCCACGCTCGAGTTCATATGAGGACATCCAGCAGAGGGCGCATCACCGCGACTCAAGGTAACTACAGATCACTCTGCTTTCCATTCAGTACCCGGGGTTTTACAGGCAGGAGCGAGTGCTTTAGCACAGCTCCTGGCTGTAAAATGATTTAACCCCTTCAGATGGATTTACTTCGTGGGACATAACGACGGAAGGTATGGAATATTGTTGTTTGTTTTTTTAACTTTGTTTCAGGACGATGGTGCAGGGGGCATTCGTGCACTATTCTTCGTGTACATTTTTTTTTCAAAGTACTTTTTTTTTCTAAGTATTCAGCAGTTATAACATGGCAGTTAGACAGGGCAGGAGACAGGTAAGACAATCAAAATCTATTCCCTATTCAGTTGGCACACAGCAAATACTCACCATATGTATTTGTATAATCTATATCATGGCTGCTGCTTTCACACACAATCACCGCCCTTGCATCAACTCTTTACACTCCATCCATATTGGCCCCTCTGTCCTGGCCTCTCCTATGTATAGCACTCATGCTCTGTTCACATTGCTTAACAGTACAGATCCATTCAGTCCCACCATCCAACACAAGAGACGCTCTCACAAATCACTTAACCATCTGCTCACTCTTTCTATCCTCCTTCTCCTAGTTGCTGGAGACATCTCTCCGAACCCCGGCCCCCCATGTTATAGCCAGTCAAACCTCCCAACTGCTACACCCAGAAACCCCTCTAACCTTATTAATATTCCATGCATGCCTTCTGTCTCTTTCAATTGTGCTCTTTGGAATTCTCGCTCTGTGTGTAATAAACTCTCCTTCATTCATGACTTCTTCCTTTCTAACTCTCTTAATCTCCTGGCTCTTACTGAAACCTGGATCCAGCAGTCAGACACCACCGCTGCTGCTGCTCTCTCATTTGATGGACTACACTTTTCTCATACCCCAAGATCAGACAACAGAGCAGGTGGAGGCGTTGGTCTGCTCCTTTCACCCAAATGTACCTTCCAAGTTATCCCCCAAGTACCCTCACTTGTATTCCCTTCCTTTGAGGTCCATGCTGTCAGATTCTACGTCCCCTTCTCCATGCGAGTGGCGGTGGTGTATCGTCCTCCCGGCCCCTCTCACCAGTTCCTGGATCATTTTGCCACCTGGCTTCCACACTTTCTCTCTTATGACACCCCCACCCTCATCATGGGTGATTTCAATATCCCAATTGCTTCTCCCCTCTCCCCATCTGCTTCTCACCTTTTATCTCTAACCTCCTCTTTCGGCCTCTCGCAGCATACTAACTCTCCAACACATGATGATGGAAACTCCCTTGATTTGGTCTTCTCCCGGCTTTGCTCACTGGATGATTTCACAAACTCCCCTCTCCCGCTCTCTGACCACAACCTTCTTTCATTCTCTATCGAGAACTGCCATCCCGCTCAGGTCATCCCCACTTTCCACACTTATAGAAACATACAGGCCATTAACACCCAGAAACTTATGAAGAACTTGCAGTCTTCATTGGCCCCAATCTCCTCCATCTCTTGTCCTGATTCTGCTCTGAAGCATTACAATGAAACCCTGCAAAGTGCCCTGGAAGAAGCTGCACCTCCTATACATAGAACAACTCGGCACAGACGGCGACAACCGTGGCACACGCTGCAAACACGTTTCCTGCAGCGGTGCTCCAGGTGCGCCGAACGTCTGTGGAGAAAATCTAATCTGCCCGAAGATTTCATCCATTATAAGTTCATGTTAAAAACATACAACTCTGCCCTTCACCTCTCCAAACAAACCTATTTCAACACCCTCATCACCTCGCTGTCCAATAACCCTAAACGTCTCTTTGACACTTTCCGGTCCCTACTCAACCCAAGAGAGCAGGCCCCAACCACAGATCTCCACGCTGACGATCTGGCCAATTACTTCAAAGAAAAAATTGACCACATTCGACAGGAAATCATTTCCCAATCTCTTCATACCAAGCACTGTCCTCCCTCCCCCACTGCATCTAGTTCACTCTCTGACTTTGAACCAGTTACAGAAGAAGAAGTAAGCAGGCTCCTTGCATCTTCTCGCCCGACCACTTGCACCAGCGACCCCATTCCGTCGCATCTCCTCCAGTCCCTTTCCCCGGCTGTCACCTCTCACCTAACAAAAATATTCAACCTTTCCCTCACTTCCGGTATTTTTCCCTCCTCATTTAAGCATGCCATCATACATCCACTACTTAAAAAGCCCTCCCTCGATCAAAATTGTGCCGCTAATTATAGACCTGTCTCTAATCTTCCCTTCATCTCTAAACTCCTGGAACGCCTGGTCCACTCCCGTCTTACCCGCTATCTCTCAGATAATTCTCTTCTCGACCCTCTTCAATCTGGTTTCCGCTCTTTACACTCTACTGAAACTGCCCTCACTAAAGTCTCTAATGACCTACTAACAGCTAAATCTAATGGTCACTATTCCATGCTAATTCTCTTGGATCTCTCCGCAGCATTCGACACTGTGGATCATCAGCTCCTCCTCACTATGCTCCGCTCCATCGGCCTCAAGGACACCGTTCTCTCTTGGTTCTCCTCCTATCTCTGACCGATCCTTCACTGTATGTTTTGCTGGTTCCTCCTCCTCTCACCTTCCCCTTACTGTTGGGGTTCCTCAAGGATCAGTCCTAGGCCCCCTCCTCTTCTCTTTGTATACTGCCCCTATTGGACAAACAATCAGTAGATTTGGTTTCCAGTACCATCTCTATGCTGACGACACCCAATTATATACCTCTTCTCCTGTTATCACGCCGACCTTTTTAGAAAACACCAGTGATTGTCTTACCGCTGTCTCTAACATCATGTCCTCCCTCTATCTGAAACTGAACCTGTCAAAAACTGAACTCCTCGTGTTCTCTCCCTCTACAAACCTACCTTTGCCCGACATTGCCATCTCTGTGTGCGGTTCCACCATTACTCCAAAGCAACATGCCCGCTGCCTTGGAGTCATCCTTGATTCCGAGCTTTCATTCACCCCCCACATCCGATCACTGGCTCGCTCTTCTTATCTGCATCTCAAAAACATTTCCAGAATTCGCCCTTTTCTTACTTTCGACTCTGCAAAAACTCTTACTGTCTCACTTATTCATTCTCGTCTGGACTATTGTAACTCTCTACTAATTGGCCTACCTTTTACCAGACTCTCCCCGCTCCAATCTGTCCTGAATGCTGCTGCCAGGATCATATTCCTCGCCAACCGTTACACCGATGCCTCTACCTTGTGCCAGTCATTACACTGGCTACCCATCCAATCCAGAATCCAGTACAAAACTACTACCCTCATCCACAAAGCACTCCATGGCTCAGCACCACCCTACATCTCCTCTCTGGTCTCAGTCTACCAACCTACCCGTGCCCTCCGCTCTGCTAATGACCTCAGGTTAGCATCCTCAATAATCAGAACCTCCCACTCCCGTCTCCAAGACTTTACACGTGCGGCACCGATTCTTTGGAATGCACTACCTAGGTTAATACAATTAATCCCCAATCCCCACAGTTTTAAGCGTGCACTAAAAACTCATTTGTTCAGATTGGCCTACCGCCTCAACGCATTAACCTAATTATCCCTGTGTGGCCTATTAATAAAAAACAACAACATAATCACGTTCCTCCATCATGTTCTCATACACTTTATGCAGTTAATAGCCTCTGTGTCTGTACTGTTACATACTTAGGCAGTTAACTGGTTCATGCAGCTTTACATGAACACCCGAGCCTTACACTATGGCTGGTCCAAATAACTAAAGCAATTGTTACCATCCACCTCTTGTGTCTCCCCTTTTCCTCATAGATTGTAAGCTTGCGAGCAGCAGGGCCCTCATTCCTCCTGGTATCTGTTTTGAACTGTGATTTCTGTTATGCTGTAATGTCTGTTGTCTGTATAAGTCCCCTCTATAAGTTGTAAAGCGCTGCGGAATATGTTGGCGCTATATAAATAAAATTATTATTATTATTATTATTATTAAGAGTCTAATAAACTATTACAACAACCTGTGTCTTTATTTCATTAAAATACTTTGTAATCATGTGTGTGTTTTATTAACCATTTAGTACTCTTGGATTAATAATGGATAGGGGTCATAATTGACGCCTCTCCATTATTAACCTGGCTTAATGTCACCTTACAATAGCAAGGTGACATTAACCCTTCATTACCCCATATCCCACTGCTACACGGGAGTGGGAAGAGAGTGGCCAAGTGCCAGAATAGGCGCATCTTCCAGATGTGCCTTTTCTGGGGTGGCTGGGGGCAGATGTTTGTAGCCAGGGGGGGGCAATAACCATGGACCCTCTCTAGGCTAGTAATATCTGCCCTCAGTCACTGGCTTTACCACTCTGGCGGAGAAAATTGCGCGGGAGCCCATGCCAATTTTTTCTGCGATTTAACCCTTTATTTTAGCAGCTACAGCGGCCAAATTTTGCACATACACACTACTAACAGTAGTGAGGAATATGCAAAAAAAAAAAGGGATATGAGATGGTTTACTGTATGTAAACCATGTCTCGTATCCTGTCGGGTTTGTGAAGGAGAAATGAAAAGCCGGCAATTGAATTACCGGCTTTTCACTAACACCGCTGCGTATTTCTCGCAAGTCACACTGCTCGTCCTTGTGGAATCTGTATTTTTCTCGACCCCAGACTGTCATTGGCGATTTTTTTGCGCAATACGGTGACAAACGCAGCATGCTGCGATTTTCTACGGCCGTACAAGACCGTATAATACGGATGCGTAATATACGGCAGATAGGAGCTGGGCCATAGAGAATCATTGGGCCGTGTGTAATGCGTATTTTACGGACGTAGTTTATGCGCTCATACGTCCGTAAAACTCGCTAGTGTGACGTCGGCCTAAGGGTTCGGACCTCTCTGCTGAGATGCATCCTGTACACAAACATCACGGTGCCGGCTGAGGAAGGAGACGACATTCAGCAGAGACTGAAATCAAAAGAGGAATGGATATCACTAGAGGGGACAATCTCAAATACAACGGATAACTACCTGACCCCCGAGTGTGCCCCCCCTCTGTGTGCAAAGACAAATGGAGGGGCTTCACATAACGCACATATGTCCAGGAGGAATGTACGGTACTAAAATTAGCGGCTACAGAATTTGTAATACAATCTCTTACTAGAGCTAAGATCAGAAGAGTAAAACCCCGATGCCTTTCGGATAGTTGTGCTGATGAATATGGAAAGCATACAGGATCTCATAGTAATTATGGGTCAGCAGATCCGCGGCTTGAGCCCGAGCTTCAATGATGCTCACAACCTGAGGGAGACACAGCAGTGATATACAGCTGGCTCGGTAAGGAGACGATGGGCTCCGGCTGGGCGACGTTCACCTCACTGTAAGTTCACGTAAGGGAATTCCACAAGTTCATGGAGCTGTGAACGTTCACACAGGATGATGACCAGCGGCCGAAGGCAATCCAGCTGTCTGCAAAAAGGGGGGATGGGGGATGAGGAACCAACCAGCCCCAATATTCCAGCACTGCCGCAGCATGTAACTGGGCACCTACTCTGGCTAAGTGAGGGTTAAAGGAAACCTGTCACGTCGTTTTGGCCCTGTAAGGCCTCTTTCACACTTCCGTCTTCCAAATCTGCACAGGATCCGTCAAGAAGTTGAAATGACGGATCCTGTGCAGATTGTGGAAAACGTGTGCACTGGGCCCGTTTTCCTGACAGACCCGTCGAGGCTATGTGCACCTGTTGTGTATGCGTCCACAGCGGTTTTCCGCTGCGAAAACGCATACACAACACAACCCAGGTGAAAAAAAAACCAAAAACGCAATATTCTTACCTTCCGGCGTCCCGCGCAGCGTTACCGATGCTCCCGGCAGCTAGTATTTCCAGTAATGCATTGCGGCAATAACCCAGAAGACCTAGCGGTCTCGCGAGACCACGAGGTCATCGGATCATTTCGCAATGCATTACTGGAAACGGAAGCTGCCGGCGGCATCGGAAGCATCAGTAACGCTGCGCAGGACCCCGGAAGGTAAGAATATTGCGATTTTTTTTTTTTATTTTTTTTTAAATATTTGTAACATGATATCTTTTTACTATTGATGCTGCATAGGCAGCATCAATAGTAAAAAAGAGCGAGAGACAATTTCCCTCACGGGAAATTCTTCCACGCATGATCAGTTTCAGCGACCCGTCGCTGGATTCCTGCTTTTGATGCTCAGCAACGGATCCTGCGTCCATAGGCTTCCATTATAGCCAACGATGGACAGCACAGGATCCGTCGCTGAGCGATTTTACAACGTGCAGAAAAAACGTTCCTCTGAACGTTTCCTCGACCCGACGGACATCAATTTTCCGACGGATCCAGTGCACGATGAAACGGAAGGCCATCTGTCACAATCCGTCGCTAATACAAGTCTATGAGGAAAACAGGATCCAGCAGAAAAATTTGCTGGATCCTGTTTTTTCAAAAATCGATGGATTGTGACGGGAGCTCAAAGATGGAAGTGTGAAAGAGGCCTAAGCTGCGGCCACTGCCCTTCACAGCTAATTTACAGTATTCTGTAATGCCGTACATAAGCCCCCGATCTAACCTGAAATAGAAGAAAAACAAGTTAGATTATACTCACCCGGGAGAGGGGGCTGTCCCGTTCGATGGGCATCGCGGTCCGGAGCCTCCCCATCTTCATACAATGACGTACTCTTCCTTGCTTCGTGTCGCGTCTCCTGCACAGCCGTACTGATCTGCCCTGTTGAGGGCACAGCAAAGTACTGCAGTCACTGGGCCTCTCTGACCTTTCCAGGCACCTGCGCACTGCTGTAATCTACTCTGCCCTCAACAGGGCAGATAAGTACGCCTGCGCAGGAGCCGCGACACAAAGCAAGGAGGAGGACGTCATCGCATGAAGATGGGAGGCGCCGGACCTGGACCTGAGACACCCATCGGAACCGACCGCCCCAGGGTGAGTATAATAAAACTTGTTTTTCTTCTATTTCAGGTTGGACCGGGGGCTTATCTACAGCATTATAGAATACTGTATATAAGCCCTGAAAGGCGGTGGCCGCAGATTACAGGGGCAAACCGACGTGACAGGTTCACTTTAACAAGTGGGGTCACTGTGAGGTTTCAGCCCATTGCTATTTCCTGCGGTGCCTTTAATACATTCCCAACCATTGAGGTGCATGTATGTTACAGGCCAGAAGCCGGTGTACGGAGCGGCACATGATCAGGGCCTGTCACTAAAAAGATATGCTTCCATCCTCCATTTGGCCATGTATGGAGCATACGCTGGGGTCTAAGGCTCAGGCACAACGTACACACTTCCGCCCCACACCAAGAGCTGTCGGCCCTGCACCCCACACCACGAGCTGTCAGCCCTGCACCCCACAGCACGAGCTGTCAGCCCTGCACCCCACAGCACGAGCTGTCAGCCCTGCACCCCACAGCACAAGCTGTCAGCCCTGCACCCCACACTATGACCTGTCAGCCCTGCACCCCACAGCACGAGCTGTCAGCCCTGCACCCCACAGCACGAGCTGTCAGCCCTGCACCCCACAGCACGAGCTGTCAGCCCTGCACCCCACAGCACAAGCTGTCAGCCCTGCACCCCACACTATGACCTGTCAGCCCTGCACCCCACAGCATGAGCTGTCAGCCCTGCACCCCTGTTGTGAATTTGCTTTTTGCTCCCTCTAGTGGTTACTAGTTTTTTGACTCTGGTTTTTCTGTCATTCCTTTTATCCGCACCTGGGTCGTTAGTTAGGGGTGTTGCTATATAAGCTCCCTGGACCTTCAGTTCAATGCCTGGCAACGTAGTTATCAGAGCTAGTCTGCTGTGCTCTTGTCTACTGATCCTGGTTCCAGTTATATCAGCTAAGTCTGCCTTTTGCTTTTTGCTATTTGTTTTGGTTTTGTATTTTTGTCCAGCTTGTTCCAAATCTGTATCCTGACCTTTGCTGTAAGCTCTAGGGGGCTGGTGTTCTCCCCCCGGACCGTTAGACGGTTCGGGGGTTCTTGAATTTCCAGTGTGGATTTTGATAGGGTTTTTGTTGACCATATAAGTTACCTTTCTTTATTCTGCTATCAGTAAGCGGGCCTCTCTGTGCTAAACCTGGTTCATTTCTGTGTTTGTCATTTCCTCTTACCTCACCGTCATTATTTGTGGGGGGCTTCTATCCAGCTTTGGGGTCCCCTTCTCTGGAGGCAAGAAAGGTCTTTGTTTTCCTCTACTAGGGGTAGCTAGATTCTCCGGCTGGCGCGTGTCATCTAGAATCAACGTAGGAATGATCCCCGGCTACTTCTAGTGTTGGCGTTAGGAGTAGATATATGGTCAACCCAGTTACCACTGCCCTATGAGCTGGATTTTTGTATTCTGCAGACTTCCACGTTCCTCTGAGACCCTCGCCATTGGGGTCATAACAGTTTGCCAGGCCGATATTAAATGTTTAATGCATTGCAGAAGAGGGATTATAAGAAAGAAGATTCTGAGGTTTTTTTTTTTCTTCTTCCCCTTTACCTCAGAGTGGCTATGCTTGCTGCAGACATGAATGTCCAGACCTTGATTACAAGTGTGGACCAGCTGGCTACTCGTGTGCAGGGCATACAAGACTATGTTATCAGAAATCCTAGGTCAGAACCTAAAATACCGATTCCTGAACTGTTTTCCGGAGACAGGTTTAAGTTTAGGAATTTCGTGAATAATTGTAAATTGTTTTTGTCCCTGAGACCCTGTTCATCTGGAGATTCTGCTCAGCAAGTAAAAATTGTGATTTCGTTCTTACGGGGCGACCCTCAGGATTGGGCTTTTTCGCTGGCGCCAGGAGATCCGGCATTGGCTGATCTTGATGCGTTTTTTCTGGCGCTCGGTTTACTTTATGAGGAACCCAATCTTGAGATTCAGGCAGAAAAGGCCTTGCTGGCTATGTCTCAGGGGCAGGACGAGGCTGAAGTGTATTGCCAAAAATTTCGGAAATGGTCCGTGCTGACACATTGGAACGAGTGTGCACTGGCCGCTAATTTTAGAAATGGCCTTTCTGAAGCCATTAAGAATGTTATGGTGGGTTTTCCCATTCCCACAGGTCTGAATGATACTATGGCACTGGCTATTCAAATTGACCGGCGGTTGCGGGAGCGCAAAACCGCAAATTCCCTCATGGTGTTGTCTGAACAGACACCTAATTCGGTGCAATGTGATAGAAAAACCGCAAATTCCCTCATGGTGTTGTCTGAACAGACACCTGATTTAAAGCAATGTGATAGAATCCTGACTAGAAATGAGCGGAAAATTCATAGACGCCGGAATGGCTTGTGCTACTACTGTGGTGATTCTACACATGTTATCTCAGCATGCTCTAAACGTATAGCTAAGGTTGTTAGTCCTGTCACCGTTGGTAATTTGCAACCTAAATTTATTCTGTCTGTAACTTTGATTTGCTCACTGTCATCTTATCCTGTCATGGCGTTTGTAGATTCAGGTGCTGCCCTGAGTCTCATGGATCTCTCATTTGCTAAGCGCTGTGGTTTTACTCTTGAACCATTAGAAAATCCTATTCCTCTTAGGGGTATTGATGCTACACCATTGGCAGCAAATAAACCGCAGTATTGGACACAGGTTACCATGTGCATGACTCCTGAACACCGCGAGGTGATACGTTTCCTGGTTTTACATAAAATGCATGATTTGGTTGTTTTAGGGCTGCCATGGTTACAGACCCATAATCCAGTCCTGGACTGGAAGGCTATGTCAGTCTCAAGTTGGGGCTGTCGTGGTATTCATGGGGATTCCCTGCCTGTGTCTATTGCTTCTTCTACGCCTTCGGAAGTTCCGGAGTATTTGTCTGATTATCAGGATGTCTTCAGTGAGTCTGAGTCCAGTGCACTGCCTCCTCATAGGGACTGTGACTGTGCTATAGATTTGATCCCAGGCAGTAAATTTCCTAAGGGAAGACTGTTTAATCTGTCGGTACCTGAACATACCGCTATGCGTTCATATATCAAGGAGTCTCTGGAGAAAGGACATATTCGTCCGTCTTCTTCCCCTCTTGGTGCGGGATTCTTTTTTGTGGCAAAAAAGGACGGATCTTTGAGACCTTGTATTGATTATCGGCTTTTAAATAAGATCACTGTCAAATTTCAGTATCCTTTACCGCTGTTGTCTGACTTGTTTGCCCGGATTAAGGGTGCCAAGTGGTTCACCAAGATAGACCTTCGTGGTGCGTACAACCTTGTGCGCATTAAGCAAGGTGATGAATGGAAAACCGCATTCAATACGCCCAAAGGTCATTTTGAGTACTTGGTGATGCCTTTTGGGCTCTCCAATGCGCCTTCAGTTTTTCAGTCCTTTATGCATGACATTTTCCGGAAGTATCTGGATAAATTTTTGATTGTTTATCTGGATGATATTTTGGTTTTTTCTGATAATTGGGATTCGCATGTGGAGCAGGTCAGGTTGGTCTTTAAAATTTTGCGTGAAAATTCTTTGTTTGTCAAGGGCTCAAAGTGTCTCTTTGGTGTACAGAAGGTTCCCTTTTTGGGGTTCATTTTTTCCCCTTCTGCTGTGGAGATGGACCCAGTCAAGGTCCGAGCTATTCTTGATTGGACTCAGCCCTCGTCAGTTAAGAGTCTTCAGAAGTTCTTGGGCTTCGCTAACTTCTACCGTCGTTTTATCGCTAATTTTTCTAGCATTGTGAAACCTTTGACGGATATGACCAAGAAGGGCTCCGATGTAGCTAACTGGGCTCCTGCTGCCGTGGAGGCTTTCCAGGAGTTGAAACGCCGGTTTACTTCGGCGCCTGTTTTGTGCCAGCCTGACGTCTCACTTCCCTTTCAGGTTGAGGTGGATGCTTCGGAGATTGGGGCAGGGGCCGTTTTGTCGCAGAGAGGCCCTGGTTGCTCTGTTATGAAACCTTGTGCCTTTTTCTCTAGGAAGTTTTCGCCTGCCGAGCGAAATTATGATGTGGGCAATCGGGAGTTGTTGGCCATGAAATGGGCATTTGAGGAGTGGCGTCATTGGCTCGAGGGTGCTAAGCATCGTGTGGTGGTCTTGACTGATCACAAAAATCTGATGTATCTCGAGTCTGCTAAACGCCTTAATCCGAGACAGGCCCGCTGGTCATTGTTTTTCTCCCGCTTTGATTTTGTTGTCTCGTATTTACCAGGTTCAAAGAATGTGAAGGCCGATGCTCTTTCTAGGAGCTTTGTGCCTGATGCTCCTGGAGTCGCTGATCCTGTTGGTATTCTTAAAGATGGAGTTATCTTGTCAGCTATTTCTCCGGATCTGCGACGTGTGTTGCAGAGATTTCAGGCTGATAGGCCTGAGTCTTGTCCACCTGACAGACTGTTTGTCCCGGATAAGTGGACCAGCAGAGTCATTTCCGAGGTTCATTCCTCGGTGTTGGCAGGTCACCCGGGAATTTTTGGCACCAGAGATCTGGTGGCCAGGTCCTTTTGGTGGCCTTCCTTGTCAAGGGATGTGCGGTCATTTGTGCAGTCCTGTGGGACTTGTGCTCGAGCTAAGCCTTGCTGTTCTCGTGCCAGCGGTTTGCTCTTGCCCTTGCCTGTCCCGAAGAGACCTTGGACACATATCTCCATGGATTTCATTTCTGATCTTCCGCTATCTCAGGGCATGTCCGTTATCTGGGTGATATGTGATCGCTTCTCCAAGATGGTCCATTTGGTTCCTTTGCCTAAGCTGCCTTCCTCTTCCGATCTGGTTCCTGTGTTTTTCCAGAACGTGGTTCGTTTGCACGGCATCCCTGAGAATATTGTGTCAGACAGAGGATCCCAGTTCGTTTCCAGGTTCTGGCGATCCTTTTGTAGTAGGATGGGCATTGATTTGTCGTTTTCGTCTGCTTTCCATCCTCAGACTAATGGACAGACGGAGCGAACCAATCAGACTTTGGAGGCTTATTTGAGGTGTTTTGTCTCTGCTGATCAGGACGATTGGGTGACATTCTTGCCGTTGGCTGAGTTTGCCCTTAATAATCGGGCTAGTTCCGCCACCTTGGTTTCGCCTTTTTTCTGCAACTCTGGTTTCCATCCTCGCTTTTCTTCGGGTCATGTGGAGCCTTCTGACTGTCCTGGGGTGGATTCTGTGGTGGATAGGTTGCAGCAGATCTGGAATCATGTGGTGGACAACTTGAAGTTGTCACAGGAGAAGGCTCAGCGCTTTGCCAACCGCCGCCGCGGTGTGGGTCCCCGACTACGCGTTGGGGATTTGGTATGGCTTTCTTCCCGCTTTGTTCCTATGAAGGTCTCCTCTCCCAAATTTAAACCTCGTTTTATTGGGCCTTACAAGATATTGGAAATCCTTAATCCTGTATCTTTCCGTCTGGATCTTCCTGTGTCGTTTGCTATTCACAATGTATTTCATAGGTCCTTGTTGCGGCGGTACATTGTGCCTGTAGTTCCTTCTGCTGAGCCTCCTGCTCCGGTGTTGGTTGAGGGCGAGTTGGAGTACGTGGTGGAGAAGATCTTGGATTCTCGCCTCTCCAGGCGGAGGCTTCAGTACCTGGTCAAGTGGAAGGGCTATGGTCAGGAGGATAATTCCTGGGTGGTCGCCTCTGATGTTCATGCGGCCGATTTAGTTCGTGCCTTTCATGCCGCTCATCCTGATCGCCCTGGTGGTCGTGGTGAGGGTTCGGTGACCCCTCACTAAGGGGGGGGTACTGTTGTGAATTTGCTTTTTGCTCCCTCTAGTGGTTACTAGTTTTTTGACTCTGGTTTTTCTGTCATTCCTTTTATCCGCACCTGGGTCGTTAGTTAGGGGTGTTGCTATATAAGCTCCCTGGACCTTCAGTTCAATGCCTGGCAACGTAGTTATCAGAGCTAGTCTGCTGTGCTCTTGTCTACTGATCCTGGTTCCAGTTATATCAGCTAAGTCTGCCTTTTGCTTTTTGCTATTTGTTTTGGTTTTGTATTTTTGTCCAGCTTGTTCCAAATCTGTATCCTGACCTTTGCTGTAAGCTCTAGGGGGCTGGTGTTCTCCCCCCGGACCGTTAGACGGTTCGGGGGTTCTTGAATTTCCAGTGTGGATTTTGATAGGGTTTTTGTTGACCATATAAGTTACCTTTCTTTATTCTGCTATCAGTAAGCGGGCCTCTCTGTGCTAAACCTGGTTCATTTCTGTGTTTGTCATTTCCTCTTACCTCACCGTCATTATTTGTGGGGGGCTTCTATCCAGCTTTGGGGTCCCCTTCTCTGGAGGCAAGAAAGGTCTTTGTTTTCCTCTACTAGGGGTAGCTAGATTCTCCGGCTGGCGCGTGTCATCTAGAATCAACGTAGGAATGATCCCCGGCTACTTCTAGTGTTTGCGTTAGGAGTAGATATATGGTCAACCCAGTTACCACTGCCCTATGAGCTGGATTTTTGTATTCTGCAGACTTCCACGTTCCTCTGAGACCCTCGCCATTGGGGTCATAACACACCCCACAGCACGAGCTGTCAGCCCTGCACCCCACAGCACGAGCTGTCAGCCCTGCACCCCACAGCACGAGCTGTCAGCCCTGCACCCCACAGCACGAGCTGTCAGCCCTGCACCCCACACTATGACCTGTCAGCCCTGCACCCCACAGCACGAGCTGTCAGTCCTGCACCCCACAGCACGAGCTGTCAGCCCTGCACCCCACACTATGACCTGTCAGCCCTGCACCCCACAGCACGAGCTGTCAGCCCTGCACCCCACAGCACGAGCTGTCAGCCCTGCACCCCACACCACGAGTAATCGGACCTCCGTCTCACCTGCTGTGATCGGGAATATGCGCGACAGCGTTGTACGACTGGCGGTTGTGTCCAAAATCCAGGTGATGCTTGAAGATACGAGTCCTCAAAGTTGCCTACAATCAGGAGACATCTGGTCACTCACCCCAAAAATATCATAGATACATAAAGAAGGAGACGAGAGCTTGTACATGGCATTATCTGACTTTTCAGGTCATCCACAGTCTCCGAAATAGCCAATGTTGCTAACTGAATCAGCAGCTCTGGCAAATCCACACGTTCCAGGAGATGCAGCACCTGGGAATACAGGCAACAGCTTACTACAGGCAGAATACGGATACGCTTGGAATAAACGCAACAGCTTACTACAGGCAGAATACGGATCCGCGATCCTGAATGCGCGCTTCCTTACATTTGAAATGCGCGCCGAAAGGCATAAATGCGCGCTCCTGAATGCGCGCCGGCAGAAATGCGGGAATTGCGCGTCGGCAGAAATGCGCGCTCCCGAATGTGCTCCTTCCATATTGCAAGCCTGTCTCAGGAACAGAGCGCGCTCCTAAATGCGCCGCCTTCGATGCCTTGATGAACCAATGAGCGCTGCAGCTCACAAAGACTGCCACTCCCCTGACACGCCCACAACACATTTAGCCTGCGAATTCCATACTCGCTGGCGGGGTGCCTGAAGCTGCGGTGTGCGCAGCTGGATGCCTCACTGACTGCACACGGCCTAATATGACATAGAGCTGTACAATCCGGGACCTGTGCGTGACCCGGGGGTGAAATGCGGAGCCCCAAGTGTGGCGGCGTCACTGCCATCCCAGTACAGCGCCCCCTCTGTCCCTGCTTATGGCTGTGGTGCCCTCTGCTGACCACAGAGCGGTACTGCAGGTCTCTGGCACAGTTCTCTATAGATTTTTTCCAGGCTCTCTGCTGCTGTCAGGGAATGAGAACCTCAGTGCTGTGTACGAGCAAAGGCTGAAGACCCGTCCTGCTCACAGGAATGAGATGGTTACTGGATTATTTGCTTTGTGTCCTGACATCATTACAAAACTGCATCATCCTAAAAGGGGCAAATGAAACTAAACGAAATGTGGCACAAGACTGGCACAGAGTAATAAATGTGTGCCACTAGTCAAAATTCACAATTTGGTGTCTGCATCAAAAATAATATTTCCTGAATCTTCTTCATCCTGTTGCCGTCATCTTCGCCTCCCTAGAAGCCAGGACCTAGACTGGGACCAATAGCAAACAATGCACTGTTTCCTGGAGAACGAGCATTCGAATGTTCATCAGACCCCAGACCAGGACCCTGAAAAAATAGACTTAGGACCAGACCCCTAAATTATCAGGTCTCAGACTTAACTCCTAAATTGTCACACTATAGACCAAGTCCATAAAGTATCAGACCCCAAATACAGAGGACATTAAAACCTGACGCGTTACTGGCGATAAGACGCCCATAGCAATAGCATGCTTTCAATGGATCAACAATAAAAAACAACTTATTTAGTACACATTACTCACAGATGGATGAGCTTCCTTCTACTTGCTGTCACTGAGTCTGCCAGCTGCTGTTGTTCTTCCCATCCATGGTACTGATTACAGATTTCTCCAGTACCACATTTCGAAGGCCTCGATTCTTCTTCTGTCTTGTGTCTTTATCCATCCAAAGATCAAACTACGCTATTCACAAAAGGTTATTCCTCACCTCGTCCCCTGTCTACATAGTTACATAGTTATTAAGGTTGAAGGAAGACTTTAAGTCCATCTAGTTCAACCCATAGCCTAACCTAACATGCCCTAACTTGTTGATCCAGGGGAAGGCAAAAAACCCCATGTGGTAAGAGTAAGCTCCACCATGGGGAAAAAAATTCCTTCCCGACTCCACATACGGCAATCAGACTAGTTCCCTGGATCAACGCCTTATCAAGGAATCTAGTATATATACCCTGTAACATACTTTTCAAGAAAGGTATCCAGTCCCCTCTTAAATTTAATTAATGAATCACTCATTACAACATCATACGGCAGAGAGTTCCATAGTCTCACTGCTCTTACAGTAAAGAATCCACGTCTGTTATTATGCTTAAACCTTCTTTCCTCCAGACGTAGAGGATGCCCCCTTGTCCCTGTCTCAGGTCTATGATTAAAAAGATCATCAGAAAGGTCTTTGTACTGTCCCCTCATATATTTATACATTAAAATAAGATCACCCCTTAGCCTTTGTTTTTCCACACTAAACAGCCCCAAGTGTAATAACCTGTCTTGGTATTGCAGACCCCCCAGTCCTCTAATAACCTTGGTCGCTCTTCTCTGCACCCGCTCCAGTTCAGCTATGTCTTTCTTATACACCGGAGACCAGAACTGTGCACAGTATTCTAAGTGTGGTCGCACTAGTGACTTGTATAGAGGTAAAATTATGTTCTCCTCATGTGCATCTATGCCTCTTTTAATGCATCCCATTATTTTATTTGCCTTTGTAGCAGCTGCCTGACACTGGCCACTGAATATGAGTTTGTCATCCACCCAGGTCTTTTTCATTCACGGTTTTGCCCAGAGTTTTAGAATTAAGCACATAGTTATACATCTTATTACTTCTATCCAAGTGCATGACCTTATATGACCCCCATTAAAGCTCATTTGCCATTTATCAGCCCAAGCTTCTAGTTTACATAAATCATCCTGTAATATAAAATTGTCCTCCTCTGTACTGATTACCCTGCAGAGTTTAGTGTCATCTGCAAATATTGAAATTCCACTCTGTATGCCCCCTACAAGGTCATTAATAAATATGTTAAAAAGAAGAGGGCCCAATCCTGACCCCTGTGGTACCCCACTGCTAACCGCGACCCAGTCCGAGTGTGCTCCATTAATAACCACCCTTTGTTTCCTATCCCTGAGCCAGCTCTTAACCCACTTACACATATTTTCCCCTATCCCCATTATTCTCATTTTATGTATCAACCTTTTGTGTGGCACCGTATCAAAAGCTTTTGAAAAGTCCATATACACTACGTCCACTGGGTTCCTTTGTTCCAGTCTGGAACTTACCTCTTCATAGAAGCTGATCAGATTAGTCTGACATGAACGGTCCCTAGTAAACCCGTGCTGATACTGGGTCATGAGGTTATTCCTCTTCAGATACTCCAGTATAGCATCCCTTAGAATGCCCTCCAGGATTTTACCCACAGGAGAGGTGAAGCTTACTGGCCTATAATTTCCGAGTTCAGTTTTTGTCCCCTTTTGAATATTGGCACCACATTTGCTATACGCCAGTCCTGTGGTACAGACCCTGTTATTATGGAGTCTTTAAAGATTAAAAATAATGGTCTATCAATGACTGTACTTAATTCCTGCAGTACTCGGGGGTGTATCCCATCCGGGCCCGGAGATTTGTCAATTTTAGTGATTTTTAGACGCCGCCGTACTTCCTGCTGGGTTAAGCAGGTGACACTTAATGGGGAATTTTTGTTATCATATTGTCTGCCATGGAATTTTCTTGTGTAAATACTGCTGAAAAAAAGTCATTTAGCATATTGGCTTTTTCCTCATCCTCATCCACCATTTCACCCAGACTATTTTTAAGGGGTCCAACACTATCATTTTTTAGTTTCTTACTAATTTCTTACTAGTTTCTTACTTGTCGGAGTCCGCAAGGTTCAGTCCTAGGGCACCTGCTCTTTTCCATTTACACCTTTGGCCTGGGACAGCTCATAGAATCTCATGGTTTTCAGTATCACCTCTATGCTGATGACACACAGATCTACATCTCTGGACCAGATATCACCTCCCTACTAACCAGAATCCCTCAATGTCTGTCCGCTATTTCATCCTTCTTCTCTGTTAGATTTCTGAAACTTAACATGGACAAAACAGAATTCATCATCTTTCCCCCATCTCACGTGACCCACCCCAACGAACCTATCCATTACAGTAAATGGCTGCCCACTCTCCCCAGTCCCACAAGCTCGCTGCCTCGGGGTAATCCTTGACACTGATCTCTCCTTCAAACAACATATCCAAGCCCTTTCCACTTCCTGCCGCCTTCAACTCAAAAATATTTCACGGATCTGTACATTCCTAAACAAAGAATCTGCAAAAACCCTAGTCCATGCCCTCATCTCCCGCCTTGATTACTGCAACCTCCTGCTCTGTGGCCTCCCCTCTAACACTCTCGCACCCCTCCAATCTATTCTAAGCTCTTCTGCCCGACTAATCCACCTGTCCCCCCGCTATTCCCCGACCTCTCCCCTCTGTCAATCCCTTACCTGGCTCCCCACTACCCAACGACTCCAGTTCACAACCCTAACCATGGCATACAAAGCCATCCACAAACCTGTGTCCTCCATACATCTGTGACCTCGTCTCCCGTACTACCTACACGCAACCTCCGATCCTCACAAGATCTCCTTCTCTACTCCCCTCTTATCTCCTCTTCCCACAATCGCATACAAGATTTCTCTCGCGTATCACCCCTACTCTGGAACCCTCTACCCCAACACATCAGACTCTCGCCTACCATCGAAAGCTTCAAAAAGAACCTGAAGACCTACCTCTTCCAACAAGCCTACAACCTGCAGTAACCACCGATCGACCAAACCGCTGCATGACCAGCTCTGCCCTCACCTACTGTATTCTCACCCATCCCTTGTAGATTGTGAGCCCTCGCGGGCAGGGTCCTCCCTCCTCCTGTACCAGTCGTGACTTGTATTGTGTAAGATTACTGTACTTGTTTTTATTATGTATACCCCTCCTCACATGTAAAGCGCCATGGAATAAATGGCGCTATAATAATAAATAATAATAATAATAATTTGACTTTTCGGTGAAATTTATGGAAGACGTAAAAAGTTCCCACTACAGTGATATTTATCATGAAAGTAAGGCATTTAAGTAGAAAAAGCGATGGAGGTTTCTTCATCTCAAACAATGTATTGATGCAAAAGCCAACAACGGTGGTGGTTATACCCCCAACAAAAAATGTCTAGGTCTCAATAACTTGTCATGTGGCCTTGAGCATCAATTACAGCCTACAATGATGTCTCCTGCTGGTCATGGGATTCAGGTCTGGAGAAAGTGCAGGCCCCTCCATGTGAAGTTCCCAAGTCTCCAGCAGCCATTCCCTAATGATGCAATGAAATAAGGCAGCACACTGTAGCGCCAAAACTTGCAAACATGAAATATGAAAATTGAATTGCATTACTGCACTAGAAATATGAAAAATTGAGAAAGTTTAGCGCATAAATTTGTCAAGTCATGTGTACTTGGTAGCCATGATAAGGCATTTCTCATTTACCAGGACCTAACAATGTCTTTCCACTCTAAACCTTCTTAATTTTTCATATTTCTAGTGCAGTAATGCAATTCAATTTTCATATTTCATGTGTCACGGGAGACCTAGGTAGGCAAGAGCTAATAACCCGGGCCCCTGCGATATCCCTCAGACTAGGGAAACCCTGACTGACCCTCTCCCAGAGTTTACACTGATGGTGTGCATGTCTGGGCCTCCACCCTCACCCTGTCTCCTGTTTCAACCCTAGGCTGAAACCACCACCCACCACCCAGTGAAGAGACCACACTCCAATACCCACAGTAAGCACAGACAAGGATAACGGAAAAATAAGCACAATGCCGCAGTCACTCAGGAATACACTATAATGTGCACAGGGCAAAACAAATAAAAATATAGGAAGGAGAAATATGACAAAGGGAAATACACCACCAGCAACGATACTCCAACTTCTAGCTCACCACTCCAGACCGAGATAACCAAGCACAAGCCAGAAGCTATAATCGGCGACGCCCAATGTTCAGGAGAACTATTTAAAGGCAGTGGGCGTGGCCCAGCTTCCAATCTGAGCACCAGGTAAATTAACCCCGTACCAGCTAGATAAAATCTAGCCGACGCCACTGAGCGCATAGTGGACAAAAGCGGAATTACCGCTGTCTGTCGAACGACCGGGTCTGAACAGCGTCCGACATGACATGTTTGCAAATTTTGGCGCTACAGTGTGCTGCCTTGTTTATTTGATTGTATATGAGTTGGTGACTCTAGGTTCAGCACCTGTTCACACTTAGTCTGTGTTTGGATGTGACGGTCAGTTTTTTGAAGTTTGTATTCCCTAATGATGCGATCCCGATAAGCTGGAGCATTGTCGTCCATGAAGATGAACTTAGGCCTGTGGTGTTCGTGCAGAGGCACAATGACTGGCTTAATGATGTTATTCAAGTAGTAGGGGCTCGTTACTGTACTATTCACAAAGTGTAGGGCAGTTCTGTATTGACCAGACACACCTGCCCACACTGTAACACCATCACCAGCGGCTCTTCTGGTGACAACAGTGGCTCATGCATAGTGCTCTCCTGCTATTTCGCGGGCGGCGACATCTTGGAGGAGGACATTTTTTTCAATCTTCTCCAGCAAGATGGCGCTGCTGGCGCCTGCGCAATAGCAGCTATCGGATCTCTATACAAACCAATAGCTGCGCAGGCGCCGCGGGCGCCATTTTCAAAATGACTTTTTTTTCCTTGTTCTAGTAAATCTGCAAAAGGGAAAATAATAAGTGCACAGTAAACATGCGATTATGCTGCAGCGCAGGTGCCACGGCCGGCACCTGTCTACAGAAGTGTTTTTTTTTTTTATTATTCAGTATCTGATGGTATTCATTATGCAAACTAGGGGGCGGGTCAGTGAGGGATCAGTGACCTGTCAGCAGTCCGCATTATGAATATATAATCAGAGCACCACATGCCCCACCTTAGGACATGGGCATATCATTAACACAAAACTGAAAATATAGATTAAACAGCTACATGAGGGATTTAATCAACCAAGGTATCATTATAATCAGTATGACGGCGCCGACCTGACACTGTAGGTTACTGTGCACAATCCTGCTGACAGGTTCCCTTCAGGGTGTGTGCACACATTGCATAATTGCACATTGCACACATTGCATGTCCATAATTCATCAGGCTTTCTTTCATTCATGTCCAGTAATGTAAATTGGGTCTCTAGACTGTTCCTAAAAACTTTAGGTATGTTGGTCAAATTCCTTTGGCGCAGCTTGACTCTAATCTTGGATGTTAAAAGATTCATGATCACTTCCACGGTCAACTCCCGGTCTTGTTTTTTACGATAATTATCAACGATCTCCATCTTTGGTGAACATAAATTTATTGGGGGAAAATACTGTTTTTCGGACTATAAGACGCACCTTTTCCCAAATAATGGAAAATGGGAGGAAAATGGGGGTGCGTTTTATAGTGCAAACGCAGGCTTACCGGGCGGTGGCGATGCTGCTGCGGTGGGCGGTGCAGAGTGCACCTGAGCAGGGTCCCTTCTTCAGGATGCCGGTGGCAGAAATGTGGCGGCGCCGTGGCCTGGGGTCCACGGTGAGCAGAGTGCATCACCGGTTTCCCTGCGGCCATCTTCCTGAACCCGTGGGCAGCTGGAGGCTTCAGGAAAATGGCCACCGGAGGCCGCGCATGCACAGATTTAAAACTCGGCGGCACTCTGCTTCAGGAAAATGACCGCCGAGATCTCAATCTGCGTACGCGCAGCCTCCGGCGGCTATTTTCCTGAAGCCTTCCTCTGCCTCACTCCCGACATCGGACCCGCAGCACTTCTGCCACCACCGGCTTCCTGAGGAAAGGACCGTGCCTTCTGTGACCCCGCTGTACCACCACCGGCTCTCAGGTAAGATACCTTAAATTCGGACAATAAGACGGACCCCCATTTTGTAAAAATATTCTGCTATTTTCCACCCCAAAATTTGGGGTGCATCTTATGGTCCGGTGCGTTTTAGAGTCCGAAACATACGGAAAGATTTTGCAAGTTTTTCCACCTACAAAGAATGCAGAGGTCTATAATTTATATCGTAGGTACACTTCACCTGTGAGAGACAGAATCTAAAAATAAAAAATAGAAAATCACATTGCATTTTATTGCATGAAATAAGTATTTGATCACCTACCAACCAGCAAGAATTCTGGTTCTCACAGACCTGTTAGTTTTCTTGAATAAGAAGCCTACTCTGCACTCATTACCTGTATTAAAAATTATCACAAAACTATTTTATCCCCAAATATTTTATTTTCACAAGGGTAACAGGAGAAAATGGACCCCAAAAATTGTTGTGCAACTTCTCCAGAGAACAACGATACCCCATTTATGGTTGCCAACTACTTTTGAGGCACAGTGCAAAGCTCAGAAGGGAAGAGGCGCCATATTGCAATTCAGATTTTGCTAGAATGGTTTGAGGGTGCCATGTCACATTGGCAGAGCCGCTGAGGTGCCAGAACAGCAGAACCCCATTGAGCACATTTTAAAAACTACACCAGTCAATGAATTCATCTAGGGGTGCAGTGATTATATTGACAAAACAGGTGAGTCACAAAATTGTATAACTGTCACGCTGCAGCACTGCAGTTAAATGCAAACTCCACTACATGGCAGCAGAGTGGAGAGGGCTGAAATCCTGCACAGAGCAGACCAGCAGAACTGCAGCGAGGCTACCACCAGGTGGCAGCAGAGTAATCAGACAAGCCGGGTCTATACCAGAGAGTAGCATAGTACCAAGGGGAATCCCAAACACAGAGTCAGAGGAGCGTCAAAAGGTCAGTAATGGTCTCTAGCAGAACTACCAGAAGGAAGAGACAGAATCAGGTCAGAGCCAAAGCAGAGTCGAGTATCGGGGAATCCAAACATACAGGGACACACAGAGTCAGGGCAGGAAGGGAGGAATGAACAGACATGGGCAAAGACAGCTAAACGCAGCAGGACAAATCAGGGTTTCACCAGAGCCAGCTACACACGCCGTAGGCAGGAAATATAATTGGCATTGCCTGCAGGACGCAGCACACAGAAATAGCAGACCCGACACCAGAACGAGACATGACCAGACCGGGAAAGGAAAGGCAAGACCCAAAACCCGGTCTGGATCATGACAATACCATTGGGCAGTGAAGAAAAAAGAATTACATTTTTACCATCAAAACCTTTTTAGCCCCAGATTTTTTATTTTCACACTGGGAAATGGGTAAAAATGGCACCAAAATATGTCCCACAATTTGGGATGAATCTAGAAATACCTCATATGTGGCTGTATAGTACTACTTAGCCACATAGCAAAACTCTGGAAGGACAGAGTGCTATTTGCCTCCTGGAGCACAGATTTTGCTAAAATAGTTTGCGGCCTTCTTATACATCGCCCCTAAGTGCTAGAAGTGCAGAATCCCCCCTCAAGTGACCCCATTTAGGAAATGATACCCCTTTGGGAGTTTATCTACAGATATAGTGACGATTTTGAATCCATGGGTGTTTTCCAGAAACAAGCAGAAGTGGATGTTGCTGAGTGAAAATTGCAAACTGCCGTTGTAGTAACCAGTACGTTGTAGTCACCAGTACGTTATGCCCAGCTCATGCTTCTGGAGACACGCACCTGTACATTAGATGGGTTGTCATCGCTGCAGAAATACCAAACATGTGGATGCTATATGTGGTTTAGGCACACTGAGCCTCAGAAGGGAGGGGGCATTTTTAGCTATCTCGCTTTTTTAGAGCCTTTGTACTACCAGTAACGTGAAAGACCCCTATATTTGCATTGACAGATGACGGACCTGATTGGGCACTTGCTTTTCTTGTAGATTGATTTGAAGCCTTTATTGGGAACATTTTCCATAACATTTGGGATCACATTTATCCAGCGCACTACACTTATCAGGGTTTACATCTAAATCTCAGAGTGATGTGATTCAGATGAAACCCCCAGAGGTATCCATTCACTATAATGAGGCAGCAGAGTTACTCTGGACTCCATCTGACCTCTCTTCAGCGTTGTCCTTTTTTTCAGAAGTGCACAAAACGGAATGCACAGTGTCTCCATCTGCCTCCCCATAGGGAACCTTAAGCTGAGGGTTCTGTCTGAATCATGTATTTCAGAGATTTACACAGAAACCCTGATCTAAGTGCTCAGCGCAGAGCGCAGGATAAATGTGCGCCGAGCCTTACTGCAATCTTTGGGAGGCAGAATGAAAAAAAAAATCAACAGCAGGCGAAGAGTTGGTTATATTTATTTTTTACACCGTTGCTCATGTGGTATAAGTGATTAGATGACTTTATTGGTGAAATTACATAAATATCAGATTTATAGCATATTTCTTGTCACCTAGGGATCACATGTGGCAGCCCCAACGCGCGTTCTGCGTGGGCTTCTTAGGAGGGCTTCTTCACAGCCCCCCGAAGAAGCCCACGCGAAACGTGCGTTGGGGCTGCCGCATGTGATCCCTAGGTGGCAAGAAATATGGGTAAGGACAATGTGTGATCTATAGTACGTACTTGTGCTCCCTTAAGGTGGTACATACCCTGTCCACATTGGGAGATTTTTTATGACCTATATGTGACTGATTGGAATCTTTGATATAGATTGAGGGAGCAACCCTATGTGGGTCGCATTTGCCTGGTGCCATAAATATAGATGATAAACTGTGCCCTACCCCCCCCCCCACTAATACTTGGGATATATATGCCCTTACACCTGCTATTTATTAAATTGCTTTGTCTATTACTACATGTATTATATATGCTGTTTTTATGATATATGTTATTTGAATAAAATCTGAGTAATTTTTACTTTCGGGACGTTTTATACTCTTTTTTGCTTTTTTGGTATTTATCAATATCAGATGTATAGCATTTTTTATGTTTGGCTGCTGTCACACACAAAAAGGCCCATTTTTTTGCAAAAACTAGATTTTGTATCTCCATATTTTGAGAGCTATAATTCTTTCAGATTTCGGCAGATAGAGTCATGTGAGTTTTGCGGGACGAGTTGACGTTTTTATTGGTACCATTTTCGGGTCCATGACATTTTTTGATGGCTTTCTATTCTGAATTTTGTGAGGAAGAATTAACAAAAACCAACAATTCAGGAATTGTTTTCTGTTTTTTTTTAATGCTTTTCCACATCTGGTAAAAATGGTAAGGCAGCTTTTTTCTTGTCAGTACGATTACAGCCATACCACATTTATATACTTTTTTAATGTTTTGGCACTTTTACGCAATAAAAACTATTTTATAGAAAAAAATAATTATTTTTGCATTGCTTTATTCTGAGAGCTGTAACTTTTTTTACTTTTCCTCTGACGGAGCTGTACGATGGCTTGCTTTTTGTGGGAGAAGATGACTTTTCAAAAATACCATTTTTATTTACATTCGTCTTTTTGATTGCGGTTTATTCCATTCTTTGTTCGGTAGTATGGAGATAAAGAGGAAGGATTCCAGCTTCATGAATTTGCAAAAAAATGTATTCCAGTAAAAAAGTTCTGTGATTCAGGATGCCCGAGTCTGGGTGCGCTGGTAATTTCTCTTTCCAAGTGTGATGATAAAGCATAGTTCTTTGCCTCATTTGGATTTTATTTTTTTAATGGTGTTCACTTAAGGGGTAAACTAGTGGGACAGTTTTATAGGGCGGGTCGTTCTGGATTGTGTTGTATTATATATCTTTTAATATGATTTCAACACTCCAATTAATTAATACGAAAGATAGAGAGATGTGATATATATGTATGTATATATATATCTAATATATAAAGCTGAATGTGTGTGTGTGTGTATGTATGTATGTATGTATGTATGTCCGGGATTGGCATCTGAACCGTCGCAGCTACAGCCACAAAATTTTGCACAGTCACACGTCTGGACCCCGAGAGCGTCATAGGCTATGTTGTGAGGTGAAATTTTAACCCCGCGCGTTCCAATTCACCAAACAATTTTGCCCCTATCTACATAATGGGGAAAAAGTGAAAGGAAAAGTGTTGGAGGCGTCGCACCTACAGGCACAAAATTTTGCACAGTCACACGTCTGGACCCCGAGAGCGTCAAAGCTATGTTGTGAGGTGAAATTTTAACCCCGCGCTTTCCAATTCACCAAACAATTTTGCCCCTATCTACATAATGGGGAAAAAATGAAAGGAAAAGTGTTGGAGGCAAATTAACAGCTGCCAGATGTGAACAAGGGGGACTTAAAGAATGAGAGCGATGGCGCCAAAGAGTATATACCGTACAGTTGCTAAGGTGGGGCCCCGACATGGGATAATCACCACACCACCACGGGGATATGAACACACACACAAAATGCGCCACACACTACCACGTGCTCGAACACATATACCACCCTCAGCGCACATTTCACCACACATACACCAACCTCGCCACATAAAAGTCGAAACACAAAAGTCGCCGCTCAAAACTCGCCACGCGCAAAACTCTCCACATGCAAAACTCGCCACATGTGCAAAACTCACCTCATGGAAAACTCGCCACACGCAAAACTTGCACACGCGGAAAAATTGCCACATGCACAAAAGTTGCAACACATGCAAAAGTTGCCTCACACAAAACTTGCACATACTCAAAAGGCACCACACATAAAACTCGCCACGCGCAAAACTCGCCATGCGCAAAACTTGCTGCACACAACTTGCTACACTAACCTGTCACATGCAACTCGACACACAAAAAGTTGCTACACGCATGTCGCCACACAAAACTCATCTCACAAAAGTCGCTACATGCATGTCGCCACACGCAACTCAACACACACAACTTGACACACGAAACTCGCCCTAAAACACACACAAGTCTGGTATTATCCTTCAAAAATAAAAATCTGATTAATAAGCAGACAAACTACAAGAGCAACAAATGTACCATATACGAATCCGGCAGCTGTCAGTCACATGACCAGTCTATTATGTGTATGTGTGAGCTAATATATACTGCCAGGGGGGGGGGGAGGGCTTCCTGTTGGCTGGGGATTTATTAGGCTGACAATTTAGCTTACAAATACTGAGGTAAAAATACTGACCAAATAACGTGTGAATGAGGTCTAATACAGGAGGAGATGACATACAGATATATACTATATACAGGAGGAGATGACACACAGGTATATACTATATACAGGAGCAGATTACCTACAGGTATATAGTATATACAGGAGGAGATGACATACAGGTATATGCTATGTATAGGAGGAGATGACACAGGTATATACTATATACAGGAGGAGATGACACACAGATATATACTATATACAGGAGAGATGACACACAGGTATATACTATATAGAGGAGGAGATGACATACAGGTACATACTACATACAGCAGGAGATGACATACAGGTATATACTATATACAGGAGGAGATGACACACAGGTATATACTATATACAGGAGCAGATTACCTACAGGTATATAGTATATACAGGAGGAGATGACATACAGGTATATGCTATGTATAGGAGGAGATGACATACAGGTATATACTATATACAGGAGGAGATGACACACAGATATATACTATATATAGGTGAGATGACACACAGGTATATACTATATACAGGAGGAGATTACATACAGGTATATACTATATATAGGAGGAGATGATATACAGGTATATACTATATACAGGGGACATGACACACAGCAGGTATATACTATATACAGGGGAGATGACATACAGGTATATACTATACAGGAGATGACATACAGGTGTATACTATATATAAGGGAGATGACAAACATGTATATACTGAGGTGAAAATGAGAGGTGTGAGGTGAAAATGAAAAGGTGTGAGTGCAAAATGAGAGGAGTGAGGGAAAATAGTGGAGTGATCGGAAAATGACAGATGTGAGGTCGAAATGACAAGTGTTAGGGGGGAATGAGAGGAGTGAGGGGGAAAATGAGAGGTGTGAGGGAGAAAATGAGAGATGTGAGGGGGAAAATGAAAGATGTGATGGGGAAAATGAGAGGCGTGATGGGAAAATAAGAGAAGTGGGGTGCTATAACTAACCACAGATATTTAGTATGCCCAGGCAACGCCGGGCTCTGCAGCTAGTATATATATATATATATATATATATATATATATATACATACACTTATCAATGGAGTCCACAGAAAGCTAATTGAAAACTTGTCCAGCCACATGTTAATTGTCCAAATGGTCAGTCTAAACAAAGGACATTTATCTTCAAAGATGAGAACCAATGGAATGGACTTTTTCCCATGAGATGTTATCATGTATATTGTTAATTAGACAGATACTTGTTAAGCCCCCAGGGATGCCATGTGGTGTTCTTATCTATTTGGCCTGAAGGTTTCAGTACACATACCATGATATAGATCAAAAGCTTTCAGATAAGATTGAATGGGCAGTGACTTTACATATAAATGAGGTATGCCTGGGACACAGGGGGACTGAGGGAGACAGTTTGGGACGAGTGAGGACACTGAGCGAGAGAGGCTGATTTGACTCCTACCATTTCTAATGTAATGTATGACTTATGACTTTATTGATTATTTGCTATTTTGAGTGTTTATATTTATGATGTTTTATTAAGTAAATTCATTTGTCTTATTCAATTTTCGTGTGAGCATTTATTTATTCATCATAATTCTTTGAACCTAACAAAACACGGATGTGGCGATACCAAATATGTGTACTTTTTTTTTTTTTTACTTTTACATAAATAAATGTATTAATTGGTGTGAAGCATGACATCGGAGAGAATCCCACCGCTGCCACCACTTGTGATGAACCTGCACCTCGCCACCGCACCTGGCGTCTCTATTACGTCAGACGGATAACGTAATGATGGCGCCATTTAGAGAATATTTTTTTTCTGAAGAAATTTCTATCACTAAATAATTAGATGGATATTATTATAGATCCGATCATGCCACAGAGCAGGCGCCTGCCTGCTGAATGTGAATTTTTTCTTCAAAACAATATATTCAGTATATAAAATAGGGGGCGGGTCAGTGAGGGATCAGTGACCTGTCAGAAGACATATAGATGAATATGTAAGCAGAACACACACAGCTCCGCCCACAACCCCACCCACAAGCGG
The DNA here is from genome assembly GCF_051348905.1 of Ranitomeya variabilis. Taxonomy (NCBI): domain Eukaryota; kingdom Metazoa; phylum Chordata; class Amphibia; order Anura; family Dendrobatidae; genus Ranitomeya; species Ranitomeya variabilis. The sequence continues at coordinate 72,617,532 of NC_135236.1, forward strand.
CCCTGGAGCACGAGAAGCTCATTAACTCAAAACTGAAAATAAAGATTAAACAACAAGCACAAGATGGATTTCACCACCCAGGTATAATTTTTAATCAGTATAACAGCACCAACCTGACACTGTCTGTAGGTTACTGTGCACAATCCTGCTGACAGGTTCCCTTTAAAAGAAGGATACAGATTATGGAAAAATAGCAGGCATCTACTGAGCATGTGCAAACTGGCATAAAAAATACTACATGACTGGTAGTGCTGGAATAACCCTTTCACAAGACGTGCTTCTGAGCATGTGCAGGTCTGTTAGTGCGTCCTGGATTTAATGGTATACAGTAAGTTACTTCCAGGACATAGCAGTGGAACATCCTACTGCGCATGCTCAGAGGTTCCTGTCCTATTAATATTCTGGTCCCTGTCAGTGGAACAATATGGTGGCGATTACCTCCAGACAAAATTAATGTGATTTACTAATTAAAGATGTTTATTCTTTATGACATTTTCTTTTTGTCATTATTCCTGGAGAACCCATTTAAGTTAACAGAAAAATGCTTTCCTTTTTCCTAATTCTAGGACTCACTCCTATGTGAGTCCACTGGAGTTTTACAGGGGATGATGCTTGTGTAAAACACTTCCCACAGTCAGAAAATGATTTTTGTCCAGTGTGAGTTTTCTCATGATTCACAGGGGCCGAGGTCTGAGAAAAGCTTTTCCCATACATTCTACATGAATACGGCTTTTCACCAGTATTAATAAGGACATGCTTTATCAGAGCGGAGCTGTGAGAGAACGTTTTCCCGCAGTCTCTACAAGGATATGGCAGCTCTCCTGTGTGAGTTCTCTGATCGTTGGCCAAGGTGGACTTGTCCATAAATGATTTTGGCACTGGCTGCAGGCAAAAGGTTTTTCCCCTGAGTGTGTTCTCAGGTGTTTTAGCAGACCAAAACTTTCTGTGAGGCTTTTCTCACATTCATTGCAAGCATAGGGCCCCTGTCCTGTGTGAATCTGCTGATGACGAACAAGATGGGACCTCCGGATAAAACATTTTTCACAATCAGAACAAGAATATGGCTTCTCTCCCGTGTGAGTTCTCGAGTGAGAAGATTGGAGCTCTGAGCAAACCTTTTACCACATTTCCTGCACACATACGGCCGCTCACCCGTGTGTGATCGCTGGTGTCTTACCAGGTGCAACTTACATATAAGCCTCTTGTCATAGTCACTACAGTCATATGACTTCTCACCGGTGTGCATCCTTCTATGTATGACAAGCTAAGCGCTATCTATGCAACTTTTTCCGCATTTCCAACCTAAATACATTCTCTCACCTGCATGGATTATCTTCTGTCTTAATAGCTGTGAACTACTGTTAAAGCATTTTTTGCAGTCCATGCATTTGTAAGATCTCTCAGTGAGGTGGGATTTATGCTCAGTCATCACTTCACACTTGGTGGCACCTGACCTAACCCACGTCGTTCCTTCAGACTTGTCACCAATTGGTTGAAGTAAAGATTTATGACCAATATTGAAACCTCGATCTTCCATTTCTTGTCTTGTTGAATCTCCAGAACGACAGACCGGCTTCTCAACTCCATTGCACATTTCCACTGGTAACATAAGTTCCTGTTTGACGCCCCAAGAACGTTCCGCTGTCCAATATCTGGAGGACACATCAGTCTCAGAAAAATTCTCTGGCTCCTTTTTGACTGTGATGGATTGTGCAGCTGAAAGAGAAATACAAAAGATTTATGTGTGACCCTTATTCTGGGTGCACATAATCACACTATGTGCCCGGAATCTGCCTGAAAAAGTGCTGCAATAGAGCCCCATAAAATGTACACAATGCACAGCAATGTCAAAACTGCATTGCTGTGCAAATGTTCCATCTTATATCACTTCCTTTAACATGCTCATTCTTCAGTCGGCTCCTTTTTTTTTTTTTTTAAAGATGTTAAGAAAATATGAGTTTTTAAGCAGAAACTGCATCAGAAAACTCCTTTTGTGGGAGAGGTTTTGGAGCAGTTTTTCTTTTCCTGAGGCTGTTGAAGAGGTTTTCTTCATATATATGAAAAGTATACATACATAAAAAAGTTTTTGCAGCCTTTTGATTCGCTAGCGCTCCAAAGTATTAACATACACCGTTTTTCAAAGCAGTTTATGGGGAGGATTGTGAAGAGTTTCCTGTCCAAAAACTCCGGAAAATAATCAATCTGACCATAGCCATTTGGTATGTACACCAAAATGGGTAGAAGTCTATACAATCATGGTGGGATTCTGATATGGATGAGCTGAAACGGCACACTCTCCAAAGTGGAGCTGTAGAAGGGGAATTATATGCATAAAGTGGAGGAGCATAAAAACAATATCAACTAAGAAAAGTAAGGTCAGGGGGACATAAGTGGAAGCAGGGATGGAAAGTACTATTGATGCACTATGTGGACATGTCTTGGACCCTAATGTATTAGCAGAAAGGGAATCTTCTGACTCCATTATAGCACTGCGATAAAGAGAAGAGGAGTTGGAAAAGTGGCCATGTATGAGGGCACCTATCTCCCTGGTAGTTTTATTGTAGGGGTGAAGGAAGGGGGTAAAGGGGTGTGATGCAGTGACCCCTGTGGCAGCTAGGGGGTGCTGTGTGTGCTCCTTGGGATATGCATGGAGGCATATCTGTTGTGATAATAGTGGTGAAACAGTGACGGGCAGTGTTGTGAATGGCCGATATGTGTTGCAGAGGGAGTCTGCGTGGTAAGTCTGATGCAATGTTGTTGTTCTGGGACCTGTAGTCCCTCAAGAGTGTGTATAGTTAGTAAGGGAGACTTACTAGGCTAGTTATGTGAGCTGGGCGGGACAAACTAGCCACACATCCACACTCCCACCCAGGGGACTGGTTAAGGGTATATAATGTGACCCGGGTGGGGGTCACATGTTCTTGTGTGGTTCCTGTATTGGATTTCCTGGGAGTAGGAGTCCTGAGGAGCAGATGTCAGTGTGTTGGATTTCCTGGGAGTAGGAATCCTGAATAGAACATTGGGCTACCTGTGTTGGAAGACCTGGGAGGAGGCTTCCTGAAGAGCACATGGTGGGACTTTGCTATTGGTGACCTGGGTATTGGACGGTCCCAGCTGGGGATGGACGTCCTGAATAGTACCCGGACTGGCCACCTGTGTGATCCTGTGTAACCTGGGTGTTGGGAGGTCCTGGGAGTAGGACCGGATCCCTGAACAGCACGAGGTGAGAACCGGGATCTGCAGAGCCAGTGACAGCTACTGTGTGGGGAAGCTACAGTCCTCCGGTGGGTCTGGACTGACTAATGTGTGCCGGCCAGGCAAGTTGGTGATCCCTGTGAGGCAGCTTACCTGGAAGAGAGGACTGACAAGGAGTCAGCAGGTGGAGCAGGAGCTCCCGTCAGGTACCTGTACAGACTGTTGGTACTTGTGATATGAACTGTGTGGTAACCCACGGCAACTGGTCAAGGGAGGACCGGCGTGTTTAGTTGCTGCAACCGTAATGTCATATGTTGGTGCCTGTTGTGCTCCATGGACATTAATCAACTGTATGGCGTGCGGTCACCCACGATAACTGGACACAGAGGTTCAGTGTGTTTAGTGACCGCAGTTTAAAGCCGTATACTATGTGAAGACTAATGTAAAGACTGTTTGCTGGTTGTTCATACTTTCTGTGGTTTATGATGCCATAATAAACCATATAGACTGTTTTGCTTGGAAAAACCGTGCCCGTGTGCTTGAATCCCGTGCCAAGTGAGTGTCCCCCAATGCACTCAGTGAGAGCAATCTTACATATGGTGTTCGAATGCAGGCAACGGCCCAGGACGCACATGTGGAGTTAAATGCTGTAACTCGGCGGGGTTACGAAGCTGACAAGCGTCTTGCTGTGGATCGGCGGGTCCACGAAGGTGACAAGCGGCTTGCTGTGGATCGGCGGGTCAACGAAGTCTGCGGTGGAGCCGTACAAAGCATATACCGTATAAAGTGTAGCTGCAGTTGCAGCAAGAGGTTCCACAGCAGGCGGAGCTGCAGTGGCTGTGGTTTGTGATCGGCAGCCGGAGGTGCCGGTTGAGTGTGACTGCAGCGGGAGCTGGTGAAGTGACATATAAAAGAAAAAAAAATTTTTTTTCCCTTTTTCCTCTAGGTCGTGCAGACTCTTAAAGGGCCAGTACAAGCCCAGAGACATAGTGGTGTACTGTGCGAACTGGGGCCTGAGTGCCGTAGGGGAGTCCACGGGGTGTACTGTTGTGAACTCTGTTTTCAGGCTCCCTCTTGTGGTCACAGGTGGTATTGTGTGACTTTTGTTTTGGGCTCCCCCTGGTGGCTTTGTTTGTTATCCTGCGGATCTGTGGCTATCAGCTGCCTCGTTATTCACTTGGGAGTTTCCTATTTAGCTCTGTTTCACTTCCACTTGTTGCCGGCTGTCAATGTACTCAGTGCTATTCTGATTACTCCTGATTATCTTCGGTTTCAGTCTCTGCAGGAGAAGCTAAGTTCTGTTTAATTATTTTTTGCTCATCAGTCTGCAATATGATTTCTGTGTATGATGAGTTTAGTCCAGCTTGCTAATTTGTGATTTCTTCTGCTGGTTTGCTCTGGGGTACAGAGTTGCTTCCCCCGCACCGTTAGTTGGTGCGGGGGCTCGAGCGATCTCTGCGTGGATATTTTGAATAGGGTTTTAAATTGACCGCACGGTTCCCTTTCTATTTTCAGCTTTCTAGTGTTAGCGGGCCTCATTTGCTAAATCTAATTTCATCTCTGCGTTTGTGCTTTCCCCTTAACTCACCGTTAATATTTGTGGGGGGCTATTCTATATCTTTGGGGTCATTTCACTGAGGCAAGTGAGGACTTTCGTTCCCTCGAGGAATAGTCAGTTTCTCAGGCCGTGAAGAGAAGTCTATGATTTTCAGGTAACGTTCCACGGCTGCCTATACTTGTTTGCGGATAGGATCGGGTTGCGGTCAATTCAGTTACCACTTCCCCAGAGTTTGTAGTCGGTTTAGTTACTTAGCTAGTCCTACTTGCGATCCTTGCCACTAGGATCATAACAGTACAGCCGGCCAGTAAAGTGTTAATTGCATGGCAGAAGCAGGAGAAAAGAAGCCTTGAGAATTTTTTTTTTTTTTTTTTGCCGTGTGTCTAGCTGCTGTGTGTCTAGCTTCTCTCCTCCTCTTAAATCTTGGTGTGGCTCTGAACTCAGCTGCTGATATGGATATTCAGAGTTTGGCCTCCAGTGTGGATCATCTTGCTGCAAGGGTACAAAGTATTCAGGATTTTGTTGTTCACAGTCCTATGTCAGAGCCTAGAATACCTATTCCGGAGTTGTTTTCTGGAGATAGATCTAGGTTCCTGAATTTTAAGAACAATTGTAAATTGTTTCTTTCTTTGAAACCTCGTTCCTCTGGTGATTCCGTTCAGCAAGTTAAAATTATAATTTCTTTCTTGCGTGGTGACCCTCAAGATTGGGCCTTCGCATTGGCGCCAGGGGATCCGGCATTGCTCAGTGTTGATGCGTTTTTTCTGGCTCTTGGATTGCTCTATGAGGAACCTAATCTTGAGAACCAGGCTGAAAAAGCGTTGTTGGCCCTCTCTCAGGGGCAAGATGAAGCAGAGGTGTACTGCCAGAAATTTCGGAAAAGGTCGGTGCTTACTCAGTGGAATGAGTGTGCCCTGGCTGCAAATTTCAGAAAAGGTCTTTCTGAGGCCATTAAGAATGTCATGGTGGGGTTCCCTACGCCTGCAGGTCTGAATGAGTCAATGACTCTGGCCATTCAGATTGATCGGCGTTTGCGGGAGCGCAAACCTGCGCACTATTTGGCGGTGTCTTCTGAACAGACACCTGAGTCTATGCAATGTGATAGAATTCTGACCAGAAGTGAACGGCAAAATTATAGACGGCAAAATGGGTTGTGCTTTTACTGTGGTGACTCAGCTCATGTTATCTCAGCATGCTCTAAGCGCAAAAAAAAGGTTGATAAATCTGTCACCATTGGTACTTTACAACCTAAGTTCATTTTGTCTGTTACCCTGATTTGTTCCTTGTCATCTTACCCGGTTATGGCTTTTGTAGATTCAGGTGCTGCCCTGAGTCTGATGGACTTGTCATTTGCCAGGCGCTGTGGTTTTGTTTTGGAGCCTTTAAAATTCCCTATTCCACTAAGGGGAATTGATGCTACGCCATTGGCTACGAATAGACCTCAGTACTGGACACAAGTGACCATGTGCATGACTCCTGTTCATCAGGAGGTGATTCGCTTTCTCGTGCTGCATAATTTACATGATGTTGTCGTGTTGGGTCTGCCATGGTTGCAGACTCATAATCCAGTCCTGGATTGGAAAGCAATGTCTGTGTCAAGTTGGGGTTGTCAGGGAATTCATGGCGACGCTCCTGTGGTGTCAATTGCTTAATCCACTCCTTCTGAGGTCCCTGCGTTTTTGTCAGACTACCAGGATGTATTTGATGAGCCCAAACTCAGTTCTCTACCTCCTCATAGGGATTGTGATTGTGCTATAAATTTGATTCCTGGTAGTAAGTTTCCTAAGGGACGACTTTTCAATTTGTCAGTGCCGAAGCATGCTGCTATGCGGAGTTATATAAAGGAGTCTTTGGAGAAAGGACTTATTCGCCCCTCCTCCTCCCCTCTTGGTGCGGGGTTCTTTTTTGTGGCTAAGAAGGATGGTTCTCTGAGACCTTGTATTGATTATCGCCTTCTAAAAAAAATCATGGTCAAATTTCAGTATCCTTTGCCATTGTTATCTGATCTGTTTGCTCGCATTAAGGGGTCTAGTTGGTTCACCAAGACAGATCTTCGTGGTGCGTATAACCTTGTGCGTATTAAGCAGGGTGATGAATGGAAAACTGCATTTAATACGCCCGAAGGCCATTTTGAGTACTTGGTGATGCCTTTTGGACTTTCTAACGCATAACAGTGTACCCAGGGAAGGGGTGGTATCCCTAAAAGGGGCGGTGACCCAAACGGGGATGGTTGCCCAAAAGGGGGCGGAGTCCCAAAAAGGGGCGGTAGCCCGAAAAGAGGTACCGCAGACAAATGGGTGCCCAGGGCGTGTAAGTTATGTGTGTCCGGTATGCTGTGTGAACTATCCACCTGGTGAAAGTTTACGGGGGTGTGCCCTGCGGGTGCATGAGATGGAAATGCATGGACTGGTCGATTCTGGGGCCCCGGTGACTCTAGTGAGAGTTGCACCTGAGGGATTTGAAATACCCGGTAGGAAGGTCAGGGTCACCTGCATCCATGGGCACACTAAGGGCTATCCAGTGGCCAGATTGGTCCTCGAGACGGCTAGGGATAGTGCAATACATGATGTAGCCATAGTCTCAAACTTACCCTGCCCGGTGGTAGTTGGCCGGGACTCTAGGTTATTCACTGTTATGGTTACCCCAATGACCATGGGAAAAAAATACAAAACGGACTAGCTCTCGGGTGATGGAAACTAAGGTCGACCGTGACCTGAACCTGACCCAACACTTACAGTAGCCGGGGGATGTACCTACGATGCCCTAGACACCACGCGCCAGCCGGAGATCTAACTACCCCTATAAGAGGAATATACAGGCCTGCCTTACCTCCAGTGAGGAACCCCAAAAGATGATAGTAGGCCCCCACAGATATTGACGGTGAGTTCAGAGGAAATGACATACGTAGGATGAACAGCAGATTTAGCACAGTGAGGTCCGCTTACTAGATAGCAGAAGGACAGGAAAGAGTTACTTCACGGTCGACCTAAAAATCACTATTCAAAAACACCATCCAGAAATTACTTTAAACTCCAGTGACAACTCATGCCACTGGAGTAGTAATTTTCTGTCCACAAGAGCTTCCAGCACTGAAGAGTCACATTGCAGATAGCTGGACAAAAATAGCAAAACAAGAAACAAAATTCAACTTAGCTGAACTGGAACTTGAGGCAGGTGAATGCAACAGAATGCTACTAGCACATTGTTGGCCGGCATGAGACTAACAGCCAAGCAGCCTTAAATAGGAAACTCCCCAAGAGGGTGGCGACAGGTAATCAGAGATGGAGGAAGGCACATAAGAGACACTACCATAACAGACCACCGGGGGAGCCCACAAACCGAATTCACAACAGTACCCCCCCCTTAAGGAGGGGGCACCGAACCCTCACCAGAACCACCAGGGCGACCTGGATGAGCACTATGAAATGCACGAACCAAATCGGGAGCATGAACATCGGATGCTGTCACCCAAGAATTATCCTCCTGGCCATAACCTTTCCACTTAACCAGATACTGAAGTTTCCGTCTGGAAACACGGGAGTCCAAGATCTTTTCCACCACATACTCCAATTCACCCTCAACCAACACAGGAGCAGGTGGATCAGCAGAAGGAACAACCGGTACCTCATACCTCCGCAATAATGACCGATGGAAAACATTATGGATATTAAAAGATGCTGGGAGGTCCAAACGAAAGGACACAGGATTAAGAACCTCCAGAATCCTATAAGGGCCGATAAACCGAGGCTTAAACTTAGGAGACGAGACCTTCATAGGAACAAATCGAGAAGACAGCCACACCAGGTCCCCAACACAAAGACGAGGACCAATACGCCGATGACGATTAGTGAACTGTTGAGTCTTCTCCTGGGACAACTTCAGATTGTCCACAACCTGTCCCCAAATCTGATGCATCCTATCAACCACAGCATCCACTCCAGGACAATCCGAAGACTCCAATTGACCGGACGAAAACCGAGGGTGAAACCCTGAATTACAAAAAAATGGAGAAACCAAAGTGGCAGAACTAGCCCGATTGTTAAGGGCAAACTCTGCCAATGGCAAAAAGTCAAGCCAATCATCCTGATCAGCGGACACAAAACACCTCAAGTAAGTCTCCAAGGTCTGATTAGTACGCTCAGTCTGGCCATTAGTCTGAGGATGGAATGCAGACGAAAAAGACAAATCGATACCCATCCTGGCACAGAACGTCCGCCAAAATCTAGACACAAACTGAGTACCCCTGTCAGACACTATATTCTCAGGAATACCATGCAAACGCACCACATTCTGAAAAAATAGAGGAACCAACTCAGAGGAGGAGGGCAATTTGGGTAAAGGTACCAAATGAACCATCTTGGAAAAACGGTCACAAATCACCCAGATGACAGACATCCTACGAGAAACCGGAAGGTCAGAAATAAAGTCCATAGAGATGTGCGTCCAAGGCCTCTTAGGAATAGGCAAGGGCAACAACAACCCACTGGCCCTAGAACAGCAGGGCTTGGCCCGAGCACAAACATCACAAGACTGCACAAACATGCGCACATCTCGAGACAAAGAAGGCCACCAGAAGGACCTAGACACCAAATCCCTGGTGCCAAAAATTCCAGGATGACCTGTCAACGCGGAAGAATGAACCTCCGAGATAACTCTACTGGTCCAATCATCAGGGACAAACAGTCTACCAGGCGGACAGCGATCAGGCCTATCCACCTGAAACTCCTGCAAAGAACGCCGCAGGTCTGGGGAGACAGCTGACAATATCACCCCATCCTTCAGGATGCCGGTAGGTTCGGAATCACCAGGCGAGTCAGGCTCAAAACTCCTAGAGAGGGCATCCGCCTTCACATTCTTGGACCCAGGCAGATATGACACCACAAAGTTAAATCGGGAGAAAAACAACGACCAGCGCGCCTGTCTAGGATTCAGACGCCTGGCCGACTCAAGATAAATTAGATTCTTGTGGTCAGTGAGGACCACCACCTGGTGTCTAGCACCCTCAAGCCAATGACGCCACTCCTCAAACGCCCACTTCATGGCCAGAAGTTCCCGATTTCCCACATCATAATTTCGCTCAGCGGGCGAAAACTTTCGGGAGAAAAACGCACATGGTCTCATTACTGAGCAGTCAGGATCTTTCTGCGACAAAACTGCACCTGCTCCGATCTCCGAAGCATCCACCTCAACCTGGAACGGAAGTAACACATCAGGTTGGCGCAACACAGGAGCGGAAGAAAAGCGGCGCTTAAGCTCTTGAAAGGCCTCCACAGCCGCAGAGGACCAATTAGCAACATCAGCACCCTTTTTGGTCAAATCAGTCAAAGGTTTAGCAATGGCAGAAAAACCCGCTATAAATCGGCGATAGAAATTAGCAAAACCCAAGAACTTTTGCAGACTCTTCAAAGAAGTAGGTTGCATCCAATCACAAATAGCCTGGACCTTGACAGGGTCCATCTCCATAGATGAAGGGGAAAAAATATATCCCAAAAAGGAAATTCTCTGAACTCCAAAACTACACTTTGAGCCCTTTACAAAAAGAGAATTAGCTCGCAAAACCTGAAAAACTCTCCTGACCTGTTGAACGTGAGATTCCCAGTCCTCCGAAAAAACAAGAATATCATCCAAATACACAATCATAAACTTATCCAGATATTCACGGAAAATATCGTGCATAAAGGACTGAAAAACGGAAGGAGCATTTGCGAGACCGAAAGGCATTACCAAATACTCAAAATGGCCTTCAGGCGTATTAAATGCGGTCTTCCACTCATCCCCCTGCTTAATCCGCACCAAATTATACGCACCACGTAGATCGATCTTAGTGAACCACTTAGCCCCCTTTATACGAGCAAACAGATCAGTCAGTAAAGGTAACGGGTACTGGTATTTAACTGTAATCTTATTCAAAAGTCGATAGTCGATACAAGGTCTCAATGAACCATCCTTTTTACCTACAAAGAAAAATCCTGCCCCTAGTGGAGACAACGAGGGGCGAATATGACCCTTTTCCAAGGATTCTCTGATATACTCCCGCATAGCAGTATGTTCAGGTACAGACAAATTAAACAAGCGACCCTTAGGAAACTTACTACCGGGGATCAATTCAATAGCGCAGTCACACTCTCTGTGGGGAGGGAGAGAATCAACTTTAGGCTCTTGAAAGACATCATAAAAATCTGACAGAAATGCTGGGATCTCAGAGGGAGTAGATGAAGAAATAGGAACCAAAGGTGCATCCCCATGAATACCCCGACATCCCCAGCTCAACACAGACATAGATTTCCAGTCCAAGACGGGATTATGAATCTGTAACCATGGTAATCCAAGCACTAAGACATCATGTAGGTTATATAATACAAGGAAACGAATAATCTCCTGATGGTCTGGGGTAAGACGCATAGTCACTTGTGTCCAATATTGTGGTTTATTGCTAGCCAAAGGTGTAGAATCAATACCCTTCAGGGGAATAGAAACTTCCAACGGCTCCAAATCAAACCCACAACGCTTGGCAAAGGACCAATCCATGAGACTCAGAGCGGCGCCAGAATCCACATAAGCATTCACAGTCACAGATGATAAGGTACAAATCAATGTCACGGACAAAAGAAATTTTGACTGCAAGGTACCTGTAGAAAAAGATTTATCAACCTTTTTATCAACCTTATTTATACGTTTAGAGCATGCTGATATAACATGAGCTGGATCTCCACAGTAGAAGCACAATCCATTTTTGCGCCTGTAATTTTGACGTTCGCCTCTAGACAAAACACGATCGCATTGCATATGCTCCAATGCCTTTTCAGAGGTCACCGCCAAATGGTGCACAGGTCTTTGCTCAGAAGACACCGCCATATGGTGCACAGGTTTTTGCTCAGAAGATACCACCATATGGTGCACAGATTCTTCCTCAGAAGACCCCGCCATATGGTGCACAGATTTGCGCTCCCGCAAACGCCGATCAATCTGGATAGCCAATTTCATGGCATCATTCAGACCTGTAGGCACAGGGAACCCCACCATGACATCCTTCACGGCATCAGAGAGACCTTCTCTGAAATTAGCTGCTAAAGCGCACTCATTCCATTTAGTAAGCACCGACCATTTACGGAATTTCTGGCAGTATATCTCAGCTTCATCTTGCCCTTGGGAAAGAGCTATCAAGGCTTTCTCAGCCAAAATCTCCAAATTAGGTTCTTCATAAAGCAACCCCAAAGCCTGAAAAAACGCATCTACATTTAACAACGCAGGATCCCCTGGCGATAATGCAAATGCCCAACTTTGTGGGTCGCCGCGCAGTAGAGAGATAACAATTTTAACTTGTTGAGTCTGATCACCAGCAGAGTGAGATCTCAGAGACAAAAACAATTTGCAATTTTCTCTGAAACTCAAAAACCGGGATCTGTCTCCGGTAAAGTATTCAGGCAGAGGAATCTTAGGTTCAGACATTGGAGCACGTATAACAAAATCTTGTAGGTTCTGTACTTTTGTCGCAAGGTTATTCAAACCCGCAACTAAACTCTGTGGATCCATGTTTCAGATGGGTGTAACCCAAGCATTCAGAGGTTAAGAGGAGAGGAGAGAAAAAAAAAAGGCTGAAGACTGCAGTTTAAGCAAGGAATACAAATGATCAAACTAAGGTGCACTTTCAAACACAGAAAAAAAAAAAAACCTTTTCTTCTCCTTCCTACTTTAGTGCATATTTTAACACATAGATTTTTTACTGGCCGGCCAAACTGTTATGGTTACCCCAATGACCATGGGAAAAAAATACAAAACGGACTAGCTCTCGGGTGATGGAAACTAAGGTCGACCGTGACCTGAACCTGACCCAACACTTACAGTAGCCGGGGGATGTACCTACGATGCCCTAGACACCACGCGCCAGCCGGAGATCTAACTACCCCTATAAGAGGAATATACAGGCCTGCCTTACCTCCAGTGAGGAACCCCAAAAGATGATAGTAGGCCCCCACAGATATTGACGGTGAGTTCAGAGGAAATGACATACGTAGGATGAACAGCAGATTTAGCACAGTGAGGTCCGCTTACTAGATAGCAGAAGGACAGGAAAGAGTTACTTCACGGTCGACCTAAAAATCACTATTCAAAAACACCATCCAGAAATTACTTTAAACTCCAGTGACAACTCATGCCACTGGAGTAGTAATTTTCTGTCCACAAGAGCTTCCAGCACTGAAGAGTCACATTGCAGATAGCTGGACAAAAATAGCAAAACAAGAAACAAAATTCAACTTAGCTGAACTGGAACTTGAGGCAGGTGAATGCAACAGAATGCTACTAGCACATTGTTGGCCGGCATGAGACTAACAGCCAAGCAGCCTTAAATAGGAAACTCCCCAAGAGGGTGGCGACAGGTAATCAGAGATGGAGGAAGGCACATAAGAGACACTACCATAACAGACCACCGGGGGAGCCCACAAACCGAATTCACAACAATTCACAGACTTGTGGGAGAAGGGAGCTTCTTTACAACAGGAGAATGGAGGGCTCTCAGCTGGTGGTGTTGCATACTTTAAAGCATTTATATCTCCCAAAGTTGATGGGTCAGACGACGGGTTGACCAGTAGGGAAGGTGCGTCTCCCCAACTTACGGACATGTCACCTAATGGGTACCCCAAGATGACTTTAAGTGACCTGGTTAATAAAGCCTGTGAAGCTGACACTCGGTTAAAAAGTGACTTGAGGGTTCACAATGTTGTGGGGTGTGAGACAGACTATGGTGGTGACTCCCATTCAGATGATGACGCCAGTGGGAAAGAATGCAATAAGGCTGACTCAGGTACAAATGGCAAGTCTTCCTCCCGTCGCCGGAGACGGGAAAAAGGCAAAGGGGCTGAACCAGTTGCACCTTGTGAAGATTTGACGGAAGATGCTGAGGACCTGGAGTGTGTGAAGTACTCTGAAGTCCCTGTGAATCGGGACGAGGCTAAAGGCTGAGTCACACATAACGATATCGTTAACGATAATCGTTGCAACGTCACGCTTTTGGTGACGTAGCAACGATCCCGCTAACGATCTTGTTATGTGTGACAGCGACCAACGATCAGGCCCCTGCTGGGAGATCGTTGGTCAATGGGAATGATCAGGACCTTTTTTTGGTCGCTGATCACTCGCTGTCATCGCTGGATCGGCATGTGTGACGCCGATCCAGCGATGTGTTCAATAGTAACTAGGGTAAATATCGGGTTACTAAGCGCAGGGCCGCGCTTAGTAACCCGATATTTACCCTGGTTACCATAGTAAAAGTTAAAAAAAAAAACAGTACATACTCACATTCTGATGTCTGTCACGTCCCCCGGCGTCCACAGGGTTAAAACTGCTTTCGGGAAGAGCGCTGCTAATATGCACGCGCTGCTGCCGAAAGCTTCCCTGCACTGACTGTCTCAGCGCCGTCCGTAAAGCAGAGCACAGCGGTGACGTCACCGCTGTTAGAGCCGGCGCTGACACATTCAGTGCAGGGAAGCTCTTGGCAGCAGCGCGTGCATATTAGCAGCGCTCTTGCCGAAAGCAGTTTTAATCCTGTGGACGCCGGGGGACGTGACAGACATCAGAATGTGAGTATGTAGTGTTTTTTTTTTACTTTTACAATGGTAACCAGGGTAAATATCAGGTTACTAAGCGCGGCCCTGCACTTAGTAACCCGATGTTTACCCTGGTTACCCGGGTGCTGCAGCGGGACTTCGGCATCGTTGAAGACAGTTTCAACGATGCCGAAGTCGTTCCCCTGGTCGTTGGTCGCTGGAGTGAGCTGTCTGTGTGGCAGATCCCCAGCGACCAAACAACGACTTACCAACGATCACGGCCAGGTCGTATCGCTGGTCGTGATCGTTGGTAAGTAGTTTAGTGTAACGGTACCTTAAGGTTGTCACTACTGAGGCCCAAGAGAGGGTTGAACCTGTTAATAAAGAAATAGGTAAAACTCTGAAGCGACAGAGTGTGGGTGAGCAAGCTGGCCCATCTGAAAATATATTTAAAAGAAGTGATAATGCGACACGTGCTAGCCAAAAGAGAACAGGATCCCGAAATAGAGCTGATTAAAGAGACAGTGAAAGAACATGTCGAACGAGAAAGGGTCCTGAGACAAGCGGCTGAGCACAGGGTGGATGAGCTGAAGAAGGAAGTCTCTGAGCTCAGGGATCACCTGTTCACGTGGCAAAGTGTGTATAAGACCCTAAGGGAAGATATGGAAGTGCTCAGAGAAGCATTAAGAGGCCCTCTACCAGAGAAAGAGTTGGCGCTAAAAGCGGAACAAGATAGTCACCCGGTTGTGACAGGTGCCTTGATGGAAAGGTCCATGGCAAAGCAGGAGCCATCCATTCCTGAAGAGAGTGAGACTCCGCTCTTCAAGTGCGTGATAGATGTACCCGAAGAGGCGCAAGATGCATGTACCAGTGAGGGTGTGCATGAGGTCTTTAAAAAGGCAGTAGAAGCGTGTAGTGTGCACTGGGCACTAGAGACGAAACAGTTGGTGATACTGTCGACTAAGGAAGTCACAGTGAAGCGGGTGGCTGTCCAGAGGGATATGCACCTACAGTGCCTCCGCACGAAACAGATGATCCTGTTGAGGAATAATGAGGCCACTCGTCGTTTGGAGCAAGCCAGGAAAACACAAAGTCGGCTGGGCTTGGTGGAAGACCTCGTGCAAGTACCCAGAAATCTGGTGGGGAAGGTCGTTGGCAGATTTGGGAGAGTGGTGGATAAATCCGGTGTGAAGAGACTGAGGATTCCGGCTGATGACGAGGTCCAGGTCATGGGTGAAGATGGGATGGTTCCATTCCTTGTTGTCAGATCCAAAGAGAGTCTTGAGAATATCCGTGTGCTCCTGGAATATTGCATCGCATACCTAAGAGTGGTAGAGCAGCTGAGACATGAGAGACTGCAAGTTAGTAAACACATGCAGAACATGAGATGGCGGCCGCCTTCTTCCCAAGGAAAAGGGAACAAAAGGGACCCGACAAAAAATGGAATGGCTGACCGCCAAGGACGTTCAGAGAGACAAGGTGGTCGAATATCTGAAAGTGGCAGTTCTACTCCCAATACAAAGCTAAGGGACATGGACAGTAGTAGACGTAGTGATGAAGGGTCAGACTCAGATCAGTCGCTAGGCTCGACTGGACGGTGGACTCATGACCGCAATAACCGTGGGTGGCGACCATGGAGAGAAAGGCTGGGTAATGGGGCGCACTTGGAAAGTGTGGTGACTAAAGGTTTGGTGACACAGACAGACTGTGACTTAAGGGCCAAAGCTCAAGGCCTACATGTTGATCGCTGGGATCGCTGGGGGCGGGGTAAACTCAACAAGGGTATGATTATGGGTGATGCTCAAAACCGACTGAAACGGTTTGTTCGACTGGTAGGGCAAGGTAACGTGCGTGGCCGTGCCCGTGTGCTTGAATCCTGTGCCAAGCGAGTGTCCCCCAATACACTCAGTGAGAGCAATCTTACAGGGGTGAGTTGTATGACGAGTAGAAGTCTTCTATATACAGTTGTGTGAAATTCTGGAACAAATGAGAAACAAAGTAATTGAAATCTATCAGTCTGGAAAAGATTATAAAACCATTTCTAAAGCTTTGGGACTCCAGCGAAACACCTTGAGAGCTATTATCCGCAAATGGTGAAAACATGGAACAGTGGTGAACCTTCCCAGGAGTGGCCGGCTGACCAAAATTACCCCAAGAGCACAGCGATGACTCAACCAAGAGGTGACAAAAGACGACACAACAACAACATCCAAAGAACTGCAGGCCTCACTTGCTTCAGTTAAGGTTAGTGTTCAAGACTCCACCATAAGAAAGAGACTGGGCAAAAATGACCGGCGTGGTAGAGTTCCAAGACCAAAATCACCGCTGAGCAATAAGAACATAAAGGCTTGTCTCAGTTTTGCCAAAAAACATCTTGATAATCCCCAAGACTTTTGGGAGAATACTCTGTGGACTGACGAGAGAAAAGTTGAACTTTTTGGAAGGTGTATGTCCCATTACATCTGGCGTCGAAGTAACACAGCGTTTCAAAAAAGGATCATCATACCAACAGTAAAATATGGTGGTGGTAGTGTGATGGTTTTGGACTGTTTTACTGCTTCATGGAAGACTTGCTGTGGTAAATGGAATCATTAATCCTGCTGTCTACCAAAAAATTCTGAAGGAGAATGTCCTGCCATCTGTTCATGACCTCAAGCTGAAGCGCACTTGGGTTATGCAGCCAGAAAATTATCCAAAACACACCAGCAAGTGCACCTCTGAATGGCTTAAGAAAAACAAAATTAAAACTTTGGAGTGGCCTAGTCAAAGTCCTGACCTTATCAGAATGAGATGCTGTGTCATGACCTTAAAAAGTCGGTTCGTGCTCAGAAACTCTATAATTTGGATGAATTACAACAATTCTGCAAAGATGAGTGGGGCAAAATTCCTCCACAGCGTTGTAAATCACGCAGTTATCTCGAACATCTGATAACAGTTGTTGCTGCTAAGAGTGGCCCAACCAGTTATTATGTTTAGGGGGAAATTAGTTTATCACACAGGGCCCTGTAGGTTTGGATTTCTTTTTCCCTTAATAATAAAGACCTTCATTTAAAAACTGGATTTTGTGTTTACTTGTGTTATTTTTGTCTAATATTTAAATTTGTTTTGTGATGTGAAACATTTAAGTGTGACATACATGCAAAAGAGTAAGAAATCTGGAAGGGGCAAATGCTTTTTCACACAAGTCTATACTGATTGTGGACTATAAATACTAGATCACAATATAAAAAAAAAATGCTTTCTTGTTTAAGAAGTTTTTTATTGAAGGATATAATATTCATATTCACAACATATGCAATACAGAAATCAATACAATAGTATACAATTTTACATCTCATGGGCATTATACAATTGAAACATGTAACATTGCAATCAGAGTCCATGAGAACAATAGAATCAACAGCATTGCACACTCAAAAAGAAATGGCCTTCATTTTTAACTTATTTTATTTCTTTTTCCAAACACCAAAATAAAAATAAAAGAACAAACCAATAACTTTACCTTGTCAGTATCACATTAACCTACTGGTAACAATTATTAAATGCATTGTCGCTTCAGTCACACCCTAGCATGCCCTCCATGACAAATCGGAGGATCTCCTGCTAATATCCTATTAATATACCACGAGGACTGTTCAAAACAAGCCATAAGATGGGTTTTCATCTCCTCAGATAACATATCGATAAAACTCTCCCAAGTATCAAAAAAGCGGGACACCAAACGATCTTCGCCCAGCTGTGCCTCTATCCATTCCATACGAAACACATGTTTTAATTTATTTAGGAACATTGTCAACGTAGGAGGTTCCGCTGTTATCCACTGTTGTAAGATACATTTTTTCCCCACCATGGAAACTATAGATATCAGACGTTTGGCCCCTCTTGTGATTCTTGATCCCTCTCCCGGCCATATTCCCAATATCGCCCATTCTGGCGTACAAGGCATATAATTTAGGAGGTGATCTAGACAAAAATTTTCCACCTCGCTCCAAAATCCCCTAATCACTGTACAATCCCAAAACTGGTGGTAAAGATCAGCCCCAGGAGCCTCACATTTCAGACAATTAGCCGATTGAGATAAACCCATAAGAAACGAACGATGTGGGGATACATATGTGCCATGGTACAATCTAAGCAACATCTCCCTATAAGAAGAAGCCGGTAAGGCCTTCCATATATAAGACATTGTCCTGAGGATATGTTCCAAAGTTAAATCTGGAAAACGAGTAAGCCATCTTGGGAGACCTGTTTTTCGTTTAGTATAGTCCACCTCCCCTCTCAACAAGCTATAGAATCTGGAAGTGGAGTAAAATAATAAGGACCCGTTTCGTAACATGGTGTCTAGTGGGTTATCCCAATCAAGCTCCGAAAGCCGTTCTCCTACCCCTGTAGCATAATCCTCCAAAATTGCGCAATTCACAAGACACCCCACAGTCAAAGGAAGGCATCGCCTAATATATGTCCAAGAGTATGGTCTACGTGACGAGGAATCCGTTATAGAGCCCACTGTCACCGCCCGAAACCTAGTGCTCCAATTCTCAATCCCACATCTCAACCCTACGTCTCGATTCCCAAATATTGGCAAGAAAAGTGAGGAATGTGCATTAAGTAAAAATTTGTGGCGTAGCCTATGCCATATCGTCCACATCACCATTATCAAAGGATTACCCAACACTGAGGAGGGCAACAACTCCCTGTGTGTATGTAGTAGATATAACAAATTAGTATGAGGTATCAAATTCTGGTCTAACTGAGTGTTAGTGTATATAGAAGTATCTTGGATCCAGTCTTTCAAATAACGAAGCAGCGCCGCTAGATTGTAATTCTCCAAATTTGGAAAATTAATACCTCCATTCGATATGCGCTGTTCCAAAATGGCCATACTAATAGCATGATGCTTCTTCCCCCAGATGAAAGTGCGAAACATACCATTTATTAGCCTCAATTCACTAGAGGAAAGCAGTATTGGAAGAGACTGTATAAAATATAAAATCTGCGGGAAAACCACCATTTTTAACAAATATGCCCGACCTAAATATGAAAGTGTTAAATGCTGCCAACCTTCTAGTTCCCTTCTAATTTTTTGGATAAGAGGAGCGAGATTACTTCTCTGAAGATCATGAGGGTTCCTAGTTATAAGCACCCCCAAGTAAGGCAAAGCTTCCCTGCACCATTCAAAGGTGTATAACCCCACCCATGGTGGTTTGCGCCCAGCACGTAAAATGAGTGCCTTAGATTTGGTTGGATTAATCAAATATCCAGACATAGATCCCAATTTATTTATAAGGGCCATAATTTCAGGAAGGGCTTCCTCTGGGTTAGCAATGTATAACAAAATGTCATCAGCAAATGCCGTGAGCTTCAAACTCAATCTCCCTACCCGTATCCCTTGAAACAATGGCAAGGATTCCACAGCACGTATAAGGGGATCAAGGGCAAGGTTGAATAATATGGGGGAAAGTGGGCAGCCCTGACGAGTACCTCTAGTTAGCTCCACCCCCTCTGTTAATTGTTGATTGACTATAATTTTAGACATAGGTGAATTATATAATAACCTGATCAATCCCGCAAATCTCTCTCCAAATCCCTGCTTTTCTAACACCGCATGTATCCAATGCCACTCTACACTATCAAACGCAGCCTCTGCGTCCAGGCTCAGCAAGACATTGGGAGTGTTCTTATATCTAGCTGAAACTATGGTAGCCGCAATTGCCGTACGAACCGCAATAGTCGAGTGTCTGTTTCGGGTGAAGCCATACTGGTTGGGTGACAGAATCTCAGCGAGAAACACCTGAATTCTATTAGCCATAATCTTTGTCAACAATTTATAGTCCAGGTTTAACAAGGATATGGGTCTGTATGATGTTATCTGCGTTGGGCTCTTTCCTGGCTTCAAAATGAGGGAAGTCAATGCAGAATTAAAAGAAGTTGGGGATGCGCCCCCATATAAATAATGATTAAATAGGTCCTTGAGGAGAGGAACTATATCAGGAGAGAGCAATTTATAATATTCTGCAGGCAAACCATCCGGTCCTGGTGACTTACCGTTTGCCATTGCTTTAATAGCAGAACTTATTTCCATTAGTGTGATAGGCATCTCCAGAGTTGCACGCTGAGACTCTGTCAACATTGGTAGTTGCAAAGTATTTAGAGCATGTGCCGAAGAAGAGGCGTCTCCTCCCCGTGTAGAGTAGAGAGCCGTGTAATGAGCATGAATCGCCTGTATTATGGCCTCACTATCAGTCAAGTGAGACCCTGATATAGGATCAACTAAAAGCGGAATTTTCTGTCTGGGACCTTTTGGATTTGCCAACCTAGCCAGCAGGATTCCTATTTTATTACCCCATCTAAAGAAATGTTGCCTGTTAAAGTCTACTTTCTGTTGGGCAATCTTAGTCAAATGCGCATTTAACAACGATAAAGCATCCTGCCAATGAGACCAATCCTCAGAAACATTAGAAGCCAGGTACCGTCTATAGGCCAATATAGCCAAACTCTGGAGGTCTCTCGTTTCCTGTCCCGTTTTGCGCTTTTTCCCTGCCACATAAGCAATAATTCTCCCTCTCATAACTGCCTTGCCCGTCTCCCACATAAGTACAGAGTCATCCCAGTGCTGTATGTTATCATCCACAAAATTACCCCACTCTTGTTTGAGGAATGTCTCAAACTCTCTACTTTTAGACAAGTAGGCTGGGAATCTCCAAGAGCCTGGCTGACGCGGATCACGACCACAGCGAAGGAGTAAAGTGATAGGAGTATGGTCAGAAATCCCCGCATCCCCTATAGCTGCTTCCATCACCCCCGACAAAAGAGACTCACCTACCAAAAACATGTCTATACGTGAGAGGGACTTATGTGCCTTGGAAATGCAAGTGTAGTCCCTTTCCGTCGGATGTAATACTCGCCATATATCTACTACAGGAGTGTCACGCATGAGGTTAGTCAAACCAGGTCCCGATCCGAAGTAGGGAGTGGGCAAGATCGCAGACCTATCTAATTGCGGATCTAGCACTGCATTAAAGTCACCCCCCACCACCAAGTTAGGCAAGTCCATTGTTAAAATCATCTGGGAGACAGATGCAAAAAAGGGGGCATTATCAACATTAGGGGCATAGATGTTTAACAACGAGTAAGGGGTATCTTCAATAGTCACTTTCATGAGAAGGAACCTACTCTGAGGGTCAGTCACCACGTCCCCCGGAGTCACACGCAAATGTCTAGCAAAGACTATGGCCACTCCCCGCTTTTTTGAAGAGTATGTGGTAGCATAAGTCTGGCCCAACCAGTTATCTTTCAAATGTAATATATCCTTATGTGACCAATGGGTTTCTTGTAGAAACATAACATCAGGCTTAGCTCGTTTCAGTGCCTGAAGTACACGACGTCGTTTAACCGGCGAGTTGAGACCCGCAACATTCCATGATAAGATTTTTAAAGGATTACCTGTCTCTTTTCGGTCAGGCTTATACGAAGTTGTCATCATGGTGGATAGAAGTGGCATAGAGGCAGAGCCTTTTCAAAGTATAAGAGCACACAGGGTCTCGGAGTCCCAGCTGCTCCGCTACCCTCTGAAGTAGATAGGTGTGTGACATCATTAGCAACAATACACTTATACAAAAATACAACAACCAGATTCTTATTTTTATACAAAATTAATTTTAACCACAGTATAGTCAATATCACTATATATCTCATATTCCATGTCATTTTGACTTAATTAAAGAAGGATCTATTAGTTTCGTATCCAGTTTCACCCTAGTTGTTAAAATGTGTTTTCAAGTGTCTGGGGGAGCAAGGTCCCTTCTCAGCTGATCCAAAGCAATCTTAGGGTCATCAAACAACTTTGTCTCCGTACCCAGTGTTACTCGGAGCCTAGCCGGATAAGCCAGAGCAAAACGAACCCCTTGATCAATGAGAAACCGACAAACCGGACCAAACTCCTTTCTACGCCGAGAAACAACTGCTGAGAAATCCTGAAACACCAGGATCTTTGACCCTTGGATAGTGACATCTCTAAGATTTCTGGCTGCTGCCAGAACTCTCTCCTTGTCATGATAATGGAAGTATTTAGTAATAACCGGGCGAGGTCTCGCACCAGACTCTCTCCTCTCTGGTCCCACCCGATGTGCCCTCTCAATTTGTCTAGAAGAACTAGGCTCCAGCTGAAGGGCCTCCATCAGATCAACCGTTAAGAACCGAATAAGATCCGCTCCCTTGCAGCTCTCAGGAATACCAATGAACCGGAGGTTAGATCTCCTACTACGATTCTCCAGGTCCTCCACCTTATCTAACAAAGAACCAATGAGAATCTTTTGTGCCTCCACCGTGGTTTGGGTATTCACTGCAGTGTCTTCCATATCACTAATCCGCTGCTCAGCTTCGGTAATCCGAGATGTATTAGCCGACACAGCAGTCACTGTTGCCTCTAGGGCCTTATTCCAAGTTTCAAATTTTTTGTCAAAATATGGAAGAAGAATTTTTGATACTGCTTGAGCCGTAGCAGTGTGAGGTTCATGTGAGAGCTGTGAGTCAGAGGAGTCCTGCGACCCCTCCCCCGGCCACAACCGATCCAGAGACCCTCCAGCTGAAGATCCACCCTCCGTTCTACTCTTATTCTTTTGTTTAGTGCGTCTAGATGTGGTCCCTTTCTGTGAGGGAGTCTGTGATTTATCCAAATATTTTTCCATGACGTAGTAGCACAAAGGCCTCCCCTCCACCCAAGGCCTCAGTAATATGCTTTAAGTTTGGACCCACTATTCTCCGTCCTCACTATCACCTAGGCTTGTGAGATTAAGGTCCAAGATCCGTGAAAGTAAGAGACCACAGCAAAAATGACAATTATGCAAATGATAAAACGGCATATAAAGAATAACTATGAGCAAAATAGCAAATATTAATAAGTATGTACGTTATAACCAAAAGAAGAAGGAAAAATAAACATTAGGTACAATAATTTTGTGCAATATGATGACCAAAATATTGTAGCACCACTAGGTGGCGTTATTTGGTTGAAAATCTCAAGAATGTGGCTCCAAGCAATGTCCATAGAAAGAAGGAGGAAAAGGCAAAATTAATTATGAACTAACAGTCAATAACCTCCTGCTGTTCCTCCTAAACTGCCATATAACGGGGTATAAAAAGTTTGTTCCTTTCTCTCTCTTCCCTTCAAAGCCCCGCTCCGCTGAGTCACCAAAAAAAAAAAAAAGGAATTATGAGGGAAGAAAAATTATAACCAGAAAAATTTGAGGAGAAAAAGAAAAGAAAAATAAAAAATAAATGAGTAAATATAATAAAAATAGAAATAGAATTGACTCTGCCTGTGCTTCCCAATATCAAGGAAGTCCTTGTCTTCTCACCAGGGAAGATTCCAGGGGAATGCACTTCACACTAAGGCAAGGTCTCAGCCACAACAGTGGGGTCTGAGGGCCACACTGCCTATAACCAGCAAGGGCCCTGCAAACCCAGGGGATTATTCAGTCGCTGGGGCCACAATATCTCGCCTGACACACCAGACAGCTCCGCTCACCTCCTCCCCAGCAGCCACTTCCCCTCCATTGTTATTGGCTGCCAACTCAGAGGTCCGGCAATCCAGCTCCAATCTAGGCCTAATATGGCGGGAAGGTGCCCCCACACCGCAACCACGATGCTCCAAAGCCGCCAGACCGGACCGGAACTCCCACCTCCAGCTCGCCCGCCAGGTGCACCGCTCCACGAGATTCGACCAGGGCTGACCAGATCCGACCGGTAAGTATAATGATCAGGAGCAACCGCCGCACGTCTTCCAACTCCCGATCGTCACTCCAAAGAAGCGCCGTCTCTCCTCAGCTCTCCTCGTCACCCTTCAGCCGCAGCCCGAGCCGGAGCCTCACGGAGACACAAATCCCGTCCTCTGGCCAGGTATCTTCTAGCCCTCCCTGCGATGCAGTCAGGGTCTCTGCAGCGTGGCTCAGCGCCTCGTGGTCTCCCTTCAGGCCACAGGTTAGGTCTCCTCCTCTGGTGAGGACAATGAAAGGCAGGGACTCCCGGGCTGGAAAATATGCCTATCCCTGTGATCCCCTTCTCAAGGGGAATCGTATCCCATATAATCAGCCCGCAAATAAAGGCTGAAATCAGGGATGGCTTTGGATAGAGTCTCGCACTATCAGGGAGCACTACTAAAACGCGGCCATCTTAGATGGCTCCGCCCCCGGAAGTCTCAAAAAATGCTTTCTTACTATTATAAAAACTTCGGTCTACAAGGTCTTGCCTTGTAAAGTCTTCTGCATGATAGACCGGCTGCTCAAGTCCATTGCAACTTTGCGATCGTACCAAAAGCTTCTGTTGGCACAACACAGAACTTTCCTCCGTCCAATATCTCATAGACACATCGGTCCCTGAATAATACTCCGGTTCCTCTTTCACTGTGAATGACTGTATATCTGCAACAGAGGAATACAAGATTCATAGGTGACCTTTGTTGCATATAAGACACCGATCAGTAGAGATCTGAACAGCCACAGTGGGATTATCAAGTAGGCAATAAAAGGTCTAAGAGCAGAGTACACGCTTTTCCTATAATGGCTGTGTGACAGCACATCGTTTTATCTTAATTAGCCAGGCGTCTATTTTCAGTTAGCCAGGAGGAATAGACTGTTGTTATCTATTGTAAGATGGCCATCGGACAGGCCCTTGAGGGGAGATATGTATCATCGAGGATGGTAGCTTCAGTGCTGTAAGCCCAGGAAAGCAAACTCCAGCACTTATAGTGCTGAGAGAGTTAATATTGCGTATCCGGGCTGGGTTTTATGAGCAGTCAAAAGGGATGGGTGGGAATGACTGCTCACATATCTCTACCCCGGGGGCATGGTTTGGCAGATAAAATGGAGACAAAGTGTCTCATTCAGTGTCTGTGACTGAAGGTGTGGAGGCCTCCAGTGTGTTTGCTGAAGGAGCGGATGAACCCGCACTACTAAATGGACTGCTTATTTTCTGTTTTTTCCCTTTGTGCCAGAAAATGCTGTCTTTTGTTTGTTTATGCTGGGCGGTTTATGCAGTTCTAATAAACCTGCCTGGACATTTTAATGACACTGCTTCCTGTGCCTACCTCAACCACTGCTGAGTGAGTGCAATACCCTACACTATATGTTGACTTTTGGATTTATGTGTTTCTTTCTTCGGTTGGTCAAGAGTCTGGAATGTTGACACTCCTTGTAGATTAAATTGTTATGTGTAAATTGATGAATGGTTGTTATTTACCTCATATATCAGCTCCTACAGTTTATTGTACTGTTACCTTTGCAAAACAGGGATGCAGTGTCACTGAACAATGATATTTGCTGATATGTTGATTACACATTATACCAGGCCATGCCGTTTGTTAACTTGCAAACATTGAAGAATAAACTAAATAATCAAACAATGCGAGTTAATCCCATCACCCCTTCCCATTGACCTGTGAATAATGGCTTGAAGAACAGCTGTAAACTATAAAAAGGATATGCCTCTGTAACAATATACACCCATACATCCAAACATCCAGAGATCCAAAGAACCAGAGACTCTTTGACAAGACAGCAGCCAAGACATCATGGCTCCATCATGAGGGACACAAATTTGCATTATACAGGATGTCAGCATAGGGAACCACAGCCCTGGCTGAAAGAATACAGATCTGCTCCATTGACCATCACTGAACCTATGGATACATTTGAAGTAGTCAGGATTTGGACCCACCGGTCACCTGAACCCTATGGATATGTTTGGGAAAGCCAAGATTGGGATGCACCGGTCACCTGACTCCATGGAGATGTTCGGAGAAGCCAGGTTGCGACCCTCCGGTCACCTGTCCTTGTTACTCAATGGACTGTCAGCTCCTACACTTGTTGTCATCTCCTCTCTGTGCGTACCACAGGTTGGGGTAGTCGGACCTGGAAGCTCTAAAGTAACAGGTGCTCTTATCCCAGCTAGTCAGTGGAAGGGTGAGACTCTGTAATTTTTCAACATCTTGGGTATTTTCCTGGGAATGTTCTATATGTTATTTGCCCATTTTGTGGTTCAATAAAGTATTGCCACACTGTTTTACCCTCACACTGTGTTGTCTGAGTAGTATGTTGCCCACGGTAAAAGGAGAGCAGGAGTTCGGTGGGATGAGCCACAGTCCATGTGGTTTCGGCTAGCGAACAAGAGTGCCCACTGACCCCCTTGTCTCCACAGGGTGACGAGGGAAAGGGGCTCTAACTCTAGAGAAGAGTGAGGGGCAGTATATTCTGAAGCACAAGAGTAAGTGTTTAAGCTAGGGGTTTCAGAGGCAGACTGGCCACTGTGCATCAGTGTTCAATCTGGAAAGTATTCCTGAAAAATCACATCAGATCTTAGGGGCTTGAAGGGGAGTATATATTGGTACATACAGTTGTGCTCAAAAGGTTACATACCCCGGCAGAATTTTTGCTTTCATGGCCTTTTTTCAGAGAATATGAATGATAACACCAAAACTTTTTCTCCACTCATGGTTAGTGGTTGGGTGAAGCCATTTATTGTCAAAACAACTGTGTTTTCTTTTTTTAAATCATGACGACAACCCAAAATATTCAAATAACCCTGATTAAAAGTTTACATACCCTGGTGATTTTGGCCTGATAACATGCACAAAAGTTGACACAAATGGGTTTGAATGGCTACTAAAGGC
Organism: Ranitomeya variabilis; assembly: GCF_051348905.1. NCBI lineage: Eukaryota > Metazoa > Chordata > Amphibia > Anura > Dendrobatidae > Ranitomeya > Ranitomeya variabilis. The sequence goes on from NC_135236.1 coordinate 72,644,494, forward strand.
AACATCCTCACCTGTGACCTGTTTGCTTGTAATAAGTGTGTGTGCATAAACGCTGAGTGAGTTTCTGGGATCCAGACAGACTCTTGCATCTTTCATCCAGCCACTGACATTTCTGGACTGTGAATCATGGGGAAAGCAAAAGAATTGTCAGCGGATCTACTGTAAAAAGGTAGTTGAACTGTATAAAACAGGAAAGGGATACAAAAATATATCCAAAGAATTGATAATGCCAGTCAGCAGCGTTCAAACTGTAATTAACAAATGGAAAATCAGGGGCTCTGTGAAAACAAAACCATGGTCAGGTAGACCAACAAAAATGTCATCCACAACTGCCAGGAAAATTGTTTGGGATGCAAAGAAAAACCCACAAATAACATAAGCTGAAATACTGGACTCTCTGAAAACTAGCGGTGTGGCTGTTTCAAGATGCACAATAAGGAGGCACTTGAAGAAAAACTGGCTGCATGGTCAAGTCGCCTGAAGAAAGCCATTACTGCGCAAATGCCACAAAGTATCTCGCCTACAGTACCAAAAACAGCACAGAGACAAGCCTCAAAACTTCTGAAACAAGGTAATTTGGAGTGATGAGACCAAAATTGAACTTTTTGGCCACAGCCATAAATGTTACATTTCGAGAGAGGTCAACAAGGCCTATGATGAAAGGAACACCATTCCTACTGTAAATTTTAGTAATGAATCACTCATTACAACATCATATGGCAGAGAGTTCCAAAGTCTCACTGCTCCTACAGTAAAGAATCTGCGTCTGTTATTATGCTTAAACCTTCTTTCCTCCAGATGTAGAGGATGCCCCCTTGTCTATGTCTCAGGTCTATGATTAAAAAGATCACCAGCAAATACTGGAAGCAAATTTGCACTTATCAGCCTGGAAGCTGTGCATGGGACGTACTTGGATGTTTCAACACGACAATAATTCAAAACACAAGGCCAAGTCAATCCTGTCATTTGCTACAGCAGAACAAAGTGAAGGTTCTGGAGTGGCCATCTCAGTCTCCTGACCTCAATATAATTGAGCCACTCTGGGGAGATCTCAAGCGCGCAGTTCATGCTAGACAGTCCCAGAATTTACAGGAACTGGAGGCTTTTTGCCAAGAAGAGTGGGAAGCTTTACCATCTGAGAAAATAAAGAACCTCATCCACAACTACCACAAAAGACTTCAAGCTGTCATTGATGTAAGAGCGGGCAATACACGGTATTAAGAAAAGGGGTGTGTAAACTTTTGATTAGGGACATTTAGATGTTTTGGGTTGTCATTATGATTTAAAAAGAACAAACACAGTAGTTTGACAATAAATGGCTTCACCCAACCACTAACCATGAGTGGGGAAAAAGTTTTGGTGTTATCATTCATATTCTCTGACAAAAGGCCAAGAAAGCAAAAATTCTGCCGGGGTATGAAAACTTTTGGGCACAACTGTATTCATGGAAAGGGAACACTAATACCATACATGTAGGACGCAGGTGAGATACAGACCAACCTCCAAATTGTGAAACAGGTTGAGGGGAATTATTTTGTCTTCTGGAAAATTATTCCAGATAGCAGGAAAGGGTGTTGGATATATAAAATTAAATATTTGCCAAATTTTGTGTTCATCATCAAGGAAAAATATATCTTTATACCGTGTTGGCCAGTAGATAGGGAAATATTAACATTTGAGAGTCATCAGTGGCTGATACCATCTTTTCAGATAGGCATTATAAGCCTAACAAATAGCAAGCTTTAGGGTTCCTTCACTAAACCTGATGAAGAGACCTGAGTAGTTTCGAAAGCAGATTGGCAGCTTTCTGTGTACGCTGTGCATGGGCAGAAAGCTGCAATCAGGGGTGTGGGTTACGTTATACGGAGCTCAGCATTCAGAGAACTGATAGATCTGCAGCTGGTAAAACTGTGACTTTTATCAAAATGACAGAAAGCATCCCAGTAAGTAATACATCGCTGGAACCGGGGTCCATGCCCCTATATTATCCTCTCAGACTGGGTCATAAAACCTGGTGACACAGTTTCTTCAAGGTTTAAAGGGGGTTTCCACTACAATTATATTGATGCCCTATCCTAAGGTGGGGGTCCAACACAAACCACCCTCCTCGATCAGCTGTTATTATCTTCAATGGCGCCAATACCGAAGCTAATAGCAGCTGATCCATGGAGGGTGCAAAGTGTTGGACCCCCACCAGTCGTATGACAAGACAACCCATTAAATTTATGAAAATTAGGAAATCTCCAGATGTTCAGATACATGGAGCAACTGGATTGGAATGTGTATTCTTGGGACAAGAGGTTTGTAGGACACCAAACACATATATTATCTATCTATTTTTCTACCGAGGAGGGTTGGGGGTGTTGCTGGTGTATAATGGGTATATTTCTTTTATTTATTTTACAAATTTATTGTGAAATATATATAATGAATGGATGAAGAATGGAGTGAAAAAAAACATTATTACCATTATATAAGCTTTGATCTACCAGATTTTGCTTTGTAGGGGCTTCGGAGTGACAGACCGGCTGCTGAACTCTTTTGCACATCTGCGCACATGACAGACGTCCCGATTTGCTGCCCACAGAACTCTCCGATGTCCAATATCCAGTGGACGCTTCAGTCTCTGAATGATACTCCGGCTCCTCTTTCACGCTGACGGGCTGCACATCTGCAAAAGCAAAACAAGGTTCATACACGACCTTAGTTTTTTTGTAGGCTGAAATCCAGCCAATCATGGTGGGATCTTCATGTAGGCAAAGAAGGTCTACAAGCCAAGTGCAATTTGTCTAGCATTTGTGATGAGGGAACGGGCCCAAAGCAAGTAGCACAGGGTTAAATGTTAATTGTAAGAGGTGAGCAGGTGAGACCATGTAGGACCTAATGGGCAGAGCGGCCATGAAGTTAGGCTCTACCTGCAATTCTGTATATTTTAAATAAAAGTTGACACAAGCCATGAAATGTTTGCCATGAGGACTCCGTACAATCTCTAAGGCCAAACCCAAACAAGGTGGAGATTTTCCCCAAATCCGCAAGTGTTAAATGCAGAGCTTGTCAAAGTTTCACCATAGCTCTGACCCTGATAAAGAGGTTTTAATAAAGTTAATATGAACCTTATCTTGGACTCAAAAACAAACATGTAAAAAAGAAAAATATGAACCGAAGGTGGACGACACCACTGGTGGTACCCAGAGAATGTGATGACATTTCTAGGTTTAACCCAACCTTATGTCAAAGGAGAAACTGCATGTACTAAAACGACACAGGACAGACATGGCTCAATCAAGAACTGTCTCAGTTACCAAACCCCTGCATGAGAGCGTGGCTGCATGTGACTGGTGGTAACTTCATTAAGGTTACCGCCGGTCACACGCAGCCACATTCTCACGCTAAGGTCAGTGTGACCCGATTGCTGGGCTGAGCGCTAACATGATGCCACCACTCAGTAATACAACGAGATGTAGCAGAGTTTGGGTTCGTCGTGGCACACATCATCTCACACATCACAACATTATGGATTAATGGCAGACAGGTGAGGATTCCCGTAATTAATTTTTTTATTTTTATGTTAATAAATGGGAAAAATAAAGTAATTGTCACGGAGTGTTTTGTTCAATTAAAGGACTTTTTTTTCTGTGTATGCCTTTATTACTTTTTATTACTGGGTTAGTAATGAGGGTGTCTGATGGACACCTCTCCATTACTAACCCCTGGGCTTGATGTCAGCTGACATCAGAAAGCGGACATCAACCCCAAAATATTACCCTGCTTGCCAACGCACCAGGGAAAATGGATATACCTTTTATGGGGAGGCTGCAGGCTGCTATTTTTAGGCTGGAAAGGGCCAAATATCCATGGACATTCGCAGCCTGAGAATATCAGCCCCCAGCTGTCTGCTTTAGCTTGGCTGGTTATCAAAAATGAAGGGACCCACACTGTTTTTTTTTTTTACATTATTTATTTATAGAATTTTAAAAACCGTGTGGGGGCCTTTCTATTATTCATAACCAGCCAAGATAAAGCTGACAGCTGAGGGCTGCAGCCCACAGCTTTCGTCTTTACCAGCGCTTGTTATCAAAAATAGAGGAGTCCCCATGTCTTTTTTTTATATATTTTTTTTATTACACAGTTTGTTGGCCAATCACAACCATGTCAATACTTGACATGGCTGTGATGGGGCCAGAAGTGTCCACACAGGAAAAGCTTGTTGATTGGCTGTGCTGCAGCCCTTTAACAAACTTTATTCAGGTTACCGAACCCGAACAGTAACACGGACTTCTCTTGGGAGAAGTCCGTGTTTGGGGTCTGTGCACGGATACTAGGTGTCCAGTACGGACCCCGAACTTTACCTTTTGGGTTCACCCATCATTTATCACTACTATATTGAGACTATTTGCAAATTGCAAACACAAGAATCTGTGTTAAGGGGCTGAAAAAATTATGGAGAACAAGGTACAAAGACACTAAACCTGTGAAGTTCAGGAATATACAAGATTCGAATGCCAGATTTCCTTTCTCATCTACTCTCACCTGCTGTATGGTAATGGTCTTGAAATTCTTCAATTATCGAGATGATTTCAGGTTTTTCAAAGACAAATCCTGTGGAAGCGAATGGGACATAATCTTATGCCGAAAGTTACAGATGAGTTTATCGAGAAATTCAGAGGATTCAGTGACTTAACCTCGAATAGTGTATCCTGTGGCTATGCTGGGCTTTGGGAAAGTTTGGTCTCAGACTTAAAGGGAACCTGTCACCCCCAAAATCGAAAGTGAGCTAAGCCCACCGGCATCAGGGGCTTATCTACAGCATTCTGGAATGCTGTAGATAAGCCCACGATTTAACCTGAAAGATGACAAAAAGAGGTTAGATTATACTCACCCAGGGGCGGTCCCGCTGCGGTCCGGTCCGATGGGTGTCTCAGGTCCGGTCCGGGGCCTCCCATCTTCTTACGATGACGTCCTCTTCTTGTCTTCATGCTGTGGCTTCGGCACCGGCGTACATCGTCTGCCCTGTTGAGGGCAGAGCAAAGTACTGAAGTGCGCAGGCGCCGGAAAGGTCAGAGGCCCAGCGCCTGCGCACTGCAGTACTTTGCTCGGCCCTCAACAGGACAGACAAAGTACGCCGGTGCCGAAGCCACAGCATGAATACAAGAAGAGGACGTCATCCTATGAAGACGGGAGGCCCCACACTGAGACGCCCATCGGATCGGACCCGGACCGCCCCTAGGTGAGTATAATCTAATGTCTTTTTCTCATCTTTTAGGATACATTGGGGGCTTATCTACAGCATTACAGAATGCTGTAGATAAGCCCCTGATGCCGGTGGGCTTAGCTCACCTTCGATTTTGGGGGTGACAGGTTCCCTTTAAAACGAGTCCTAGATCGTGACTCTAGCCGCGATCCAGACTAAACCAGGACAAATTTTAAAACAAGTTGGAAGTTTTTAATTTTATTTATTTCTCATCTCCATTGCAGAGACATAAGCTTGTAAAATTTAATGATAATTTCTGCTCTAACCAACGAGGTGGTTAGAAGAGATTCATCTTTGGGGGAAGTTACTTTTTTATCTGTATGATGTAGTTCAAAGATAAGCAGGAGGCATAATGAGGAAGAAAAAAAAGAACAAAGCAAACGCTCCCAGAAAAGTTTACACCAGGCTTTCTCTGTGTGATCTGCAGAGACTCATGTGTGTAAGTAGTAAACATATTACAAAATACTGACTGTCATTTCCAAACAGAAAACTGGTGTGTACAGTTGTGAACTAAGAGACCATTGTCCATGACGAATGTGCTAAGACTCCTCAAGAACGCAGCCAGAAGCTGGTGTTTAGCTACACATCACATTGGCAGCAGGTCATAACAGCCAAGAGGGCTCTACTAAGTACTAAAGACGATTGTCATGAAGGAGCAAATAATTCTGAGACTGCAGTAGGGGTAGAAGTAGAAGGCGAGGTATAATTTAGGGTCTTCAGGGATGAACCTCACGTTTCTCCTTGTATAAAGTTTTAGCTACTACCTCCATATCTCCAGTTATCAGATCAGTATCACCCGTCACAAACAGATCTCAGACTGACGACAAGGCTTGATATGTGTAAAGGGGAAAGCGGAGGGTTGTGCCCATAGCAGCCATAAAAGTTCTCCTTTTGACCAATAGTGTCTTACCAAGAGAAAAAAGGGTGTAGTAATTCTCCAGCATGACATCCATGTACATCAGCTTATCCACCATTCCCAAGCTCTCCCACTCCTCTGCCGAGAAGTACACCGCCACATCATCAAACCTGACCGGAACCTAAGATATAAAGATAAAAACAAGGAGGACTACAACCTTTACTAAGTTTGGCGTGCCGGCCATGGGCAGCATATGTCATCTCTGCCATGCACCGCTAATGACGGGCATGTCGACATCAGATCCAGCCTCTGATTGGTCAGCGGCGTTTACTGCACTGCAGAGAGCTGGAGGGTCTCCGCCCCGCAATACCCTTCAGCTGAAATAGGTGCTGGCATGGGCGGGCCCCACACCCGCACGGCCCTTGTCCCGTCTACATTCTTTGCGACCGATATGCCCTTTCATAGTAGATCTCTTAGACCTCATGAGGATGGTGCGTCTACTTTGAAAATCAATATTAGAAAGGCTGTATAATGTACATTGAAAGGTAAAACTAAATTTCTGCCCCCCCCCCCAGCCTGATTGGCAGTTTCTTAGTGTCCCTCCTCTCTGCTGCTGAGATCTCAGGCTGCTCTGTACAAGCTGCAGCTGTCAGTTAAGCTGGAGGGTGGAGTTTGAGTAGCTGTCAGTCAGGCACAGTGGGCGGAGACTGAATACACCTGGACTCATTCTGACACCGACCTTATTAGGAATAGGAGATCTATTTAATAATGAATGTGGTGAAATCTGTAGATAGATTTTCCTTAAAGATCCACTGTTGTGAACTCTATTTTTGGGCTCCCTCTAGTGGTCACAAGCGGTACTGTGTAGTGTTGTCTTTCTGCAGGTTGGCAGCATCAGCTGGTTCGTTATCCTTGGTTGGTTTCCTATTTAGCTCACCTGGATACTCAGTTCCTTGCCGGCTAGCAATGTATTCAGTGCTCTTCAGATTCCTTGTGACTACCTTGCTCCCAGTCTCTCCAAGACAAGCTAAGTTTTTGTTTGTTTATTTTTTGATCATCAGCATTTATCATGTTTCTTGTCCAGCTTGCTAAAATGTGATTTCCTCGCTTGCTGGTTGCTCTAGGGGACTGAGTTTCTCCCCCCGCACCGTTAGTTGGTGCGGGGGTTCTTGAAATCTCAGTGTGGATATTTTGTAAGGGTTTTTTACTGACCGCACAGACCCCTTTACTATTTTCTGCTATCTAGTATTAGTGGGCCTCATTTGCTGAATCTGCTTTCACCCCTGTGTATGTGCCTTCCTCTTACCTCACCGTTATTATTTGTTGGGGGCTTCTATATCTTTGGGGATTATTTCTCTGGACGCAAGAGAGGTCTTTCTTTCTCTCTAGGGGTAGTTAGTTCCTCAGGCTGGCTCGAGATGTCTAGGATTTTTAGGCACGTTCACCGGCTACTTCTAGTGTGTTTGGATAGGTTCAGATTTGCGGTCAGTCCAGTTTTCCACCTCCCTAGAGCTTGTCCTATGTTTGTTACTTAGCTGGAGTAATTTGTGATCCTCAACCACTAAGGATCATAACAATCCACAGTCCCGATGGAAATTACTCTAATATTAATGGATATGGTAATTTCTAGAAAAGGCTTTCAGGAAGTCATCTATTAACTTCATATGCCTTGACACAACATATGGTGCTGCCCCTTATTATTATTTAAAGGGGACAGACTTATTTTTTGCCCTGATGATGTCTCTAGAGTACGACGACTGTAGTATTGCATCCTAATAAATTAAATCGGTTACTATGAAGAACATCTGGTTTAGGATGGTCACCTGTGTGGGCAGAGGCAGCAGTCGGCACAGCATCTTACCTCTCGGAGCATAGAATCCATATGTAGCTTCAGCTTAGACATCAGTCCCATAGATAATGCAGCCGCGGCATCTGGAAAAAGCCATAATAGCATCAAAGGCCAGAAGCATTGAAAAAGCTAATGCTATTCAGCTGACTATAAAGGTAACAGCTCATTTACATATTAAGAAAGACATGGATTTCTCTGGAATAAAACATCAGATTGCAGATACCAGTCTATTCAGCTTCCTGTGACCTGCATGCCCATATAGACTGTCAAGGAGGGTTGATCCTACTGAGAGATTACCTTTAAAGTGAAGGTGTCAGAAAAAAAATAAACATTTTTCAACAATTGAAAAAATGTAAAGTATTAATGTTTTAATTTTTTTTTCAAATATTGTAATTTCTTTTTAATTAAATTAAATATGAAAAATAACTTTAAAAGGTTTGGTATTTCCACTTTTAAACACTAGGGGGAAAAGTTGCTGAAATTTTTCATGAAAACCTAGTGCACAACCAGCTCACATTACGAGTGCTGTAAATGTGGGCGGGTCTTGTCACGTGTGTGATGTCACTGTTGTCCTCCCTGATGACGTTTAGGATCACAGTCAGGAGCCATTTTGTTGGTGACTGCAAAGTGATACTGACAAGTAGACAGTTTCCCCGAGGTGTGAAAATGACCTCTGCAAAGTATATAGAGTTTCTGACTGACAACTTTCTTCCATGGTATAAAAAGCAGAAACGTGCCTTCAGGAGCAAAATCATCTTCATGCTGACAATGTATCATCTCATGCTGCAAAGAATACCTCCGAGTCATTGGCTGCTATGGGCATAAAAGGAGATAAACTCATGGTGTGGCCCCCATCTTCCCCTGACCTCAACCCTATAGAGAACCTTTGGAGTATCATCAAGCAAAGGATCTATGAGGGTGGGAGGCCGATCACATCAAAACAGCTGCTCTGGGAGGCGATTCTGACTTTATGCCAAGAAATACAAGCAGAAACTCTCCAAAAACTCACAAGTTCAATGGATGCAAGAATTGTGAAGGTGACATCAAAGAAGGGTTCCTATGTTAACATGTAACTTGGCCTGTTAGGATGTTTTGGCGTTACATAGCTTTTTTGTTCAGTGAATGTGACCTCCTAATGCTGCAAATTCCACAAATGAGCATTTTCAGTTCTTTAAAACAGATCAAATGTTTAGAAATTCTACTGTGCCTAATAATTTGGAACAGTGCATTTTGAGTTTTTATTCATTTTGGAGATTATACTGTTATCATTGGGAGGTTTCTTCAATAAAATTCGATGTATAATCTAACGGGTGATGACTTTTATTAGACTGACTGTCATTTGCACCGACCATTTAGGAAAATCCAAGAAAAATATCATTTGCATCATAATTTGGAACATGGTGTAGAGGTCTAAGGGGAGTGCATTATACTATATAGAGGCTATTTAGTGTGGCAGCTAATGTGGGGCCATTATACAGCGTTGGGGCCATCAAATGGTTTGGTTCAGTGAACGCAAAAGTGAACGGTTCCATCAGAAAGAATGTCAGCTGTAAGTCCCTACCCATACCTGTGCTGTAATCTCTTATATGTTCTGCAGCACTGGTATCTACCACTATATGGTGGTAATATCAGTGCTGGTCTTGGTATCGAGATTTTTTTTTAAGCAACAGCTGAGGTTCTCGAGACTACATCTACTATTAGGGCACACCACCATACTTGTAATCAGGTTTACCTGGTTAGGGGCCCACTCAGAAGTTTTGCGCCCCCACACCCCGAACCAAAACCCTAGCTACGCTTCTGGTGACATCACTCTGCCCACTTCTATGGTATTACTACTCCCATAGAAGTAGATAGAGCAGGGCAACACATTACATCACTGCTCCCATAGAAGAGGACGGAGCGGGGTCACGCATTACACCACTGCTTCCATAGAAGTGGATGGAGCAGGGTCACACATTACACCACTGCTCCCTTAGAAATGTGTAACCTTGCTCTGTCCACTTCTATAGGAGCTTTGGTGTAATAAGATAGATAGAATACATAGATGTCCTATAGATATATGTCACAAGCCCCCTACATATAATAAACTTGCACCTTTTAGTGCATTTGATGTGGTATTAAATGGTGTTTAGCCTAATAAATGAAACAAAGTGGGATCCCCCTATTATTGGTAACCAGCCAAGGTAAAGCAGACAGCGGTGGACTTAAATTATCAGGCTGGGAAAGTCCCTGGTTATTGGGTCAATCCCAGCCTAAAAATAGCAGCCCACAGTCGCCCAAGAATTGGCAAATCTCATTAGTTGCACCAATTCTGCCACTTGGCCTTCGTTCTTCCCAATTGCTCTGGTGCAGTAGCAATCGGGGTAATGGTAATTGCGGTTGATGACAGATGTGATTTGTCAAAAATCACAGCTGACATCCAGCCCTGGGGTTAGTAATGGAGAGATGTCTATCAGATAGCTAATTTATTAAAGCAAAACTGAAATATCACAAAAGTGCACGTTTGGTATCAGAACGACCCACCTATAAAACTGCCACACTAGTTGACCACATTGCAAAAAAAAAAAGAGAAAAAACCTTTGCTTTCTTTTATCATGCAGCCAAACGAAAAAGGAGAATAAAACGCGATCAAAAAGTCAAATCTAAATAAAAATGATAGCAATCAAAAGGTCATCTTGTCCCGCAAAAAAACAAGCCACCACACAGCTCAAATGGAGTAGTAACAAATAACCATTCGGTAAGAGATCTTGCCTGCCATAATCTATGCAGAGCATTTTTTCTACTGCATAGACTGTGCACGTTATTATATTTTCTTGCTGCTATATTGACCAGTACTTATTAGCATTTTTTGCACATTATAGATTTATTTATTACTACTCACATTTGCATTTTGGGTAAGGCATTTTGCCTACTATAATTTATGCTAAGTATTTTCACACCTTTCCAATGTGATTCATTTGGTCAAATATTCAGATTGAATGTAATAACACAAGCTCAAGCTATCATTTATTGAGCATTAACTTACAAGCTTTTTTTTTTGCAACTATGTCCCTACTTATTTTAATGTATTTTTGTAATTTAATTCAATAAAATATTTTCTTATTTTATGGTATATGCTTCCTCGTCCTTTTGATTGGTTATATACATTTATGGAAGCGCCATTTCTCTAGGCCATTTTTCTTGGTTTACTTCCACATTATACATAGTAGTACAAAGGCTCTGTAAAAGCGCTATGGTTCCTGGCCCCCCAAAAAAATCCTAACAAATTGTGCACTTCCAAATCGAAATGCCCCCCTCGTTCCTGAGCCCCACAGTGTGCCTAAAACACATATTTGGCATTTCTGTAGCGATGAGAGCCTGCCTAAATTAGGGGTGCATGTCTCCAGAAGCATGAGCTGCACATAACGTACTGGTCACTACAACGTACTGGTCACTACAACGTACTGGTCACTACAACGTATTCGTCACTACAACGTATTGGTCACTACAACGTATTGGTCACTACAACGTACTGGTCACTACAACGTACTGGTCTCTACAACGTACTGGTCACTACAACATATTGGTCACTACAACGTACTGGTCACTACAACGTACTGGTCACTACAATGTACTGGTCACTACAACGGCAGTTTGCAATTTTCACTCAGCAACATCCACTGCTTCTTGTTTCTGGAAAATACTTATGGAGTCAAAATCTTCACTACAACTCTACATAAATTCCCAAAGGGGTATAATTTCCAAAATGGGGTCACTTGAGGGGGGATTCTGCTCTTCTGGCATTTAGAGGCTCTGTATATGGAAATTCTCAAACTATTCTATAATAATTTGTTCTTCAAGAGTCAAATAGTGCTACACCCCTCCCGAATCCCGCTGTGTGGCTAAGCAGTACTGTACAGCCACATATGGGGTATTGCCACGTTCAGCAGAAATTGTGGGACACATTTTGGCACCATTTTAACCCATTTCCCAGTGTGAAAACGTAAAATCTGGAGCTAAAACTATTTTTTTCTGGTAAAACTTATTAATTATTTTTCTTCACTGCCCAATGGTATAAAATTCTGTGACTGTCAATATGATCACTGCACCCCTAGATGAATTCATTGAGAGGTATAGTGCAGCAAAATCTGCACTGTAATATGGCAGTCTTTCCCTTTTCAGCTTTGCACTGTGCCTCAAAGTAGTTTTCGACCACTTATGGGGTATTGATATACTCAGGAGAAATTGTATAACAAATTGTACTGGATTTCCAGTGTTTAAGCACCTCAGGGGCTCTCCAAACGAGGCATGGCTTTGGCTATTGATTCAAGCCAATTTTGCATTCCAAAAGTCAAATGGCGTTCCTTCTCTTCCGAGCCTTGCTGTGCGCCAAAACAGTAGTTTTCCTCCACGTATGTGGTATCGGCGTACTCAGGAGAAATTGCAAGAAAAGTATAGGGGTCCATTTTTTTGTTGCTACCCTTGTAAAAATAAAAAGTTTGCAGCTAAAATAACATTTTTGTGGGAAAAAATAGTTTTTTCATTTTCAAGGCTCAACGTTATAAAATTCTGTGAAGTTCCTGAGGGTTTAAGGTGCTCGGGGGGGGGGGGGGGGGGGGGTGTCCAATTTCCAAAATGGGGTCATTTGTGGGGGTTTCCACTGTTTAGGCACCCCAGGGTCTCTCCAAATGTGACATGGCGTTGGCTATTGATTCAAGGCAATTTTTTATTCCAGAAGTCAAATGGCGCTCCTTCCCTTTTGAGTCCTGCTGTGCGCCAAAACAGTAGTTTTCCACCATATATGGGGCATTGGCGTACTCATAAGAAATTGCACAACATATTTTATAGTGCATTTTCTCTGGTTACTGTTGTGAAAATGAAAAATTGGGCGCTAAAGTAACATTTTTAGGGGAAAAAGTTAAATGTTAATTTTTTTCCTTCCACATTCCATTAACGAAGTGTTAATAAACTTATTGAATGTGGTTTTGAGCATCTTGAATGGTGCAGTTTTTTGTAATGGTGTCACTTTTGGGTATTTTCTGTCATATAGGCCCCTCAAACTCACTTCAAATGTGGCTTGGATGATATACTGTCGCAATCTATCTACTTCTGATTCTCGCTGTGGGTCTTCTCCGGCTCCGAATTTCACGCCGCTACCCGCAGGACCCAATTAGGGGGTAAGACACGGGATGGGTGAAGGTAATATAAGAGGATACTGAGCGGGAGAGTAGCTCCGTGCGTCTGCTCTACATGGCCATTAGGATACGCCCCCTTTTGTACGACGTATTAAATACATTTAAGTAAGCATATTCAATACTTTTTTCATCTATCATTTCTCATTATTACACATAAATGCATTTCTGGACATATTTGGTTTGATTTCTTTACCTATGTGAATTGGATGGGTTGTTACCAACATCTGCTGATAATTTCATGTCAATAGCTCCTTTAAAAAATATATTTACTTAGAAAATTGGTGAAGCGTTCAATATTTATTTCCCACGCTATATATATGTATGTACACTGCTCAAAAAATAAAGGAAACACTAAAATTCCAGTTGCAAATATTCATTCATTACATAGTGGAATGCGTTGAGAACAATAAAACATAAAAATTATCAATGTAAATCAAAATTAACCCCTTCATGACCTTGGGATTTTCCGTTTTTCCGTGTTCGTTTTTTGCTCCCCTCCTTCCCAGAGCCATAACTTTTTTATTTTTCCGTCAATATGGCCATGTGAGGGCTTATTTTTTGCAAAACGAGTTGTATTTTTGAACGACACCATTGGTTTTAGCACGTCGTGTACTAGAAAACGGGAAAAAAATTCCAAGTATGGTGAAATTGCAAAAAAAAGTGCAGTCACACACTTGTTTTTTGCTTGGCTTTTTTGCTAGGTTCAATAAATGCTAAAAGTGAGCTGCCGTTATGATTCTCCAGGCCATTACGAGTTCATAGACACCTAACATGTTTAGGTTCTCTTTTATCTAAGTGGTGAAAAAAAATTCCAAACTTAGCTTAAAAAAAAAAAAAAATTGCGCCATGTTCCGATACCCGTAGCGTCTCCATTTTTCATGATCTGGGGTCGGTTGAAGGCTTATTTTTTGCATGCTGAGCTGGCGTTTTTAATGATACCATTTTGGTGCAGATACGTTCTTTTGATCGCCCATTATTGCATTTTAATGCAATGTCGCGGCGACCAAAAAAACGTAATTCTGGCGTTTTGAATTTTTTTCTCGCTACGCCAGTTAGCGATCAGGTTAATGCTTTTTTTTTATTGATAGATCGGGCGATTCTGAACGCGGCGATACCAAATATGTGTAGGTTTTATTTTTTTTATTGTTTTATTTTGAATGGGGCGAAAGGGGGGTGATTTAAACTTTTATATATTTTTTATTTTTTTTTACTTTTGCCATGCTTCAATAGCCGCCATCATCTTCACAAGTTCTTTTGCTTTTGTCCTTGGGTTGATATGCACGTCAGACCAATGCACGTTCATCTCTGGGACACAGAACCCCTCTCCTTCCTGAGCGGTATGATGGTCAGACATTCCCATCTTGTTTGTACTTGCCTATAATAGTTTATACAGATTAACGAGGCACCTTCAGGTATCTTGAAATTGTACCCAAGGATGAGCCAGACTTGTGCACGTCCACATTTCCCTTCCTGATATATTGGCTGATTTCTTGAAACTTTCAAATGATGCTACACAAAGAAGCAGTGTGTTTCAGGTGTGCATTAAAATACATCCATAGCCGTGTTTTTAATTAACTCACATGTTACCAAAAAACCTATCAAAAGCTTCCAAACACATGACAGCATCATATGGGCAGTCTAGAATTTAAAAAACTTTTGACTTTACAGTAAGTAATACAAATGCCTTAAAACATTCCCTCTCTCATTATTCTAGCATTTGGCAAATATTAATAATTATGGTAATCCTAATTGACCTAAAACGGGGTTTATTCTGATTTCATGTCAGATATTGAGAAAAACATGCAAATTTCTTTTTATATAGTGTGTGTAAACTTCTGGCTTCAACTGTAAATGTTTGCACATTGGTTTGCATAGTCATTCTGTGCCGACAGCGTTTAATTGTCCATCTGCTTTGTGTCTCTAATGTACTTACTATGTGACACAGATGAGGAGTGGCTAATTTGTTATTGATAATGATAGTAAGGCTAGCACCTTCAAAGAAATATTCTAGTAGTTGAAAAAATCTTTGGCTTGTAAATAGAGATGAGAAAGAAAGATTTGCAGGACCCTGGTCCAGTGGCCACGTCAGTAGCCCATGATCGCCAGATAAGAGCCGTACAAAAAGCCTCTTGCGTTCTGGTATTCCCGGCTCCATTTTTGATTCGAAGATGTGACTTAATTGTTGTGGAATGATATCGTGCCTGTCTGACTAATCAAAATTGTAGCAAGAAATTTCGCCATGGAGCAGAAAGTTCGCAAAGCTCTAGTGATCATGGACTACTTAAGTGGCCATTGTCTGCAAATCCTTTTTCTCATCTCTACTTGTAAACGCTACCACGACAGTAACTGAATAGGTCGATACGCACCGGACGAGGGCGGTCCATCTACAACTTCAGATCCCACCGCTTGCTTCTCGTTAAAACCAAGAGGGGAATTCGACGGTGTGTCATCTGTCTGGGTTTTAATGTTGCAAAACCCAATTTTTGTCAGTTCAACGTCATGCAACATTTCTTCCCGGGCGTATAGTCTTTCATTAGCGAAGCTGCGGGGATAGACCTGAAGAAGGTCTTCTCCCACTTTTATACTTTGAATTGTTATGTTGGTTGGAAGAATGATCAAAGAATGTTGGCGGTTCTGATTTCTTGCATCTATTTTTTTCTTTTGTATTTTTACATATTTTTTCTTCAAATCTTCTTCAATTATATTTTCCCCTTCTTTGACATTTGGGAAAATAGACGGAACAGCAACAAAACTCAAAGATTTTCGATAGTCAAGATTGCTAATGTACGAATCTGGGGTAAAGTGGAGCGAGCACAGACGATATTTGTTCTGTTGGTTCCCATCCAATATCTTCTGGGCCATGGTATTTAGATCTTGAAATATCTGTCCGGTCTGTTTCAGCCATAATTTTATTCTGGAGATATCCTTAGGGAAGGAGTGCATAATGATCTGCCTGCTCTGGCCCTTTCTTCCAGTGGTGCTATTACATTGATTTACCAAACAGCTAGGCATGATTCTGCAAAAAAACTATCCTGTATCTAAAAGAAAAAAAATAAGAGAAACAAATAAATACGTGAGATTTATTCTTTACACACTCCTCAACACTGAAATTGCAACACCAAGAAGAAAAAGTCATGGAATTATGGAAATCACAGGATGGAGACATGTTACTGATCTGCCAATGGTGGAAGAATGGAAACAAGATTTTTAAAACATCTTGATTTATTCAATATCGAGTATGAAGCAGAAATCCCCTCACTTACAGCCTTGGCTGCCATAACTGAGGTTATTATTGGTTATCTGAGGAATGTTCTGCCGCACTGAATGCACTTGGGCAAATAATCAAGATCCGCTGCTGGCGGCGCCTGTGCATTTGCTGCCCATTGATGTCCCAGATGAGGTCGATGGGAATCCGAAGATTCTACAGGTCATGTTAGGATGTTTAGACCACACAGGCTAGTCACAGTAGCATGAACAACATGCGGACTGCCGTTGTCGTGTTGAAAAAGGGCTCCCATGGGTCGGCTTCATAGGAGTATCAATATGGCGTTAATAGGGGCCTTCAATAGGCAAGGGGTCTGTGGGTACCGAAACCATTGCTTCACACAACTGGGCCATTTAAATGTTCCTGTCAGAAACTCCCAGTGGCATTTAAATGGTTAAACCACAACGATCAGAGCTAATCAGTTGCCGACCCATTTCAAAACTCAGTGTACTACATCCAGAATGGACTATAGTGGCTGTCCTTCTCTAGGACATTGGTTTTTTTTCCATTAAATGTATGTATTTATGGCTAAAAATCATTTTTTTGCAATTGGCTTTCATTAAAAACGTTGCACCATTTAGCTTTAAAAAAGGCAAGAAAGACCAAAAATATAGATTGGTGTGCACACCTGATTCAATAATATAAATAGACTAGCTGAAGAGCCTGGCATTGCTTGGGCATAGTAACTAACTGTAACTAACTGTGGTTAGTTATAACAAATGATAATGATATATAATATATAAAGCTGAGTGTATAGCCGCATAGCCACACTCACTCTAATATCCCACATCACTCGTCAGCCAGAGCCACCGGACTACTACCCCTAATATCCCACATCATCCCGTCAGCCAGAGCCACCGGAATACTACCACTAATATCCCATATTATCCCGTCAGCCAGAGCCACTGGACTACTACCCCTAATATCCCACATAATCCCGTCAGTCAGAGCCACCGGAATACTACCCCTAATATCCCATATCATCCCGTCAGCGAGAGCCACTGGACTACTACCCCTAATATCCCACATCACTCGTCAGCCAGAGCCACCGGACTACTACCCCTAATATCCCACATCATCCCGTCAGCCAGAGCCACCGGAATACTACCCCTAATATCCCATATTATCCCGTCAGCCAGAGCCACTGGACTACTACCCCTAATATCCCACATCATCCCGTCACAGCCACCAGAATACTACCCCTAGTATCCCACATCATCCCGTCAGCCAGAGCCACCGGAATACTACCCCTAATATTCCATATCATCCCGTCAGCCAGAGCCACCGGACTATTACCCTAATATCCCACATCATCCCTTCAGCCAGAGCCACCGGAATACTACCCTAATATCCCACATCATCCCTTCAGCCAAAGCCACCGGAATACTACCCTAATATCCCATATTATCCCGTCAGCGAGAGCCACTGGACTACTACCCCTAATATCCCACATCACTCGTCAGCCAGAGCCACCGGACTACTACCCCTAATATCCCACATCATCCCGTCAGCCAGAGCCACCGGAATACTACCCCTAATATCCCATATCATCCCGTCAGCCAGAGCCACTGGACTACTACCCCTAATATCCCACATCATCCCGTCAGCCAGAGCCACCGGAATACTACCCCTAATATCCCATATCATCCCGTCAGCCAGAGCCACTGGACTATTACCCTAATATCCCACATCATCCCTTCAGCCAGAGCCACCGGAATACTACCCTAATATCCCACATCATCCCGTCAGCCAGAGCCACTGGACTACTACCCCTAATATCCCACATCATCCCGTCAGCCAGAGCCACCGGAATACTACCCTAATATCCCACATCATCCCTTCAGCCAGAGCCACTGGACTACTACCCCTAATATCCCACATCATCCCGTCAGCCAGAGCCACCGGAATACTACCCCTAATATCCCATATCATCCCGTCAGCCAGAGCCACTGGACTATTACCCTAATATCCCACATCATCCCTTCAGCCAAAGCCACCGGAATACTACCCTAATATCCCACATCATCCCGTCAGCCAGAGCCACCGGAATACTACCCCTAGTATCCCACATCATCCCGTCAGCCAGAGCCACCGGACTACTACCCTAATATCCCACATCATCCCTTCAGCCAGAGCCACCGGAATACTACCCTAATATCCCACATCATCCCTTCAGCCAGAGCCACTGGACTACTACCCCTAATATCCCATATCATCCCGTCAGCCAGAGCCACTGGACTACTACCCCTAATATCCCACATCATCCCGTCAGCCAGAGCCACCGGAATACTACCCTAATATCCCACATCATCCCTTCAGCCAGAGCCACCGGAATACTACCCCTAATATCCCACATCATCCCATCAGCCAGAGCCACTGGACTACTACCCCTAATATCCCACATCATCCCGTCAGCCAGAGCCACCAGAATACTACCCCTAATATCCCACATCATCCCATCAGAGCCACCGGACTACTACCCCTAATATCCCACATCATCCCATCAGAGCCACCAGACTACTACCCCTAATACCCCACATCATCCCATCAGAGCCACTGGACTACTACCCCTAATATCCCATATCATCCCGTCAGCCAGAGCCACTGGACTACTACCCCTAATATCCCACATCATCCCGTCAGCCAGAGCCACCGGAATACTACCCTAATATCCCACATCATCCCTTCAGCCAGAGCCACCGGAATACTACCCCTAATATCCCACATCATCCCATCAGCCAGAGCCACTGGACTACTACCCCTAATATCCCACATCATCCCGTCAGCCAGAGCCACCAGAATACTACCCCTAATATCCCACATCATCCCATCAGAGCCACCGGACTACTACCCCTAATATCCCACATCATCCCATCAGAGCCACCAGACTACTACCCCTAATACCCCACATCATCCCATCAGAGCCACCAGACTACTACCCCTAATATCCCACATCATCCCATCAGAGCCACCAGACTACTACCCCTAATATCCCACATCATCCCATCAGAGCCACCGGACTACTACCTCTAATATCCCACATCATCCCGTCAGCCAGAGCCACCGGACTACTACCCCTAATACCCACATCATCCCGTCAGCGAGAGCCACTGGACTACTACCTCTAATATCCCACATCATCCCGTCAGCCAGAGCCACCGGACTACTACCCCTAATACCCACATCATCCCATCAGCCAGAGCCACTGGACTACTACCCCTAATATCCCACATCATCCCATCAGAGCCACCGGACTACTACCCCTAATATCCCACATCATCCCATCAGCCAGAGCCACTGGACTACTACCCCTAATATCCCATATCATCCCGTCAGCCAGAGCCACTGGACTACTACCCCTAATATCCCACATCATCCCGTCAGCCAGAGCCACCAGAATACTACCCCTAATATCCCACATCATCCCATCAGAGCCACCGGACTACTACCCCTAATATCCCACATCATCCCATCAGAGCCACCGGACTACTACCCCTAATATCCCACATCATCCCATCAGAGCCACCGGACTACTACCCCTAATATCCCACATCATCCCATCAGAGCCACCAGACTACTACCCCTAATATCCCACATCATCCCATCAGAGCCACCAGACTACTACCCCTAATATCCCACATCATCCCATCAGAGCCACCGGACTACTACCTCTAATATCCCACATCATCCCGTCAGCCAGAGCCACCGGACTACTACCCCTAATACCCACATCATCCCGTCAGCGAGAGCCACTGGACTACTACCTCTAATATCCCACATCATCCCGTCAGCCAGAGCCACCGGACTACTACCCCTAATACCCACATCATCCCATCAGCCAGAGCCACTGGACTACTACCCCTAATATCCCACATCATCCCGTCAGCCAGAGCCACCAGAATACTACCCCTAATATCCCACATCATCCCATCAGAGCCACCGGACTACTACCCCTAATATCCCACATCATCCCATCAGAGCCACCAGACTACTACCCCTAATATCCCACATCATCCCATCAGAGCCACCAGACTACTACCTCTAATATCCCACATCATCCCGTCAGCCAGAGCCACCGGACTACTACCCCTAATACCCACATCATCCCATCAGCCAGAGCCACTGGACTACTACCCCTAATATCCCACATCATCCCGTCAGCCAGAGCCACCAGAATACTACCCCTAATATCCCACATCATCCCATCAGAGCCACCGGACTACTACCCCTAATATCCCACATCATCCCATCAGAGCCACCGGACTACTACCCCTAATATCCCACATCATCCCATCAGAGCCACCGGACTACTACCCCTAATATCCCTTATCATCCCGTCAGTGCCAACATTGTCAGATTGGCGCTGTTACACAGATTAAAATGATACCTGGGTTGGAGAAATCTGTCTCGTGTTTGTTTGTTGTTTTTTTTTAATCTGTGTTTTAATTTTTAAGTTAATGAGATGCTTCATGCCAGACAACGAAGTTCCTGATTCTGGGCCCCCTGCTATCTGTGGCAGAGGGTGGTCTTTGTCAGCACGGTAATAAATTATGTTATTTCCAGCTTTACAGAAGGACGATAACACCATAGAAATGATAACAATAACAGGCCTCAGTTACCACAACTGTCTACAAGGAAAACTGTTGCTCATAGCAACCAATCACAGCTCAGCTTTCATCTTTTAAACAGCTCTGGTGAAATAAAAGATGCTTAGTGATTTGTTGCGGAGGGGGTGGGGCTATGTGGAGTGGGCGTCGCCAATACACACAGCTTTATATATCGTATAAAATGTATGACAAAAAAAAAAGCCCACAGCTTCCTACCAAGGTCTTTTACCTCCCTTTTGATGCCTACACACAAATTCTTGTGATCACAATTTTTGAGTATAATCTCTTTATTGCTCCGTGACTTCCATACCATGCAATCTTATATATAGCCTGTATACAGGGATTTATGTGCTCCAATCTTTCCCCAAATTTGTGGGGCACTACATGCACCTTATAGACATATTGTGTGGGTAGGTTTAGAGGCCTTAGTAGGTAAACAGTGCAAAATGTTACTGATTAGAAAAATGATTTTTTGTTTGGCCCCAAATATATGCGTAATCCCTTAACGACGAATGACGGACATAGCACGTCATGAGCAGCTGTCAGTTCCCGCATCATGACTTGCTATGTCCGTCGTGCATTTAAACTGTCACTGTGTGTAAACACGAAGAGACAGTTCCGTGCCGACAGCTGAGCAGCACTGGAACCCACGCCGTCAGTCCCCACACTCAGAGCACTGTGATAGGTCAGTCCAGCTGACTGACCAATCACAGCATGATGGCGCAGAAGGTGCTGAAATATCAGTATCTCTCGCCAGATCATAGCAGGGGCTCGGTGCTGCTAGTGGCCGAGCTCCTGCTGTGACAGACAGGGATGGTGCCAGCATTGCCTATGGCTGTTTAACCTCCTAAATACTGACACCTCTAGATACATTCTTTGAAGGGTCCAGTTTCCAAAATGGAGTCACTTGTGGAGGTTTTTACAGTTTAAGCACATCAGGGGCTCTGCAAACGTGATACGGCATCCGCTATCTAGTGCAGCCATTTTTGCATCCAAAAAGTCAAAAAGCGCTCCTTCCCTTCCGAGCTCTGCCTTGCGCCAAAACATTAGTTTTCTCCACATATGGGGTATACCCAGGAGATATTGCACAACAAATGTTGAGGTTAATTTTTTCCTGTTACACTTGTGAAAATAAAAAATAAAAAATTGGGGCTAAAGTAAAAAAATTTTTGGGAAAAAAAAGTTAAATGTTCATTTTTTTCCTTCCACATTGCATTAATTCTTGTGAAGCACCTGAATGGATAAAACTTTTTGAATGTGGTTTTGAGGGGTGCAGTTTTTAGAATGGTGTCACTTTTGGGTATTTTCTGTCACAGAGGCCCCTCAAAATCACTTCAAATGTGAGGTGGTCCCTAAAAAAAAGGTTTTGTAAATTTTGTTGGAAAAATGAGAAATCGCTGGTCAACTTTTAACCCTTTATAACTTCATAACATAAAAAGAAATGTTTCCAAAATTGTGCTGATGTAAAGTAGACATGTGGGAAATGTTATTTATTAAGTATTTTGTGTGCTATGTCGCTGTGATTTAAGGGCATAAAAATTGAAAATTGAGAAATGTTAAAAACTTTTTGACAAAATTCCAATATTTGTGACAAATAAACTCAAAAAATTTGACCTAAGTTTACTAGTAAAATGAAGTATAATATATCGTGAGAAAACAATCCCAGAATCGGTGGGATACGTTGTGGCGTTCCAGAGCTATAACCTCATAAAGTGACACTGGTCATATAGGTCCATCCCACCTATATAGGGTCCATCCCATCTATATAGAGTCCGTCCCATCTGTATAGAGTCCATCCCACCTGTATGGGTCCATCCCACCTATATAGGGTCCATCCCACCTGTATAGGGTCCGTCCCATCTGTATAGGGTCCATCCCACCTATATAGGGTCCATCCCACCTGTATAGGGTCCGTCCCACCTATATAGGGTCCATCCCACCTGTATAGGGTCCATCCCACCTATATATGTCCATCCCACCTGTATAGGGTCCATCCCACCTGTATAGGGTTCACCCTACCTGTATTGGTTCTATCCCACCTATATAGGGTCCATCCCACCTGTATAGGGTCCATCCCACCACCTGTATAGGGTCCATCCCACCTATATAGGGTCCATCCCACCTGTATAGCGTCCACCCCACCTATATAGGGTCCATCCCACCTGTATAGTGTCCATCCCACCTGTATAGTGTCCATCCCACCGGTATAGTGTCCATCCCACCTGTATAGTGTCCATCCCACCTGTATAGGGTCCATCCCACCTGTATAGGGTCCATCCCACCTGTATAGGGTCCATCCCACCTATATAGGGTCCATCCCACCTGTATAGCGTCCACCCCACCTATATAGGGTCCATCCCAGCTATATAAACATACATGGACCCCAACATCACAGGTGACACAGTAAGAACATGACATCACACAGGCACACACATTACCTGCTTTCCCACTTGCACCTATAATCTTGATTCCTGGGACTTGTAGTCCTTCTATACCACAACTACAATACCCAGCAAGCACCGAACACCGCGGGTTATTCCCACTGAGTCCAGATCACCGACACTGAGCTGCCACTGCCAATATTTGTCAGGTTCCTTTAAATTAAATCCACATGAATAGGCCAGGATTGTCTGTGCAGGCTCAGTGAGAACTACAACTCCCATATTACAACAGTAGATACCTGCTTAATAAGGCATCTGGGAATTGTAGTCCAGTTTTTCATCAGGGCAAATGCACCCGTATTAAAAAAAACGACATATCCCAGAGGGCATCAGTAAAACAGAAGTGACGTAACACAGGGGCGTGGAAAGCGACGCAGAGCATGTTGGGAATTATAGTCCCACGGGCGATATTACCAATGAGAACAGTAGTTTACAGAACTACAACACTCGGGTGTGCGCCTACCTGGTGACGTCACACAACGCAGCAGCCAATCGGGAGCCTGAGTTCCAGCCATAGCCTTTCCTCCTTTCCACACAAAAGCTGCGGGCTGCACCAGGTAAGGGATTAGCGCTGGTGATGATGGCGGGGTGCCTGCAGCTGCGGCGTGCGCAGCCTCACTCCATGCTAGAGCCTCACTGACCGCACACTGCCTAATAAGACATAGAGCTGTACAATCCGAGACCTGTGCGTGACCCGGGGGTGAAATGTATACACCCAAGTGTGGCGTCACTGCCATCCCAGTACAGCGCCCCCTGTCCCTGCTTATGGCTGCGGTGCCCTCTGCTGACCACAGAGCGGTACTGCAGGTCTATGGCACGTACAGCAATACCCGGCCCGGCCCCCTGCTGATCAGCTGTTCTCGGTGCGGCCTGTAATACATGCAATGCTGGCCATCTTCTGGTACTGCTGAATGGGAGGCCGAGGCGGATGTGTAGTACCAGGTGCTGGGCTTCTCGGACCTTTCCCGGCGCCTGCGCACTGCAGTATTTTGCGCTGCCCTCAACAGGGAAAATCAGTACACCTGCGCCGGAGCTGCAACCGGAGGAAAAGAAGAGGATGTCATCACATGAAGATGAGAAGCGTCGGACCGGACCGCACCTGGGTGAGTATAATATAACCTGTTTTTCTCATCTTTCAGGTTACAGCGGGGGCTTGTCTACAGCATTACAGAATGCAGCTTATAGGCGAAAATTAGGGTGACAGATTCCCTTTAAAGTAATGAATATGGATTCGTCTCCACTCCCATAGGCGGAGCGCATATTCATTACTTTAATGAGATACCATGTGACCGCTGAACACCGGAACAAGCTGCCTCGCCAGGACAACAGAGAGATGCAGGGACGTGTAGCGACAGTGCGAGGAGGATGGAGAAGGACGGGGGAGACGAGCGGAGCCATGCATACAGCGGGGAGGACGGAGGAGCCATGCACACAACAGGGGGGAGGGGGGAGGAGCCATGCACACAACAGGGGGGAGGGCGGAGGAGCCACACATACCAGGACAGGACGGGGGAGCCATGCACACAACAGGGGGGAGGACGGAGGAGCCATGCACACAACAGGGGGGAGGGCGGAGGAGCCATGCACACAACAGGGGGGAGGACGGAGGAGCCACACATACCAGGACAGGACGGGGGAGCCATGCACACAACAGGGGGGAGGACGGAGGAGCCATGCACACAACAGGGGGAAGGACAGAGGAGCCATGCACACAACAGGGGGGAGGACGGAGGAGCCACACATACCAGGACAGGACGGGGGAGCCATGCACACAACAGGGGGGAGGACGGAGGAGCCACACATACCAGGACAGGACGGGGGAGCCATGCACACAACAGGGGGGAGGACGGAGGAGCCACACATACCAGGACAGGACGGGGGAGCCGTGCATAGCAGGACAGGGTTGAGGGGACAATGCATACCCAGCTTATACTCGAGTCAGTAAGCTTACCCAATTTTCCGTGGCAAAATTAGGTGCCTCGGCGTATACTAGTGTATATATTGTAATTAATTTTTTTTTCCAAAGACCACAATATGACATGCATAAGTGCAGTATTTAAAATAGGAGGTAGGTCACTGAATGATCACTGACCTGTCATTTAAGCCCATATGGATGAAAATGAAAGCAGAGCATCACATGAAGACCCCCACAGAGGCCGCCACGGAGCACGAGAATCTCATAAACTGAAAATAAAGATTAAACAACCACAAAATGGATTTCAGCAACCTAGGGACCAGTTTAATCAGTATAACGGCGCCGACCTGACACTGTAGGTTACTGTGCAGAATCCTGATGACAGGTTCACTTTAAAGTGACCAACTGAACAACTCTAACTCCATTCTGATGACATAATGCTAATTACAGTTGCACCTACTTTTATAGATGCTCTCTGTGTAAGGTATACAGTTTTTGGATTTCTTAGCTTAGTTTCTTAGCATATGTTGATATGTTTTTTCAGATGTCTCTTGCATTAACAAAGCGGATAGTTTTTGCTACATATGCGGAGAAGTCACTTTTGTGTCACAAAGGCGAAACTTGACTACCATGATAAGGAAAGCCTACAACCTGTATTTTGGTTGCAGAATAGGAGATCAGGACAAGAGTTGGGCTCCACAAATATGCTGCAATACATGTGCATCACATCTTACCCAGTGGTTACATGGGAAGAGGCAATTTATGCCTTTTGCCGTCCCAATGAATGGGGAGAGCAAACCCATCAGACTACCAATTGCTATTTCTGCATGGTGCCCCGCATGGGAAAAGGAGTTTCAAAGAAGAAGTGGACTTACAGTATCCAAACCTTCCCTCTGCAATACGCCCAGTGCCACATACAGAAGAACTGCCGGTTCCAAAACCACCAGAAACATTTTCAGTCGAGTCCAGTAAGGAAGAAGAGGGCGCTTGGTGTCATGAAGCCTCATCCTCTCACAACCCAGACTTTCTATCGGCAACCTCAACTGAGCCACACCTTATAACAAATTGAACTGAACGATCTTGTTAAACATTTGGATCTGCCCAAGAATAAGGGTATGTGCACACGTTGCGGATTTCTTGCAGAAAATTCCTGAAGAAAACCGGAAATTTTCTGCAAGAAATCCGCATTTTTTTTTTTGCGTTTTTTTTCCGTTTTTTTCGCGTTTTTTTAGCATTCTGCAAGCGTAATTAGCTTGCAGAATGCTAAAGTTTTCCCTGCGATCTGTAGCATCGCTTGGAAAACTGACTGACAGGTTGGTCACACTTGTCAAACATAGCGTTTGACAAGTGTGACCAACTTTTTACTATAGATGCTGCCTATGCAGCATCTATAGTAAAAGATAGAATGTTTAAAAATAATAAAAAAAATAAAAAAATGCTTATACTCACCCAGACATCTCACCGGCGTCCGTTCCGTATAGCTGGTCTGTGCGCACAGGACCTCCCGTGACGTCACGGTCACGTGAGCGGTCACATGACCGCTCACGACCAATCACAGGACAGTGACGTCATTCGGCGAGGTCCTTCAGCGCACACCAGGTACAGAAACCGAACGGCAGCGTGCGAGGAGGCGGCAAGACATCGAGGGTGAGTATAGGACTGTTTATTATTTTATTTCTTATTTTTTGACCACTTATATGGTGCCCAGTGCGTGGAGGAGAGTCTCCTCTCCTCCACCCTGGGTACCAACCGCATATAATCTGCTTACTTCCCGCATGGTGTGCACAGCCCCGTGCGGGAAGTAAGCAGATCAATGGACCCCTAGGTGTGCGGAATCCCTGCAATTCCGCATTTTTAATGAACATGTTGCTTTTTTTTCCGCTATGCGATTTTTTCGCGGAAAAAATCGCAACATTTGCACCAAAAATGCGGAATACCCTGTAAATAATAGGAGGCTTATGTAAGCGTTTTTTTTCGCGTTTTTATCACGTTTTTATAGCGAAAAAACGCGAAAAAAACGCTAACAATCCTGAACGTGTGCACATGGCCTAAGGCTGAACTCTTAAGTTCCAGGCTACAACAGTGGAATCTCCTAGTCGGCGATGTTTGGACTTCTTTGTTTCCCAGCCATGATAAAGAATAGTGAATAAAGATCTTGTCCAAGACTTCATCATTGAGAGCGATCTTGTGGCAGGTAACATCATTAACAATTTAATAGAAGCTCTGAAGAGAAGTCATAATCCAGAGGAATGGAGGCTCTTCATCGATTCGGCCAAAGCGAGCCTAAAAGCCATTATAATAGCAATGCGCTACCTTCAATTCTAGTTGGTTATGCAGCCACATGATAGAAACCTGAGACAACATAAAAGCTGTTGAAGTGCCTGAACTATGACCAACATTTGTGGCTCCTCTGTGGTGACTGTACGGGTGGTTGCCTTCTTACTTGGCCTCCAGGGTGAATACACAATGTACTGCTGCTTTCTGTGTGAGTGGAATAGTAATGCAAGAGAAGACCACTACAGTAAAGGAGACTGGCCTTTTCGACATTCACTTCAATCACGGAGTAAAAATGTCCGGCATCCTGCACTTGTTGACCACATAAGATTTTGTTGTCACTCCTGTGCTAACCAAATGACTTCAACATGTTCGAATTGTATGTTCGAGTCCCCACTGCTGCTTGTCTTGCGGCTGTTTATTAGGCAATCCCTGCATGTCTTGCAGCTTAAGAAAGAGGTAACCAGCTCACCAAGGCTTAGGTGTCCTGAAGCATGGAACTCAAAGGACCACTTGTGGTGAAGTACGAAAATGAAGAGGTTCCAGCTTCATCAATGTATGAAGTTTATTCCAATTTAAAGGATTCCATAATTAATATAGACACAGCAACGCATTTCGAACACACAAACTGCGTTCTTTGTCACAGCTCTGACAAAGAATGCAGTTTGCTCGTTCAAAACATGTTGCTGTATATTGATTATGGAATCCTTTAAACTTTGCAAATTGGTTATGCTGGAACCTTTCTTCATTATGTGATGCAGCTGTCGAACAGCCTCGAGATATGCAGGCCCGGGGATTCGAACATATTTGAGAGCGCTGAAGTCACTTGTTAGCACCCAAGCATGCTCAGATAACACCTTATCCTAGAACGTTCGCTCATCACTACTTACCACCATTGCATATAAAGTTGAGCCTAATTAAGAACATTGTAAAGGCAATGGATAAAAATGCAAAAGCATCAAATATCTCATTGGTACATTTCCAAGGATGAGTGAAGTAAAGATAAAGGAAGGAGTCTTTATTGGAACTCAGATTCTTAAGCTTCCAGATGAGGAGTTTCTCCATTTGTTGCAGGGCAAGGAAAAAGCTGCATGGGTAGCATTCGCATTAGTCAGATTGGCATCAAGAGCAGATAATTATCAAGAGTTGGTGGAAAATATCCTCAAAACATATAAGGATCTTGGCTGGAACATCTCCTTAAAGATTCGTTTCTTACATAATAATAATAATAATTCACTTCTAGACTTTTTTCCACCAAACTGGAGCAGTGAGCGACGAGCACAGTGAGACATTTCACCAAGATATCACGGCTATGGAGAAAAGATATCAAGGAAAATGAAATCCCTCAATGCTTACAGATTACTGTTACTGGACGATTGTAAGGAATAATCTGATGCAGGAGTACAAGAGACAAGCAAAAAGGAGTCATCACTGAAAGAGGAGCAAATATAGTGTGATTTCTGTAACTTTATAGTAGTATTTATACTTCTTTTTGTTACCTGAATTGTTGCTACCTTTCCTCTGAATAAATAGAAGATTGGCATAAAAAAATATTTTGCATCTTCATATTTGCAAAAATAATGTTCCAAAGTGCTGAAACATTTAATTACATGTAGCAGTAAAAGGAAAACGTTTTTCATTGTTAGATTTGAATTCAGGAGGTCAAAACCTTTAAGAAATGGGTCATTTCATAACAACCTGACAACCTCTGAAAATCTATAGAACAGTGTAATTTTTTATGGCTCTACGTCATCCTGTTGCTACTATCTTCCTATCCGAAGAAGACGGGACCTAGACTGGGTCCAATAGCAGATATTTAATGCACTCTTCCCTGGAGAAGGAGAACTCGTTCATCAGACCCTAAACCACACTCCTTAATTATCAGGTCCCTTAATTAGTAGGCTAAAGACCAGCCCCCTGAATTATCATACTCTAGACCACATCCATACGGCATCAGACCAAGACCGTAATGTTTCAGACTTCAACCCAGGCCCCTAAATGATCAAACTGCAGCTCAGGCTCCTAAATTATCAGACTCCAGTCGAGGCCCATAAATTATCAGACTCCAGCACTGGTCCCTAGACTTCAGCCCGTAACCATAATATATAAGGCCACATACTAGCCTACCAGCAGACAGGCATGTGACCAAAAGTATGCAATTTGCATACATGCGGTCATGTGCCGACTAGACGTATTAGACCTCATTCAAATCAAGTGAAAAATGCGAGGTAGGACATTTCTAGTCAAAATGTGACCAGAAGTAGGCAAATCGTGTATTTGCGGTTACATGACCGGCCGCTACTAATGCCAGCAGACCAGGGATCTACACATGGGCCACCCCAAAGAGTGATGGTACCTGCGTGAGATGTTTGATGGAAGAGGCAAGTCATTCAGACGAGTGACCTGTCATTCAGTGACCAAAGGATGGCCTTAGGTGGAGAAAGAGGGGGAGAGGCCAGACAGCTGTAATTGCAAGGCCAAGCCCCCTGCACTTGAAGCTGATTTACATAAAAATTAGAAAAAGCGATTACTTGGGAAAGGAATATAGAATTGCAAAAAGCAAAGGTATGGATTTAATCTACATTACAGCCTCCTAAGCATAGACTAGTTGGGGGTACTAAAACCTCCCAATAGTTTCCTTTAAGATTCCGCCATCTAAACAAATGACAGTTACTGAGATTTTAGTAATGTGTCCAGATAAATAACTCCTACCACGGTATTGCACACAGGTGTTAGTTCATGGGTCTCTGTAATGACACAACTCTTTTCCCTAGATTATCACAATGTATTATGAAGATGAAGGCTCATCACGGAGCGAAAGGCTAAACACTACAGGATCTGATGATGACGACTCAAGTAAAGGTAAATGTTTGTGTATGTGTCTTGTCATTTTGTGAATGGGTGCCTGACGTCTGCACGTAAAGTTTCACCCTTTAGAATGACACGCTTTGTAAGATTCTTTGGTATTTTTTGAGTAATTTCAAGTTTCTTGTTATCTGCTTTGTTTTGAACAGAAATTGTAATGATAAGTAAACTACGAGAACCATGCGCCACATCAATTCAAGAAGCTGAAAAGAGGACGTCGAAAAAGTATATTAGCAACATTCAAGTCCACCCTGACATGACTTACACCAGAATGGTAGACAACTGCTACAACATTTTCAACTCCATAGATCCCAAAACTGGAAATGTATTGGAAATGACCACATACCTTTGTATAGATTGCGGGAAGAGTTTTACAGACAGTGCACTGTTTGTGAAGCACCAAAAGACACATAGGGGTCAGAAATCCCATACATGCACCGTTTGCGGAAAAACTTTCTCCTAATACTCGCACCTTGTCATACACCAAAGGATTCATGCGGGTGTGAGACCTTACTCTTGTTCCTATTGTGAAAAATGTTTCACGGACCGTCCGTCCCTGGTAAAACATGAGAGGATACACACGGGTGAGAAGCCATTCGCTTGCACCGTTTGCGGGAAACGTTTTACGGATCGGTCAAATCTGGTAAAGCACCAAAGGATTCACACTCGAGAAAAGTCCTTCACTTGCATCGAGTGTGGGAAGAGTTTTACAGACAGGTCAAATTTGGTAAAACATCAAAGGATCCACACAGGAGAAAAGTCATTTGAATGCACGGAATGCGGGAAGAGGTTTACTGAGAACTCAACCTTAGTAGTCCATCGTAGAAGTCACACTGGAGAGAAGCCCTATGCGTGTAAAGAGTGTGGAAAGACCTATTCTTGTAACTCTCATCTTATTGTGCACCAGAGAGCTCACACAGGAGAACGGCCTTTCATTTGCCAGGAATGTGGAAAGAGCTTCACTGACAGCTCAACGCTTGTAATACACCAACGTGTACACACTGGAGAGAAACCATTTGTATGCATGACTTGTGGAAATAGGTATACAAAAAAATCCGCCATGGTGAAACACCAGAGGACACATACTGGGGACAAACCATTTACTTGCTCGCAATGTGGAAAAAGTTTCATCGACAGTTCATCCCTGGTGAAACACCAGAGGACTCATACTGGTGAAAAGCCTTTTGCCTGCATTCTGTGTGGGAGAAACTTTGCTGCCAGGTCAACACTGGTGAACCATCAGAGGACCCATACAGGGGAGAAACCGTACACATGCACAGTATGTGGGAAATGCTTCTCTTGTAATTCCCACCTCATTGTTCATCAACGCTTCCACACTGGAGAAAAACCTTTTGCATGTACAGAATGCGGTAAAAGCTTCACAGATAGCTCAACCTTGGTCAAACACCAGAGAATCCATACAGGTGAGAGGCCTTATGTGTGTAATTACTGTGGCAAAAGCTTTATAGACAACTCCACTTTAATTAAACACCAAAGAATTCACACTGGGGAGAGGCCTTATTCTTGCAAGGTTTGTGAAAAGTGCTTTTCAGATAGTTCTACATTGGTGAAACACCAAAGGATTCACACTGGGGAGAAGCCGTACACGTGTAAAGATTGCGGAAGAAGTTTTACTGATTGTTCGACACTAATTAAACATCAGAGAATCCACCGTAGAGGTAAACACCCAGCTCATATTATAGACCCCAAAATGGACCTTAAAGAGTCTTAAACAGCTACTGTAATTTATGTGAAGGCCCAAATGTATTGTACATCGATGAGTTTACAGATATCTGTTTATGCCTTATTTCAGAAACCAAGAAATAGCACTATCACACTTTTCAACACATCTGAATATTTGCATCATACTGACTAGCAAATCACGTTATATGTATGCCTAATCCAAAGTTACATGGATCCACATTTCTAAATAAACCTGAATTGTACATGTCTGTATTACAGAACTTGTTGACTTCTCCAACTTGTCATTGTTCCATTGTTGCGTGGAAGTGACCAAGTGTTTTGCACATAAACTATGACAGCTCGATGGACCTTCAGACCTTTTGGCCTTTAATTTTTTTTAACATGTGAATGTACATTGCTGTGCTCTCATCTCTTTAGCGTATTTGATTATGTCAGTGTTAAAGTAACCAGATGATTAACTTGGTGAATTTACCGTATTTTTCGCTTTGTAAGACGCTCCGGATTATAAGACGCACCCCAAATTTTGAGGAGAAAAATAGGAAAAAACTTTTTTGTAATAAATTGGGGGGCTTCTTATAATCCATGCGTCTTATTGCTTACCAGGGGTTGTGGCTGCGGTGGATCAGGGTCCCAGGGTCGTTGCTGGAGGCAGGAGTGGAGCATTGCTGCAGGCTGGGATGATGGGGTCTGCAGGGGGGCTTCGGTGCTGCTGTTCTGCAGGCTGGGATGAGGGGTGCTGCAGGGGGCTCTGGTGCTCCAGGGCTGTCTCCAGTGCTGCAGGGCTGTCTCCAGGGCTGTCTCTGGTGCTGCGGGGGGCTCTGGCAACATTTTGTGAAAGACCAGAGCCCCCAGCAGTTCGTCCATACGTTCCTGTATAGATAAACTTGGCACACACATGGTCAGATGCAAGTGAATTTAATATAAAGAGAGTACATACAGTATGACATTTCGGTCATAGATTAGACCTTCATCAATGTACCTCCAGGGTCAGTTCAAGGGATATATCTTGAGTGCAGCGATTGTGGGACGCGGTATCCACCGCTCGTCCTGTGTGTCATACACACAGGACGAGCGGTGGATACCGCGTCCCACAATCGCTGCACTCAAGATATATCCCTTGAACTGACCCTGGCTTATAGTGGGATTATTCCCCTGTTGACCCAATTAAACCATGAAATACTCTATGAGAGGTACAGTGATGAAGGTCTAATCTATGACCGAAACGTCATACTGTATGTACTCTCTTTATATTAAATTCACTTGCATCTGACCACGTGTGTTCCAAGTTTATCTATAACTCTGTACGGTTTGGGCACCTACTTGAGCACCACAAACGTATAGTAGTGCCTACGGTTACTTTCACATACGTTCCTGTATGACTAACTCCGGGAAAATGGCCGCCGGAATCTCGAGAGATGAGATCTCAGTGCTGAAATCTCATCTCCCGAGATTCCGGCGGCCATTTTCCCGGAGTTAGTCATACTAGAATGCATGGACGAACTGCCGGGGGGCTCTGGTCTTTCACAAAATGTCGCCAGAGCCCCCCGCAGCACCGCAGCCTCCAGCATCACCCGGGGCAGCAGCGGACAACCCCGGCGGCGGGCGGTAGCGGACACCCCCTCATCCCAGCCTGTAATGGTAAGCGGTATATCAGCTTTGTTAGACGCACCCACATTTCCCCCCCAAATTTGGGGGAAATAAAGTGCGTCTTACAAAGTGTAAAATACGGTAAGTGTTAATTGAAATTATATGTTTTACATATCGTTGATACCTGTGGCTGATGTTACAGTCTTTTACAGATGTGAATGCCTTAAAACATAGACTCGCCTCAAGAAGAAAATGGTTAGCTTACAATTTTTTTAAAATATTTGTAAGGATGAGGGATGGATGATTTCTGTTTGGCCACATCCATAACCTAGAGGACATTTTTGTTGGCTTCAACATTTTAGAGCTAGAATTAAAAAATTTGTTTGAAGAAATTACTAACTCGAAAACGAAAATAAAGCCAATGTGAGAAGGAATGGTTGATTCTTTACAAGTTTGATCTTGTTTTGGCTCCCAGAAAGTTCTTAATGAGCAGAAGGGCAATGCTCCCTAGAATAAAGTATGAAAAACAGAAAGAAGAAAGCTATTTTAGTAGTGTCACCTGTGGGCAACCCATGTCATTAGCCAACTACAGACACCATACAGTTGCACCATGCATAATAAACACTTCTCAACATTGAGATCACAATACCAAGAAGGCAAAGTCTTGGAAATATGGAAATCACAGATTTGTTAATGATATGCAAATTATGAAAAATGTAAGCAAAATTTAGGCCTCTTAATGGCATTTCCCTTATTTCCCAAACCAATCTCTGGCTATCATTGCACCCAAGATAAATACGGAACTCATCGCTGAAGTAGTTAGACCTCTATTCCAGCCTCCCTATCCAACTTGCTATGCACCATGGTAGCTCTTGAAAGCATATCATTTGCAGGCCAATAAAAACTGTTGGAGGAAAATAGCGCAATAGGGTTTTATCCGAGATTAAGCAGTCAAAGCAATCTAAAATCACTCACCAGAAGTGGCTTAAGACAAGCATTGGAGAAATTCGCTGCTGCAGATCCGCGGATCCACGAGGGACTGGCCGTTGACTATACAATGTAGGAGAACGTGGTCAAATTCTGCACTGCTGAATCATGTAGTCCAAAGTGGTCTTTATTCAACGCGTTTCTGAGTTTCAAAGAACTCCATCAGGAAATGCCACATAAGAATCACTTTTAATAATACCTTTGGACTACATGATTCAGCAGCGCAGAATTTGACCACTTTCTCCTACATTGTATTCTCATTTGCAGGTCAATGGAACACCTTTAGCTGAACGTCTGCCTCCACCCCCAATGTCAGGCAAAAGCCTTCTTATGGTTTATGTATACATTCTTCGAATCTGACAAGACAATGTGGGTAACACCATGAAGAGGGCTTCACAAAGGACAAGTCTAACTATTGGGGTTATGGTGCAGAGTGGCATAATGTATGACAGCTGGACCCCTTTAGTATTCATTCTAGGTACACTAACAGGTAAACATTACATTAATTAGGTTGTTAACTAGTTATAGTCATTTCTCCAAAGTGCGCCAGCAGCCATTTTTCAATACAACAATGCCGGGCTGCATGTTGCTCTTGCTATTGTGAGGCCTGCGTGGCTCAAATGTACTACTATGGGCTGCAGCGTCTCCGGTCATGTCACCCATCAAACACATCTGGAACATCATTGATCGGTAATTGCAAAAGGAGTTGCCAGGACCAGATCTTGATGATTTGTTAAGTGCATTCAGTGTGGAAGAACTATCCTGAGCCAACCATTAATACATTCAATGATAGCAGCTAAGACATGAAAGTGTGGGAATTTCTACAAGTGGCGCTCATACTGAATAAATCAACATATTTTATAAATTGTTACCCTTTTTTATCATTTGCATATCATTAACATGTTTATCCATCCAATGACTTTTCCTTGGTGTTCCAATTTTAAAGTTGAGTGTAGATCTGATCTTGTCAGTGTTTGTCATAAGTAAGAACACAAGAAGGCTAAAAAAAGACGATGATTGAGAGAAAATAGGTCAGAATGTACTCAGATGTAAGGAAATCCATGTTGGATTTTAAAGGGATACATAATAGATTATGGCCGCACACATCTGTGCTAAAATAAGGAAACATGAAATATATGGAATAGCATAATGGCTTATGAACTTTATGAACAAACATGAGATTTTAGCACAAGATTTGGCCAAACGAGCCCATTCACCAACGACAAGGTAATCTCAGATCGAATGGGTAACTACACTGACTGCCTGGTGTGAACACTTACCTATGGTATCTGAGCTACTGCCCAATGTGAACACTTGCTTATGGCTAATGACATGATAAAGCCTACTTATATAGGGAGGCTCAGAACCAATAGTGTTGAGATGTAATTAAAATCACAGGTATGGTGAAGGGCGGGACGTTCAAGTCAGAAAATAGTATATAGTAAAAATAGATAAACTGACTGAACAATATATAATAGTTAATGCTAGTGCATAGCCAAAAAAGATACATACATAATAGATTATGGCCGCACACATCTGTGCTAAAATAAGGAAACATGAAATATATGGAATAGGAATAGCATAATGGCTTATGAACTTTATGAACAAACATGAGATTTTAGCACAAGATTTGGCCAAACATTGTGAGCCCATTCACCAACGACAAGGTAATCTCAGATCGAATGGGTTTTAAAGGGAGTCGGTCAGCTTCACCCTCATGAACGGACCATGTGCCAAAAAAAACAAAACCTCAAGTTTAAGAATGGATATAAAATATTGTTTGTTCATGTTAAATGAGGTGGTCTGAACACTGTAAATGGGGCTGAATGGTCTGGAGCACCCTTCCTTCCACACTTTCATTGGCTAACTCCGCACTATCAGTCAGTGCCATGGGGATAGAGTTAGCCTATCTGCAGAAGAGTTCTCTGCAGTACATGGTGCCACGGTTCAGCTCATTGTTATGAACATAAAGGCATATTCTTAGCTCAAGATTCCGTACAAGCACCTGTGATACAGATTTCCAAGCTTAACCCTTTCACAGCCTATTTTCACCTTTCTGACCAGGCCAAGATTTAGAATTCTGACCAATGTCACTTTACGAGTTAATAACTCTGGAACACTTCAATGTGTCCCAGTGATTCTAAGATTGTTTTTTCATGACACATTGCACTTTATGTTAGTGGTAAATGTAGGCTGATATTTTGTGCACTCATTTTTTAAATTAGCGGAATTTTGGCGAAAATTTAGCAATTTTCAAATTTTGAAATTTTCTGCCCTTAAATTAGATAGATATATCACACAAATTAGTTAATAAATAACATTTCCACATGTCTACTTTACATCTGTATCATTTTTTAAAAAAAATTTTTTTGTTAAGACAGAAGGTTTAAAGTTTATCAACAATTTAAAGCAAGTTTGAAGTGACTGGGAGGAGCCTATGTGACAGAAAATATCCAAAAGTGACACCATTTTAAAAACTGCACCCCTTGAAGTACTTAAAACAACTTTCAAGAAGTTAATTCACCCTTTAGGTGCTTTAAAAGGAATTAAAGCAAAGTGACTGGAAAAAAATGAACATTTTAATTTTTCCCACAAAATGTAACCCCTCATTTTTAAATTTCACAATGATTACATGAGAAAATAGAACATACAATTTGTTGTGTAATTGCTCCTGAGTACACTAGTACCCCATGTGTGATGGAAAACTGTTTGGGCGCTCGGAAGGGAAGGAGCGCCATTTAACTTTTGGAGCTCAAAATTGGCTGCAATAGATAGCGGATGCCATTTGTGACCCCACAAGTGACCCCTTTTTAGAAATGGAATTTTTTGACGTTGAGCTGTGAAAATAAAAATTAAAAATGTTCCCGCTAAAATGTTGCTTGAGCCCCAAATTTTTAATTTTCACAATAGTAACAGGAGAAAATGGACCATACAATTTGTTGTGCAAAAACCCATGTGTGGTGAAAAACTCCGGTTTGGGTGCATGGTAGGGCTCAGAAGGGAAAAAGCACGCCACTGATTGAATTCTGGAACTCAATTTTGGCTGTAATAGATTGCGAATGTCATGTCACATTTGAAGAAGTCCCCACATGCAAAACCCGCAAACATAAACAACAAGTGACTTCATTTTGGACACTACACCTCTTACGGAATTCATCTAGGGGTTGTAGTGAGCATTTTTAACCCTCAGGTGATTCACATAATGGTATAGCATTGGGCTGAGTCAATGTAAAATTACGATTTTTTACATTAAAATGTTGCTTTGGCCCCAAGTTTTCAATTTTCAAAAGGGATAATGGATAAAATTAATTATAAAATTTGTTACACAATTTCTCCTGTGTATACCAATACCCCATATGTGGTCGTAAACTACTTTTGAGGCACAGTGCAAAGCGCCAAAGACAAGGAGCGCCATATTAGAGTTCAGATTTTACTGGAATGGTTTGAGGGTGCCATGTCACATTGGCAGAGTTCTTGAGGTGCCAGAACAGCAGAATCGCCCCATAAGTGGCCCCCATTTTCCAAACTACACCCTCAATTAATTAATCTAGGAATGCAGTGAGAATGCTCACACCACATGTGCCTCACAGAATTTTATACCAATGGGCAGTGAAGAAAGAATGATTACATTTTTACCACTAAAATGTTATTTTAGTTCCAAGTTTTTAATTTTCATAAGGGCTAGTAGGAAAAAATGGACTACACAGTTTGTCATGCATTTTCTCCTGAGTGCGCCAATACCCTACATGTAATCGGGAACTACTTTTCAGTGCAACGCTCAGAAGGGAAGGAACACTATATTGGAGTGCAGATTTTGCGGTTATGGTTTGCGGGTGCCATAACCCATTTGAAAAGCCCCTGAGGTCCCACAACAGCAGAACCCTTCTTAATTGACTCGATTTTCCAAACTACACCTTTCAATGAATTAATCTATGGGTGCAGTGATGATATTGGCACCACAGGTATGTCACAAAATTTTAGATCATTGGGCAGTGAAGAAAAATATAATTACATTTTTTACACAAAAATTTTATTTTAGCCCTATATTTTACATTTTCACACAGGGAAATGGGTAAAAATGGCTCCAAACTTTGTCACACAATTTCTTCTGAATGTGGCATTACTGTTCTGGCACCATCACTATGTTCAGGGCGAATGAGTTGACAGCTAAACTTGAGATAGACGTAGGGGGTCCTTTACAACTTTTATTGATAGTATCAGTGTAAAACTACAAGAAAAATGAAAGTACTTCATAGAAAGCATACAGCATATCTGAGGTGCATAGCATTACGTATGGTACAGGTTGCAAACAATGTAATTATATAACATGGCGAATGACAGAGAAAGCTATAATGGCAGAAGAGACTACGCGATAAGAAATCATGAACGGAACAGCTGCATCATACAATACGGTGAGTGTTAACAAGGGGAAGGTAATAACTCCCCAACCGCTATGATGAAATAAGCAATCTGAAGGGCTGATATCTAGAGCGAGACAATCAGTGAACACATGCGGATTCACCTGCATTCAATAGCCTGAAGCGCTTTGGACACAACGGACATGTGCTGCTAGTTCCAGATCGTGTGCACATACCCTTAATTGTGGTGACAGTATATATAGAGGCTAAATCTGTTTGACTAGAGCTAAAAAGGATATGACGTTATCCTTTAGGCCAGCGTTTCTCAACTCCTGTCCTCAAGACCCCACGACAGGTCAAGTTTTCAGGATATCCTTAGTATTGCACAGGTGATCATTTCATCACCCGCTCAAGCATTAATTCCATCACCTGTGCAATGCTAAGGAAATCCTGGAAACATGACCTGTTGGTGGGTCTTGAGGACTGGAGTTGAGAAACACCTCCTTAGGCCCTGTTTCAAGTATTTTTTTAGATTTAATGTGTGGTTTATGGAATTTGAACTGGAATTTTTCATTACTGTCCTACCCTTGATGTGCCTCTCCAAATATCTTAAGTCACCTAACTGTTTCTTTGACTTGCCACCTTATCAGTGGAACATTGTTTCATGTTTGATTGTTGACGGATCTAATGTCTACCAGGTTTTGATGGTGGAAAGGGGTCATAGATTAGGAAATAATAGTAATTGCTAAGGCTAGCCATCGGTGAGCTAGGGTGCCAATTTGCGCCCAAGCTAGGATGCCAAACTCCCTGGCTATGAAGGGACTTTTTTGAGGGCATTACTAGGGTGCGATAGAAAACTTAACTCCATATTTATGGTGTTGGGCATAATGCCCTGAATTATCAAAAATTGTCATTGTTTATAATTGTCCTTTATAGATTGATGCTTTTTATTGGTCTTTGACTATGTTAATGTTATGATGTAATAAAAGTTATGTTTTAGTGGGATTTTTTCTGATAAGTTCTATGTTGAATTAAGCAACCTGAAGGGCTGAAATCTAGAGAGAGATAATCAGCATGTCAGCTTTCAAGGGCCAAGAAGGCTGCTGCAGAAAAAGAAGGGGCCAGGCTAGTGAAGAGGTTGATGGAAAACTACAGAAGCCTTATTGAATACCTGTCATCAGGATCATCCATGTTAAACTAAAGGTATAGGCAGAATGGTGCTGTCATAATGATATAATACATACCTTTAGTGTAAAAATCTGCAGCCTGGTTTTCATTTAGGCTACTTTCACACTAGCGTCGTACAACGTACGTCGCAATGCGTCGTTTTGGAGAAAAAACGCATCCTGCAAAATTGCTTGCAGGATGCGGGTTTTTTTTCATAGACTAATATTAGCGACGCATTGCCACACGTCACAACCGTTGTGCGATGGTTGCGTCCTGTTATGTCTGACCGTCGGCACAAAAAAAGTTGCATGTAACTTTTTTGGTGCGTCGTGTCCAGCATTTCCGACCGCGCATGCTCGGCCGGAACTCCACCCCCTCCTCCCCGGAGCTCACAATGGGGCAGCGGATGCGTTGAAAAACTGCAAGTCATCATGATAAATTTAGTTTTCCTCGGGGCGAGACTTGCGGGGGGGACGGTGGGTAGGGTCTTCGGTTCAGATGGCTCAGCCATGGCCCCTCTTCTGCCTCTGTTGCATTTATTTAAATTTTGGGCTGGCGCCGACTTAGCTGTGGGCAGCGCTATCGCTGGTAGCTGTCTTCATGAAAATGGCGTCAGCACATGCACAGCTTGACATCCGGCGATATACAGGAAAATAGCCCCAGAGGTGGCTAATGCGCAGAATGAGATCTTGGCTCGTCATCCACAGGAGGTAATTTATACCTTTCTTCTCCCTCTTTCCTCCTCCTTTTTTTCCTTATGTGCAATACCTAAATTACATTGTTTGCACTCTGCGACAGCCATCTTTTGGTTACTTATCTATTACTAGTAATATAATGCAAACTCTTTATATTACTACTAGCGTTATGGCTACATCTTACTTTTAAGATCATAATTGCGATCTTTTCGTTGACTGTTCCCGTATGACTTTCGAGGGTCCCTT
This sequence comes from Ranitomeya variabilis, assembly GCF_051348905.1. NCBI lineage: Eukaryota > Metazoa > Chordata > Amphibia > Anura > Dendrobatidae > Ranitomeya > Ranitomeya variabilis. The sequence goes on from NC_135236.1 coordinate 72,685,735, forward strand.
GTAATAATTATATATATGTACAATCAACAATGGATGAACATTTTCTGTTCTTATGGGAGGAATACCAATTGTGACTTTGTAATTTGAGTGTGGTGCCAATTTGTTAGTTTTGCCACTTTGTAAGTACCATATATACTCGTGTATAAGCCGAGACTTTCAGCACATTTTTGGGGGCTGAAAACGCCCCCCCCCCCCCCCGGCTTATACACGAGTCATTGTCCAGGAAGCCGACAGGGGAGGGGGAGTGGCAGAGAAACGGCAGGAGTTGGTGGCTGTGAAGTCATCCTACTCACCCTCCTTGCGCTGTTGCTGCATCTCCGATGGCCTCGGCTCCGGCAACTCTTCCTGTGCTGAGCGGTCATGTGCTACCGTTCATTAAGGTAATGAATATGCACACATCTCCACTCCCATAGGCGTGGAATGCATATTCATTACCTTAATTAGCGGTACCACGTGACCGCTCAGCACAGGAAGAACTGCCGCGCCGGGACAACGGAGATGCAGCGACGGCACGAGGAGGGTGAGTAGAATCGGGTGATCCTTGCATACAACGATGGGACGGGACCTGGGGAGCCATGCATACGGTGATAGGACCGAGGGAGTCATGCATACGGCGATGGGACCCGGGGAGCTATGAATACGGCAATGGGGCCGAGGGAGCCATGCATACGGCAATGGGATCGGGGGAGCTATGCATATGGCGATGGGACCGGGGGAGCCATGCATATGGTGATGGGACCGGGGGAGCCATGCATACAGCGATGGGACCGGGGGAGCCATGCATACGGCAATGGGACCGGGGATCCATGCATACAGTGATAGGACCCAGGGAGCCACACATACCAGGACAGGGATGAGGGGACAATACATACCCCACTTAGGCTAGTTTCACACTAGCGTTTTGAGGAGCTGCGGAGGGCTGCGAACTTCCGTGATGCCCCGCCCTCGGCCGCTAGCTCCACCTACTTCTGCATGCGGCCGGCGTACCTATCTTTAACATTAGGTACGCAGGTCGTGCGGCTGTATGTGGATGCTTCCGCATGCGTCGTTTTGACGATGCGGAGAAAAAAAATTGCTACAAGCTGCATTCTACGCTGGTCGCCGCATCGTCAAAACGACGCATGCGGAAGCATCCGCATACAGCGGCACGACCTGCGTACCTAATGTTAAAGATAGGTACGCAGGCCGCATGCAGAAGTAGGCGGAGCTAGTGGCGGAGGTGCGGCCGAGGGCAGGGCTTCACGGAGGAAGTCCGCAGCCCTCCGCAGCTCCTCAAAACGCTAGTGTGAAACTAGCCTTATACTTGAGTCAATAAGCTTACCCAGTTTTCCGTGGCAAAATTAGGTGCCTTGGCTTATACTCGGGTCGGCTTATACTCAAGTATATACTGTGTTAAGTGTAAAATTATGTTTTGTATATTAAATAAAATGTCATGTTTTATACTATTATGGTTCATTGTTGCTAATTTTTTCTCTTGGATTACATTCCTTGTTGTACTGAACCATGATGATTCCATGTCATATATTGGGCACATACATTGTATTATTGAAGCTTTAGTTCCCCCTGGGTCTGCTTCTTCTGCTTTAAAAGTTTTTCCTGTAGCTCTTCTCTCATAAAGCAAATTATTCACGCCGGGGAAAGGATTAGGCCATGTTCACACGATCAGTATTTGGTCAGTATTTTACCTCAGTATTTGTAAGCCGAAATCATATATGGAACAATCAGAGGAAAAGTATAATAGAAACACGTCACCACTTCTGTATTTATCACCCACTCCTGGTTTTGGCTTACAAATACTGAGGTAAAATACTGACCAAATACTGACCGTGTGAACATGGCCTTAACGTCTGGAAGGATTGTGAAAAGCAAAAACAAACCATCATTCGGCAATCTTGTCTTGCAATACACTGAAGAACTCACAGACAAGTCCAATTTTGTGAGCCATCAACGAACCCACAAAACTGAAAGAGTCTTTGAATGTGATGAACATGGCCAGAAATTTCCACTAACGTCCCTGCTGCATTAACACCTTGTCCAAAATGCTTTTTTCGAACCTCAAATCTTGCTATTTATCGTCGAATACAAAAGAGGGGTTTTATCTCCAAGTCTCACACACACGCCTGTGATGTGTGTGAGAGAAACTTTTACCAAAGCTCAAATCTCTTATAACATCAGAAAACTCATATAAAAACATGAAAATCTAGATCTCCATGACCACAAAGCTGTACATGAGGCTAAAAATGATCAGTAATCGGATAAAAAAGACCTCAGAAGCTGATACCCGGGCTCTTTATCAAACCATTAAGACTGTCCGTGTTGGCCATAGCAACCAATCAGCGCTCAGTTTTCATTTCTTAAACTGCTAAAAAAATGAAAGCTGAGTTCTGATTGATTGTCATTGGCAACAAGGACATTCTTACTACTAGACAGTTTGGATAAATGAGACCCAATTTGTTAGACCTAGTGCCGGACCTGAGGGGTGGTGTATGAATTAGGGATTCATAGAGCACCTTAAAGAGAACACCAGTCATCCATTGACCCTTTTAGTGCCCCCCTCCGGCTGTATATATCATCCCTGTAAAGATTAAATGAAGCAATAATTCAAACAAATATTAAATTTAGTTTTATTCCTAGTTTCATTTGCAAGCGTTAGTCTTTTAAGTTGTCATCTGATAGATGTCATATTATGAGAATTGCTATAGTGTTTTCTTAATGCCGATCTAAAACGTTTATCATATATACAGCACTACAGTATGAATAAATCTCATATGTACAAATATATAACATAAGAACATATACACAATAAGACGTATATAGAACAAAATATAAATTTTATTGCACAGAAAAAAGACAATACACTAAGATAAAAATAGCCACTAGTGTCTGTCAAAAATCAGACTAGATCTGAGTGGCACCACATTAGGTAGGGGGCAAAAATCCAAAATTACAAAAAGGAGTAAATGGCAGAAGGTAACAATGTTATACTAGGTAAAAACACCCATATATCCAAAAAAGACAGTCTGAAATAATACATTTAACAAAGAATTTTTTTTTCACCATAGCTGCATCTATATATTAGAAAAAGGGTCACAGTATAAAGAGACTAATGATGACAAGACCGCCACATACTGCCAATAAATATCAAGGATACTACATAATAATAACAAAGATGCCTTACCAATACCCAGATAATGGTGCCACTTCCCCTACGCGTATTTCAGCGGCGTGCCTTCATCAGGGGGATTACCGTAATGAATATGCGGCTCCACCCCTATGGGAGTGGAGTCGGGTCCATATTCATTACTGTAATGAGCGGTACCATGTGACCGTTCAATACAGGAAGAAGCTGCCGGCGCCCGGAGAACCAGGGACATGCAGGGACCGCACCAGGAGCAGGCGAGTATGACAGGGCAGTGCGCGATATTCACCTGTCCCTCGTTCCACCGTCGGGCTGCCGCTCCCCCTCCCCTGCCGACACCTGGGAATGACTCGAGTATAAGCCGAGAGGGGCAATTTCAGCCTAAAAAAATGGGCTGAAATTCTAGGCTTATACTCGAGTATACAGTATACGGTAATTGCTGGACAGATAATACAAAATATACAACTCCAAATGCAAGGAATAACTGCTAGGTATAAAATCAATCCAAAAGTTTCAAACCAGACAATTTAGGACTATTATCCTATTTCTGCTGTTCGCACCACTGTAATGAGAGATTAGCTACATCACGCAAGACCAACCAGTGCACAGTTTACGGAGCTGTGCTCTTCCTACACTGTGGGTCCTGCTAACAGCTAAATTGTGCCAGTCCCTCACTGATCTGATGACTTCTTCTAGGAATCAGTTCCGACAATTGGTCTGTCTGAACAGGCTTCTAATTACCCAATGAAAGAGCAAAATGTTACTTCGTCTAGTGAAATGTTTTTGTTTTCTGTAGTCTAAGGGGTAACGTTTCTCCTTATGGAGAGTGACATACCAGCTCTGGCTTGTCAAGGTAAGGAGTCTTATTCGCCGTGCAATGCTCCTCTGAGAATTTTAATATGCAAATTGCCTCTTCTGAGAAAAAGAGGACTTAAACTCTATAGCGCCACCTGTTGGAAGTAGCGATCCTACAAGTCACAATCAACCCTTTAACGAGTCGTGCAATATGACTTAGGATAAAAGCCAAATCAGTATCTGAATTCACAGACACGGTGTTTCGGGCTGTTGGCCCTCGTCAGTGCGAAGCATGAGAACTAATTTGACTAGGTGAGAGGCTCTGGACTGGGTGTGACGGGGTGTACGGCAGAGCAAGAAGGGACAACAGGCCAAGGGATGATTCCACAGATTTATTATCCAGAACGCTGGAACAACACATGCAGGTAGATCTACAGAGTCCACAATTAGTCCAACGGAACAGGTTCGGGGGCACCTCCCGATAATCCTTGTGCCAGCTAACAAAACAATAGTCCACACGAGTCCAAGGGATCACAAAACAATCCCACGAACGACAAGATATGTCCTCAGCTCAAGTCTCGCCCCGTTCGCTTCCGCAGTCACAGATGGACATGGGGTCTTGCCTCAGCTAAGAATCCCCACTCCTTCTCCTTCAAAAGTCAACTCACATCTGATCTCAAAAATAAGAATGGCTTGTCTGAGCTCCTGGGATCCGCCCATGAAGAGGGGTAGGGGTCACACCTTCTATTCAATGGTTGGGTCCATCAGAAGATTCTATTCTGGTCGGCTCCGCTTAGTCTACGTAGTATGTACATTTGACTAGCCACCTGCTGTGAGGAAGAATGGCTATTCCTTCACTAGTTGACAAAGCTTAATTACATTAAAGCTTAGGGCTGCAAGTATTGGGGGAAGGAGACATTGTTACAGGTGACTCCCAGCACAAGAAAATACATAAATTACAGCTAATAGAAACCAGAGAACAGTTACAAACATCAAATGGCATATTTTCAAATACAGGACAGGGCAAAAGTACATATCATGACAATCCCTTCCCCTCCCAATTTGTGTACGTACTAGGGACCTCTACAGGTCGCTGGTTAAGTACACACAGGCAGAGCGTAGCTTACATGTGGCTTCATGCAGCCACGAATTGGCATCGTAGCTCTCCCACATCATTGCCCAGGAGAACATCTGCAGGCAGACCACCCATCACCCCAACCACACATCGCCTGACCCCAAAACCAAAGTTCAGATCCACAGTGGCTGTGGGAATAGTCCTCCATTGTCCACCAGCCAGTTCAATGACAATCCCAGGTCCTCTATGGATTGCCTCAGGCCGAACCACTTGGGGATCAGCCAGTGTGAGGAAAGCCCCTGAGTCACAAAATCCAATAAGTCTCTGTCCATCCAGCACGACCTCCTGCAAGTGCTTACCTCGATGAGCAGAAGTCGTCATAGCTGCAGGTCGCACACCATAAACTGCTAGTGGTGCAACATGGGTGGGTGAGGCACTAGGCCAGTCCTCACGTAGTGGTGACACGTCTTCCTCCATGGCACTTGGCTGTACGTAATTAATAATACAACTGGGTACAGGATCAATCCTCATTTGAACAGCTGGGCAGGAGGCTTGCAGATGCCCCGGCTGCCCACATCGATAGCATCTGTGCTGGGTCTCACTCCATCCAAGGCGTCCTCTTGGGCGAGGGGTAAGGGAACCTGGAGGCCGGCTCCCACCTGAAGGTGCTGTAGGGGTTTGAGGACGACTCCTCCATGGGCTGGCTGGGCATGAGGCCTGCAGATGCCCCGGATGCCCACAACCATAACACCTGCACTCTGCTACTTCCTCTCCTCGTCGTATTCCAGAAAACGCAGTAGAAGCAACTGGAGGCACATTTACATGGGTATCAGCATGAGGTGGTGGCTTAGAGGAAAGGGGAACAATGGGGACAGAAGAACTGGGGGCCACCGGTGTTGTGGAGCTGGTAGGCCCTCTCCATCCTCCAACATAACCCTCCACTGAGGCTTGATGGCGAGAGCCTCATCAGCGAGAGATGCAGCTTCTTCCACTGTCGCTGGTCTCCTCTCACGCACCCATTCCCGGATCTCAGCAGGGCACTTGAAGTAAAACTGCTCTTTTAGGATAACCTGGAGGAAGGTCTCCCAGGTTAAGGCCTCCTCTGCCTCCAGCCAGCGATGACATATTTGTTTTAGTCTATGAGCATATATCTTAAAAGACACTTCCCCATCACAGGCTAAAGTACGGAACTGAGTCCTGTAAGTGTCTGGCGTCACAGCATAATGTTCTAGAATAGTCTGTTTAATCTCCGCATACTCACAGTTCTCCCGAGGGCCCATAGCTCTATAGGCTTCGGCAGCTCCACCCTCTAAGAGCCCCACCAGATGTCGGACTCGCTCCCTTTCCGGGACTTCCATTAATCGACACTGATGCTCAAAGTCCTGGAAGAAGCCCTCAATGTCGCCTGCAGCCTCATTAAAGGGCTTGAAGTCTTTGCGGGACACTCTGGGGAGTTCCCTCATGGTGGGTGCTGGGGTTACAGTCTGTCTGGAGCTTCTAGCTGTTTCCAAAGCGATCTGCCTCTCCAGCAATGCCATCTCCTGAGTTCTGTGAATGGCCTCCCTCTCCTCGGCTCTGTGAATGGCCTCCCTCTCCTGAGCTCTGTGAATGGCCTCCCTCTTATCGTCTATGGTGGCCTCTTCTCCCAGCAATGCCAACTCCTCCTCGTACCACACAACCCACTGACTTTTTTGGGTATTTACCTCCGGCTGCAGTCTTTCCTCCATTTGCTGTGAGGATCCTTCCTCAGCGTCATCTTGCAGGCGAACTCCTTCCAAAGCCTCAATTAGCTGCTCCTTGGAGAGTCCTTTAAAACGGACTCCTACTTCACGGGCCTTTGATTCTAGGCTCCCCAAAGTCCAGTTCTTGTACTCTGCGGTGCTGGTTCCCGATGTTGGGCCATTGTCCTCCATTCCTTCTGCTCTGATCCCGCTGCTTGCCACCAGTTTGTGACGGGGTGTACGGCAGAGCAAGAAGGGACAACAGGCCAAGGGATGATTCCACAGATTTATTATCCAGAACGCTGGAACAACACATGCAGGTAGATCTACAGAGTCCACAATTAGTCCAACGGAACAGGTTCGGGGGCACCTCCCGATAATCCTTGTGCCAGCTAACAAAACAATAGTCCACACGAGTCCAAGGGATCACAAAACAATCCCACGAACGACAAGATATGTCCTCAGCTCAAGTCTCGCCCCGTTCGCTTCCGCAGTCACAGATGGACATGGGGTCTTGCCTCAGCTAAGAATCCCCACTCCTTCTCCTTCAAAAGTCAACTCACATCTGATCTCAAAAATAAGAATGGCTTGTCTGAGCTCCTGGGATCCGCCCATGAAGGGGGGTAGGGGTCACACCTATTCAATGGTTGGGTCCATCAGAAGATTCTATTCTGGTCGGCTCCGCTTAGTCTACGTAGTATGTACATTTTACTAGCCACCTGCTGTGAGGAAGAATGGCTATTCCTTCACTAGTTGACAAAGCTTAATTACATTAAAGCTTAGGGCTGCAAGTATTGGGGGAAGGAGAAATTGTTACAGGTGACTCCCAGCACAAGAAAATACATAAATTACAGCTAATAGAAACCAGAGAACAGTTACAAACATCAAATGGCATATTTTCAAATACAGGACAGGGCAAAAGTACATATCATTACACTGGGGTCTAAGGGATAACTTTTCTCCTTATGGAGAGTTACATACCCACTGTTTGTTTGTTTTCTGTAGAGTTTGATCAGAGTGGCATCTCCATCTTTTTATACTCTATCATTCTGTGAAAATTGGACAGCACTTAGATGTTATCCGAGTGTCGTCCAATTTTTTTTCATGGACCCATAGACTTGCATTGCATATTTTGATCCAACACTCAGATCAAAATTGGACATGTCTCCCACTTTTTCCTCGGACATTGGCACTGCCCCATAAAGATAATGAAAACCACAGATAGCACTCTTCCAATATAATTGGTCATGTCCATGAGTCCTTATACTTAGTATTGTGAACTATATGGTTGTCAGAAATACATTATACTATCTTCATCAGAATTTCTGCTGTTACTTCATTTTTGTGACCAATGCTCCCTGCTGAGGTGAACATTTTTTCCCTACCTCTGCATTGTTCTCGTCTATCTTGTGATATGTACAGCTATGTTACCAGTCTCGTCTGTCCCGAAGTTTCCGGGGAGGCAAATATGCATGCTCTGGTTTCCTCCACATCCTGCGCCAACATGTGAGTAGATGGGGATGAGATCTCGACCACCACCAACTTAGCTTGCCTTAGGAAAACTGCATGTATTCCCATCTACCACAAATTAGTAAGGAGTCCAAATAAAGTGGGCAGTCCCGTTAAGACTGGCATATGTTTTACCTTGTTGGACACATGATATACTGGGACTTCCCTGTTATCCTGTTTTTATTTCCTATCCCCATATACACTGATCAGTAAATGTTAACAACGATCCTTATATATGTGGCCCTCATCTTCTCTATATGTCTCCGAGCCCCCTCTGCACAGGGAATCCCTTTGATGTCAACAATGACATCATCAGGTTCCTGTAGCCACCACCTGAATGTCGCCCCTTTATAAAACACAAGAAACAGAATTGCAAATGTACTTTTTTATTATACTTAAAGTAAAAATATATACTTACATATTTATACACATATTACTTTAGGAATTAGAATGAATTATATACCATATTTTAATAACATATTTACAAAAATTATTTAGTTCAGTCTCTAGTAGAATGTTTTATACTGGCCCCAACTCTTCTTGCATCTTTAGGAGTTTTTGTCTTCGCATATGGGGTAAAGGTGACTTTTAAGAATTCACCGCCTCCAGGGATCTTCTGTTCCCCCTTTAATACACCCCTGCAGTTCAGTGCTACAATAGTCTGGTATGAGTAGCCATATTCATCCATGGGGGTTCTCCTGAGGGATCATAACTGGTTACAGCATATTCCGATTCCAGTTATCAAATGTGCAAGACATGTTAAATCGTGTCAGTGACATCCACACTCTTCAACAATCATATCTTCATGGATCTTCATAACCACCCTTCCTCCTTCATTCATCAGCATAGATAATGGTCTCATCTTCACTGGGACACACGAGGGATCATCAACTCCATCTGAATTGTACAGCTTGACCAAACTCTGAAAACAAAAGAAAAAAAAATAATCTAATTAAGAAAGTTATTTATTACAGAGGTATAAATGTATATGTAATATTAACAGATGCAAAGTACATATTTTAGAAAACAAATAATTACCTTAATATATGCATGGTTTGTTGGCTTGAAGATCTCACTTAAAGGTATAGCGCAAGCTCCTTCACATCTATATGCATTAATTTTGGGGGGATAGATAACCCAGTCTCCCCATCCAAAGTTTACAAAGTTCAACATCATGTCAACTCTTCTGCACATTGGTTTCCCATCTACAGTAGGTGTGGTGGGAAAGTTGGCCATGATCTTAGCTCGCTCTGCACTTCTACTTTTCCTAATTCTATTAATGCCAGACAATGGGGTCGTCACATGCTTAGAAGACTCAACTGTCTGGATGAGGTTAGGATATCCATGGAGGTTAGCAGAAGGAATGTCCTTGGTAAAAACAACCAATACAACTCTATCTGTAGACACTTCTGTACAGTTGCTTTCTTGACCATTCTTGGGCATTTCCTCCTTTTGGTCATTTTTAAGATTAAAATGTTCACTTTGATGGAAATAGGATTGTATCAATCGGGTAATATTGATAGTTTTCAAAGTGGGTCCTCTTTCAATACTAAAGTCAATTTTCACCGATCCCAGGAAAGTTTTTCCTTCGCCTTCTTTACTGTGAGAGATGTCGAGGGTCACATCATGGGTTCTCCCAGGAGCAAAATTAATCCTTAACTCTGCCAATTGTATTTCAATGTTCCTTGTGATTGAGGACATATCAAAGGATAATTCCCAATGTTTTGTCAGTTGAGAGCAATCTGGTGGCAAAAAAAAGAAAATTAAGGTCAACAACCATATTACACAATTATTATTTTTTACTAAAACACCATATGATTATTGTAGAATACAATTTTAGCAATGTCATATTAATATCAATAAGTTGGTCACCATCCCTTCAAAATGGTAAAAATGATCAACATTAAAACATAAAAAAGTCAGTAATAAACGAATAGTAACAGAGAGAGTCTGAACAGAGATATTTATATTGTCAGATCTCATAAAACATAATTACACATTGATGGACATCACCAGTAGATTGTAGATAAATAAGAAAACGAAAAAAAGGAATATGTAATTAAAATTTAACTTTCATTTTATATTAATTATAAAAATGTTTTGTGACTATGTATACATAATATGGGAAATAGAAATGTATAAAGGGCAACGATCATGAATCCCGTTTGAAGTAATAACATAACTCTACACCTAGCAATAACCGGGATCTAGTGGATCACAGTCGTAACAACTGCAAATGGCAAATACATTTTTATTATTTCTTAATTAAAATATTTTAATTGTAATAATTGTGGGTGGTTTGTGAATACCTCTGATGTTCAAATATAGGAATTAATTATATTAGAGTAATCCACTCTACAAATGTTGGCATATTGATGGGGGAGACTTACAGTATTATTTCCCTAGCTGAAAGAAAATTATATATGTCCTATATGAATATCTGGGTAGTAATAGTAACAGAGACAGCCTGAACAGAGGAAAGAGCTGAAGAAGCAAAGTTAGAACTGAAAAAGGAGGCATTAGAGAAAGAAAAGAAATGTGTCAAAAATAATTTTTTAAATCAGAAAGTTATTCTACGTAAGTAGGGAAACCGAATGGATTGCTTTCTAATACAGAATGAAAATACTAACGACATAAAGAAAATAATAGTTGAGAGGGCACAAATAGTTAGAAACGCAAAGGTTATAATAACAGTATTTCAGAAATGTCATGCCAACCTGTGCTCTTCTAGCGTTGTCAACGAGAGAAGAGAGAACTTGAGGAGTACTTGTCCAAACTAAAAAATCCTAAAGCTGAGAAACAAAAGAAAGACCAACTGGAGAACTAAATCACATACCCAAGAAGATCTTATTACCCTGTACCTTAATTGGATAACAATGTAAAAGTATTGTCTAAGACCCAAGAGCGTAATAAGGAACATTGAATAACTTTGATGTAAATGGTATTTCTTGGCCAAATTCGAGTGAACTGTCGAATTTGAATTTTGCCAGATTTGCTCATGACTAGTTCAAAGTGTAAGGAAGAAGACGCTGACATATCACATATATAATGGAAATTCTCTAAGTAGTCCACGATTTGGCTGAGTAATATACAAATAATATGGGAAATTTATATGGGACATGTGGAAAAAAACAATGCATGAATAACAGAATTATAAAGGCTTTTGTAAGCTAAGTTTTTGGGGGGCCTGACTATTAATAACTAAAAACTAGATGGCTAGAACAGCCCCAATGTTAATGGGAGGTGGAGGTTAGAAAAATAAAAGATTGTGAAAAATGTTAAAAATAGGAAAATAGGGAATAGTTGAAAGCTCTAGGCAAAAATTTAGTTAATAAAGGAAAGAAAAAGTATGACTTATTTAGTAACCCCAGTATTTTTTTGAGAGGACGGGAGGGTGAAGGGTGAGGTATAATAAAATCTGCTATATATTAAATAAAATGTAGCATGCAAAGTGTGATTTCCAATATAACAATATGGATTTAGTAAAAATCAAAATAGTAAATGTCTACATTGTGTACAGAAAATACAAAAAGAGTTAAACCATCGACATATAATTAGCAAAGACTGTGTTCTTACTTTTGGCACTGAGGCTTAGAATGGTGTCAGAATCTTGAAGAGTGGAGTATTCCAGACTGGATAGATCGGTTGTGTTCCCCAAGACGAGGGTCTGGTAGAGTTGCATCATAAAGGGAGAGTGCTTCATATTCTGGAACTGTCTCTTTCCATGTAAAGTAGGTGAAGAATTCAAATCAAGAGTTGAATGTTGAAGAGGAATTATCATTTGTTGCACTGGTAGAGAAGAAGACATTCCCAGAATCATGGAGATGATGGTGAAGTAGAAGTTGGAGGTGAACCAATACATCTTTCTAGAGGTCTTCTGTATTAGTTCTTAGGAGATTTTGCGAAGACCTTCTTCATGAAAAAACTAAGGTCTTGTGGGTTCTCTTACCTTTTATACCTATGGATCAAAAGCCTCCGTGTTAACACCTTTGACCTTTCATCTATGTGATCTCAACAAAGGGATCTTAGAGTAGACACCTCTATTATTATAATGAATCAAGTCATTAGCTGATATCAATACTTCTAATCTTAATGTAAAAGAAAAGTCCTTTAATGTCTGAAAAACCGAAACTCTTCTTAAGAATTAACAAAACAGTAAAACTATTTGGGGGAAATGGGGGAATACAGTTTGTACAATGGTAATGTGATTATTTTTAAATTTGATTCATCTGTCTATGAACTTTATATATTTATATCTTGTGTATTTCTATCTATCTAAAATTATATCTATATACACTGGAGAAACATAAATCTCGTGAACCCCAATGCAAAATCGCCAACAGACTCCCCAAGTATTGCAAGTCTTTCTTAGTATTGGTCTTCTCATATGGGACAAGGAGAATTTTGGGGCCCTTGTAGGCCTCAGGTTCCGGATGCTGCTGCAACCCACTATAAAATCACTCCTGTCTGTCTGCTTAGTTCTAAAATAGAATTGCAGTGAAAAATAAGAAACGAATATATCTTATTTTATTACCATTGGTAAATTCTCACAACGTGATTATAAAACATAAACAATATACCAATTCTTAATTTAATACTCATTTATTATTAATATATAAATGAAATTGACATATTGCAATTTAAATTAAATCAAAAATAGATCATCATTATTATTATAATTTTTTTTAAACATCTGAAATCTGAACTAATTGATTAAAGGGAACCTGTCACCCCCAAAATCGAAGGTGAGCTAAGCCCACCAGCATCAGGGGCTTATCTACAGCATTCTGTAATGTATGTATGAATGGATGTATCCTGAAAGATGAGAAAAAGAGGTTAGATTATACTCACCCAGGGGCGTTCCCTCTGCGGTCCGGTCCGATGGGTGTCGCGGTCCAGTCCGGCGCCTCCTATCTTCATCAGATCATGTCCTCTTCTTGTCTTCACGCTGCGGCTCCGGCGCAGGAGTACTTTGTCTGCCCTGTTGAGGGCAGAGCAAAGTACTGCAGTACGCAGGCGCTGGGCCTCTCTGACCTTTCCCGGCGCCTGCGCACTGCAGTACTTTGCTCCGCCCTCAACAGGGCAGATAAAGTACTCCTGCGCAGGAGCCGCAGCGTGAAGACAAGAAGAGGATGTCATCGTAAGAAGATGGGAGGCCCCGGACCGCGACGCCCATCGTACCAGGACCGCCCCTGGGTGAGTATAATCTAACCTTTTTCTCATCTTTCAGGATACATCGGGGGCTTATCTACAGCATTACAGAATGCTGTAGATAAGTCCCTGATGCTGGTGGGCTTAGCTCACCTTCGATTTTGGGAGTGACAGGTTCCCTTTAAGTTGCATTGCTCTTTATTTTTTCTTAAATTATTATTTTTATCAAGAACAGGGTTTTTTTTACCAAATGTTCAGATTTTATGTCTTCCAGTAACTAAGGTAATTTTCTTTATACGTTTATATTCTAAAGCATGTTTCATAACATAACAGTATGTAATACATTTATTTATATCTAAATCATTTAAACATGATTCTAAATAATAAGTTTTTAAGAATTTTTTTTAAGAAATAAAAATAACTACATGTGTTCAACTGCAAATATCTATCTGTTAAGGTCACCATCCGTATTAGACTAATGTTGGCCAAACCCGCTGATTTTATGGGGAAAGTCTAACGTGTATAGGGACCTCCCATATCTCTCCAGACAGACGATGTAGTTGAGAAAAAGGTCCGGCATGTCTGGTTTCGGACTGCCGATTCACCATGAGATAAGCCGTCACGAGAGGCAGTGTCTCATAGATAAGGAACACTTAACAAATTGAGCCTCGGGAGATCAATGCCGGCAGAATTATTATACAAATCATTCTTCAGCCAACAGTTATCTATTGTGTATGGGGTCTTTTAAGATGAGTAATTTGACTCGTACTGGTCTGGTCCGGCACATAGTCCTTCCTGTCCTCAGTGGCAACTGGTTTTCATTTCTTTGCCCAGTATCCTTGGACTGGCATCATCCATGCCTTTGGTGCTTAGTATGACTCCATGATGTCATTATGGTACGTGAGGCCAAGTTACTGGGCTTCACAAGACACTGAGATGGCACAAGATTTAGTTTGTGTCAGATGCACCAAAGATGCACAGAAGTTCTGACCGGCTGCCATGGACGTCTGGACCGGAGGTTGACCTATGACAGTGCAAACGAATTGTTAATCTCTGTTATAATCTATCCATCAATATGCATGAATTGTGTCTGTGTGACATTACACGTTAATAGTAAAAACACCTTTTTTATCCAAGTCCAAATATTTGTTTCATATTATACCTAAACCTAAAACTTCGTTTTTTCAGTCTGTATTTTTTAGCAGATTGTCTATTTGTTTTTAACACTGGTAAAAAACAGTAATACAGCTTTGTCTGTAGAAACTTCTGTACAGCTGCTTTCTTGACCATTCTTAGGCATTCCCTTCTCTTCATGTCTTTTTAATATTAAAACGTTTACCTTGATGGAAATAGAATTGTATTATTCGGGTAATATTGATAGTTGGATCCTCTTTCACTACTAAAGTCAATTGTTAACAATCCCAGGCAAGTTTTTCTTTCGACCTTTGTTAATGTGAGAGATGTCAAGGGTCACATCATGGGTTCTTCCAGGAGAAAAATGAATCCTCAACTCTGCCAATTGTATTACAATGTTCCTTGTGATTGAGGACATATCAAAGAATAATTTCCAATGATTTGTCAATTGAGAGCAATCTGGTCTGGTGGCAAAAATATAAGGTCAACAACCATGCTACACAACTATTATTTTTTTACTAAAATAACATATGATTATTTGTAGAATACAATTTTAGCAATGTCATATTAATAATAATAAATAATTATTTTTATTTTTTATAGCGCCAATATATTCCGCAGCACTTTACAATTTTAGTTGCAACTTTTACAGACAATAAAGACATTGCAGAATAAGCATAATTCAGATATCAAGAAGTGCATCCAGGGTGTGTGAACAGATGCTAGGGATGCGAGGGTCATGATTTTGAAGAAAATGTTATATGGGCAAAACGGGGGATGGTTAGATAAGTGAGGTAAGGCAATAGGCCAATCTAAAAAAAATGTAATTGTAGGCCACATTTAAAACTGGGGGTATTGGGAATTAATCAAATTGTCATGGGTAGTGCAATCCAAAGAATTGGTGCAGCATGTGAGAAGTCTTGGAAACAGGAGTGGGAGGTTTGAATTATTGAGGATTTTAGTTCTATGTCATTAGCAGAATGGAGGGCACGTAGGATGGTAGACTGAGACGTGGGAGGAGATTTAGGGGAATGCTGAACCATGGAGGGCTTTGTGGATGAGAATGATAAGTTTATATTGGACTCTGTAGCGGATGGTAACCAGTGTAATGTCTGGCACAGGGTGGAGGCATCGGTGTAGCGGTTGGAAAGGAATTTGATCTTGGCTGCAGCATTCAGGATGGATTGGAGAGGGGAGAGTTTAGTAAGAAGGAGACCGATTAGTGGAGAGTTTCAATAGCCCAGACAAAAAAAGAATAAGGCCGGGATCTCGCATGTTAATACCTGGCATTGCCACCGTCACTCAGGAGCGGAGCATGCGGCCACATAGCAATACATGCAGCCACACGCTCCGCTCCTGAGTGATGGCGGCACCGCCGGGTATTAACATCCGAGACTCGCCCGTATATCTCGCATGTGTGATCCCGGCCTAAAAGCAACAGTAAGAGTTTTTGTTTTAATATCAAAAAGTGGGTCAATATTTCTTCTACAGTAAATGGTAAAAATGATCAACATAGAATCATAAAAAGTGAGAAGTAAACTAATAGTAACAGACAGTCTGAACAGAGGGATGACATGAAGAAACAAAGTTAGAACTGAAAAAAGAACGTAACCGAATATAACCTAGAAAAGGAATGAAGGCGAAAGAAATGTTTAACTTAGACATTCAACATAAGAAGGTTAACCGAATAGATTGCTTTCTAGTACAAAATAAAAATAGTACTAAATAAAGAAAATAAGAGATGGGGAGGCAAAAGTAGTTCGAAAATCAAAGGTTATAATACTGGTATTTCAGAAATGTAATGTCAATGTGTACTCTTCTAATGAGAAGAGATCACCAGTAAGATACTTTGATCCTTAGCTTCAAATGATGTATTTCTGTCACCCTATACAATCCAGACCACTGAGACCATTATTTGCCCAGTAACACTTCTCTATAATAGGCGCCACAGGTTGGTTTTATGCTTTCAGTGTAGGTGTTAATAGTAACACCTACTGACAGAGCTTATAGTGTGTGTGATAGGATTATCCTAGGTTTAATGCAGTTTCTTCCATTCCTATATTACATCTGTGTTCCCTAAGAAAGCAAATGTAACATCAAATGATTTTCATGGTGCCATGGAAGGAATAAAATAATCCACACTATCTATACACAGAGAGGTGGTGAGGGGACACGTAGCTCATTTAAATGAATGTAAATCTCCTGGTCCAGATGAATGTCTACATGTGTTGCTCATACTTCATAATGAATAGATCAAGATATATTTTGAACATTTTCCTTTTGTTTCCATATTTTCATTATTTGCACATCAGTATTACGTCTATCCATCCTGTAATTTCCATCACTCCATGACTTTTCCTTATTGCTGTAGTAATGTAAATCTTGAGGAGTGTATTTTTTTACAGTCGACGTAGCCGTACTTGGGCTTGTTTTTGATGGTTTAAGTAATAGTTTGTAATAGAAACCTTTTGAGGTTCGTATAATGTATACAGTAATATATTTTTCAGGGGGCTCGAAAAAAAAAAAGGCAGTAACCTTGCAATTGCTTCTCTTTCTTTTTTTAAATTTGTTTAAAGCATTCTTCATGGGGTATAACTAACATAAAAACTTTGTTCTATAGATTTTTACAGATGCAAAAATACAATATTTCATCTTTTTATACATTATTATGTTTTTGGACTGTATGATCGTTTTTTGTGCTTTTTCCTTCTGTGTTTGCCACAGGAAAATAAATTGTGGATGTCCAGGCTCAACTAGACAATGAACTATAAGCTCTCCATTAGTGGATGAAGCCACCAGTGGCATAACTAGAGTCTGATGGGTTACAGTGCAAGATTTGGACTGCCCCCATCCTGAATAAAATGTATGTGTATGTATATATTATACTTACCAGGGATATACAATAGTCCTCCATATAGTATAATGCACCTCCAATTGTCACCCATAAAGTATAAGGCACAGCCCATAGTCCTCAATATAGTATAAAGCACTTCCCATAGTCGCCCATAAAGTATAATCCACCCATAGTCATGCATAAAGTATAATGCACAGCCCATAGTCATCCATAAAGTATAATCCACCCCATAGTCATCCATAAAGTATAATGCACCACCCCCATTGTCAGAATTCAAACCTAGCAGCTCGTGTGTAACACTCGGCAATTCTTCCTTCTGAGCTATTCAGCTTGCTGGACAGTTCTGTGCTTATCCAAATACTTTAACCTATGTTGTTGCTGATGTCTCCTCCCTGAGTTTCCTGTTGGTTACCACTCTGAGTTCCAGATTGGCTCATTCTGATTTTACACCCTATTTAAACCTGGCCTTCCTCTCAGTTCCTCGTGTGATTATTGAGCTACCTGCCTTTAATCAAGCTTTCTGCCACCTGCTTATTCCTTCAAACGACACTACTGCTCCTGGTAAATGATCTCTGGCTTCCTTGACTACAATTCCTGCTTATTCCTTTAAACTACATTGCTGTTCCTGTGTATCGACTCCTTGGCTGTCCCAGACTACGCCACCTGCCCGGTGCTGCCTCTAGTGGTTGCAATATCACTACTCCAACCAGGTCAGTCCGTAACACCCATAGTCATCCATAAAGTATAATGCACCCCATAATCATCCATAAAGTATAATGCACCACATAGTCATCCATAAAGTATAATGCACCACCCCCTTAGTCATCCATAAAGTATAATACACCCAATTTTCATAGTATAGTGTATTGGACTACCAATCAATGATTAGGATAGCTCAGCAAGGTAGATAGTGTGTTAAAATGTAACCTTTAAAAAATAATTAAAAGAAACACTTAGGCTCAAACCACAAAAAATATAGACATACAGTGACATATAGGTAACCAGCAATAAATGTGGTGTGATGTATAAAGCATTATAAATTGTTTCCTATTACACATTTAGTTGATTTCACATCTCTAAATCAGCAGACTATATATAAATAGGAACGATCTCGCCATGTTTTGCGGTGGTATTCTCACAATTGGAATCCAGATTTGATCCCTCTGCTGAGTACATCTGAAAATAGGATCCTATTAAAGATGAGGGATAGTGGGAGGCATCATTCAAAAACCACACATTACCCCACCAAAAACGATTCTATAGGATCACATAATTCAGTGCCCCATGTTACTTCCAACGCGTTTGACGAAGACCAGAAAAATAGGTGTCTGATATGTAGGTGGCTGAAGAAAAAATAATTCCTCATTTACATGTGAGGAAAAAGAGTCTGGTGCTGTGTCATGGCGACCGGGGGTATTACATAACGCACCGCGGTCGCTGAAGAACGTCACTCCCTATGTGCTCTAACTTGGTGCGCACCGGTGACCCACAAGCGTCACTTCCAGCACATCATCATGGGAGCGGGTACATAATTTCAGGCTCCCCGTGTAATGGTAGTGCGCCGAATGGAACGCACATATGGACATGTGGACCCCGCACATCATAGGTTTGGGTCATCTAGGGGGCGTGCTTTATGTAGATAGGCCGAAAATGGGGAGAGGATATTCCCACACTGTACTTATAAGGTATCGTAGTGTAAAAAGGGGGGGATGCAATTCATCATGCCTAGAAGTTGTGTTCAAATAGCATTTATTGATAAAAGAGGGGCAGCACAGGCAAATCATTCCAAACATCCCCACCGAGAAACAGAAAATGAGAAAAACCCTGCAACCTCATCTAGACGGAGGGCGCATAACAAAGTAGTATTAGGGGCTTAATGAACAGAAACTACTGATAACCAGAAACAGGATTTATGGATGGGAACATCGGGGACTATTCAAAGGGAGAGACTCAAAGTGATACATATTATCGCTATCCGGCCCTATTTTTCACCCTCGGGCTGTGCACCTACATAACAGTGGAGTTTGGCACCCTAGGGGGAGATAAGAATGGTGCCCCCAGTCCGAGATGGCTATCCTTAAATGAGCCCTGAAAAGCCCTTCTCTAGAGGAAACAATTATCAATAATTATGAATAAGGGTTTCATTGAGACCCGTAGGTACTTATGTTCTAAAATGGTATATACCCTAGTCTCCAATCATACCACCAGTTGATTCCAATGAGCAGATATTATTGATAATCAACTAACGGATGGGAACATTTTTGGGACTTTTCAAAATTCGAGATTTGACCATCGCTGCTAAATAAGTCTGTCTGTAAATTACCTTCATGGCCAATTGTAATGCCCAGTTTCATAAGCAAAATGCATGCCTATTTGATTTTTGTTCATAATTGTGACAAAATCTAAAACTAATTGATTGTTCCCCTCCCGCAAAATCAAAAATTTAACAACGAATTTCCCGGAAAAAAACATGCAGCTCATGTAAAACAAAATCTCTTCTCAAAAAATATGTACATGTTCCCACAACTTTAAAATTAAATGATCAAAACTTGGTGCTCAAGTCGTGCTCATAGTGGGGGTCTTCTGTTTGATGTTAAAAGATGGTAAAAGAAAAAAGTTGTGCTAAAAAATGAATAATAAAAGTGCTAAGACAAACCTACTATACAGCACCTGGACATCAAGGCTAGACAAGATGCTGGTGTTGGAAACCGTGATGTTACTCAATTTGAAAAGAAGGTAGGTCAGATACAAACAAATGTCTCATCATTGTATCTGCTTGTACCATCTGTTAGATATCAGTTCCAGGAACAATTGGCCTCCCTGGATTTGGGCGGGTCTTTTTGGGAACCCCTGGACAAGGCATAAAAACAAGCAAGTTCTGTATAAAATTTTAAACTAATCATTAGTGACTAATCCCTTTTGCTTTGAAGCTTTGATTTCGATGAGTATTTTTAGTTGGATCCCTCTTCAGAATCTTGTCTGTTTATTTTATCCACTAATAGCCTGTTTGCTATCTCAATGTATTAATTTCTATTAATCGGGAGAATATTGCCCCCTTCACCGGTGATTTTTATCGCTATCTCCTCTTTCTCATTAAGGGTCTGTTTAGTTGGACCCACCGGCAGCACAATACATCCGCTGATGTGTAAAGTTTTACCGATCGGTGGTCATTTGTATGCCTGTTTACACAGGCTGACTCCTCTCTGTTCATTGGGTTTTTGGGGAGGGTGCTTTCACACTGCATTTAATTACACACTCAATGGCGCCATCGGGGCATATGTCCCTCACAAAATGGGATTCGGACAAATGCATCGGTGGGGGCATAGACTAATGGTGAATGTGCGCTCTGCCGTGTATCATTTTTTAATACAATGTAGGAGAGCGTGGTCAAATTCTGCACTGCTGAATCATGTAGTCCAAAAGTATTATTAAAAGTGGTTTTTATACAACGCGTACATGATTCAGCAGCGCAGAATTTGACCACGTTCTCCTACATTGTATTCTCAACGGCCGGTCCCTCGTGGATCCGTGGATCTGCGGCAGCGAATCTTTCCAATGCTTGTCTTAAGCTATGTCCGGTGAGTGCTTTTACCTTGTATTGACTGCTTAATCTCGGATAAAACCCTATTGCGCTATTTTCCTCCAACAGTTTTTATAGTGTATCATTTTTGGGCGTGTGTGCCTACCAGAGGGGACACCCAGACACAGTACACTACGTCTGAATGTAAACAAAAGTGGTATATCTGAAAACGTCATCTTGTCCCATAAAAACAACACCATACAGCTCCATTAGTTGAGAAGTGAAAAAGCTATAGCTCTAAGAATGAAGCGATGCAAAAACAATTATTTTTTTCTACAAAATGGTTTTTATTAAAAATGCCAAAACATAAAAAATATATAAATGTGGTATCACTGACCCTAAGAATAATCAATTTTACCACACGTGGAGTGGTATAGAAAAAATAAAAAGAAAACAATTCCTGAATGGCTGATTTTTGTTCATTCTGCCTTCCAAAAATCGAAATCGAAAGAGATAAAAAATATTATATGACAGAAAATGTTACTGTGAGGAGGCCAGGGTGGCAGTTGCTACACCCTGGCACTCCACAAAGGAAACACAAAGTCCCGTCCGTTGTGTGTGTTATGCACCAAGTAGAACACTCACATTAGATTCCAGGGTTCCTTCTGATTCTGCAATCTCAGCTCCAGATTCACGGTTCACACAAACAGCTCCAGACTCCATGTCCATACTCAACAGTTCAACTTTACTTGAAAATAGGGTTCTTGATACAGACGTAGCACAGTTCACATACATTGGCATTCCTTGAACTCTCCCTGACTTCTCTGACAACTTTCATCCTGAAGACACTTGTATCCCTGTCTCTTCCGACAGCCTCTGTCCCGCACACAGTCCTTCCTCTTCTGCGGCGTCTGTGCCCCTAGGTCCACCATCTTCCTCCCATTCCCATTGTCCGGTTTCCATTGGAAAAAGGTGAAAGGCGTGCTCAGCTCTGCCTAGTCCCGACCGTTAGCCCCGGATCCCCTTTGAAATGGTTACTTCAATAGATGGTGACGACTCGCACGCTGCATAGTCTGGGGTCCCTCATTGCCTCAGCAATCTTCACCCCCCAGGGCTATCCGTGTGTCATCTCTCACTGCTACATCACTTCTGCCCTAATCAGGAAGTCTCACCACTGTATCTTACTGCTCTGCACTACATCCATCTGTAACTTCTCTCAGCCTGGAAAACCCCTTATTCTAACTTAACCCCTTAAGCCCCAAGGGTGGTTTGCACGTTAATTACTGGGCCTGGAACGCTTCAACGGATCTTGGCGATTCTGACATTGTTTTCTCGTGACATATTGTACTTCATGATAGTGGTAAAATTTCTTCGATATAGCTTGTGTTTATTTGTGAAAAAACGGAAATTTGGCAAAAATTTTGAAAATTTTGCAATTTTCCAACTTTGAATTTTTATGCCCTTAAATAACAGAGATATGTCACACAAAATAATTAATAAGTAACATTTCCCACATGTCTACTTTACATCAGCACAATTTTGGAACCAAATTTTTTTTTTGTTAGGGAGTTATAAGGGTTAAAAGTTGACCAGCAATTTCTCATTTTTACAACACCAATATTTTTTAGGGACCACATCACATTTGAAGTCATTTTGAGGGGTCTATATGATAGAAAATAACCAAGTGTGACACCATTCTAAAAACTGCGCCCCTCAAGGTGCTCAAAACCACATTCAAGAAGTTTATTAACCCTTCAGGTGTTTTACAGAAATTTTTGGAATGTTTAAAAAAAATGAACATTTAACTTTTTTTCACAAAAAATTTACTTCAGCTCCATTTTGTTTTATTTTACCAAATGTAACAGGAGAAAATGGACCACAAAAGTTGTTGTACAATTTGTCCTGAGTACGCTGATACACCATATGTGAGGGTAAAGCACTGTTTGGGTGCATGGCAGAGCTCGGAAGGGAAGGAGCGCCGTTTGACTTTTCAATGCAAAATTGACTGGAATTGAGATGGGACGCCATGTTGCGTTTGGAGGGCCCCTGATGTGCCTAAACATTGAAACCCCCCACAAGTGACACCATTTTGGAAAGTAGACCCCCTAAGAAACTTATCTAGATGTGTTTTGACAGCTTTGAACCCCCAAGTGTTTCACTACAGTTTATAACGCAGAGCCGTGAAAATAAAAAAATATTTTTTAGCCCCCTGTTTTGTATTTCTCCAAGGGTAACAGGAGAAATTGGACCCCAAATGTTGTTGTCCAATTTGTCCTGAGTACGCTGATACCCCATATGTGGGGGGGAACCACCGTTTGGGCGCATGGCAGAGCTCAGAAGGGAAGTAGCGCCATTTGGAATGCAGACTTAGATGGATTGGTCTGCAGGCGTCACATTGCATTTGCAGAACCCCTGATGCACCTAAACAGTAGAAATCCCCCACAAGTGACCCCATATTGGAAACTAGACCCCCCCAAGGAACTTATCTAGATGTGTTGTGAGAACTTTGAACCTCCAAGTGTTTCACTACAGTTTATACGCAGAGTCTTGTAAATAAAAATTATTTTTTTCCCACAAATGTTTTTTTAGCCCCCCAAATTTTTATCTTCCCAAGGGTAACAAGAGAAATTGGACTGGAATAGTTGTTGTCCAATTTGTCCTGAGTATGCTGATACCCCATATGTTGGGGTAACCCCTGTTTTGGCGCACGGGAGAGCTCAGAAGAGAAGGAGCACTGTTTTACCTTTCAACGCAGAATTGGCTGGAATTGAGATCGGACGCCATGTCGCGTTTGGAGAGCCCCGAAGTGCCTAAACAGTGGAAACCCCCAATTCTAACTGAAACCCTATCCCAAACACACCCCTAACCCTAATCCCAACCATAACCCTAACCACACCCCTAACCCTGACACACCCCTAACACTAATACTGTAAATGTAATCCAAACCCTAACCCTAACTTTAGCCCCAACCCTAACTTTAGCCCCAACCCTAACTTTAGCCCCAACCCTAACCCTAACTTTAGCCCCAACCCTAACCCTAACTTTAGCCCCAACCCTAACTGTAGCAGTAACCTTAACTTTAGCCCCAACCCTAACCCTAACTTTAGCCCCAGCCCTAACCCTAACTTTAGCCCCAGCCGTAACTGTAGCCCTAACCCTAACTGTAGCCCTAACCCTAGCCCCAACCCTAGCCCTAACTCTAACCCTAACCTCAACCCTAGCCCCAACCCTAGCCCTAATTCTAGCCCTAACCCTAGCCCTAACCCTAGCCCTAACCCTAGCCCTAACCCTAGCCCTAACCCTAGCCTTAATGGGAAAATGGAAATAAATACATTTATTTAATTTTTTTATTTTTCCCTAACTAAGGGGGTGATGAAGGGGGGTTTGATTTACTTTTATAGCGGATTTTTATGATTGACAGCTGTCACACACTAAAAGACGCTTTTTATTGCAAAAAATATTTTTTGCGTTACCACTAGTGTTGAGCATTCCGATGCTGCAAGTATCGGGTATCGGCCGATACTTGCTGTATCGGAATTTCCGATACCGAGATCCGATATTTTTGTAATATCGGATATCGGTATCGAAACAACATTAATGTAAAAAGGTGTAAAAGAAAGAATTAAAATAAAAAAAATCGCTATACTCACCTGTCCGACGCAGCCGGGACCTCGGCGATTGTAAGCGGCAGCGTTGTTTCTTTAAAATTCGCGCTTTTACTTGCTTACGTGAATTCCCGGCTTCTGATTGGTCAGGGCGGCCATGTTGCCGGGACTCGGACCAATCACAGCAAGCCGTGATGAAATTACGTCACGGCTTGCTGTGATTGGTCCGCGTCCCGGCAACATGGCCGCCATTAACCAATCACAAGCCGTGACGTCACGGGAGGCTGGACACGCGCTTATTTTGAAAAGCGCGCGTGTCCAGCCTCCCGTGACGTCACGGCTTGTGATTGGTCACGGCGCCATATTGCCGGGATGCGGACCAATCACAGCAAGCCGTGACGAAATTACGTCACGGCTTGCTGTGATTGGTCCGCGTCCCAGGAACATGGCCGCCATTAACCAATCACAAGCCGTGACGTCACGGGAGGCTGGACACGCGCTTATTTTGAAAAGCGCGCGTGTCCAGCCTCCCGTGACGTCACGGCTTGTGATTGGTCACGGCGCCATATTGCCGGGACGCGGACCAATCACAGCAAGCCGTGACGTAATTTCGTCACGGCTTGCTGTGATTGGTCCGAGTCCCGGCAACATGGCCGCCCTGACCAATCAGAAGCCGGGAATTCACGTAAGCAAGTAAAAGCGCGAATTTTAAAGAAACAACGCTGCCGCTTACAATCGCCGAGGTCCCGGCTGCGTCGGACAGGTGAGTATAGCGATATTTTTTATTTTAATTCTTTATTTTACACATTTATATGGTTCCCAGGGCCTGAAGGAGAGTTTCCTCTCCTTCAGACCCTGGGAACCATCAGGAATACCGTCCGATACCTGAGTCCCATTGACTTGTATTGGTATCGGGTATCGGTATCGGATTGGATCCGATATTTTGCCGGTATCGGCCGATACTTTCCGATACCGATACTTTCAAGTATCGGACGGTATCGCTCAACACTAGTTACCACATTTTGAGACCTATAATTTTTCCATATTTTTGGTCCATATTTGGTCCACAGAGTCATGTGAGGTCTTGTTTTTTGTGGGACGAGTTGACATTTTTATTGGTACCATTTTTGTGCATGTGACATTTTTTGATCGCTTTTTATTCCGATTTTTGTGAGGCAGAATGACCAAAAACCAGCTATTCATGAATTTCTTTTGGGGGGGCGTTTATACCATTCCATGTTTGGTAAAATGGATAAAGCAGTTTTATTCTTCGGGTCAGTACGATTACAGCGATACCTCATTTACATAATTTTTTTATGTTTTGGCGTTTTTATACGATAAAAACTATTTTATAGAAAAAATAATTATTTTTGCATCACTTTATTCTGAGGTCTATAACTTTTTTATTTTTTTGCTGATGATGCTGTATGGTGTCTCTTTTTTTGCGGGACAAGATGACGTTTTCAGCGGTACCATGGTTATTTATATCCGTCCTTTTGATCTCGTGGTATTCCACTTTTTGTTCGGCAGTATGATAATAAAGCTTTGTTTTTTGCCTCGTTTTTTTTTTTACGGTGTTCACTGAAGGGGTTAACTAGTGGGACAGTTTTATAGGTTGGGTCGTTACGGACGCGGCGATACTAAATATGTGTACTTTTATTGTTTTTTTTTAATTTAGATAAAGAAATGTATTTATGGGAACAATATTTTTTTTTTTCTTTAGGAATTTTTTTTAATTTTTTATTTTACACATTTAAATTTTTTTTTTAAACTTTTTTACTTTGTCCCAGGGGGGACATCACTGTATAGTGACAGATCGCTGATCTGACACTTTGCAGAGCACTGTGTCAGATCAGCAATCTGACGTGCCCTGCTCCTGGCTTACCAACACCTGCTCTGAGCAGGCACTTGGTAAGCCACCTCCCTGCAGGACCCAGAAGTAGCCCCGTGGCCATTTTGGATCCGGGGCCTGCAGGAAGGAGACGCTCGGTACAAGGTGAGCACATCGCCTTGCACCGATCGTCTCAGGGAAGCCCGCAGTGAGCCCTCTCCCTGCGTGATGCTTCCTTGTACTGCCGGAACACGCTCCTGGCACATAGTGCCGGATGTCAGCTGTGATAGTCAGCTGACACCCGGCCGCGATCAGCCGCGCTCCCCCCATGAGCGCAGCCGATCGCGCATGACGTACTATCCCGTCACTGGGAATTAAGTCCCAGGTCACCTTGACGGGATAGTACGTCATATGGGATTAAGGGGTTAAGCTTTTCCTGGCACTCTCAATTCCTACCTCTGTTGTGTACCACTAACCTATTCCCAATGTTGTCCTATTCTACTGCTACCATTCTATTCTATCTTCTATATCATTCACTAATCCTATACCAAGTAAATGTAAAGTACATCACAGTATAATAAACAAATACATTAACATTCATTAAACTCTATAGAACAGCACATAGTTAATGTCAACACTGTTTAAGGAGGGGAAGGCACACGGCAGCCTCGGCCACCCCCTTACAGTACCATATAAAACGTCAACTCTCACGACTCAGAAATATAGTAAAATTATAGCTCTCAAAAAATGAAGAAGCAAAATCTTGATTTTGCAAAACAAAGCGTCTTTTAGTGTGACAGCAGCCAAACATAAAAAAACGATATACAGTGGGTACGGAAAGTATTCAGACCCATTTACATTTTTCACTCTTAGTTTCATTGCAGCCATTTGGTAAATTCAAAAAAGTTCATTTTTTCACATTAATGTACACTCTGCACCCCATCTTGACTGAAAACAACAGCAATGGAGATATTTTTGCAAATTTAAGAAAAAAGAAAAACTGAACTATCACATGGTTCATAAGTATTCAGACCTTTTGCTCAGACACTCATGTTTAAGTCACATGCTGTCCATTTCCTTGTGATCCCCCTTGAGATGGTTCTACTCCTTCATTGGAGTCCAGCTGTGATTAATTAAACTGATAGGACTTGATTTGGAAAGGCACACACCTTCTATATAAGACCTCACAGCTCACAGTGCATGTCAGACCAAATGAGAATCATGAGGTCAAAGGAACTGGCCAAGGAACTCAGAAATGGGAGAAAGTTCCACAAAGTCAACTATCACTGCAGCCCTCCACCAGTCGGGCCTTTATGTGAGAGTGGCCCGATGGAAGCCTCTCCTCGGTGCAAGACATATGAAAACTTGCATAGAGTTTGCTAAAAAACACATGAAGGACTCCCAGACTATGAGAAATAAGATTCTGTGGTCTCATGAGATGAAGATAGACCTTTTTGGTGATAATTCTATGCGGTATGTGTGGAGAAAACCAGGCACTGCTCATCATCTGCCCAATACAATCCCAACAGTGAAACATGGTGGTGGCAGCATTATGCTATGGGGGGTGTTTTTCAGCTGCAGGGACAGGACGACTGGTTGTCATTGAAGGAAGCATGAATGCGGCCAAGTACAGAGATATCCTGGATGAAAACCTCTTCCAGAGCGCTCTGGACCTCTGACTTGGCTGAAGGTTCACCTTCCAATAAGACAATGACCCTAAGCACACAGCTAAAATAACAAAGGAGTGGCATCAGAACAACTCTGTTATCATTTTGGACTGGCCCAGCCAGAACCCTGACCTAAACCCAATTGAGCATCTCTGGAGAGACCTGAAAATGGCTGTCCACCAACGTTCACCATCCAACCTGACGGAACTGGAGAGGATCTGAAAGGAAGAATGGCAGAGTATCCCGAAATCCAGGTGTGAAAAACTTGTTGCATCATTCCCAAGAAGACTCATGGCTGTACTAGCTCAAAAGGTGCTTCTACTCAATACTGATCAAAAGGGTTGAATACTTATGACCATGTGATATTTCAGTTTTTCTTTTTTTAATAAATTTGCAAAAATTACAACAGTTCTGTTTTTTTTTTCAGTCAAGATGAGGTGCAGAGTGTACATTAATGAGAAAAATGAACTTTTTTTGAAATTACCAAATGGCTGCAATTAAACAAAGAGTGAAAAATTTAAAGGGGTATGAATACTTTCCGTACCCACTGTAAATCTGGTATCGCTATTATCGCATCGACCTGAAGAATAAAGTCATTTAATCACTTATACCGCATGAGGAACGGAGTAAAAAATAAAGTCTCGGTGGATATTTATCCTGCGCTCTGCGCTGAGCATATACACCGGGGTTTCTGTGTAAATCTCTATTGAGATCCAAGGGGTAACATTTCTCCTTGTGGAGAGTGACATGTTAAGCATGCTGAGATGAGGAGACTTTTAAGTCGCACTGCTCCTCTGGGAAATATTCAAACTGTCTCTTCAGAGAGGAAGAGAACTGGAACTCTAGGATAGTTGGCACTAGAGTTCTAGTCCTCTTCCTCTCTGAAGAGATAATTTGCATGTAAATCTCTGAAATATGTGATTCAGACAGAACCCCAGATTGAAGATTCCCTATAATGAGGCAGATGGAGGCACTGAGGATACTGTCTTGCCTATGATCTGCGGCATAATGACCGCAGTCGTAGCTGTTTCTGCTGCGACCGGGACCAGCGGGTGAGGGGCCCGCAGACTACAACAAAAGCTGCAACTGGATACTTGTCCTTGGATGCACATACAATTGAAGTGTATTGCGGCATGCGGATCTGCTCACCACGAAACACGCTGCCGGCTGCACAAGAGAACGCACGTGGCACGGGAGCAAAGGAATGGTGAGTGTTTATTTTAAAAAAAAATGGATGACTATGGTGGTGCATTATACTTTATAGGCTGGCTATGGGGTGGATTATACTTTATCGATGAATATGTAGTGTATTATACTTATAGAATGACTATGTAGTGCATTATACTTTATAGGATGACTATGGGGGTGCATTATCCTTCTCCAAGTTTTACTGGTCAGACTCTGGGATGGCTTCACCCTTACAGTCCATAGGTTGGCCAATGTCATCCTGTGTACAACGCTCACCCTGATAGACTTTCTGTTCCTCTCCCGCAGCTTACTTCTGCAGGATTTTGAGTATGTCTGGCACGACTTTCCTCAGGTAGGACTTTCATCAGGCTGTTCCTGCAGTCTTGATTGAAGATCATTGATGAAGATCTTCCATGGAGAGATACGCAGATCTTTACTACGCAGGTCATAATTTCTTGAAAGGGAGTGATTGCACATTACCTAAGTTGACTGCGGGAAGAAACACTATCTAGTTCTTAACAGACATTGAATCCATCCCTTACAAACTTCACCATTACTAGGGTTGAAGTGGCAAATACCTTAGACAATGAGGGGACCTGACCCTAGGGAACCTTAAGGTACCTTCACACTAAACGATTTACCAACGATCACGACCAGCGATCCGACCTGGCCGTGATCGTTGGTAAGTCGTTGTGTGGTCGCTGGGGAGCTGTCACACAGACAGCTCTCCAGCGACCAACAATGCCGAAGTCCCCGGGTAACCAGGGTAAACATCGGGTTACTAAGCGCAGGGCCGCGCTTAGTAACCCGATGTTCACCCTGGTTACCATTGTAAAAGTAAAATAAACAAACAGTACATACTCACCCTCTGCTGTCTGTCACACGTCCCTCGCCGTCTGCTTCCCGCACTGACTGTGATTGCCGGCTGTAAAGTACAGCACAGCGG
This sequence comes from Ranitomeya variabilis, assembly GCF_051348905.1. Taxonomy (NCBI): domain Eukaryota; kingdom Metazoa; phylum Chordata; class Amphibia; order Anura; family Dendrobatidae; genus Ranitomeya; species Ranitomeya variabilis. The sequence continues at coordinate 72,715,870 of NC_135236.1, forward strand.
TGACGTCACCGCTGTGCTCTGCTTTTACTTTCCGGCCGGCACTCACAGTCAGTGCGGGAAGCAGACGGTGAGGGACGTGTGACAGACAGCAGAGGGTGAGTATGTACTGTTTGTTTTTTTTACTTTTACAATGGTAACCAGGGTAAACATCGGGTTACTAAGTGCGGCCCTGCACTTAGTAACCCGATATTTACCCTGGTTACCATTGTAAAACATCGCTGGCATCGTTGCTTTTGGTGTCAAACACGACGATACACGCCGGTCTGACGACCAAATAAAGTTCTGAACTTTGTTCAACGACCAGCGATATCACAGCAGGATCCTGATCGCTGCTGCGTGTCAAACACAATGATATCGCTATACAGGACGCTGCAACGTCACGGATCGCTATCGTTATCGTTGCAAAGTCGCTTAGTGTGAAGGTACCTTTAAGGTACCTTCACACTAAACGATATCGCTAGCGATCCGTGACGTTGCAGCGTCCTGGCTAGCGATATCGTTTAGTTTGACACGCAGCAGCGATCAGGATCCTGCTGTGATATCGCTGGTCGTTGAACAAAGTTCAGAACTTTATTTGGTCGTCAGACCGGCATGTATCGTTGTGTTTGACAGCCAAAGCAACTATACCAGCGATGTTTTACACTGGTAACCAGGGTAAACATCGGGTTACTAAGCGCAGGGCCGCGCTTAGTAACCCGATGTTTACCCTGGTTACCAGTGTAAAATGTAAAAAAACAAACTACATACTCACCTTCGCGTCCCCCGGCGTCCGCTTCCCACACTGACTGAGCGCCGTAAAGTGAAAGTGAAAGTACAGCACAGCGGTGACGTCACCGCTCTGCTGTTAGGGCCGGCGCTCAGTCCAGGAAGCGGACGCCGGGGGACGCGAATGTAAGTATGTAGTGTTTGGTTTTTTTACATTTTACGCTGGTAACCAGGGTAAACATCGGGTTACTAAGCGCGGCCCTGCGCTTAGTAACCCAATGTTTACCCTGGTTACCCGGGGACCTCGGCATCGTTGGTCTCTGGAGAGTGGTCTGTGTGACAGCTCTCCAGCGATCAAACAGCGACGCTGCAGCGATCGGCATCGTTGTCGCTATCGCTGCAGCGTCGCTTAATGTGAAGGTACCTTTACTCTTTTTCCCTATGGAGCGCCCCCACACCGCCGCAGGGCCGAGGGGTACCCGAAGCTGAGCCTCTGGGTCTCAGTCCTGGGGTTGTCACGGTGACTAGACCCGGTCCGTGGCCCTGTGTGTCGGTGAGGGACGTCCGGTAGAATAAGTGGTGGTGTAGCGGTGCAGTTGTGGGGTGCAGGTCGCGGTAAATAACGAGGACACCAGGTTGCAGTCTCTTTACCTCTTTACTGAAGGTTTTGGAGACCTCAGTCCAGAGCGCTGTTAACTGGGTTGTCAGAGACCGGCCGGTCCAAAGGCACATCAGGAGTTCTCTTTACAGGTGGGGATCAGTGTCTACCTTCTAGCGCTGGGTGTTGTAGTCCTTCCCTGCTGAGCTCCCGGGATAGTCCTCACAACTGGTTCTGTCTTTCTCTAATGTTCGTTCTCTCCGTCCTCCAGGTGATATGGTAGGACGCACCCGTATGACGGGGTAGGCCTGGAGTTCTTCCGGGACCCTAGAGTCGCCCCTCTCCCACAGCTGCCTCCGTTGTCTGCTTAGGTGTTAAGTGAGACAGCCAACCTGTAATTAGCTGTCCTGCCGTGGTTTGCAGTGTACTTAAAGTCTCTTACTTGCTCGGCGTTCCGGCCACCGACTGTTTGCGCCTCAGAAGGATGTTGCCTCGGTCTAACAGCACGACTCCTTCTGGTCCCAATACTTCTTTACTGTATTCCCGTTGTGCACTGGTTAGTTCTGCTCTGAGGAGTCTGCCAGGATCCCATCCCTGACAGGTCCTCTCACTAGCTCTTCCCAGCTACTTCTCCCTGTCTTCCTGTCCAACCCCCAGTTTTACCAGAGTGTGAGGAGTGGCCTAGTAGATAGGACCACCCCCCCTGGTGGCCGGAGTGTGAAGTGTAGTGAGGTGTTACCTGGTCAGAGAAACTCCTTTAGTGCAATCAGACGTACCATAGCTCCCCATAGTGGCGGAGCCACAGTACTGCAACGACCAGGACTCTGGGGCGCTGCACCTATTCACACAGAACAGATCTTCACTCCTCCTTCACCCAACAAATCTAAACCATTAGAAAAATAAACAATACTATGGGATTTCAGGACTGTGTACAGCACCATGGAATTAATGGTGCTATATAAATAAATAATAATAATAATATATGTCACAATAAATTACCGTATTTTTGGGATTATAAGATGCACTTTTTCCCCAAAAATTTGAGGGGAAAATGGGGGTGGGTCTTATAATGTGGATATACCTTACTGGTACTGTTGCTGCAGGCCGCAGGCTGGGATGAGGGGGTGTACGGCGGTGCTCCGGGTGTCCGGAGCTGCAGGGGGTGCCAGCAGGGCCTGTTTTAGGCAAAGTTGGACCCTAGGCAAAGTTTAAAATGGGGCCCCAAATGCTAACATATTGCACATCATACAGAAGCATTTCGGTTGTATTTACATGCGCTAATCTCAGGCCGCTAAACGAGTGTGATCGACAATACTGAAGTCGTTGGATGCTTGTTTCCCGGCCTCTTTCCACCATCTGAGAAAGAATGAAGGGGACAAAACGATCACTAATAGATCACCATACAGTATCATATTATCAGCAGCACATCTACAGTTTACACCGGCGATGTCCTGCTGAGAACAATGATTTTTATTCCGGCATAAACAATCCAATCACCCAATGAATATGCAGCATTTTGCTTGTTTAGTATAATACACCCCATTGTCCTCCATATATTATAATGTGCACCACCGTCCTCCATATTGTAAAATGCACACCCCATAGTCCTCCATATAATGTGCCCCATAGTCCTCCATATAGTATAATACACTTCTCATAGTCCTCCATATAGTATTATACACTTCCCATAGTCCTCCATATAGTATAATACACTCCTCATAGTCCTCCATATATTAAAATATACTCCTCAGTCCTCCATATAGCATAATACACTCCTCACAGTGCTCCATATAGTATAATGCTCCGCCATAGCTATCCATGTAGTACAATTCACTTCCCATAGTATAAAGCACCCCATAGTTCTTCATATAGTATAATGTATTCCCCATAGTCCTCGATACAGTATAATTGGGCCCACATATAGTGTAATGCAGCCACCACCCCACAGAGTATAATGCAGCCACCCCACAGAGTATAATGCAGCCAACCCACAGAGTATAATGCAGCCACCCCAGAGTATAATGTAACCCCCCCACAGAGTATAATGTAACCTCCCCATAGAATATAATGCAGCCCCCCATATAGTATAATGCAGCCCCCTCATAGAGTATGATGCAATCACCCCCCCTCATAGAATATAGATATAATACAGCCTCCCCCAGAGAATATAATATACCACCATAGTATATAGCACAGCCCACATAGTAGTATATAGCACAGCCCATATAGTAGTATATAGCACAGCCACTTAGTATATAGCACAGCCCACACAGTAGTATATAGCACAGCCCACACAGTAGTATATAGAACAGCCCACACAGTAGTATAAAGCACTGCCCACACAGTAGTATAAAGCACTGCCCACACAGTAGTATACAGCACTGCCCACACAGTAGTATACAGCACAGCCCACACAGTAGTGTACAGCACAGCCCACACAGTAGTGTACAGCACAGCCCACACAGTAGTGTACAGCACAGCCCACACAGTAGTGTACAGCACAGCCCACACAGTAGTGTACAGCACAGCCCACACTGTAGTGTACAGCACAGCCCACACAGTACTGTATAGCACAGCCCACACAGTAGTATATAGCACAGCCCACACAGTAGTATACAGCACTGCCCACAGTAGTATACAGCACAGCCCACAGTAGTATACAGCACTGCCCACAGTAGTATACAGCACTGCCCACACAGTAGTATACAGCACTGCCCACAGTAGTATACTGCACTGCCCACACAGTAGCATACCGCACTGCCCACACAGTAGTATACAGCACAGCCCACATCCCCCTTCCCTCCCCGCCTCTCTCCGCCCGAGATTGGCCGCACAGTCCAGTAAAAAAAACAAAAAAACACAAGCTCCTTACCTCTCCCCGAGCCCACGCTTCTCCCTGCTCCTGTGTTGGCGGCTGCCACAGTACTGCCTGGCGCACAGTGAGTACGCGATGACGCGCACCCGCTGTGTCAGAGGCAGAGCGGGGAATGATGGGAGAGGGAGCATCAGGTGACGCTCTCTCCTCCATCATTGCTTTGAACTGTACCGGCAGACGCCGGTATAGTTCAATGCGGCGGGGGAGTCAGCGCTGGCAGCAGGCGGGCCCCCCTGCCTCACAGGGGCCCCATAGTGGCTGTGTGACTTGCCGCTAGCTGGGGGCCCCTGGGGGAGCGGGGGGCCCCAGGCAGCTGCCTGGTCTGCCTGCCCCTAACGCCGTCCCTGGGTGCCAGGCGGTGCTGCGGGGGTGTCCGATGCTGCTGCGGGTGTCTCCGGTGCTGCGGGGGCTCTGCCGACATTTTGTGAAAAGCCAGAGCCCCTGCAGTTCCATGGTTTCCTGTGCGGTGAACTCTGGGAAAATGGCTGCATGCGCAGATGGAGATCTCAGGCAACAAGTTCTCGGGAGATGAGATCTCAGCGCTGTCCCTTCCATACTGCTTCTCTTTATAATATTCCCCCCACGCATACACACACACTAAACGTCTCCATAACGCTGCCCATACACACACCCTCCCTCTCTCCATAATGCCCCTCATGCACACACAAACACACACTGCTCTTCTCCATAATGCCCCCATATACACACACTGCTCCTGTCCATAATGCCCACACACAAACACTACCTCTCTACAAAATATCTCCCCAAACTGTCCCTTTCCATATCTCCACCACACTGCCTCTCTCCATAGTGTCCCAAATTGCCTCATTATGTGCACGCATATTAAGAAAAGCCTCATCTTCCACAGCCCCCTCTTCTAAAATAATAGCAGGAGGCCAGGAGCACATTGAAACTTCATCTCCTCCACAGAGAGCTTACTGGTGCCTGACATGTCTCTGCTGTGAGAGTAGCACCGTGATGATGTCTGTGAGGTGCTGACCTCATCATGTTGCTGTACATCGGGGCAGGGGCTGATGTGCGCTTCTCTGTCCCTTTCTTGGCGCCTAAGTGTTCAAATGTATTCGCGTGCGTATACATTCAAATATAGGGGGAAAGAGAGACGGGAGCGGTTTATCCTTGATTGGTTTGCCGGCTGCAACAAACCCTTTGGCAGGCCGCATGCGGCCCGTGGGTTGTATGTTATGTTAGCTTGATAGGAGGTTTAAAGGGCCAGAGGTCTACTTTGCAGTTTAATGCAGCAGCCCATCAAGCATTTACCAGGCTTGGTGTATTTCCAAGCTATGGACGACATCATAATGCGGATGTAGAGCTGTGGTGTACATCATTCTGTATATTGGGGGCTGTGGTGGATATACTGTATGGCAGACTGTGGTGGACTCTATACATTATACAATATTATGCATTATTCTGTATGGGGCTATGGGGGTCATTATACTGTATTGGGTTGAGTGGATTACATACATTACATTGTGTGTAAGTGGCTGTAGGAGGCATTATAATGTGTATAAAGGGGAACTGTGGGGTCCATTCTACTATTTGTGAAGTTGTGGGGACCATTTTACTGTATGGGGCAGTGGTGGATATTATACTATATATGGGGGGTCTGTAGTGGACAACATACTGTATGGAGGCTGTGAGGGACATCATACTATATGGGGGGCTGTGGTGATCATACTGTATGGGCGGCAAGAGTGGATATCATGTTGTGTGGGGCACTGTGGACATCATACTGTGTAGGGAGACAGTGTGAGAATGGGACACAGTTTGGAGCGATCAGAGTGGTGGACAGTACGAGAGCATTGTGCGAAGAAGGGGCAAAGAATGGATATGGAGATGTGAAATGGGGGGCATAGTATAAAGAGAGATTAGCATGGCTGGGAGGACAGTGTGGAAATATAGAGAATAAGGGAAAACAGTGGAGAAGGAACAGCCATGATATAGGCCATGGTTCATAATGGCAGACAGTGTGGTGGCTATAACTAATAAGGGTAAACAGTGTGGTGATAATAGATCATTAAGGCAGCCAGTGTGGCAGGTGTAGCTGAGGGTAGACATCACGGAGGTCATATACCATGAGAGGCTTACTTAGGGCACAGGATGGATGTTATGGAAATTTGGTTTGGATAAATCTATTCGTGTGTGTGCTGTGGCCGTTCCCAATTAGAGTGAGTATTTTGAGTGCTCATCAAGAATGACACTGTACACCATGGTGACAGAATAACATTCCACCAATACTGACGGTTTATTGTACGTACATGGTTTTATAATTGTATATAGAAAGGGGGTGGTTAGGGGTGGTTAGTTAATTACCATATTGTCAAGCTCCTCTGTTATTGGTTATCTAAATATATATGGAATATTGTGATTAATATGAATGCTGATTAAGCAACTAAAGTGTAACTGTCACCTTGTTGCATCTAGGACAAAGTTGAGATGCCTATTCATCACTTAGTACATTTGGTGTTGTTCTGCTTTTGCCTGGAAAGCCCCAAACAGTCTGTCTGGCTTATATCAGTTTATGTCAGCCATTTTAAGCAATTGATTATAGTGTATATATTCGCTGTGAGTATATATGATTTTATATGCAAGTGAGATCTATATGAAATATATATATATTTCCATCACATGGACAGATATCTATAAGTAGAGGGCATTATAATAACACTCTTATTTTTAAGGACACCTGTTATGATCTGGTGGCCTAGGAGCAGCATGGACGAGCTCTGGAGTAGGTGGCCTCTATACTGACCGCAGACCCTGAACTTAACACCGCAACTATAAGTAGCCGTGGGATGTTCCTGTCACTCCCTCGACACCTCAAGAAAAAAAGGCAGCACACTGCAGCGCTAAGACATGCAAACATGAAACATGAAAACTGAACTGCAATACTGCACTAGAAATATGAAAAATGAGAGCGTTTAGCGCATAAAAATGGCCAATTTTATGTGTACCTGATAGCCCCTTTACGGCATCTCTCGTATATCAGGTCCTACGCTTGCCTACCTCGCTGAGAATAAACGTCTCCATGTGAATGGGTACCTGTGAAAACCTCTTCCTAGACTCATATTCTCTCTCTCTGTGGAGGGGTACTGGACCTGCTGCGATTAAAACACCTGGGCTAGGAGGCGGAGTGCTCAGTCAGAAGGCTAAATAATATATTTGAAAAAACTGACCGTCACATCCATACATAGACTAAGTGTGAACAGGTGCTGAACCTAGAGTAACCAACTCATATATAGTCAAGTAAAAAAGGCAGCACACTGCAGCGCTAAGACATGCAAACATGAAACATGAAAACTGAACTGCAATACTGCACTAGAAATATGAAAAATGAGAGCGTTTAGCGCATAAAAATGGCCAATTTTATGTGTACCTGATAGCCCCTTTACGGCATCTCTCGTATATCAGGTCCTACGCTTGCCTACCTCGCTGAGAATAAACGTCTCCATGTGAATGGGTACCTGTGAAAACCTCTTCCTAGACTCATATTCTCTCTCTCTGTGGAGGGGTACTGGACCTGCTGCAATACTGCACTAGAAATATGAAAAATGAGAGCGTTTAGCGCATAAAAATGGCCAATTTTATGTGTACCTGATAGCCCCTCGACACCTCGTCACAGCCGGAGGACTAATTACCCCTAAAGAAAGAAACAGGAAAACTATCTTGCCTCAGAGAAAATCCCCAAAGGAAAGACAGCCCCCCACAAATATTGACTGTGAGAGGAGAGGGAAATTACAAACGCAGACTGAAAACAGAATTTAGCAAAGGAGGCCATGCTACCTAGAAAGAAAAGACAGGACAGAGTACTGTGCGGTCAGTATTAAAATACTACAAACATCCACCACAGAGAATACAAAAATCTCCACACCTAACTAAAGGCATGGAGGGTAACTCTGCGACTCCAGAGCTTCCAGCTTGGCTGAATAAATCCTTACACAGACAAAGCTGGACAAGAAAAAACATAGCAATTCACTGAACTATAAAGTCCACCGCATGTGGACTGCAAAAACAAAGCCAGGACTTATCTTTGATGATTTGGACAATCCAGCAGGAGAAACCAAGCAGAGATGTGAATCCTCCAGAAAAACAATGGACAACTGGCACTCACCAAAGGGTGAAGCCAGACTAAATAGCCCTATCCAAAGTGGAAGCACCTGATGACTGCTGTGAAGGACAAACAGCAGCACTAACACTTATAACCATCGGAGGGAGCCCAAGAGCAGAACCCACAACAGAATTCACAACAGTACCCCCCCCTTGAGGAGGGGTCACCGAACCCTCACCAGAGCCCCCAGGCCGATCCGGACGAGCCAAATGGAAGGCACGAACCAAATCGTCAGCATGAACATCGGAGGCAACAACCCAAGAATTATCCTCCTGGCCATAACCCTTCCACTTGACAAGATACTGAAGCCTCCGTCTTGAAAAACGAGAATCCAAGATCTTCTCCACAACATACTCCAACTCCCCATCAATCAACACCGGGGCAGGAGGATCAACAGAGGGAACCACGGGCACCACATATTTCCACAACAAAGATCTATGAAAAACATTATGGATGGAAAAAGAAGCTGGAAGGGCCAAACGAAAAGACACTGGATTGATAATCTCAGAAATCCTATAAGGACCAATAAACCGAGGCTTGAACTTCGGGGAACAAAACCTTTATAGGAACATGACGAGAAGACAACCAGACCAAATCCCCAACCCGAAGCCGGGACCCCACACGCCGACGACGGTTGGCAAAACGCTGAGCCTCCTCCTGAGACAACACCAAATTGTCCACAACATGAGCCCAAATCTGCTGCAACCTGTCAACCACAGAGTCCACCCCAGGACAATCAGAAGACTCAACCTGCCCTGAAGAAAAACGAGGATGAAACCCAGAATTACAAAATAATGGTGAAACCAAGGTAGCCGAACTAGCCCGATTATTAAGGGCAAACTCGGCCAATGGCAAGAAAGCCACCCAATCATCCTGATCGGCAGACACAAAGTATCTCAAATAAGTTTCCAAAGTCTGGTTAGTTCGCTCGGTTTGGCCGTTTGTCTGAGGATGAAATGCGGAAGAAAAAGACAAATCAATGCCCAGCTTAGCACAAAAGGACCGCCAAAACCTAGAAACCTCTATCAGACACAATATTCTCCGGAATGCCATGCAAACGAACCACATGCTGAAAAAACAATGGAACCAACTCAGAAGAGGAAGGCATATTAGGCAAAGGTACCAAATGAACCATCTTAGAAAACCGGTCACAGACCACCCAGATAACAGACATCCTCTGGGAAACAGGAAGATCCGAAATAAAATCCATAGAAATATGCGTCCAAGGCCTCTCAGGGACCGGCAAAGGCAAAAGCAACCCACTGGCGCGGGAGCAGCAAGGTTTGGCCCGCGCACAAGTCCCACAGGACTGCACAAAAGAACGCACATCTCGTGACAAAGAAGGCCACCAAAAGGACCTACTAACCAAATCTCTGGTACCAAAAATCCCAGGATGGCCAGCCAACACAAAACAGTGAACCTCAGAAATCACTTTACTAGTCCATCTGTCAGGAACAAACAGTTTCCCCGCTGGACAGCGATCAGGTTTATCAGCCTGAAACTCCTGAAGAACCCATCGCAAATCAGGGGAGATGGCAGAAAGAATCACCCCCTCCTTCAGAATACCAACCGTCTCAAGAATCCCAGGGGAATCAGGCAAAAAACTACTAGAGAGGGCATCAGCCTTAACATTCTTAGAACCCGGAAGATACGAGACAACAAAATCAAAACGGGAGAAAAACAGGGACCATCGGGCCTGTCTAGGATTCAGCCGTTTGGCAGACTCGAGGTAAATCAGATTCTTATGATCGGTCAAGACCACAACACGGTGCTTGGCCCCCTCAAGCCAATGTCGCCACTCCTCAAATGCCCACTTCATAGCCAACAACTCACGATTGCCGACATCATAATTGCGTTCCGCAGGCGAAAACTTTCGAGAAAAGAAGGCACACGGTTTCATCAAGGAACCATCAGAATTCCTCTGAGACAAAACGGCCCCTGCCCCAATCTCAGAAGCGTCAACCTCAACCTGAAAAGGAAGAGAAACATCCGGCTGACGCAACACAGGGGCAGAAGTAAATCGGCGCTTAAGCTCCTGAAAGGCAGAAACAGCCTCAGAGGACCAATTAGCTACATCAGCGCCCTTCCTCGTCAAAACGGTCAGGGGTTTAACCACACTGGAGAAGTTGGCAATGAAACGGCGATAAAAATGAGCAAAGCCCAAACATTTCTGAAGGCTCTTCACGGATGTGGGTTGGATCCAATCATGAATGGCCTGAACCTTAACCGGATCCATTTCTATAGATGATGGAGAAAAAATGAAGCCCAAAAAAGAAACCTTCTGTACTCCAAAGAGGCACTTAGACCCCTTCACAAACAAGGCATTATCACGAAGGACCTGAAATACCATCCTGACTTGTTTCACATGAGACTCCCAATCATCTGAAAAAATCAAAATATCATCCAAATATACAATCATGAATTTATCAAGATAATTCCGAAAAATATCATGCATGAAGGACTGAAACACAGATGGGGCATTAGAGAGTCCGAATGGCATCACAAGATATTCAAAATGGCCCTCGGGCGTATTAAACGCAGTTTTCCAGTCGTCACCCTGCTTAATACGAACAAGATTATATGCCCCTCGAAGGTCAATCTTAGTAAACCAACTAGCCCCCTTAATCCTGGCAAACAAATCAGAAAGCAAAGGCAAAGGGTACTGGAATTTGACCGTGATCTTATTCAAAAGGCGATAATCAATACAGGGTCTCAAGGAGCCATCCTTCTTGGCAACAAAAAAAAACTGCTCCCAATGGAGAAGAAGATGGCCGAATATGCCCCTTCTCCAAAGACTCCTTTACATAGCTCCGCATGACTGCATGTTCAGGCACAGACACGTTGAAAAGTCGGCCCTTAGGAAACTTAGAGCCTGGAATCAAGTCAATAGCACAATCACAGTCCCTATGCGGTGGAAGGGAATTGGACTTGGGCTCATCGAAAACATCCTGGAAATCTGACAGAAACTCAGGAATTTCAGAAGAGGGGGAGGAGGAAATTGACATCAGAGGAACGTCATCATGAACCCCCTGACAACCCCAACTAGTCACAGACATAGATTTCCAATCCAACACCGGATTATGTACCTGTAACCATGGAAACCCCAGCACAATAGCATCATGCAAATTATGCAACACCAGGAAACAACAATCTTCCTGATGGGCTGGCGCCATGCACATGGTTAACTGTGTCCAAAACTGAGGTTTATTTTTAGCCAATGGTGTAGCATCAATACCCCTCAAAGGGATAGGACTCCGCAAAGGCTGTAAGGGAAAACCACAACGTCTGGCAAATTCTAAGTCCATCAAATTTAAAGCGGCGCCTGAATCCACAAATGCCATGACAGAGAATGACGATAATGAGCAGATCAGGGTCACAGATAACAGAAATTTAGGTTGTACAGTACTGATGGTAACGGAATTAGCGATTCTCTTGGCACGCTTAGGGCAATCAGAAATAACATGAGCAGAATCGCCGCAGTAAAAACACAACCTATTCTGACGTCTGAATCCTTGGCGTTCAGCTCTAGACACAATCCTATCACACTGCATTGTCTCAGGACTCCGCTCGGAAGACAATGCCATAGTGTGCACAACTCTGCGCTCACGCAAGCGCCGATCAATTTGAATTGCCAGAGACATAGAATCACTCAGACCTGCAGGCGTGGGGAAGCCCACCATAACATCTTTAACAGATTCAGAAGGACCCTTTCTGAAAATTGCCGCCAAAGCATCCTCATTCCACTTAGTAAGCACAGACCATTTTCTAAATTTCTGGCAATACGATTCTGCCGCTTCTTGACCCTGACACAGGGCCAACAAGGTTTTCTCAGCATGATCCACAGAATTAGGTTCATCATACAATAACCCAAGCGCCTGAAAAAAGGTGTCTACATTAAGCAAGGCCGGATTCCCAGATTCCAGGGAAAATGCCCAATCCTGCGGGTCGCCATGCAACAGAGAAATGACAATTTTTACCTGCTGGATGGGATCACCAGAGGAACGGAGCTTCAGAGCAAAAAACAGTTTACAGTTATTTTTAAAGCTCAAAAATTTGGACCTGTCCCCAAAAAACAGATTGGGGGTAGGAATTCTAGGCTCTAAAACAGGAGTCTGCACGATATAATCAGAAATACCCTGTACTCTAGCAGCAAGTTGATCCACCCGAGAAGCAAGTCCCTGAACATCCATGTCAGCGCCTAACTCTTGAGCCACCCAGAAGTGAAGAGGGAAAAAAAAACACAACAGAGTACAGAAAAAAAAATGGCTCAGCACTTTCTTTCCCTTCTTTTGAGATGCGGTTAACTCATTGTTGGCCAGTTGTACTGTTATGATCTGGTGGCCTAGGAGCAGCATGGACGAGCTCTGGAGTAGGTGGCCTCTATACTGACCGCAGACCCTGAACTTAACACCGCAACTATAAGTAGCCGTGGGATGTTCCTGTCACTCCCTCGACACCTCGTCACAGCCGGAGGACTAATTACCCCTAAAGAAAGAAACAGGAAAACTATCTTGCCTCAGAGAAAATCCCCAAAGGAAAGACAGACCCCCACAAATATTGACTGTGAGAGGAGAGGGAAATTACAAACGCAGACTGAAAACAGAATTTAGCAAAGGAGGCCACGCTACCTAGAAAGAAAAGACAGGACAGAGTACTATGCGGTCAGTATTAAAATACTACAAACATCCACCACAGAGAATACAAAAATCCACACCTAACTAAAGGCATGGAGGGTAACTCTGCGACTCCAGAGCTTCCAGCTTGGCTGAATAAATCCTTACACAGACAAAGCTGGACAAGAAAAAACATAGCAATTCACTGAACTATAAAGTCCACCGCATGTGGACTGCAAAAACAAAGCCAGGACTTATCTTTGATGATTTGGACAATCCAGCAGGAGAAACCAAGCAGAGATGTGAATCCTCCAGAAAAACAATGGACAACTGGCACTCACTAAAGGGTGAAGCCAGACTAAATAGCCCCATCCAAAGTGGAAGCACCTGATGACTGCTGTGAAGGACAAACAGCAGCACTACCACTTATAACCACCGGAGGGAGCCCAAGAGCAGAACCCACAACAGAATTTACAACAGACACCATGTTGAGATGTGCTGCAAAACAACGGAGAAGAGGGAAGTCTGCAGAGACGAGCTGTGGCTGCGAAAAGTCATCATTTCATTTGGACATAAAGGAGATTAAAAGAAAGAGAACTACTACAACCAGAGGAGATGTCCCCTATAATACTCCAGGATGTAAATATTTATTTGTGATACACACTACCTCTCTTATCAGTACTGTGGTTCCTGTATGGTCTGCAGGCTGATGATGGCTGGTAACAACAACTCCCAGTATCCTCTTACCATTGTTAAGGACATAATGGGATGAAAAGGCTCAGATACAAACTTATATGGGGCTGACCTGACATAGCAGTTGATCATTGTACTAAGCTTGGTGATGTATTTCTGTACTGTTGTAGGTTCTGGTGTTGTATTTATTAACTGAGGATGGTTCTGGTGACATATTCATGTATTGATGATAATGAGTTTGGTGTCATGTTCATGTACTGATGATTGGTTGGTGATGAATCCATCACCAGAATCATCATCAGTATATAAATTCATTTATAGAATCATCAATAGTACATGAATACAGCACCAAAACAACTATCCCTACATGATTATGGCACCAGAACTGTCATCACTACTTGAATATGTCACCAGAACCACCATCGGTACAAGAATCCTGCACAAGAACCACCATTAGTTTTGTTGCAGGTTGAATTTAATGGAAACACCATCTGAGGTCTAACTAACGACCCCAATTAGAGGTAAGCTATATTAGTTTCTATGACTATCCTTGGGTTTCATATTTAAAATAATAAGTCAAGGATGAATATCACTATATGTCCCTGCTATCATGTAAACGGTCCCCAGTCAGTGAGTGATTTCTATATCTAACTTTAAAATTGCACTCTCTGTTAGGTCACACCTCTAAATTATAATAGTTATTTTTACTTTTGTTGGTGTTTGTTTTCAACCATTTTTATTGACTTCTATCATAAGAAAAGGTTTGCTGGTGCATTAGAGGTCCTGTTACCTTAGCCTCTGACCCATTTCTTTGCTTGGATGTGAGGTGCGCCACTGGCCTCATCTGCCTAGGACATGAAAATACCTTGCCCCTGCCCTGCCTGTGTTCTTTATGAACGAGTCACTGCTAGACACCGCCAATATCATCTATTAGGGAAAGTTAGGAGACCCCCACACACATTAGACTGTCAATATTAGTCGGTTTGGACGACTTTGGACTAATGTGTATGGGGGTCTTTATGATCACACGCAACGTGCATTAGAAACTCTTTTTCTATAAGGTACCATGTAATCCTGTATCTTCCCTCTCCAATTTATCACTCCACTCGCTCACCTTTTTTTTTTTCATTCTTTTCACATTTTGTGCTAACTTCTTCAAAAGTGAGGATCCATAAGCTTTTTTATAAAAAACAAAAATGGCTGCAATTCCAATTTCCATTTATTGCTTGAAATGTTCAACTCTATGCAGTTCTTTGCACTTTGTACTTCTTTGACATTAGCTTTTGTATTTGTTCATTTGACTTTGGGAAATTCCAAAAAAAACATTTGGTAAAGTACCTATGCCCCTGTTACCAAACCTCATCTATGTTCTAACCATACGTCCATCAGCCCTAGCAGCTATTAAACAACGAACCTCAATTATCCAGATTGTCTTGCATCTCCACCTCTGATTACAGTGTATGGATCAGAGATAAATTACATTATAATGCAATCAACTGGTGATATTGGAAGAGGATCTGTATTTCCAATCAATATATCAACTCGCCAGGAAGCTAAACAAGAGCGTCATTTCTGTAGCTCTCAATGTATATACATAATTGTTTCTAAATGGTAAATTGGCTTAATCCACTTTCTTCCTATTGATGGAGAACAGCAGAGCTGAACTTGTTTTTCTATTATTTTCCCTATATAACGTAATTTTTCATATGAGATGTAAGGTGTGCCTAGCGAGTAGCTATAGTGGATTAAGGGGTGGCAGTGGCACCTGGGCCCTCATGCCTCGCATTATAAAGACATGTGGTAGGTGACCCTGTTACAGATTTTGGATTGTTTCTCATTGTTATCTGATAATAATGTGGTTCCTAAAAATGTTTTAAAGGGATTTTGAAGGATCTATGCAGAACAAGGCATCAATATAAGAATAGTGGGGGTCTGACTACCGGCACCACATCATTATTTGGTATGACCCACCCTTTGCCTTCAAAACAACATCAGTTCTTCTAGATACACTAACACAGTTTTTGAAGGAACTAGGCAGGGAGGTTGTTCCAAACATCTTGGAAAACTAACCACAGATCTTCTGTGGATGTCGCTTGTGCAAATCTTTTGTCTCTTCATGTAATCCCAGACAGACTGGATGATGTTGAGATTAGGACTCTATGGGGGCTATATTGTCACTTCCGGGACATCTTGCTCTTTTTTATACTAAAGATAGTTCTTACTGACAACGGCTGTATGTTTTGAGTCATTGTCGTGCTACAGAATAAATTTAGAGTCAATCAAAGACCTTGCTGATGCTATTGCATGATTTAGTCCTCCAGTAGTTGAGCTTTATAGGAGAACATATACAAAACCGTCATGCAAGTTCCAGATGAGGTTGCACTAACTCTTTGAATAGTGGTAGTATTACACCCTGTCTCGTGAGTTCACACCTCTTTTAATATCTGACATTATTCCAATGGTCCTAGAAGCTGCTGATTGATATTGCATGCTGTTATTTAGTCTGTGATCTACAAGTATACCCAGATCCTTCTCTATAAGTGACACATGTTTTATGCAGAAACCTGGAGTGCAATATTACAAATGTGCCACTAGAGAGAGACTCCACTCTACTTCATTGTTCGTGTCCTCTTAGTATTTGCTTCTTTTAGCATGAGACTATGTGTTGTCTGAAAGACCTGTCCCTGATATCTAGACTTGATAGGACCACTGTTGGAATTAACCCCCTAAGACTTATTCTTTAGAAATCTACTTCATTTTTCTAGTGATCACTTCAAAAAATGGGAATCCTTGATAACTAGGCATTCAATCTTTGGTTTCGTAACAGTGATCACAGGTTATAATGTATAATAACAGAAAGACTAGGGGACCATCACATTCTGCACTGAATCTGCAGCTGCTTTGGAAAACCAGAGCGCCATGAACAGAAAACCTTCAAGGATCGATACTTCCGGTAGGTTTCAGAAGGTTTCTGCTGTGCCCCAAAGATTCGTTAACTCCTCTAGGAGTCCAATAGCTCTTCACTGTTTCTGGGAGTCTTACTGATATTTTGGGATAGTTGGCAAGAATAAGAGCATATGGACATCAAAGAGGGAGGTTTTCTACTATTGACTCCCATCTACTAGCCATAGGTGAAAGACTTCTGGCGGTCTCTGCCCTGGCATGTATTAAATGGCAGCCCCTTAATTTCAGTGGCGGGTTGTATCAGGGTAGGTCATGGCTACTTGGCAAAGCTTGGTCCCTCAAAAGATAGACCTCAAACTAACCTCTTGTTGTAGCCATAAAAAAGGGTCATTGTGCAATTGTTTTCTCCTCTCACTAAAGTCTGTTGTCAAAGTAAGACAGCCAAACTAGTGACTCTGTTATACTCCAAAAGTGAGTGTCAATCACATACCACATTTCCAAACTTTGTCTCAGCCAGGTAGGATCACCAAGTGACATTCAAAAAGGGTGGGTGGTAATGGCTTTCTAAGCCCCGAGGTGGTGGAGGTGGAGCGCCCACTAGGGCCGTGGGGTACTTGGTACTGGGCCGGTTCTGTTCTTAAAGGGGTGGTCACGGTGGCAGTGACCCAGTCTGTGGCCCTGGGCATCCAGTAGAAGGGGGTTCATGAACATGGGAATAAAGTCTAATGTGGGAATGTTCGTGACACCACCTGTGGTATTCAGCCAGGGGTGGCCGACGC
This sequence comes from Ranitomeya variabilis, assembly GCF_051348905.1. Taxonomy (NCBI): domain Eukaryota; kingdom Metazoa; phylum Chordata; class Amphibia; order Anura; family Dendrobatidae; genus Ranitomeya; species Ranitomeya variabilis. The sequence continues at coordinate 72,733,163 of NC_135236.1, forward strand.
TGCTTAAAGGGGTCCTCTGGGGCTGATGGTTTTGCAGCTTAGATGGTATAGCTCCCCAAAGGTAAAGCTTGGTCCCCAGGGCAGCTGGTAAGAGGGATGATTGACGGTGGGGTGCAGGACTGAGGGTGCAGGGAATAATTGCAGGACACAGGGATTGCAGTTTCCTTTATCTTTTACTGGTAGAATTCAGGTACAGTCCAGGGTACAGGTAACAGGTGATGGTGTGGTCCGGGCAGCCTGGAAACAGCTTGGGATCCACTTAGCCAGGTGGGTTCGGAGGCCTTCCCTCAGCACTGTATATCTGACCCTTGCTGCCTGAAGCTCTGTACAGGTCCTCTCAGTGTCTGTATTCTCAACCTGTATGGCTGACAGCTTGAACCTCTCATGGGCACTGTCCTCTCTCTGGCAGCCCAAGTCTTCTCACTTGCTGTGGTACCTGCAGGTGTTAGGTGGGACAGGAGACTTGCAATCTTGGCGCTTTCCTCTGGGGTGAGCCCACTCGCAGCTCCAGTCCCCAGGCTCCTCTCCTTTTGCCTTCTCTCCTCTCACTGTCCCTGGCAGACTGACTAACTCCTCCTCCAAGCCAGAATATCTATAGGGAAGCTACCCTGAAACCGGGTTTAGAGTGCCCCCTTCTGGTCTGGAGTCAGGACAGTGTTGCATGTCAGTATTACCTGATTAAGGGATCTCTTCTTGTTTCCAGGCATGACATCACCTCCCCTGTGTGGGAGGCAATACCATTGTGGCATCCGGACTCCTGGGGTGCCACATTCCCCCCTAGTACAATTAGGTACTCCCAGACTGAGGAAACAAAAGAAAACATGTAAACAGGTGAACAATGGTAAAAGGGTTACAGAGTTTCAAAAATATAAAAAATTACAAAAACCAGTCAAGATTGACCAATTAAGTTCCTGGGGCAACACTGGTCCATTTGTGTTCCCTCCAGACTTTTTAGTTGCCTAGGTGGGAATCACCCCAACCCACCTTAGCTTCATTCCCGGACGTGGCTACGGGACTCCCTGTTGGTGGGCCTAATCTTCAGCTACGCCGGCAGTTTATTTACTAGGCCAAACCAGGGTAACTTTGTACAAGAAAAGGGTCCTGACCACACATAGTCCTGTGGCCCAATTGTCCTTTAACAGGTTATTATGCAATTTTGAAAGTTCATACAGTAGTCTCTGTAGATACTCATGCTTAGTGGTTGCAATTATAACTTATTTACATGTTTTAGTCACATTTTAGTCTCTATACCAGGCTGGGATCTGACCTCTGGTACTATGGGTAGATCTACGCAGTACAGGTATTGAGAGTGATCTAACCGGATTCACTATGCTTGCTACCACTGGTGTAGTGTGTTCACTATTAGCTACGCTACTGGAGATTCTATGTAGCACAGGTATACCAGATTTTCTACGATTACTCCTGCTCACTGTGGGCATGACAGATTCACCGACAGCAGGGGGTGGATTGTCTTGTTCCACTGCTGGTGTGGCATCTGCTGCTTGAGCCCGCTGGTTTTCAGATTGATCTTGAGTCTCTGCTGCTTCAGGTGCTGTAGGTTGAGGAAAGAGCAGAACAGGTACTACAATGACTGATCATCTAATTTGTGCATTCTTCTTTTTCTCTTTAGAACTTGTTCTCCAGGTGACAAGGGAACTGCAGGGTTGTGCTGATTATAGTTTCTCTCCTACCTCTGTCTTGCTTGGGACAAACTTCTTTCCACGCATTCCTGTACTTTGCGGTATTGCTGCTGCCGCTCTGTATCCCAGTCTGCATCTGGTGATGTTGTGTCAGGTGTCAAGACTCTCATGTCGAAGTCAACTGATAACTTGCCAGGTCTCCCTCTCATTAGGTAGGCTGAAGTGCAGTTGGTGAAATTTACTTGGATATAGTTGTATAGATCTACCAAGTCTAGCAACTTCTCTGGCCATTGGTTTCTCTCTTCCAGGGGCAAGATTTTCAATAGGTCAGTTACCACCTGGTTCATCTTCTCGCACATAACATTTGTCTGTGGGTGGTACGGTGTTGTCCTGATTTTTTTGCATCCGTACAGGTTACAGAACTCTTGGAACACTTCTGTCTCAAAGGCTGGGCCTTGGTCAGTGAGTACCTTTTCAGGGTAACCATGTGGTCGACAAAAGTGTTGTTGAAATGCTTTAGCTGCCATTTTTGCTGTTTGGTCCTTGACAGGCACGACTACCAGGAACCTTGAGTAGTGGTCCACTATAGTCAGGGTGTAGACATAGCCTGAATGGCTTGGGGTCAGCTTCACATGATCCAAAGCTACCAGTTCAAGTGGCTGTTGGTGACTATGGGCTGTAGGGGAGCCCTCTGGCTGTTACGGTCTTTCCTGCGCAGGTTGCAGGGGTCACATTCTCGGCACCACATCTCAATGGCTTTCCTCATGCCAATCAAGTAGAATCTTTCACGAAGTAGAACCTCCAACTTCTTCCATCCGAAGTGTCCTGCTCCATCGTGGTATGCCTCCAAGACCATTGGCGCATCCCGCCTCGGGACTACCACTTGCCAGACCAGCTCATGAGTGCCTGAATCAATGTTCCTCCGACACAATTTACCCTCGTAGATAAACAGCTTGTTCTTCTCCTTCCACAACTGTTGGGTCTCTTGTGGGGCATCTGGATCAGGGTGTGAATGAGCCTGTGTCAGCAATTCCTTTACCAGGAATCCAGGCAGACTGTTGGATCACTATCCTGTTTTTCTGCCCATCCATGGTGGGGCAATGGGTTCAGTGTGACTTCTCGCCTGTCATTGTGCTTGTTCCTCACACAGTGGGAATACGGGGTCGCCTCGGGGCAATGGAAGGCTGGTGACTTGATCTCTTCGAGTGCTTCCGGATCTTCTTCCTCTTCTGGTAAATTGGTCATCCTGGACAGCGCATCAGCATTTGCAATCTTATGCCCCGCACGGTACTTGATTGTAAACTCGTAGTTGGGCAACCGGGCCATCCATCACTGTTCCAATGCACCTAGTTTTGCTGTTTCCAGGTGGGTCAGCGGATTGTTGTCCATGTAGATGGTAAACTTCGCTGATGCCAAGTAGTGCTTGAAGCGCTTCGTTACAGCCCAGACTATGGCGAGAAACTCTAACTTAAAGGAACTATAGTTGTCGGGGTTCCTTTCAGTGGAACGAAGCTTCCTGCTGGCATAGGCAATCACTCTCGCTCTGCCTTTCTGCACCTGGGACAGCGCTGCTCCCATTCCCATGTTTCTGGCGTCTGTGTAGAGTACAAATGGTTGGCCATAGTCAGGATAGACCAGGACTTCATCTCCTGTGAGAGCCAGCTTCAACCAAGTGAAGGATTCTTCTAGTCCGTTGTTCCACTCAAACAGAGGACTCTTGTTCTTAGTCTGCTTGGATTGGCCCACTAGCAAGTCTTGCAGGGGTGCGGCTATCTTGGTGAAATCTTTAATGAATCTTCGGTAGTAGCCTACCAACCCGAGGAACTGTCGTACTTCATGAATGGTGCTGGGTTTTGGCCAGTTCCTCATAATGATGGCTTTGTCAGGGTCTGGTGCCACACCTTCGGCACTTTCCACGTGACCTAGGTACTGCACATTGGGCTTCAGCAGGTGGCATTTGGAAGGCTTCACCTTCAGGCCAAAGTTGGGAAGGGCTTCAAGCACCTCAGCCAGGTTCTTCAAATGGTCTTTATAGGTCTTGGAGAAGACAATGACATCATCTAGGTACAACAGGATGGTTTCAAAGCTCTTGTTCCCAAGGCAACACTCCATCATCCTCTGAAATGTCCCTGTTGCGTTGCACAGCCCGAATGGTATATAGTTGAACTCAGAGAGGCCCATTGGTATCGTGAAGGCAGTCTTCTCTTTGTCCGCCTCTGCCACTGGAACCTGCCAATACCCACTGGTGAGATCTAAGGTGGAGAAATAGTGAGCAGATTTCATTGCAGCTAGTGACTCCTCAATTCTAGGTAATGGGTAGGCATCCTTGTGTGTAATGCTGTTAATTCGCCTGTAGTCAACATACCTTCTCATGGTACCATCTTTCTTTCTAACGAGGACTAACGGAGCTGCCCAGGGGCTACAACTATCTCTGATCACCCCAGCCTCCTTCATCTCCCGTAACATATCTTTGGCACATTGATAGTGAGCTGGGGGTACAGGTCGGTACCTCTCTTTAATGGGCGGATTATCTCCAGTCAGGATATGATGTTGGATCCCTTTTACCTGCCCAAAGTCTAGTGGGTGTTTGCGGAATACCCGCTCATACTCATGGGCCACCCGGTAGGCCCCATGGTTTTGGTGCAGAGGAGTGGAATCAGTGCCTACGTGTAACTGTTGACACCAATCCTCCAACTGTCGTGCAGAGCCATTGTCCTGATTGGACAGGACCAAGGGTTCTGTTGCTTGTATTGCATTGTTACTGACAGGAAACAATTTAGCAAGTGTGGCATACCTGGGTAAATGGACCTCTTTCTCCCCACAATTCAGGATGCGTACTGTACCTTCCCCTTGCGGACATCAACTACCACTCTGGCTGTCAGGATAGTAGGCCTACTATCAGAATATACAGGTCCTACCAGGGCCTGGTAGTCTTGACACCTAAGGCCTATTGCTGCTCGACACCAGATTAACATTTCACTCCTGGGGGTATTGGAATGGGGATTGGATCACTTACTCTGACGTTGCCGACTTCTCCACCAGACAGTTCTACCTGTTGTCTCTGCGTAAGTGCTTTGATCTCTTTTTGCAGGAGATGCTGCTAACCGGAACCAGCAGTTTCGGTCACCTGTTGTAACAACACGATAACCTCGCCAAGACAGTTTTCTATTACATTAGTACCTAAGGTCACCATTGGGTTACATTCTCGTTGATCGATATCTACAATTACCAGACATTGGGCTTTCAACTTTACCTGCCCCACCTTAATGGTCACCTCCTTGTACCCCACTTGTGGCAAAGGCTGACCATTGCTGGCTACTATTGTCAAATCACTATCTGGACCACGGGTAATATCAAAGTCAGCCCAGTACTGTTTGTAAAGAGTATATGGCATAGTTGCACCTGAGAGCTGGTGTCCAGCAAAGCATTCATCCAGATGCCATCAATCACAATTGGGACGACCAGTCATCCTCCGACGTACCTGGCTTGCCAGCTTTGTGGGCCTGCTCATCTTACTCCTGGCGGTTGGTCCTCTGCCCCATGGTTGCTTGTTTAAACTGCAGAATCTTGCAATGTGTCCCGCCTTGCTGCAGCGGCGACAAATGGGTCGTCCATTCTGGTCATAGCAGTCGCTGTCTCTCCCTCTGGTTGTTGGGATCCTCTTCTGCCGTCACCACGGGATGTCATCTGGACTGGAAACAAGCTGGATCTTCTCCTTTGGGAACTCTTGCAGGGACTGCACGGTTTTGGCTAGTGCAGCTACACTTTTGGTCAGGTCCTTGGCCTGGAGACGCAATTCTGCAGAGGGGTCATTATCCAGGGTCTGCGCATTGGCTTCCACCAGGGTCTGTGAAAAGGATGGCGCTTCCTGGTGGTATGTAATTGCTGGCTGCCTAGAGGGCTCTGTGCGGCTGGAATTTGGTTCATTCAGCAGCCGGATGGCCCTATCTTTAAAGTGTGCCAAGTCCAGGTCAGGGTTCTGTAGGGCCAATGTCATGGTTCCCAATGGCAAGGGAACGTCAGAGAACTTAAACAACAGACTAGCTCTTGGGTGATGGAATCTCGAGCTGACCGTGAGCTAAACCTACCAAACAACTAACAGTGGCCGGGTGGCGTACCTACGTTTTATCCCTAGACGCCTAGTGCCAGCCGGAGGACTAACTAACCCTAATAGAGGAAAAGACAGACCTGGCTTACCTCTAGGGAAATTCCCCCAAAAAGGAGACAGAAGCCCCCCACATATATTGACGGTGAGTTCAGAGGAAAAGACATACGCAGTATGAAGGTAGGTTCAGCAAAGCGAGGTCCGCTTACTAGATAGCAAGAAGATACAATAGGGAACTTCACGGTCAGCTGAAAACCCTATTAACCCCTTCCCGACCTGTGACACAGCGTATGCGTCATGAAAGTCGGTGCCTTCCCGACCTGTGACGCATATGCTGTGTCACAGAATGATCGCGTCCCTGCAGATCGGGTGAAGGGGTTAACTCCGATTTCACCCGATCTGCAGAGACAGGGGGAGTGGTGCTTCAGCCCAGGGGGGGTGGCTTCACCCCCCCGTGGCTACGATCGCTCTGATTGGCTGTTGAAAGTGAAACTGCCAATCAGAGCGATTTGTAATATTTCACCCAAAAAAACGGTGAAATATTACAATCCAGCCATGGCCGATGCTGCAATATCATCGGCCATGGCTGGAAAACCTAATCTGCCCCCACCCCACCCCACCGATCGCCCCCCCAGTGCTCCGGTGCGCGGTCCGCCCCCCTAATTCGTTCTGTCCGCTCCTCCGTCCTCCTGTCCGCTCCCCCCGTGCTCTGGTGCCCCCCCCCTGTGCTCCGGTCCCCCCCCCTGTGCTCCGGTCCCCCCCCGTGATCCGATCACCCCCCCTTCATACTTACCGGGCCTCCCGATGTCCGTCCGGCTTCTCCATGGGCGCCGCCATCTTATAATATGGCGGGCGCATGCGCACTGCGCCCGCAGAGTCTGCCGGCTGGCAGATTCATTTCAGAAGTATTTTGATCACTGCGATATAGCCTATCGCAGTGATCAAAATGAAAAAAAAGTAAATGACCCCCCTTTATCACCCCCATAGGGACAATAATAAAAATAAATAAAATATATATATTTTTTTTCTGCTAGGGTTAGGGTTAGAACTAGGGTTAGAATTAGGGTTAGAATTAGGGGTAGGGTTAGGGGTAGGGTTAGGGCATGTGCACACAGTGCGGATTTGGCTGCGAATCCGCAGCGGATTGCCGCGGATCGGCCGCGGATCCGCAGCGGATCCGCCGCGGATCCGCAGCGGATTGGCCGCTGCGAATTCGTAGCAGTTTTCCATCAGGTTTACAGTACCATGTACACCTATGGAAAACCAAATCTGCTGTGCCCATGGTGCGGAAAATACCGTGCGGAAACGCTGTATATTTTCCGCAGCATGTCAATTTTGTGCGGATTCCGCAGCGTTTTACACCTGTTCCTCAATAGGAATCCGCAGGTGAAATCCGCACAAAAAAACACTGGAAATCCGCTGTAAATCCGTAGGTAAAACGCAGTGCCTTTTACCTGCGGATTTTTCAAAAATGGTGCGGAAAAATCTCACACGAATCCGCAAAGTGGGCACATAGCCTTAGGGTTAGGGTTGGAATTAGAGTTAGGGTACCGTCTCACAGTGGCACTTTGATCGCTACGACGGTACGATCCGTGACGTTCCAGGATTATCCATACGATATCGCTGTGTCTGACACGCAGCAGCGATCAGGGACCCTGCTGAGAATCGTACGTCGTAGCAGATCGTTTGGAACTTTCTTTCGTCGCTGGATCTCCCGCTGTCATCGCTGGATCGTTGTGTGTGACAGCTATCCAGCGATGCGTTCACTTGTAACCAGGGTAAACATCGGGTTACTAAGCGCAGGGCCGCGCTTAGTAACTCAATGTTTACCGTGGTTACCAGCGTAAAAGTAAAAAAAAAAAAAAAAAACGTACATACTCACATTCCGGTGTCCTTCAGGTCCCTTGCCGTCTGCTTCCCGCTCTGACTGTCTGCCGGCCGGAAAGTGAGAGCACAGCACAGCAGTGACGTCACCGCTGCGCTCTGCTCTCACTGTACGGCGGCACTCAGTCAGAGCGGGAAGCAGACGGCAAGGGACCTGAAGGACACCAAAATGTGAGTATGTACGTTTTTTTTTTTTACTTTTACGCTGGTAACCACGGTAAACATCGGGTTACTAAGCGCGGCCCTGCGCTTAGTAACCCGATGTTTACCCTGGTTACCCGGGACCTTGGCATCGTTGGTCGCTGGAGAGCGGTCTGTGTGACAGCTCCCCAGCGACCACACAATGACTTTCCAACGATCACGGCCAGGTCGTATCGCTGGTCGTGATCGTTGGTAAATCGTTATGTGAGACGGTACCCTTAGGGTTGGAATTAGGGCTAGGGTTGGAAATAGGGTTAAGATTAGGCTTGTGGTTAGGGTTAAGGATAGGGTTAGGGTTGTGTTGGGGTTACAGTTGTGGGTAGGGTTGGGATTAGGGTTAGGATTAGGGTTGGATTTAGGGTTACGGGTGTGTTGGGGTTAGGGTTGTGGTTAGGGGTGTGTTGGGGTTAGGGTTGTGATTAGGGTTATGGCTACAGTTGGGATTAGGGTTAGGGGTGTGTTGGGGTTAGTGTTGAAGTTAGAATTGAGGGGTTTCCACTGTTTAGGCACATCAGGGGTCTCCAAACGCAACATGGCGCCACCAATGATTCCAGCCAATCTTGCGTTCAAAAAGTCAAATGGTGCGCCCTCCCTTCCAAGCCCCGACGTGCGCCCAAACAGTGGTTTACCCCCACATATGGGATACCAGCGTACTCAGGACAAACTGGGCAACAACTATTAGGGTCCAATTTCTCCTGTTACCCTTGCAAAAATAAAAAATTACTTGCTAAAACATAATTTTGAGGAAAGAACAATTATTTTTTATTTTCACGGCTCTACGTTATAAACTTATGTGAAACACTTGGGGGTTGAAAGTGCTCACCACACATCTAGATAAGATCCTTTTGGGGTCTAGTTTCCAAAATGGGGTCACTTGTGGGGTGTTTCTACTGTTTAGGCACATCAGGGGCTCTGCAAATGCAACGTGACGCCCGCAGACCATTCCATCAAAGTCTGCATTTCAAATGTCACTACTTCCCTTCCGAGCCCTGACGTGCGCCCAAACAGTGGTTTACCCCCACATATGGGGTACCAGCGTACTCACAACAAACTGGGCAACAAATATTGGGGTCCAATTTCTCCTGTTACCCTTGTGAAAATAAACAATTGCTTGCTAAAACATCTTTTTTGAGGAAAGAAAAATGATTTTTTATTTTCACGGCTCTGCGTTGTAAACTTCTGTGAAGCACTTGGGGGTTGAACGTGCTCACCACACATCTAGATAAGTTCCTTGGGGGGTCTAGTTTCCAAAATGGGGTCACTTGTGGGGGGTTTCTACTGTTTAGGCACATCAGGGGCTCTGCAAACATAACATGATTCCCGCAGACCATTCCATCAAAGTCTGCATTCCAAATCGTCACTACTTCCCTTCCGAGCCCCGCCATGTGCCCAAACAGTGGTTTACCCCACATATGGGGTATCAGCGTACTCAGGAGAAACTGGACAACAACTTTTGGGGTCAAATTTTTCCTGTTACCCTTGGGAAAATTAAAAAATTCTGGGCTAAAAAAATATTTTTGAGGAAAGAAAACACATTTTTTATTTTCACGTCTCTGCGTTATAAACTTCTGTGAAGCACTTTGGGGTTCAAAGTGCTCACCACACATCTAGATAAGTTCCCTTGGGGGTCTAGTTTCCAAAGTGGGGTCAATTGTGGGGAGTTCCTACTGTTTAGGCACATCAGGGGCTCTGCAAACGCAACGTGACGCCCGCAGAGCATTCCATTAAAGTCTGCATTTCAAAACGTCACTACTTCCCTTCCGCTCCCCGACGTGTGCCAAAACAGTGGTTTACCCCCACATATGGGGTATCAGCGTACTCAGGAGAAGGAGAAACTGCACGACAACTTTTGGGGTCCAATTTCTCCTGTTACCCTTGGGAAAATAAAAAATTGTGGGTTAAAATATCATTTTTGAGGAAAGAAAAATAATTTTATATTTTCATGGCTCTGCGTTATAAACTTCTGTGAAGCACTTGAGGGTTCAAAGTGCTCACCACACATCTAGATTAGTTTCTTGGGAGGTCTAGTTTCCAAAATGGGGTCACTTGTGTGGGAGCTCCAATGTTTAGGCACACAGGGGCTCTCCAAACGCGACATGGTGTCCGCTAATGATTGGAGCTAATTTTCCATTCAAAAAGCCAAATGGCGTGCCTTCCCATCCGAGCCCTGCCGTGCGCCCAAACAGTGGTTTACCCCCACATATGGGGTATCATCGTACTCAGGACAAACTGGACAACAACATTTGGGGTCCAATTTCTCCTATTATCCTTGGGAAAATAAAAAACTCCGGCCTAAAAATCATTTTTGAGGAAAGAAAAATATTTTTTTATTTTCATGGCTCTGCGTTATAAACTTCTGTGAAGCACCTGGGGGTTTTAAGTGCTCACTATACATCTAGATTAGTTCCTTGGGGGGTCTAGTTTCCAAAATGGGGTCACTTGTAGGGGAGCTCTAATGTTTAGGCACACAGGGGCTCTCCGAACGCAACATGGTGTCCACTAACGATTGGAGCTAATTTTCCATTGAAAAAGTCAAATGGCGCGCCTTCCCTTCCAAGCCTTGCCGTGCACCCAAACAGTGGTTTACCCCCACATATGAGGTATCGGCGTACTCAAAAGAAATTGCCCAACAAATTTTAGGATCCATTTTATCCTGTTGCCCATGTGAAAATGAAAAAATTGAGGCTAAAAAAATTTTTTTGTGAAAAAAAAGTACTTTTTCATTTTTTACGGATCAATTTGTGAAGCACCTGAGAGTTTAAAGTGCTCACTATGCATCTAGATAAGTTCCTTGGGGGGTCTAGTTTCCAAAATGGGGTCACATGTGGGGGAGCTTCAATGTTTAGGCACACAGGGTCTCTCCAAACGCGACATGGTGTCCGCTAACGATGGAGATAATTTTTCATTCAAAAAGTCAAATGGCGCGCCTTCCCTTCCGAGCCTTGCCGTGCACCCAAACAGTGGTTTACCCCCACATATGAGGTATCGGCGTACTCAGGAGAAATTGCCCAACAAATTTTAGGATCCATTTTATCCTGTTGCCCATGTGAAAATGAAAAAATTGAGGCTAAAAAAATTTTTTGTGAAAAAAAAGTACTTTTTCATTTTTACGGATCAATTTGTGAAGCACCTGGGGGATTAAAGTGCTCACTATGCATCTAGATAAGTTCCTTGGGGCGTCTAGTTTCCAAAATGGGGTCACTTGTGGGGGAGCTCCAATGTTTAGGCACACGGGGGCTCTCCAAACGCGACATGGTGTCCGCTAAAGATTGGAGCCAATTTTTCATTGAAAAAGTCAAATGGCGCTCCTTCGCTTCCGAGCCCTGCCGTGCCCACAAACAGTGGTTTACCCGCACATATGAGGTATCAACGTACTCAGGACAAATTGGACAACAACTTTTGTGGTCCAGTTTCTCCTTTTACCCTTGGGAAAATAAAAAAAATGTTGCTAAAAGATCATTTTTGTGACTAAAAAGTTAAATGTTCACTTTTTCCTTCCATGTTGCTTCTGCTGTTGTGAAACACCTGAAGGGTTAATAAACTTCTTGAATGTGGTTTTGAGCACCTTGAGGGGTGCAGTTTTTAGAATGGTGTCACTTTTGGGTATTTTCAGCCATATAGAACCCTCAAACTGACTTCAAATGTGAGGTGGTCCCTAAAAAAAATGGTTTTGTAAATTTTGTTGTAAAAATGAGAAATCACTGGTCAAATTTTAACCCTTATAACTTCCTAGCAAAAAAAAAATGTCTTTCCAAAATTGTGCTGATGTAAAGTAGACATGTGGGAAATGTTATTTATTAACTATTTTGTGTCACATAACTCTCTGGTTTAACAGAATAAAAATTCAAAATGTGAAAATTGCGAAATTTTCAAAATTTTTGCCAAATTTCCGTTTTTTTCACAAATAAACTCAGAAATTATCGACCTAAATTTACCACTAACATGAAGCCCAATATGTCACGAAAAAACAATCTCAGAACCGCAAGGATCCGTTGAAGCGTTCCTGAGTTATTACCTCATAAAGGGACACTGGTCAGAATTGCAAAAAATGGCAAGGTCATTAAGGCCAAAATAGGCTGGGTCATGAAGGGGTTAAAATACCATCTCGAAATTACTTTAAGACTCATGTGTCAACTCATGACACCGGAGTGGCAATTTCGGCCCACAAGAGCTTCCAGCTACAGAAAAATAACATAACTGTGAACTGGAACAAAAATGCAAAACAAACTTAGGACTAAGAGTCCAACTTAGCTGATAGTAGTCTAGAAGCAGGAACATGCAACAGAAAGGCTCTGGTTACATTGATGGCCGGCACTAGAATAACTGAGCAGCAAGGCTAAATAGGATACACCCATATCCAGATGGAAACAGGTGAACAGAGAAAGTGAAGCACACAAGTCCAGTACCACCAGTGACCACCGGGAGAGCCCAAAAACCAAATTCACAACAGTACCCCCCCCTCAAGGAGGGGGCACCGAACCCTCACAAGAACCACCAGGGCGATCAGGATGAGCCCTATGAAAGGCACGGACCAAATCAGAGGCATGAACATCAGAGGCTGTCACCCAAGAATTATCCTCTTGACCGTAGCCCTTCCACTTGACCAGATACTGAAGTTTCCGTCTGGAAACACGGGAGTCCAAGATCTTCTCCACAACGTACTCCAATTCACCCTCAACCAACACCGGAGCGGGAGGCTCAACGGAAGGCACAACCGGTACCTCATACCTGCGCAATAATGACCGATGGAAGACATTATGGATAGAAAAAGATGCTGGGAGGTCCAATCGAAAGGACACGGGGTTAAGAATCTCCAAAATCTTATACGGGCCGATGAACCGAGGCTTAAACTTAGGAGAAGAAACCCTCATAGGGACAAAACGAGAAGACAACCACACCAAGTCCCCAACACGAAGACGAGGACCAACACGACGACGGCGGTTAGCAAAATGCCGAGTCTTCTCCTGGGACAACTCCAAATTGTCCACCACCTGTCCCCAAATCCGATGCAACCTATCCACCACAGTATCCACTACAGGACAATCCGAAGACTCCACCTGACCAGAAGAAAAACGAGGATGAAACCCCGAATTGCAAAAGAAAGGAGAAACCAAAGTGGCAGAACTAGCCCGATAATTGAGGGCAAACTCCGCCAACGGCAAAAAGGCAACCCAGTCATCCTGATCCGCAGACACAAAACACCTCAAATAAGTCTCCAAGGTCTGATTAGTTCGCTCAGTCTGGCCATTAGTCTGAGGATGGAACGCAGACGAAAAAGACAAATCAATGCCCATCCTAGCACAGAACGCCCGCCAAAATCTAGACACGAACTGGGTCCCCCTGTCAGAAACGATATTCTCCGGAATACCATGCAAGCGAACCACATTTTGAAAAAACAGAGGAACCAATTCGGATGAGGAAGGCAACTTAGGCAAGGGCACCAAATGGACCATCTTTGAAAAACGGTCACACACCACCCAGATGACAGACATTTTCTGAGAAACAGGGAGATCAGAAATAAAATCCATAGAGATGTGAGTCCAAGGCCTCTTCGGAATAGGCAAAGATAACAACAATCCGCTGGCCCGAGAACAACAAGGTTTGGCCCGAGCACAAACATCACAAGACTGCACAAAAACTCGTACATCTCGAGACAGGGAAGGCCACCAGAAGGACCTAGCCACCAAATCCCTGGTACCAAAGATCCCGGGATGACCTGCCAACACAGAAGAATGAACCTCCGAGATGACTCTACTGGTCCAATCATCAGGAACAAACAGTCTACCAGGCGGGCAACGATCAGGTCTATCCGCCTGAAACTCCTGCAAAGCCCGTCGCAGGTCTGGGGAAACAGCAGATAATATCACCCCATCCTTAAGGATACCTGTAGGTTCAGAATCACCAGGGGAATCAGGCTCAAAACTCCTAGAAAGGGCATCCGCCTTCACATTTTTAGAACCTGGTAAGTATGAGACCACAGAATTAAACTGAGAGAAAAACAACGACCAGCGCGCCTGTCTAGGATTCAGGCACCTGGCAGACTCAAGATAAATCAAATTCTTGTGATCGGTCAATACCACCACCTGATGTCTAGCCCCCTCAAGCCAATGACGCCACTCCTCAAAAGCCCACTTCATAGCCAAAAGCTCCCGATTACCAATATCATAATTTCGCTCGGCGGGCGAAAATTTTCGTGAAAAGAACGCACAAGGTCTCATCACGGAGCAGTCGGAACTTTTCTGCGACAAGACCGCCCCAGCTCCGATCTCGGAAGCATCAACCTCAAGCTGAAAAGGAAGAGTAACATCAGGGAGAGCCCAAAAACCAAATTCACAACAGGCCAAGATGCACAGCTGTTTCCTGTGGGTGCTGGACAGGAATCCCTCAATAAACTGGTCCTTTAATAATCTGTTCCCATCTTGCACACTGTCAGGGTCAATCTGCTTAATGGCCTGCACTGCCTTCTGGAGATTAAGGGCATAGTCCCATATACTGTCTTGCACCCTTTGTTTACATCCAAAGAATCTCATTTTTATTTCTGCTGCAGTGCGAGTGTCAAAAGTGTCCTTCAGCCCAGCCAAGATTTGTTTGACAGTTCCTTTATAAGAGGGTAGTGCTGTGACAGTAAGGAACACGCTGTCACTTTAAGAGACTGCACCCCCTTGTCTGGCATGATGGAATGTTCTGATTCTCCCCTGCAATAGACTGTGTGAATGAACTGGACTGAGCAGAGGGTGGCAGTGGAGCCTGGACAGCGTGTGAGAACTGAAGCGGCTGCAGAGAGAACTTTGTGCTGTTTGCTGCAAGAGAGGACCCACAGCCTGTAACGGAGTAGACTTGTGAAATTTGACAGACTTTTCCGGGTGCAGCAAGAGTGGCTGTCCTGTGTGAGTTTGAGAAGCCACGAGAAAGGGAAACACAGCTTCCAGGAGCACCTCCAGGACCCCGAAGCAAGGAGAAGACAACGTTTCGCGGAGCTGGCAGAAAGCCATGCGCACCACCGTACTAGACTGCTGGGGGCCCCTCGGGACTGGATCTGAGTCCCCAACATCACCGTGAGTTTGTTCCTATTTTGTGCACATGTCTGGGCCTAGTGTAGGCTTCAATAGTCAGAACACGGCAGCCGTGAGGTCTGCTTAGTAAAGGCCAGGGAGGTTATACGTAGAGTAGCATTATTCTTTGTTTATTGTTTGCATTTACTTGTGTGACATATATTTAGTCTGTAACAGTTGGAGCACCGTGCTATTTTACGGACAAGCTAAAAAATATAACTCTTGTAAATTATCTTTTGCCATGGCATACCCCTGTTTGCATCTTCCTCATCCACTTCATTCCTTGCCTTCCAATAAATCTACCCTTTGTTGTTTGCATCTCATCTTGTGTACGGTAGTCTTCCTGCACTGTGGTGGTCCCCAGGCCAACGCTTCACCTTTATCAGTGTTCGGCCAGGACTTTACTTCCCTCTGGGCCGCACCAGTTAACTGACCAATGAGGTTCACTTTTTGCTCCTCAGACAGGGAGTACACTTTAAGCAAACTGCAGAGTCTCTACTTAAAGTCACTCAGGGTGGGTGACTCCCCTGAATACTGTGGTAACCAGGCCACTCCCGGTATGTACGGCATTGATAGCGGCATTATGGGGACTGTGGCGGCGGTTGCCAGATCTTGCTGCACTCTGGAGGCTGCGGCTGCATCTGCCGCCGGGTTCTGCTGTACTATAGGGGCTGCGGCTGTGTCTGCCAGTGAATCTTGCGGCTCTATGGGGGCTGCGGCTGCCTCTGCTGCATCTCCACCCGGGCTGGACATGTTCCTTCTCCCCTTAGTTAACCTCAGCCAGGCCCCGCGTTCCATTACCGGTGTGAGTGGCTGCTCCACCGGCTATCTTGACGGTGCTCATTCCGTTCCTCATCATCAGCTGCCACGATGAAAACTAAATCTCTGAACACTAAGAAATACTCGGAGATCACCCGATCGTGCTTGGGAAAACCCGAGCAACGAGTACACTCGCTCATCACTATTGTACACCTCTCCAGGAATCAGAAGCATCTAACTCCACCCCATCTGCTCATCAAGACCGGCGTGAGCAATGCCAGTTTTTGATATATCGAGCCCTATGCTTTTTCTTTTTATGAGACAACTCCTTTTAATGTAGGGTTATTCTTTAAAAATCTTTATTAATGTTATGAAATAAATGCATTAATATAAATATATAAAAATATTTGTTTTCCAAAAATGCTACCATAGATGTTTCACTTCAAATTATTCTAGATTATTTAAAAAGTCGAAAAAAATAGTAGAATATAGTAAAAATATTTCCTTTTACTTTGAACTGGCTGGTATCTTCTACACTACTCAGATTTGCAGCGATTTCTGGCAATCAATGAGTCAGTTTTTGTTGAGCAGACCATAATTTTGGAGAATCATATTGAATTCACAAAAAAAGCCGCAATCTTTGGGAGAGGCCTGAGGTTTATTATGTAAAAGGTTTACAATCACAATTTTTTCCTTCTGTGGTTTCATGTTTGATCTGGTGGACCACTAACATCTGTTATATGACAATGATTAAAATTACCCAGAATCCTCCAGTGCCATGAAGACCAGTGATGCATTGCAGAGCTTTATTAAAAACAGGGGCAGAGGATTCATGTAATGCGTACACTTGGTTCCTGAGATGAAAATCAAGCAGTATATTTTAAAATGTTACTCCAATGAAATGTCTTTAATCTGGAATATAATTATGTAGAAAATATGACAATCCAGCAGATTTGAAGTGTATTACTGAAATGATTAAAGGACCACGTGTGACTAAAGAATGTAAAAAAAAAATACATAAGGTGTGTAGATTTTAATTTCTTTTTTATCATCAGGCTGTTTTATTATAGGAAAAAAAATGTAAAACTTTAAATATTCTATGGGTTCTTCAAATGCAACACAGTGTTTATATTATGCAAAATGTGAAAAACAAGAGAATAATTGTAGAAATGTATTCTCATAACCATGATGGCCATCAGAATAAACATCTATACTGCACAGTAAGCACTGTGAGTAAAAAAAATCCCAGAAATAATGGAGACTTTTTTTGTTTTCAATCATGCACAAAAATGTATAAATGTATTTATGTATAAAAGTATGTATGTACTGTATGTGTAAAATGATGTATGTATAATTATGTATTATGTATGTGTAAAAGGTTCTATGTAATGTATGTCTGTATAGCAGTGTGTATTGACAGAGTCACTGGTGATATGTGTCACTGTGCATGATGGCATCAGTGATGTAAACCCAGAATAGTTTCCTCCAGCACACTATGTGTTGGATGGTTTAATAGAAGTTATATTATGGGCTGGTTTTATTGGACATTCATAGAGCGGGAGGGAGAATGTCCACGTATATCCACCTGCAGTGTCCTGACAGGACTTGTGTGATGTCAAGATCATGTGATCAATAACATGATGGAGGAGTCACATGGTCTGTGCTTAAATGGCTGACTGAAAAAGCTTTCAGTGTTCAGTGTGGGCCTGGAGAGAGAGCACTCCAGGAAAGTGTGTGCTAAACCTGAACCGTGGACATTGCTGCCTGTGAGTGGGCTGATCCCCGCTGGGAAAAGGACTGTTTTTCTTTTTGTTTCTTTGCTTTTCTGTTTTGCCCAGAGAGCCATGTTTACTTTCCCAAGCTTGGTTTATGCTGTCTTCAATAAGCCAAGCATTTTCTTAAAGAAACAGTGTTCCGGTTATACCTCTGTGTCCAACCGAGTGAGCCCCTCTACCACAATGTATAAAAGTATGCATGTATGTATATATAAAATTATGTACTGTATGTATGTATTAAATTATGTATGTATAAAAAGTATGTACCGTATGTATGTATAAAATGTATGTATATAAAAATATGTATAAAAGTATGAATATATGAATATAAAAGTATGTACCATATGTATGTATAAAATTATGTATTTGCAGCGCCCCAGGTTCCTGGTCGTTGCAGTAATATCATTCTCCTCTAGGGGGGAGTGATGTTACGTTTGGAGGCAATGAAGGAGATCTCTTTACCAGGTATCAAACATGCAACACATTTCATACTCCAGTACACCAGGGGGAGCTATGCTCCTGTTTATTAGGGCACTCTTCACTTAGGTAAAACTGGTGGCCTGGAGAGGAAGATAGGCAGTTGCTGTCTGAGCTTTGCTCAGGTAGTTGGTCCCTGACAGGGGTGGGAGCCTGTCAGAGACCTAGATGGAAGGTCACGGAATTGCGCCTGCCCTAAGTGCGGCAGTTCCTAAGAACGGACACGAAAAGCGAACTGTATTGTAGAGAGGGTGAAGAAGTCATAGCAAAGGAGTGGATACCAGAAGAAGTTCTGCCCTGCACAGGCTGCCTCCTTGTGAGGCTCAGGATCCCGGTAGCCGGAACACCGAGGGAGCAATAGTCCTTTATGCCTTGCTCCACAGACCGGCAGGACAGCTAATTTCATGTTACTGATCCGCCCCACACCCAGGAGGCAAGGTGGTACCCACGAGAGGCTGGGGCATGATAGAGTCCCTGTAAAAAGCCTCAAGCCACCGGTCATACAGGTTGTCCTATCCATCTGGGGGACAGAGAGAGAGACATAACATCTGTAACATCTTCAACAGTTGTGAGGACCTTATGAGACGCTTAGCAGTAAGGTACTACAACACCACGGCGCTAGAGGAAGGCTTCTGATTTCCACCAGGATAAGGGGACTCTGGATTTGCCTCCAAACTGGCCGGACTCTGCCTGCCCTGTGGTCTGGTGCTCTGGACTGTGGATGCTGAAGCCTACAGTAAAATGTAAAGAAACTGCAACCTTGTGTCCTTGTTCTTCACAGCGCCTCTCACCATCTACACACTGGGAAGCCCTGGGGATACACTTCGCCTGTGGGAAGGTATACCATCTAGCTGCCATAACATCACCCCAGCGGACCCCTTACAGCAGCGTCGGTCACCCTGACCGAATACCACAGGTGGCGTCACGAACACTTTCCCTTTAAAGACCTTTCCCCCTTTTACACGGACGTCCCTAGGGCCACGGACTGTGTCAGCCACCGTGACATCCCCCCTGAGAACCAAAGGGCCCGGTACCGAGTACCCTCTAGCCCTTGGGGGCGCTCCATATGTATATATTTTTGGTCTGTTTTCATCATGTGTGTGAGGCCTGCCTTTCCTTTGACCTGGGCATTATATTGATGCGGTTTCCCATGGCTGTGTGTCCACTCGTTGGGTCCAGTCCTTCTCAGCCCTTATCCACATGCATGTCACTTGACAAACTGTAAGGTTTTTAATATTAGACTTAGGACTGTACCAGTTACGGTCACCATGAAGAGGTGGGATGGTTTTCGCATTTTTTTTTATCAAAAAACATGTTAGCTAAGTACTGTATATTATTTTCATGCACTATGCTGTTTATTTATTTACTGCGGGGTATTCAAGCATTATGTGTTTGTCTTTGGTTTCTTGGATCCTGTAGTTACCTACCTCGCAATTCTCCTCCAGACACTTAACACCTGAAAAGAATTTTTAGCTATTTGACATTGGAGAATCATCCAAGGACATATATTCACAACTAATTTATTTTTTTATTTTAAAGAGAAATGCTTTTCAATATTCCAGGCATCATCTCAATTATAGCCATAAAGTATTCAAGGCAATGAAATAAGGATTATTGAAATGTGATTTTCGATGCTTTGTCCGAGATCTCAGCTTTCTGAAGACTCTGATGTTAATAGGTTAATCCTTTCTCCTACCATGGTGTCACTATAACCTGATTATGGTGCTTAGAAGTTCAGTCTCTGAGTGTCAAGACATCAGACAGGATACAGGTATTATTGACAGTATTGGTACACCTAGACATTACGCTTACCAGAACAAGTTTCTAACCAGCATAGGAAGGGTTGTTAACCTCTTCAGTGTAAGGGGTTACAAAGACTGAAAAGACCCCCACCCTTCTCTCGGTTAAATGTTCTAACTGTCTATGTTTTATTACCAAATGCTGCTATGTATATTGTATTATCTACCTAATTGCTGTGATGTGTATATTGTGAATAGGAAAAGTGCAGTTTGTTAATTAGAACACTAGATGGAGATACCTTAGTACAGTAACTTCGATAGGAAAGTAATAGTTAACATAGGAGGGGCCAACTGTGGGTAAGCCAGGAGTATTTCTTGATTATAGTCAGTAGGACCAGGGAGCCCAGACAGTCCTTTAGGGCTTAGAGCCTGGGACAGCACAGTGACCCCTCAACGTTCACAAGGTGAGAGCCCAGCCGTCCAGAGCTTGAGAACTGGAGATTGCAGCAGCACAAGAACACAGGTGGCTCTATCATGTGGCAGTTTACTACATGGGCAGAAGCCCTTATGTCTTGTGCGAAACGGACAAGGGAACTTCTAAAAGTGTGAAGCTGGACAGGGAGGACGTGAGAGAGAGAACAGGGAAAGAGAAGTGTATAAGATGTGTAGACCCCTATGTTGATGCTGCAATGGATCTGGACGTGGAATCAAATAAAGTTGTCTGTTTTAACCCCTTCATGACCCAGCTTTTTTCGGTTTTGCATTTTTCGCTCCCCTTCTTCCCAGAGCCATAACTTTTTAATTTTGTGTCAATTTGGCGATGTGAGGGCTTATTTTTTGCAGGACGAGTTGTGCTTTTGAACGACATCATTGGTTTTATCATGTAATGAACTCAAAAAGGGGAATAAAATTCCAAGTGCGGTGAAATTTCAAAAAAAGTGCGATCTCACACTTGTTTTTTGTTTGACTTTTTTGCAAGGTTCATTGAAAGCCAAAACTGACCTGCCATTATGATTCTTCAGGTCATTAAAAATTCATGGACACCAAACATGTCTAGGTTCTTTTTTAGCTAAGCGGTGAAAAAAAATTCCAAAGTTTGCTAAAAAAAAAAAAATTGTGCCATTTTCCGATACCCGTGGCATCTCAATTTTTCATGATCTGGGGTTGGGTGAGGGCTTATTTTTTGCATGCCGAGTTAACGTTTTTAATGATACCATTTTGGTGCAGATACGTTCTTTTGATTGCCCATTATTGCATTTTAATGCAATGTCGCGGCGAACAAAAGCATGTATTTCTGGCATTTTGACTATTTTTATCACTACGCCATTTAGCGATCAGGTTAATCCTTTTTTTATTGATAGATCGGGCGATTCTGAACGCGGCGATACCAAATATATGTAGGTTTGATTTTTTTTATTTGTTTTATTTTGAATGGGGCGAAAGGTGGGTAATTTAAACTTTTATTTTTTTTTACTAATTTCATATTTTTAAAAACATTTTTTTTAAAATGTTGACATGCTTCAATAGCCTCCATGGGAGGCTAGAAGCTGCCACAACTTGATCGGCTCAACTATATAGAGGCGATGCTCAGATCGCCCCTATGTAGCAGAATTACTGCATTGCTATGAACGCAGACAACAGGGTGGCGCTCATAGTAATCCGGCATCAACAACCATAGAGATCTCAAGGAGGAGACGGATGGCTGTATGCGCATGTTAAATGCCGCTGTCAGAGTTCGACAGGGACATTTAGCTAGTTAATAGGTGCGGGCGGATCGCGATTCTGCCCGCGCCTATTGAGGGCACATGACAGCTGTTCAAAACAGCTGACATGTCCCAGCTTTGACGCGGGCTCACCGCCGGAGCCCACATAAAAGAGGGGGTTCTGCTCTCGTACGTACTATTCCATCCGAGGGCAGAAAGGGGTTAAGTTGAACTTGGACTCTGTCTCTTTATGCATAACAACACCAGCAGCAGAACTTCAGCAGCCCCGATGGGACCCTGACAGTGCAGAAGGTGAAGCACAAGGTATGCTGAAAAGGGGACATTGTATTAATGTGACGGGGGACCAGGGCGCGATTGAGCAATATATGTCACGACTATGGCCCTGCTACCCCTCACCCTTGGTGTAGTAATGCAGGATCCTGCAGTCTTGCAAAGTGGTGGGGATGCCGTGAAAGATGAAGATATTGATATTCTGGATGTGACAAAAGAAAATGAAGAAATCGATGATATTTTAGATGTGACTGATACCCTGGATGTGACTAGTGTATTGGATGTGACTGACACTGTGATGGCAAAGATGGGGACCTTAAAGATGGCGGAAAATGGTGCCAAAATGGAGAACAACAACTTTGATCCCACCCCTCTTGGGCGTCCTGACTCAGTGATGGCACAAAAATCCGGCTGGTGACATCCGCAGTTCCGCCCATGGTTTGCGCGTATGAGAAGAAAGAGGCTTCATCCCTTACAACAGATTGCAGAGAAAAGGGTGGAGCGGCCGGAAGCGACCCCACCTTGGAATGGGTGGGACCCAGAAGAAAACCCCGGGTGCAGCTGCACAGTGTCATTGCGAGACACGGCATCAGCAGCAATGGACCACCCTTGCACCCATTGCCGCTGTGGCATTAAGTGGAAGTCGCAGCAAGAAGAGGAGACGAACCTGACGACAGAGGGGAGTCGCCGACGAATTCCAGACGGACCGATTCCCTGTACCTGCGGAGGAGAGATGCTGGCCTAACAGACAGGTCCCATTGTTGTACATATGCTCAGGTCCCATGGATAGACGGGACCGGGGCACAATGGACTACAAGTGTCATCTAGAGGACTGTGTTCCATGCACCTGTGACTTTAGTAGTGGACTCTCCTGTGGAGCAAATGGGCATTCCCTGATCACTGCAGGTGGCGTCCGGTGTCTCCCACTGAGCCAAAAGGAAGGAAAAAGACTTTGTTTAAATGTTGTTTTCTACCTCCCTGTGTGGAGTATTTAAATGTAAATAATAAAGTTTTATGTATGATATGGTCGGGGATGACCATCCTTAAAGGAAGGGGGAATGTAAGGGGTTACAAAGACTGAAAAGACCCCCACCCTTCTCTCAGTTGAATGCTATAACTGTGTATGTTTTATTACCAAATTGTCATGGTTTGCCTAGCTTGTGGGTAAAGGTAGGTTTAGGGTTAATCTGGACGGCCTCACTTTCTGGAATTCATCCCCGTTGGAACGAGGCCTCAGAGAAAAAAAAAACTTGCACCCCACCCTAAAGACCCTGAACTCGTTTTTGTCACCCGAGAAGAAGTCTGGCAGTTTGACCAGGGACTTGGGGGACACCAGTGACACATCTCTACCCTCCGAGCTAGGAGCCCCTGCAGCGACAGCCCCCTGCACAGTGTCCACCAACTGTTATTGGGTCTGAGCCATTGCGTGCTGTTCCACATTAAGTTTCTGAAACATTTGTGTCAGGTGTCTAACCTGATCTGCCAAAACCTGCATGGGATCAATGATACCAGACTCAGGTTTTTTGTTGTTGTTTTTTTTCCTTCAGGAAATATACTTAGCTTCCCCAACACAGAATAATATAAGGTCGCTTATAATGTCAGGAACACCGCACTGCACTTGCTAACTGAGCCAGTGCGCGTGTTCTGAGTAAACAAACTGTGCCCAAAGATACCTGTAGGGCAGGGCAGCAGCAATGAAGATGCGTGCTTCAGACAAACAGGACCTGAAGCACGTGACTTCTGGGGGCATGGCCTACCTCCGAAGAGCTAGGAGGTGAAGGAAAACTCCTAGAAGGATAACTGCGGAACAAAGTTATAAAGGGGCAAAGACAGAACGGATAGTCAGAACGTAGCCAAGGGATCACACACAAAGAGGGCAGTGCAGTACAAGAGAAGCAGGCAGAGGGTAGTCAGGGCGTAGCCAAGAGGTCATACACAGAGAGGTCAGCGTAGTATAAAAGGGGCAGGCAAAACTCCTGTCACGATCCATGTTTGGATCTATGGCAGATCTGGTTTCCTTCAGATTAAAACCTTTTTTCCTTTCAGGTCATCGGGGGTTAATGCAGTTTTTCCCCCGGTGGCCGCTGGTGTAATTGCATTGCAGCTTTTTCTGCTGATGTGGGTGGTGACCACTCTCACCTTCCTTTAAAAGGTCACCTGGTGCATCAGCTGACTGTTGGTTATACAGGTCCTTTGGATACCAACCTTGCTGGAATAGGAGCTTGCTGAGTGCTTTTGTTCTACAGCTGAATACTCTTTCCTGCTGCCTTAAGGTACCTTCACACTAAACGATATCGCTAGCGATCCGTGACGTTGCAGCGTCCTGGATAGCGATATCGTTGTGTTTGACACGCAGCAGCGATCTGGATCCTGCTGTGATATCGCTGGTCGTTGCTGAAAGTTCAGAACTTTATTTGGTCGTCAGATCGGCGTATATCGTCGCATTTGACACCAAAAGCAACGATGCCAGCGATGTTTCACAATGGTAACCAGGGTAAATATCGGGTTACTAAGCGCAGGGCCGCGCTTAGTAACCCGATGTTTACCCTGGTTACCAGTGTAAAATGTAAAAAAAACAAACAGTACATACTCACCTTCACGTCCCCTGCCGTCCGCTTCCCGCACTGACTGAGTGCCGGCCGTAAAGTAAAAGCAGAGCGCAGCGGTGACGTCACCGCTCTGCTGTTAGGGCCGGCACTCAGTCAGTGCAGGGAAGCGGACGGCAGGGGACGCGAATGTGAGTATGTAGTGTTTGTTTTTTTTACATTTTACACTGGTAACCAGGGTAAACATCGGGTTACTAAGCACGGCCCTGCGCTTAGCAACCCGATGTTTACCCTGGTTACCCGGGGACCTCGGCATCGTTGGTCGCTGGAGAGCTGTCTGTGTGACAGCTCTCCAGCGACCAAACAGCGACGCTGCAGCGATCGGCATCGTTGTCTGTATCGCTGCAGCGTCGCTTAGTGTGAAGGTACCTTTACTCTGCTGTTTGGTGCATTGCAGCAGAGAAAGCTAAGTGTGGGGTTATTGTTTCTTTGTCCCTTTGTTGTTTGTTACTTGGTAGTTTGTGCATTCACCTTTTGGTATCGTGTTCCCCTCACTCTCATATTGTTTATTCCTGTTTATTTGCTTTGTGGTGCTGTTTACACAGTTCACCCCCTGGGGTGGGGGTTGGGGGTTGGGGGTTTAGTTCAGGGTTTAACAGGAGACAGGGACAGGTCGGTGACTTGGGCCTCCCTACCTTCAAAGGTACCCCCAAGTTAAGGAAAGACAGGGCTCCCCCTAGCCTGAGGGGCAGTTCAGGGGCCCAGATTCCTCATCTCCTGTTTACCTATTTCTGCCCCGTGACAACTCGTAACAGGGACACAGCCAAATCAGAACCAGACAGACGAAATGTAGCACAGGCACAAAGCACTGGCACAGGCGCAACATGGTCAGACACACTCAGCCAAGGGTCAGAGTATAAGCAACAAGGAACAGACCCACAATGAGGCTATAAGAAGCCTCCCAGAATCCCAAAGTGAGGCCGTCCAGATTGACCCTAAACCTACCTTTACCCACAAGCTAGGCAAACCATGACACAAATGTTTCTATGTATATTGTATTATCTACCTTAATGCTGTGATGTGTATATTGTGAATAGGAAAAGTGTCGTACATTAATTAGGACACTAGATGGAGATAACCTTAGTACAGTAGCTTCAATAAGAAAAGAAATAGTTAACATAGGAGGGGCCAACTGTGGGTAAGCCAGGAGTATTTCCTGATTATAGTCAGTAGGGCCAGGGAGCCCAGACAGTCCTGTAAGGCTTAGAGCCTGGAACAACACAGTAATCCTGCAATGTTCACAAGATGAGAGCCCAGCCATCCAGAGCTTGAGAACTGGAGATTACAGCAGCACAGGAATGCACTTGGCTCTAACATGTGGCAGTTTACTATGTGGGCAGAAGCCCTTATGTCTGGGGCAAAATGGACAAGGGAACTTCTAAAAGTAGTGAAGCTGGACAGGGAGGACGCTGGGGTCCTGGACCAGACACGAACACAACCTGGGTACATGTTGAAGGACATGTGGGAGAGCACAAGGAAAGAGAAGGATATAAGCTGTTTAGAACCCTATGTCGATGCTGTAATGGATCTGGACGTGCTGCGTATGGAATCAAGTAAAGTTGTCTGTTTTAAGTTGAACTTAATCCACTCTGTCTCTTTATGCGTAACAATGCCAGCAGCAGAACTTCAGCAGCCCTGATGGAACCCTGACAGTGCAGAAGGTGAAGCATAAGGTATGCTGAAAAGGGGACATTGTATTCATGTGACGGGGGACCAGGGCGCGATTGAGCAATATATGTCAGCCACGACTACGGCTCTGCTACCCCTCACATCAGCACCAAAGGAAACAAAATCCATTTAATATGAAACACAAACACACAGGCTAAATGGAAGATCTGCGATTCACAATACATAGTGACCTTCTGACCCCAGATCTCCCAGCAGTGCCTGACCCGCTTATGACACTCGTCCATCAGATGCCAGATAGAGAAGTGTGATCCTTCCCTGTACAGAACACGTTTCCACTGCTCCAGCGTCTCGTGGTGGCGGCTTTACATAACTCCAACCAAAGCTCGGCATTTTGCTTGGTGTTGTAAGGCAGCTGCAGCACAATGGCTGGCCCCCTGCATGATGTCCCCTTCTCCCTCCAGGCAGGGACTCTGGTTTACTCACTGCCCCCAGCCTCACGACGTGGTTCCCCGATGTGCTCCTGTGTTCTCCTGTATGTGCGCATATAGTAAATGCCCTCAGCTTGTTGCTGAGAAACATTTAGTATAATTAGTACACCTGCAAGATGGCTCCCAGCCAATTGCTGGGAGTCATCCTGTATATAAGACTCCCTCCCTTAGGCTTCTTTCACACTTCAGTTTTTTGGCGTCAGTCACTTCCGACATAATGACGGATCGACGGATCCGTCACAATAGTTGAAAAAAACGGATGTAACGGATCCGTTTTTTTGACGGATCCGTTACTCGGGGGTTGTATATACTTTTTGGAGCATGCGCAATTGAAAAAAATTCAAAAAACGGATTGGGGCGACGGATCCACCGAAATGACGGTCGCCCATAGGTGGCCATTCTATGGAATGACGGACGCGACGGATCCGTCACGATCCGCCATTTCAACGGAGACAAAAAACGTTGCAATGACCGTCAATGTCTAGATGACGTCCGCTAAATTTTGATGGATCCGTCGCATGACAGATGGAACGGACGACCATCCGTCACAATCCGTCGCTAATGCAAGTCTATGGGGAAAATAACGGATCCGTCACAAAAAATGACGGATCCGTTTTTTGAGGAAAATGACGGTTTTAGACTGACGCCAAAAAACTGAAGTGTGAAAGAGGCCTTAGGGAGTCGCCAAGCAACGAGATGAGTCATTAGGTAATTCGTGGTCTACCAGTGCAGTTGTGAGGTCCCCTGGTCCTGGTGCGGCCAGAGTCCTAAACCCAAATCCCTGGTCCCAGAGAAGACAGTGTCCGTTCCCGAAGTCCCCAGGTCCCGGTGCAGCCAGTGCCTGAATGTTGTCCCCTGGTCCCTGAGTGGCCAGTCCTGAATATGAAGTCCCCTGGTCCCGGTGTGGCCAGTTGAACCCCCGTTAGTCTCATGGGGGGGGGCAAACGTGTTGGGCATGGCTTGGGCATTGCTTTAGGATGTCACAGACACTGAATAGTGCCTGATTTGGGCTTCCATCATTTATTTTGGGTTTCCTGGCTAATAGGATGATGTACCATGACAAATAGATTAGTGCATAACTATTTTAATTATTGTAATGTGAACTTTATCTCTCTTTCTTGCAGAAAAGATGACTGTGTCTTTGCATTGTGCACTTTAATGCCATATTAAACCCATTATGGATTATTTTTGATTGTCTGGGGATCCCTACATGCTTAATACCATTTTGGCAGTGATTTATTATTATTGCATCCTGTCTACCCCTATTTTTTTTAGATATTTTTTGCTTAGGGTAATTTTCTTTAAAGGGATGTTGTATAAGCATCAATTTCATTTGTTTATTGTGATGACAATTGCTGACTAATTGATATTGAGCTAATATTTTTGTATTTTCTAGTTTTTCATATTTTTATTTTTTTGGGGTGTATTGGGACATTTCTTTTGTCTCTCCATTGTAGGAATTGATAGGGATATTAGGGTGAGCTGCCGATGAGTGGGGGCACCTACCGCAGAAAATTAGGGTGTGTACCTCCACTGTCAGGCAGGACCCGGTATCGGGATCACTTATAGGCCTCATTTGGATTCATGCATTGTAGGGAACTTTAGGGATATCAAGGGTGAGCCGCTGAGGAGTGGGGGCGCCTACCGCAGAAACGTAGGGTGCCTACCTCCACTGCCAGGCACGGTTAAGTATAGTGACCCTATAGGGTTCAGTAGGTACACACGTACTCCCTTAACTAATATATGTCCAAATGAAATTTGAACATGTTTTTTAACTTGTTTTCATTAAAAGTTAAATTTTAGGGATCCTTGTTTTCAGGTTTTTTTTGTTTTTTATAGGATTCCGCTTTATTGCAATTGGTTTTGCTGTTCCTGAAGTCCCCTGGTCCCAATGTGGCCAGTGCCTGAACATCATCCCTCGGTCCGTGTGCGGCCAGTCCCTTATCCAATGTCCTATACCGGTGTGTCTGAACATAGCCTAAACCAGTGTCAGTAAACCTGTCTGTGTTGTGGTATTGCCACACTGTTTTATCCACCTTGTGTTGTCTGAGAAGTATTATGCCCACGGTAAAAGGAGAGCGGGTTGTTGGCGGATTGATCCCTGGTCCATGCGGCCTCGAGCCAGTGGACTATAGCACCCGCTGACCCCTGTGTCTTCGCAGTGACCTCAGGCTCCCTTGGCTGCTCAGACAAGCCAAGGCTCACTAGGTCATCTGTGTTCTGTCTCTCTTGGAAACCCAGTTTTCTATGGATTTACATAGTGAGTGTATATGACATTAGAAAAATGTGTATGCTTTCTTCTTCTGCCACTCTTGTCCATGGCCATGTCTGGTATTGCGACATTCACTTAAATGATATTTAGCTGCGATTCCAAACCCAGCCTGTTGTCGAGTGTGGCGCTGTTTCTATTAGAAATAACCCATGTTGTTCTTATTTCATACATCTCTTTTAAGTAAGTAATAAAAACCAGCACATATCACCCTTTTGATCATTTTTTTCCATAACATATTTCATTTTTTTTTTTTAAACCCATTACGGATGTTTAATAGGGACGTTTCATACCCACTTGTCTGTGATACAGCTGAGTGGCAGCAGGCTAATAGATGCCGGATACCCTTGCATTTATAAACAAGTCTGTAGCTCATATGAGAAAAAAAAATAGGAAAATGACTGGAATAATTTGCAGCGAGTTCCACACACAAACCACAGTGTTTCCGTTTCCCCTGAAGTCAGCAATAAAATCAATTTATATGTTCCCAGAAAATCTGCCCACTGCTTCCTTCTAAACCTTCTGCATTGCTCTGGCTGCTCAGGAAATACTCACTTTTTCAGAACTCCAGCTGATTTCTCTTCATCGCCCTCATTGGACCCTAACTAGCATAGAGGAGCATTGTGAGCAGATTTGGTGTAAGCGGCTGCAGGCCATGTGTGACCAAGCTTCAAAGTTGCATAGGATTTAGAGTTTGTAAATCATGGGTTTGGAGGAAAAAGTGATATTTTGCTAGGGAGCCTTGCAAAAAAACTTGAACGAAAACTCTGAAAACTATCAAATGATTTATATTAAAATCACTATAGTGGGAAAAAGAGTTAAAAAGGAACATAGAATCATAGAATGTTAGAGTTGGAAGGGCCCTCTAGGATCATCGTGTCCAGGATTCACTAAACCACCTGAGACAGATGTTTGCCCAGCCTCTGTTTGAAGACTTCCATTGAAAGAGAACTCACCATCTCTAGTGGCAGCCTGTCCCACTCATTGCTCACCCTCACTGTCCAAAAGTTTTTCTAATATCTAATCTGTATCTTCTCCCTTTCAGATTTAGGAGGTATGGTAAACCTCCAACTAAAGCTTTGAACATAGAGCCCAAGATGCACAGATCCTGCCCAGAACCAATTCAGCTGCATCGGTATCGGAAATTCATATCCTGTCTGTGATCCCTCATAGACTCACAGATTTCGTGTTTGGTGTACAACTTCTGTTCTTTGATATTTCACCTTTCTTTCTGCACCATAGAATATATAACCTCATTATCACATAATATTCCAAAATGTTATTTGGGCCCAGACTCAAAGGGCCCTAGATAATGAAGTCTATTAGGCCCTGTCTAATTAAGAATTGATGTTGCTTTCCTGACCCATTCATTGATAATGGCTTCATCTTTGCCCAAAGTTCTTCAAGTCATATTTTAAAGTCATGAAGAACAACTTCTATCCAGCAGATGATGATTCTTGGGCCACAGACTTGTCTGATGATAATGTAATTTATCCCTCTGATCTATATGACCAGATCAATAGGGCAGTGACAAGATCATCTGGATAATTGAGGGTTTCGATTTGGCATTACGCTGAAAAGCACAGGTTATAATGTGCATTAGGACATAGAGCTGCTCGTTTCTCTGTGTCTATCAGCTATGCTTCAATTCTCCATATCGGCCTCAGTGTCTGAAATAATATATGAGAAATACAATATCTTCATTGTCAGAATTTTTCCTCATTATCATACAGTATTATTATAGATCATGCACTGGCTGGAATACAGATTAGTATCTCATCATATAATTTCTTCAACCATATAATATCTATGTCATCATGTCATCCTTCACCTATTCCCTATATACATCTTCCTATATCTTCTTCTACTACCCCATATACAATCATGGCCAAAAGTGTTGGCACCCGTGAAATTGTTCCAGAAAACGAAGTATTTCTCCCAGAAAATTATTGTAATTACATATGTTTTGTCATACTTGTGTTTATTTCCTTACTGTGTATTGAAACAACGCAACCCCCCCCCCCCCTCCATAGAATAAAAAGACAATGTGGACATAATTTCCCCACAAAAAGCAAGATGTTCTGGACAAAATTGTTGACACCCTCAACTTAATATTTAGTTACACACCCTTTGGAATAAATAACAGAATCAAAGCTAGAAAGGTAGCTACTGAGAAACAAATCGTCAGTGACATTAAAATAAATGTAGATCTAAGAGATCTATGTCCGGCCCATAGATCCTAACAGCTTATTTACATATTAAGAAAAACATAGATTTCTCTGTAATAAAACATTGAATCACAGATATGAAGGTATCATGTTATTCAGCTTCCAATGACCTGCATGCCCATATAGACGGTTTCGGATGGTTTGATCCTTCTGACAGATTCCCTGTAATAGGGATCTTTGAGTAACTAAAATATGACACCATTTCAGACCCTCCACCCATGAGCTAAAGTGGAGAACAGTTACAAAAGAAAGTCTCCCACTGTGCAGGACCTAGAGCATCCAAGTATTGGAGGTACAGGTATGGATTCCTCAAAAGATACATGCATTTAGTGATACAGGGAATCATGTGTGTCTTTGTTCTGCAGAATGGTTTTCTCCCGTGGTCTTCAGGCTCATCGATGACTTCTATCTATTCTACCTAAGAAATATGGACCTTTTAAAAATGTATATATTGCTCAGTACAACAATCATATCTGCAGCCGAGGTGGAACCTAACGTTTATAAATAACTTACGTTCCACTGAAATAATTTTTTTCCTAATTGGTCTTTACAACTCCCACTTTAAAACCTTGTGTATTTTTTGAAGAGTGATGGCTGTGACACATTATATCTCCAGAGACATGCTGGTGGGATGGGAGATGGATTGTCCAAATGATACAATGATGAAGGATGACAAGGTTTCTATGAATAATCTTCTAGGATGAGACAGCTAATGCCATTTGTGGATCAATTTATGCTAAGAGAAATGTTTTTTCTAAACTGGTTTATGTCTGAGAATTACTAAGATGCTGCAAGGTTATCATGGTTGGAATGATCGAGCAATAGTCTGTCTAACCACTCTGGACACTATTGACTATATGTGTCTTGATAGGACATTGCCTATGCTCTTCTATCCAAATACTCTTAAGCTCTTATATACGTATCTCCAGATTCTCCCCCATCTCCTTACTTATTTTTGCTGAACCTATTGTATCTCCCTAAAGATTTCCTCTAATCCATTTTTGTTTCCATATACAATTCTGGTGAGCCTCCTCTTTCCACATCTCTCTACTTTTGCCCATCCAACAGTCTTGCCTTAAGTCTCCTTAACCTACTTTCAGTTACAGCCTGCCCTGCCTAGCGGGGTTTTACCATGAACTCTGTATAGATCTGCCCAGTACTTTAGTGGGTCCTCATGATTGTTTGGCCACTACTTTTTTGACTCCCAAATTCATCAGTTGCAAGTGTGTACATGTGTATATCATCCCAAACTCCATGCAACAAGACTATGGTCCCAGATCACTGGATGATCAACGATATTTCATTCCAAGTTCTTACTAGCAAAGGGCCCAGTATCCATTAGTGCCACTTAAAGTGAACCTGTCAGCAGGATTTTGCTAAGTAAACTACAGGCATTATCATGTTACCGCTGTTACACTGATTAAAATGATACCTGGGGTGATCAAACCCTTCCTGTGGTTCTTGTGTAATCCATGTTAGACGTTTTTAGTTAATGATATGCCCGGGGTGGGACTCTAGGCAGAGTGTTAACTTCCTGCTCTAAGCCAGAGAAACCATTAAGAGACCAAGGAGAGACCTGCACACAAGCCATCCCAAAGCACAAACATGTTCTTCATCATAGAGAGAGAGACTGTTTGTGCTTTGGGGTGGGCCTGTGGGCAAGTCTTTCCTTGACTTCTCTGGCTTCGAGCATGAAGATAAGACCCTGCCTACAGTCCCACCCTGGAGCATGGACATATCTGAAAACTTCTAACACTGATTACAGGAGAACCACAAGACGGATTTCTTCACCCCAGATATCATTTTAATCAGTGTAACAACGTCAACCTGACAGTGTCTGTGGTTTACTTAGCAAAATCCTGTTGACAAGTTCGGTTTAAAGGCAATCCTCCATTCACAAATAATTTTTAGCAGCAATATAGTACTTTACGTGTAACAGGACTCTACAAATACACAGAAGGAGATACTCTCTGACATGTGGCAATTCTTATAAGTGCTCATTTGGCCAACCTCTCCATCTAGCTGACTAGACTACTTCCTGACAGCTCTAACGAGCATTGTGGCACTGTCTCACTGTTTCAGTCTCACAGTTCAAGGCATATGCTAGCACTTGGCTCTTCTGGTGCCTACTCTGACACTAGCATCAACTGTAAGCTGGCAGCCGAAAAACAACCATTCCTGCTACCTTGCCACCATAGCACAAGCTACAATGTGTGCCCAGCCAACATCGGACAAAGAATATTATTGTACAGTACAGCATGTTTGTAATATACACTGCTCAAAAAAATAAAAAGGAACACTAAAATACCACATCCTAGATATCTCTGAATTAAATATTCCAGTTCAATTTTTTATTTATTGCATAGTGGAATGTGTTCAGAACAATAAAACATAACAATTATCAATGTAAATCAAAAAGAATATCCAATGGAGGTCTGATTTGGAATGATACTCAAAATCAAAGTGGAAAATAAAATTACAGGTTGATCCAACTTCAGTGGAAATTCCTCATGACAAGGAAAAGATGCTCAGTAGTGTGTGTGGCCTCTATGTTCCTGTGTGATCTCCCTACAATGCCTGGGCTTGCTCCTGATTAGGCGGCGAATGGTCTCCTGAGGGTTCTCCTTCCAGACCTGGACTAAAACATCCGCCAACTGCTGGACAGTCTGTGGTGCAACGTGACGTTGGTGGATGGTGCGAGACATGATGTCCCAGATGTGCTCAATTGGCTTCAGGTCTGGGGAATGGGCGGTCCAGTCCATAGCTTCAATGCCTTCATCTTGCAGGAACTGCTGACGAACTCCAGCCACATGAGGTCTGGCATTGTCCTGCATTAGGAGGAACACAGGGCCAAACGCACCAGCATATGGTCTCACAAGGGGTCTGAGCAGGTACGGACTGGGGATGAAATTCAGCCCTGGCATTTGATATCACACAGGCCCATGGTGTCTCCGTCCCCAAGAAACAGATGGGATATATTACTAATATTACCCTGGATGGAGGAAAGGAAGATGTACTTCAAGACCAATATTTTTAATTATACCCACGGCATGCTGAGGTAAGTGGCGAAGTGCCCGGCTTTGTGCTCTGTCACAACTGTTAACAGTATGGGTGTCTTGAGAACATTATGTTAGCAACATAGCACACAAGGCAGCCCACAACCAGACCGCCCCTTCTGGCATTTACCAGAATTGCCAAATGGCCAGTCCAGCACTGGTTCTGAGGATCTCATCTCGGTACCTAATGGCAGTGAGGCTACCTCTGGTAAGTACATGGAGGGCTGTGCAGCCCTCCAAAGAAATGCCACCCCACACCATTACTGATCCACTGCCAAATCGGTCATGCTGAAGGATGTTGCAGACAGCAGATCGCTCTCCATGGCATCTCCAGACTCTCTCACATTAGTCACATGTGCTCAGTGTGAACCTGCTTTCATCTGTGAAGAGCTCAGGGTGCCAGAGG
Organism: Ranitomeya variabilis; assembly: GCF_051348905.1. Lineage (NCBI taxonomy): Eukaryota > Metazoa > Chordata > Amphibia > Anura > Dendrobatidae > Ranitomeya > Ranitomeya variabilis. The sequence goes on from NC_135236.1 coordinate 72,767,471, forward strand.
CATATTTGCCAATCCTGGTCTTCTGTGGCAAATGCCATGTGTCCTGCACGGTGTTGGCCTGTGAACACAACCCCCATCTATTGACGTCGGCCACTCAGACCATCCTCATTTAGTTGGTTTCTAGCCGTTTGTGTAGACACATGTACATTTGTGGCCTGCTGGAGGTCATTTTGCAGGGCTCTGGAAGTGCTAGTCCTGTTCCTCCTTGCACAAAGGCTGCTGGGTTGTTGCCCTCCTATGTTCCCCTCCACGTCTCCTGGTGTACTGGCCAGTCTCCTGGTAGCGCCTCCAGCCTCTAGACACTATGCTGACCGACACAGCAAACCTTCTTGCCACAGCTTGCATTGATGTGCCATCCTGGATGAGCTGCTCTACCTGAGCCACAGGGGTGGGTTGTATGTAGAGTCCGTCTCATGCTACCACAAGTGTGAAATCACAACCAACATTGAAAAGTGACCAAAACATCAGCCAGAAAGCATTGGTACTGAGATGTGGTCTGTGGTCCCCACCTGCAGAACCACTCCTTTATTGAGGGTGTCTTGATAATTGCCAATAATTTCCATCTGTTGTCTATTCCATTTGCACAACAGCATGTGAAATTGATTGTCAAACATTGTTGCTTCCTAAGTGGACAGTTTGATTTCACAGAAGTTTGATTTACTTGGAGTTATATTCTGTTGTTTAAGGGTTTCCTTTAATTTTTTGAGCAGTGTATATTAAAATAATCCTTTCCTTAACCTCTTCCTGATGGAGCTATTTTCATTTTTTTTCTCCCTGTCTTGCAAAAGCGATAACTTTTTTTTATTTTTCCGTCCTCATAGCCATATGAGTGCTTGTCTTTTGCAAAACCAGTTGTACTTTTGAAAGATACCATTAATTTTATCAAATAATGTACTGGGAAGCTATAAAAATGTTTTAAAGTGCCTAGAAATTGAATTTCCACAATTGTTTTTATTTTTTTTATTTACCATGTTCGCTATACGGTAAAACGGACATCAGCACTGCTATGCATAGTAAAAATCACAATCTCCTATCAACCACAGCTATTCATTGGTTTTCACCGGATTACCAAAATGGCAGGCACAGGGGCCTTCAGCAGACCCCCGACTATCATAGGGATCCATTGGCACAATGCGATCACAACACAGGAGCGCGAAATGAGGCGCCCCGCCTGCAAATGGTAAATTCCGCCATCATAGATTGACAGCGGCATTTCTTCACCCGCAGCTGTTAGAGGCACATAATGGCTGAATAATTCAGTCATCATCTGCCTGGAAAGATGCGGGCTCGGCTTGCCTGACAATGTTAGCATAGTTTCCATTTTCCAGAGATTTTCAGCTAATTCATAAATTGAGACTTTAATAAACGTTGCCAAATTTGTGCGCAATTAGTATCCGGTGAAGTGCAAAATATGCCTAAAATGTTTAATTTTTGCGCAATTGAAGACTAACGTGCGATATTTTAAAGCTGACCGAAATGTTCATGCAACGTTTTACGTAAGAAAGGAGTAAATAAAGCAAAGGAGTAAAAAATAAAAATATCTTTGAATTTGTGTCAAATAGATCATGCATTGTGCTCCATTTTAATCATTTTGATTCACAATCCACCAGTACAAAGAGAAAGACAAGTAAAAAAATGGTTTGCAAATGAAAAATCGGGGAAATATTGTTGTCACATAAAAGAAATACCATTCTTGCAAGCTGGACCTTCATCATCTCTGTTCTTGGTTACCAAAAAGCTTTCTAGATATTTTATCCATATCTCATCCGTCATTCCTCTTCATAATTCACCCATACCTGTCACTTTGCTAATGTACTGCCCAAATTTTCCTAATTATTTCTCATATTTTCGACTGTCTACATCGTATCTCTACGCAAGAGAAAGAATTATCCCAGGCACCAATGACATGAGGATTACTGATGTAACAGTGCCAGAATTCATTTTCTCAAGTGATGTCCCATCAATGGCTATTACATTATGACCTGAGCTGGTAGAAATACTGTAACTTTGATCAGCCAAAACAGCGTAGCAATCCATTATTATAAGAATTGGACTTAATCCATGTCTTTAGGCAAACCCAGACAATCAAGAAACTCTGGATATTCCCAGAAGGCTGGTGATGTGTCCACAAGAGAACACAACTGGTTTTCTATTAATTACAGAACTAAATCACATGAAGTAATAATCCTCATCTACTCCTCCTTGGTCAGGCCTCATCTGGAATACTGTGTCCAGTTCTGGGCACATTATAAAAAAGACATTGAAAAACTGGAGTAAGTTGAGAGAAGAGCAACCAGGATGGTGAGTGGACTGCAAAGTATGTCCTACGAGGAACAGTCAAAGGATCTGGGAATGTTTAGCTTGCAAAAAAGAAGACTGAGAGGAGACTTAATAGCTGTCTACAAATATCTGAAGGGCTGTCACAATGTAGAGGGATCATCATTATTCTAATTTGCACATGGAAACACGAGAAGCAATGGAATGAAACTGAAAGGGAGAAGGTACAGATTAGAGATTAGAAAAACTTTTTGACAGTGAGGATGATTAATGAGTGGAACAGGCTGCCATGAGAGGAGGTGAGTTCTCCTTCAATGGAAGTCTTCAAACAGACGCTGGACAGACATCTGTCTGAGATGGTTTAGTGAATCCTGTATTGAGCAGGGGGTTGGACACGATGACCCAGGAGGTCTGTTCCAACTCTAATATTCTATGATTCTAAATATTTGTAACAGAGTTGAACAAGTCAGTTTTGGGTGAATTGGATTTGCCTATAATTTCACAAAAAAAAATTTAGATTGTCCCAAATCCAATTTTTTTTAGATTCATTTTGAATAAATTCAGCTGCTGCTGACAAACAATTTTTTGAAATGTGGAGACTCCAAGTTGTGTCTCCATCTCATGTGTTGCCTGTGGTGGAAAGTGTGTCAGAGGCTTATTATATTGTTCCTACTCTGTGAAAATTGATGCCACTTTAGTGGTGTGTGACAATTATTTTTTTAAATATGGAGACTCCTGGTTGGGTCTCCATCTGGTGCGTTGCCTGTGTAAGGAGGGCTTCCAGACAGGCAGGCCTGCGCTTTCACTCAATTTCCTGTGTCCATTTCCTTACATTTTTCTACCAGTAGTACTGTATGAAACTTTGTTTGTGCCATCTGAGTGTGGCTGGAAAAAAAATTGAAGGTGTTGCATGAGGTATCAGGGCTCTCAGCTAAGAAGGCTTACACCGCTCCCTTAACCACCAGGTCCTCATTGAAACTTCAATTCCAAGCTGTAAATGCTGGGCTAGACCGTGATACCTCATGCATTGCCCATGGCTGACTTTGCCAGATGCAAATTTCTACTGTGGGTTAATTGATGCCACTTTTCTTTGTGTCTGCCCCTAATTTTAGCTGTTTGGGGTGCTTTTCGTCACCCCTTAAGGTGTAGTGTATACATTTGGTTTGGCCTCCCATTGAAACTAATGGGGTTCGGATACGTTCGTCTAACTGCTTGGTGATCGTCTAAACATTCAGCGAATGGAACCGAACCAAACCTTGAAAGGTGTGCTCATCTCTAATCATGACCACCACTGCTAACCTCTTCAATGCACTATCTCACAATGGATGTTAGATGTTAACTCATAAAGTTAATTAAACTGCTAGACATTACACAAATGAATTGTCTTCCTTAAGGCCCCGTCTCACACAGTGACGCTGCAGCGATACAGACAACGATGCTGATCGCTGCAGCGTCGCTGTTTTGTCGCTGTGTGGTCGCTGGGGAGCTGTCACACAGACCGCTCTCTCCAGCGACCAACGATCAGGGGAACGACTTCGGCATCGTTGAAACTGTCATCAACGATGCCGAAGTCCCCCTGCAGCACCCGGTAACCAGGGTAAACATCGGGTTACTAAGCGCAGGGCCGCGCTTAGTAACCCGATGTTTACCCTGGTTACCAAAAAAAACAAACAGTACATACTCGCCTTTCGGTGTCCAGGTCCCTTGCCGTCTGCTTCCTGCTCTGACTGAGTGCCGCTGTACACTGAGAGCAGAGCGCAGCGGTGACGTCACTGCTGTGATCTGCTCTCACTTTCCGGCCGGCAGTCAGAGCAGGAAGCAGACGGCAAGGGACCTGGACACCGAAAGGCGAGTATGTACTGTTTGTTTTTTTGGTAACCAGGGTAAACATCGGGTTACTAAGCGCGGCCCTGCGCTTAGTAACCCGATGTTTACCCTGGTTACCAGTGAAGACATCGCTGGATCGGTGTCACACACACCGATTCAGCGATGTCAGTGGGGCCTCAACGACCAAAAAAAGGTCCAGGCCATTCCGACACGACCAGCGATCTCGCAGCAGGGGCCTGATCGCTGGTACGTGTCACACATAGTGAGATCGCTATGGAGGTCGCTGTTGCGTCACAAAACTTGTGACTCAGCAGCGATCTCGCTAGCGATCTCGCTATGTGAGACGGGGCCTTTAGAGCACCAGAGACAATGACTGTAATCTGTCACCTTTAAAAAAATTAGAAAAAAGTAGATATATTTGCCCTTGTGTTCTTCAGCTAAATTAAAAAAAAATCAGAGTTCTATAGCATGAAGACTTTGAAGGAGGGACATAAAATGTGAACTGGCAGTGTACAGGAAAAGATCTTGTAAAAAGATTATGGACATCTGTCTTATGTATTACACGTCACAGGGTTTGGACGAGGAACTACATATGGAAGCTGAAAACAAGCACGATGAGTTTTTGACCGTCACAAGCTTCTGCTCTTAGAGCTTCCAGCTGGCGAGGTCCTCGTGACAAAGGATCTTCCAAGACGGGAATTTCGATGAGACCATACCAGAGCTGCCAGATGAATCTGCATGGTAGACCAACATTTTACAGCTGGAACTGAAATTTTAATCAACAGTGGTGACTTCTGCCATTGCCATATGAACATGTTTTTTTGGATGGCCGGCAATGCGTGGGATCAGGAATAGTAGCAAGCCAGTGGTCACAAATGATGTGTCAGGTCCTGGGCTTAATAAATTGCTCAATCAACAAGTGACTTTATAATTTACTTCTAATAAAGTTTCAGCCTCAGTGAGGACATGTGTAGCAGGTCCTGGGGTGGAAAAACAAAAAAGAAAACCAAAACAATTCTAAATAAAAAAGGGATGTGGTTTGAACATGATGGGGAACAGACCTCTTATGTGGTCATGTGGTCCCATATCAGATGAGGGATGATTCATATTTCGGCTGAAATTCCTGCTTCAAAGGCGGCTTATAGAGTCACACATAAGTATCTGAAAATACCAGGATATTTCTAACAAAACAATTGTATTTGCACATTGAGTTGAATAGTGACTCGGAGCAAAAAGAACCCCTAATTTAATAGCTGACAACTGAAAGAGATAAAAAAGAACAGTCCAAGTAGTTGATACCTTTGTTTAAAGGCTTCGAATGGCCATACACATCCAATAGCTTTTAGCCTCCTGATCCTGTAATACAAAAGCATGCTTAATTCGGCAGAGTGCATCTGTGTTCTAGGAGATGGGTATTGGCCGCTGTCAGACATCACCGGTTATGGCTTATTTCCACTTGGAACAGAAGGATTGGGCATTTAGAAATCAAACAGTCCTCTCCTTCTGTCCACTTACACTTTTTTTAGTTTGGTTAAAGGCTATAATTTTTCAAAACATAAATTATGCTATCATGCTACCAAAGCCCTCAACAGACTGCAGTTCGCAACAGAATGACTATATGGCCATGTAATACATACTATGTAGATTGAAAGCCCAAGACGGCAAGATCCTCTCCTCTCTGTACCAGTCTTTTAGAGGAAAGAATGGATTCAATTAAATTTCATCAAATTTTTGATGAAAACATAACACCATCTGTAAAAAAAAAAAAAGTTGAAAAGAGGATGGCTTCGACCAGGGCTCCGTTCAGAGTAGTAAGATTTGGCTCCTCAACAGAATGGTTACTGACACGGATTTGGGCTATGTTCGGACTGGGCTGATTTGGAGACTGGTTTTAGCAGACCAGATAGAAACGGACCAGGGGACGAGGTTTCAGGCACTGGCCACACATGGAACGGGGTGCATGTTCAGGAACTGGATGCATATGGACCAGGGGAGAAGGTTCAGGCATGGGCTGCACAAGGATCAGGGGAGCAGGTTCAGGATGCTAGCCACACCGGACCAGGGGTGGAGGACCTGGCCGCACATGGACTAAGGGTTCAAATTCAGGACAATGGTTGCACATGGATCAGGGGTTCTGGTTCAGGACCCTGGCCACACCTGGTCACGAAAGGATCAGTGGACCTCACAACTCACTAGTAGGAAAACATACACATTAATAAATATGATTGCTTCGGCAACTCCCTAAGGGGGGAGAGAGTCTTTTACACAAGATGCCTCCAAGCAATTGGCAGTGTTATGGATTGACCTGGGTTGGAGTAGTGGTATTGCAACCACTAGAGGCAGCACAGCCACAGGTTGCATAGTCACAGAGAGCCAGGGGTCAGTACAGGGAGCAGCAATGTAGTTTTAAGGAGCAGCACATAGCATAGTCATGGATAGCCAGGAAGTTGGTACACAGGAGCAGCATTTTAGATTTAAGGAGCAGCAGGAAGCGTAGTCAGGGATAGCCAGGGGTCAGTATACGGAGCAGCAGTAGTCTTGAGGATAAGCAGCAGATGAAAGGAAGCTTAACTAGAGGCTGGTGGCTCAATAATCTCGCAAGGAAGGGAGTGCAATGCCAGGTTTAAATAAAGTGTTCAATCAGGGTGGAAATATTCAGGAGCTCAGGGTGGAGACAAATAGAAACTCGGATGGAGACAATCAGAAACAACACAGGTACAGGTATTTGGTTTAACACGGAACTATCCAGTGAGCTGAATAGCTCAGAGGGAAGAGTTGCTGCCTGGTGCACAAGAGCTGCTGGGTTTGAATCCTGCAGGCTGGGAGCCATCTTGCAGGTGTATTCTGATGCTAAATTCATTTTACTATGTGCGCATGCTGCCCCTTTAAAAAAGGGGATGCGCATGCACACTAGGCGCACCGCCAGGAAGTGCGGCGTGCACAAACTGGAGACATGTCATCAGACGGTGACCATGCCACGGGGCCAGAGTGGTAAGTATGTCAGCATCCCTGCATGGGGGGAAACCATGCAGGGGTGCTGGCAATAACATTACTCCTCCATACAAAAATACAGTATAATTCACTCCCTTCAGTCCTATATATAGTATAATGCACCCCATAGTCCTCCATACAGTATACTGCACTTGTCATAGTCCTCCATACAGTATACTGCACTCTTGATAGTCCTCCATATAGTATAATGCACTTCCCATAGTCCTTCATATAGTATAATGCACTTCCCATAGTACTCTACACAGTATAATACACTCACCACATTCCTCCATATAGTATAATGCACTCCATAGTCATCCATACAGTATACTGCACTCCTCATAGTCCTCCATACAGTATACTGCACTCTTTATAGTCCTCCATACAGTATATTGCATTTTCCATAGTCCTCCATCATATAGTATACTTCACTCCCACAGTCCACCACACAGTATAATGCACCACATATTCCTTCATATAGTATATTGCACTCCCCCATACAGTATATTACACACCTCATAGTCCTCCATAAAGTATAATGCTTTCCCCATAGGCCTCCATACAGTATAATGCACTTCTCATAGTCCTTCATATAGTATAATGCACTTCCCATAGTACTCTACACAGTATAATACACTCCCAACAGTCCTACATACAGTATAATGCACCACATAGTCCTCTGCATGGCTCCCCCGATTCATCATAATTACATGCCCCTTCTGCCCCAATTCATTGTCATGTTTTCTCTCTCTCCCACCCCCACCCTCTAATTTATTATCAATTTCTCTCCCCCACATTCTACATCATTTACTCTCTCCTACCCTCAATTTATCATTATTTGCTGCCCCACCCCAATTCATCATCATTTGTTGTCCCCGATCCTCAATTAATCATTTGCTGTCCCCAATCCACAAGTCTCAGAACATCATTTACTCCCCACCTTCAAAATGAATCTCTATTTGCTCTCTTCCAAGTCATCGTTTGCCCTCCCCACCCCATCCCTCACCTTTAATTCATCACTTGCTCTCCCCATCCCCCAATTTGCAGTCCCCGTCCCTCACCTTCAATTCATCATTTGCTGTCCCCGACTTTCAATTCATGATTTGCAGTCCCTTACCCTCAATTCATCATTTGCAGGAACGCTCGGTCAAACCGATTGTTCCAGTGTATGGGGGGGGGTCCATAGAGATAGTTTTCCTTTGTCTAGATGACTTATGCAGCAAGAGACACTGATATCCATGTCCCTTATACATTAGTAGGTTCAATGTTTGTGTATCAATCATGCTACATTTGCCCCTCCATTGTGGTGATGGCTGTCCCATCCTCCCCACTTCATCATTTGCACTCTCCCTTCACTTCAACATGTACAGTTCCCGTCCCCCGCTCACTTCATCATTTGCAGTCCCCCTCCTGTTGTGAACTCTATTTCTGGGCTCCCTCTTGTGGTCACAAGTGGTACTGTGTGAGTGCTGTCTTTCTGCAGGTTTGTGACTGGCATCAGCTGTCTCGTTATCTGTGGGCTGGTTTTCTATTTAAGCTCACTTGGACTCTCAGTCTATGCCTGCTGTCAATGTATTCAGTGCTATTCTGATTCCTTCTGACTACCTTGCTCCCAGTCTCTTCAAGAGAAGCTAAGTTTCCGTTTTGTTCATTTTTTGATCATCAGTGTTCTATATGTTTCTTGTCCAGCTTGCTAATATGTGATTTCCCAGCTTGCTAATATGTGATTTCCCAGGATTTTAGGCACGTTCACCGGCTACCTTCAGTGTGTTTGGTTAGGATCAGGTTTTGCGGTCAGTCCAGTTACCACCTCCCTAGACCTCGTGTCTATGTTTAGTTACTTAGCTAGTATTTCCTGTGATCCCCAGCCACTGGGATCATAACACTCTCCCCTCCCTCGCTTCAACATTTGCAGTTGCCCCCACTACCTTCACCATTTGCAGTTCCCTCCACCCACTCACTTCATGTGCAGTCTCCCTCCTCCCAACTTCATCATGTGCAGTCCCCCTCCCCCACTTCATCATGTGCAGTCCCCTCCCCCACTTCATCATTTGCAGTCCCCCCTCCATCATTTGCAGTCTCCCTCCACCTCCCCCCTCACCCATTTAATTCATCTTATAAAGAAAAGAAAAAAAAAATGTTTTCAATGATGATCCCCTGCAGGCGCAGCTCCACTTCTTGTGTCTAGTGATGAGTGAGTATACTCATTACTCGAGATTTCCCGAACATGCTCGGGTCATCTCCGAGTATTTGGATGTGCTCAGAGATTTAGTTTCTGTCGCCGTAGCTGTATGATTTGCAGCTGCTAGCCAGCCTGAATACATGTGGGGGTTGCCTGTTTGTTAGGAAATCCCCACATGTATTCAGACTGTCTAGCAGCTGCAAATCGTGCATCTATGGAGACAGAAACTAAATCTCCGAGCACATCCAAATACTCGGACATCACCCGAGCATGCTGGGGAAATCTTGAGTAGCGAGTATACTCGCTCATCACTACTTGTGTCCTCTTACAGGACAGCACTTACTTGATGATGTCATCACATGCGCGCCGTCACCTGACTGGAAGTCCAGAGAGCGGAAGGAGTGGGAGCTGCACAGCTATCCAAGCTAGACGACAGTGAAGCTCCAAGAAAAGCTCCCACCGCCGAGGTGCGCGCCGTGCACAGAACTTCATTGAACGATGGGGCCCAGTGAGCAGAATTGAGTCGCCCGCCTGGGCAGTGGGGTACTCGGTACCGGGTCCGGTCGTAAAGGGGCTGCGACCTGGTCCGCGGCCCTGGGCACCCAATTAAAGGGTAAAGGTCTTTAAAGGGAATTTTAACAGTCTATTGTTTGTGATGCCACCTGTGGTTTTCGGTCAGTAGGGACCGACGCCACTTAAGGAGGTCCTCTGGGGTGATGGTATGGTGGCCAGATGGTGACGCTTCCCACAGGTGAAGCGGGGTCCCCAGGGCTCCCAATATGTGTTGGCAAGGGTGGTGATTGGTGAATGCCGATAAGAAATGGAAGGACACAGCAGGTTGCAGTTTTCACAGCTTTACTTACAGTTCGGGCAACCAGCCGGGGTGCTGTGTCCTCCAGGTAAGAAGTCCAGAGAACTCTCTGGCAAGTCGGGTTCCTGTCCAGAACTCCACTTATATGTATGCCTCTCCTGGCTGTCTTTCTGCGCTGGCTGTCGCCTCTCCTGCCTCGGTGCTTGCCACTCAGTGTCTCAAGCCAGTGAACGCGGGTATTGTCGGGCTACGTACTCTTTGTCCCCTGGACCCTATGTGTTCACCTTTTCGGCGAGTAGGTGCAAATGTGGCTGCTGCACCTACAATCACAGCAGCCTCTGGATTCTTAGCTGGAACCTAGAGTGTTCCCACTAATTCAGGGGCCAGATCCCCTACTGTGGCCTGGTTCCTCCACAGTCGCTGGTCAGCTTGGTTACGGATCCCACGGGTGGCCTCCTGCACTTCTCGTGTTCCTGGAACCTCTTCTACTGGGAGCTTCTTCTCCTCCCTTTTAATTCTTGCTCTCTCAGTCTGTCTGGAGCTGCAGCCCCCACGTCTGCTCAGCTGCACTCCTCTCGTACCAACTCCACCTAGGCTGATGTTTCCTTACAAGCTCCTCTTCTTTTCCCCTCCGCCTCAGACTTCCTTCCACTTTGGTCTCTCAGGACCAACTACTCTCCCACTCTTCCCCGCCTGATTAGCTCCTTTCCTGTCTAAACTTGTGCCTGTTGGGTGCAAGTGTAAAGGTACCTTCACACTAAACGACTTTGCAACGAGAACGATAACGATCCGTTACGTTACAGCATCCTGGATAGCGATATCGTTGTGTTTGACACGCAGTAGCGATCTGGATCCTGCTGTGATATCGCTGGTCGGAGCTAGAAGTCCAGAACTTTATTTGGTCGTCAGATCGGCGTGTATCGTCGTGTTTGACAGCAAAAGCAACGATGCCAGCAATGTTTTACAATGGTAACCAGGGTAAATATTTGGTTACTAAGCGCAGGGCCGCGCTTAGTAACCCGATATTTACCCTGGTTACCATTGTAAAAGTAAAAAAAAAACCACTACATACTCACCCTCTGATGTCTGTCACGTCCCCCGGCGTCCGCGCTGCTGCTCAGAGCTTCCTGCACTGAATGTGTCAGTGCTGGCCGTAAAGCAGAGCACAGCGGTGATGTCACCGCTGTGCTTAGGGCCGGCGCTTACACAGTGCAGGGAAGCTGAAGGCGAGGGACGCGACAGACACGGCAATGTAAGTATGTAGTGTTTGGGTTTTTTTACATTTACACTGGTAACCAGGGTAAACATCGGGTTACTAAGCGCGGCCCTGCGCTTAGTAACACGATGTTTACCCTGGTTACCCGGGGACTTCGGCATCGTTGGTCGCTGGAGAGCTGTCTGTGTGACAGCTCTCCAGCGACCACACAGCGACGCTGCAGCGATCGGCATCGTTGTCGATATCGCTGCAGCGTCGCTTAATGTGACGGTACCTTTAGAGTTCTGTACAAAGTTCCCTTCTTACCAGAGAGTTGGGATACCACATCACTGGCTGAGATGCAGTACCTCTGTGGCACCCGAGCTCCCCTCTGTACCGCTGCTCACCGGCCCCATACAGCAGTAAGGGCAGTAATGCCCCGATGGTGGCCCTGATTAGGGGTACCGGGTGACAGACTCCCACATATCAGATATTGATGATCTATCCAAAGGATAGTGTGACAAAGTCACTGGCAAAGTGCTAGAGGGGAGATATGTTTCACTGAGGCTATTATCTTCCGTGAAACCCAGAAGTTTCCTCCAGCACACTATGTGTTGAGCGGGATTAATCAGCCATTTTAAGAGCTGGGTTTTTGCGGACAACCATAGAGCGGGTGGGAGGTTGTCCACCTTATCTCCACCCCAGGGAGTGGCATGGGTTAAAATAGTTGGCCTCCAGAGGCATTCAGTGCTTAGTAGGGCGGGAGAGAGGAGCTCCAGCTCTTTGTGTCCTGTGAAGGAAATGTATCATCAGTGTGTGGCTGCTATCCTGAGCGGGCGTATCCCCGCAGATGCAAAGACTGTGTGCCATCTTGGTTTGTTCTTTTGTTTTGCCCAAAGGGTTGTGCTTATTTTTAATACGTGTTGGTTATGCCACAAGTATAATAATCCAACAGAAGATGATAAAGAGACAGTGTAGTGTACCTGTGTCTACCTCAGTTTGCAGCCAAGTGAGCCAATCTACTACAATCCATGTTAAAATCTTGGACAACTAGTTTAATATTAATATAACTAGAGATGATCAAATCTTTTGAAATTCAGATTTGGCAGGTTTGTCGAATTTTTGAAAAACATTTGACTTGCAGCAGGTTAATTCACCTTGAGGAGTAAGGCTGGAGTCACACTAGCGTATATCATCCGATGTGAGAGCATCAGATGCAATTTTCTAATGACACTTGGCTCAAGCTCTGCTGCGAGCGTGAGCTGAGTGTCAGTGCTCTGTGCTCCGATCCTCTCGAATGACGGAATCAGAGCACAACTACGGAGGAGACGGAGTTAGTAATTGCTCCATATCCTCCATTGCCGGCATCCGCGGCAATTGCACTGCACTTGAGTTATAATCGAGTGCAGTGTGATGTTTGCACCCATAAACTGATATGGATGCGTGCAATCCGAATCTCGATTGCAATAGCAGCATGCTACAATTGTTTTCGCATGCCGACTCAGAATGAGAAAATAATTGCAGATGTGAGTTGCCCCATACTTTAACATTGGACCGAATGCAACCGTTTTTTTTTTTGGATTGCACTCGTCCAATTACATCGCAAGTGTGAGCAACCACTAATGCTGCAAAGCCTCCAATTGCTCTAAAAAGATATGTATCACACTTGGAGATCTTCTAGGACTCTATCCCACCCCTTTCAAACTCTTTAATACAAACTCAGTCTTAGTAACGTCAAAGTGACCTCACTATAAAAATGAATAATCGGTATTAATCAAGAGGCAATTTAATAACACAGCTCACTGACAGACTTTTCATGTCTTTTAAAATTAGAAAAAGGCCCAAGAATTATCTCTGTTAGTCATTTGTGATCAGATAGACTGTTCTTTGCAGAGCACTAGCTCAAACTGACAGTGTCACTGTCAGAGGCGACACCATCCTGTTGTGACTGAGATGAGTTATGTCCCGTAGATTCCTTAATGCCCTCTGTCCCCTCCCCAGTAATAAACTTGCCAAAGTCAAATAGGCCAGTTGTGATCTGTGTTTAAAAGTACTAATGCCCAGATGGTTAGTGCCAGTGGTGGTGTTGGTGTTTCTGGAACTCCTGGTTGCTCCCACATTCTTAGCCATGGTGTGTTATTTGTTTTTCTTTTACAACACTCCATTTATTGCCTTTGTCCCTTTTTCCTTTACCATACATGTTGTACAACACTACAATTAACTTTTGACAATCTTTTCAACTCCAGTTATTCAAACCATGCCTTGGATGCAGCAAGAAATGCTACGGTAGTTAGCCAGGTACACGCACAGAAAGTACAATGTGGCAGCAGACCACAGTATAGGTGTGGCATGTAGGATTGGACTAGAAAACCCAGTATGCAAAAATAGACACAGTTAAAATGTTTACATTTTTTTAACTTTTTTTAAAACAAAATTAAACCTTTCCCCAAAAATTGCGAGACATGAAATTCTAGGTATGTGCACTTCCTAAAAGCCAGCACCTGCAACAGGGTGCTGTATTGATGTGATGTGTATGCATGTAAAATTTGGCTGGGAAAACATATACAAAAAAAACCCAAAACATATCCCCATTAGTGATGAGCGAATATACTCGTTACTCGAGATTTTCTGAGCACGCTCGGGTGACCTCCCAGTATTTTTTAGTGCTCGGAGATTTAGTTTTCATTGCCGCAGCTGAATGATTTATATCAGTTAGCCAGCATAAGTACATGTGGGGGTTGCCTGGTTGCTAGGGAATCCCCACATGTAATCAAGCTGGCTAAGAGATGTAAACCATTCAGCTGAGGTGAGGAAAACTAAATCTCCGAGCACTAAAAAATACTCGGAGGTCACCTGAGCGTGCTCAAATCTTGAGTAACGAGTATATTCGATCACCACTAATCCCCATTAAATATATAGATTTTGGGGAATTTTCATTTGGATTAAAAAAAAACAACAACAATTATTTCCCTCTTCAAAAAAATAATTGCACAACAAGTTCAGTATAGCTGCTTGTGACAAGCAAGCACACTGCCTCTGAGTGTCACTGTTTTCAGATTTTTTTCTGTAACATATTATACTGTCTTGCTTCTGCTCTCTAGTGCATTAAATTGAAGAAAAAATATGTAATTGCAATTCAAATGCAGCAGGACAGATGTCATCTACACTGATAAATCACACTTAGGGTACTGTCACACAGTGCAATTTTCGTCGCTACGACGGCACGATCTGTGACGTCGCAGCGTCGTATGATTATCGCTCCAGCGTCGTAGACTGCGGTCACACTTTGCAATCACGGCGCTGGAGCGATGCCGAAGTCCCCGGGTAACCAGGGTAAACATCGGGTAACTAAGGGCAGGGCCGCGCTTAGTAACCCGATGTTTACCCTGGTTACCAGCGTAAACGTTAAAAAAACAAAAGCACATACTCACATTCCGGTGTCTGTCCCCGGCGTCTCAGCTTCTCTGCACTGTGTAAGCGCCATAGCCGGAAAGCAGAGCGGTGACGTCACCGCGTCACCGCTGTGCTCGCTTTCTGGCCGCCAGGCGCTCACACAGTGCAGAGAAGCTGAGATGCCGGAGGACAGACACCGGAATGTAAGTATGTACTGTTTGTTTTTTTAACGTTTACGCTGGTAACCAGGGTAAACATCGGGTTACTAAGCGCGGCCCTGCGCTTAGTTACCCGATGTTTACCCTGGTTACAAGCGAACACATCGCTGGATCGCTGTCACACACAACGATCCAGCGATGTCAGCGGGTGATCAAGCGACGAAAGAAAGTTCCAAACGATCTGCTACGACGTATGATTCTCAGCAGGGTCCCTGATCGCTGCTGCGTGTCAGACACTGCGAGATCGTAACGATATCGCTAGAACGTCACGAATCGTACCGTCGTAGCGATCAAAATTGCACTGTGTGACAGTACCCTTAGTGTGTCACTGCTGCTAGAACTTCTCTAATCTCTCTCTTGCTATCAATTGAATATTTTCGTTATTCACAGACTACTACACTAATCATTTTCACTGCTGCATTTACACAACACATTATTGTCTGCACTATTAGTGCAATGTTTTATGGTTTCTTTTCCTAATTATATTTCTGTGCTGTGAACGTTAACTTTCTCTCACTTTTGTAAATCAACCAAAAATGGCTGCTGTGGTCCCTGCCTAGGTTCATCCCTCCTGATTAGCTGCAGTATACCATGTTATGCAATAGCACCAATGCATTATGTGTAAGCCCGTGCAGTTGCACCTGTGTTCATGTCAGTATTTTTTGGCTGATACAATCTTCTGTAATGTGTAAAGAGTTGACATGCATTTTTTTGGGCAATTCTAGCAAATGGCAATGGTTTAAGTTCTGCAAGACCTGCGAATTTCATAAAATTCGATTTTAATTAGAATTGCATCGAATCGATTTACTCATCTCTAAATAAAACCTATAAGTCCATTAAAAAACAGTTTCTAAAATCAATAATTTAACCTATACCCTTTTTTATTTTAAAAGTCTGTACAAAAGTCTGCGCTACGCCCCTTTTTTTATATTTAGGCAAGCAGGGGCTGTGGATTACCTATACATGACCACTGGCAGCACGCTGCATGACATAGTTGTCAGTGCAGCCCTACAACTCTGGCATATCTAAAACATATATCAAGAAGTATTGCAATGTGCACAGTACTATGTAATTAAGAGTGTCAGAGCAGCCAAATACAGATTTCCTGCCACCCATTGCCTACAGATTCTGCAGTGGGTGTAGATGTGCCTCCTACTGTTAGCAAGTACATCATATATGACATGCATTCAGGCAACACATTCTACTACTATGCACCTCTACAAAGTATCAGAACTAAAGGGAACCTGACACCCATTAACTAATTACACCTCTGCATTTGTCTCTTAAGGGCGCAGTCAGACGGCGGTATAAATTGGATGGAGATTGGAACACACTGCTCGGACTGGCCAGCTGTTCTCACCACCGGAGCGTGACTGTTGTATAGAAATGCATGAACCTATCAGGCTCGGGTCTGGAGAGCTGCTGGCCAGTCCGTGCAATGCAACCCCCTTAAAACACCCTTCTGATATAAGACAGGGTTGATTATCTGGTCTATATATATACGGGCAGAGGGGTGGGGTACCTCACAAAGGTCTGTACCTACACGTCCCTATGGTGCCCCCTACCTAACTGCGGAGGTTGGCACCCTCTTGAACGCAATATGGCGCCCCCGCTCATCGATGGCTGACCCTCGATGCCCTATGGGTCCCTAGTACACACTGCGTCGTGGACACCTCACACCTGCCCACTCCTAGGGCCCAAACAAAAAATATATATACCAGATATGATATTTCCACCAATTAACACAATGATAGATACAATCACTGCCTCTCAAGGCTCAAACAATAATAGTAAATCAAATGGCACGCTTGGCCGTCTGTTCTAAGCCTCCTTCACTGGCTATCACACCCTTATGTGTCCCTACCAACGTTTACCTGCCTTACAGCGGAGGTTGGCACCCTCTTGTCCGCAAAGTGGCGCCCCCGCTCCTCAGCGGCTGTCCCTAGGATACCCTAAACAGGTCCCTACAAGTAATTAGATCCGCTGAGGAAAAAGTGCCTATGGGGCTATGCTGGTGGACTATGATATACGCATTAAATCATGATGTCGGCAGGACACGGTGCAACCAGGCACAACATACCACCGATGTGGTTACACACGGTTTTTTTCCCATGTGCCTCCTGAAGAACCATATCATGGGGGGGAAACGCGTAGAGGCGAGATCTGGGCACAGATAAGTGCAACAGATTTTTTATTGTTATTTTTGATTTATGGTTATCATTGATGTTTTCACCATGTATATACTCTGAAATAACAAATGATATTAGTATATATATACATATGTGTTCCTAGTATATAGACAGGGTTGCATCCTTATGGTCATCATTGATGTTTTCACCATGTATATACTCTGAAATAACAAATGATATTAGTATATATATACATATGTGTTCCTAGTATATAGACAAGGTTACATCCTTGCTTGCCGTATGTGATAAATTCAATAATAGAGCCGAATATGGTACGTTCTGACTCACTGTGCGTGTCCTGCCGACATCATGATTTAATGCGTATATCATAGTCCACCAGCATAGCCCCATAGGCACTTTTTCCTCAGCGGATCTAATTACTTGTAGGGACCTGTTTAGGGTATCCTAGGGACAGCCGCTGAGGAGCGGGGGCGCCACTTTGCGGACAAGAGGGTGCCAACCTCCGCTGTAAGGCAGGTAAACGTTGGTAGGGACACATAAGGGTGTGATAGCCAGTGAAGGAGGCTTAGAACAGACGGCCAAGCGTGCCATTTGATTTACTATTATTGTTTGAGCCTTGAGAGGCAGTGATTGTATCTATCATTGTGTTAATTGGTGGAAATATCATATCTGGTATATATATTTTTTGTTTGGGCCCTAGGAGTGGGCAGGTGTGAGGTGTCCACGACGCAGTGTGTACTAGGGACCCATAGGGCATCGAGGGTCAGCCATCGATGAGCGGGGGCGCCATATTGCGTTCAAGAGGGTGCCAACCTCCGCAGTTAGGTAGGGGGCACCATAGGGACGTGTAGGTACAGACCTTTGTGAGGTACCCCACCCCTCTGCCCGTATATATATAGACCAGATAATCAACCCTGTCTTATATCAGAAGGGTGTTTTAAGGGGGTTGTGTTGATATGTTTATCCTAAAAATGTTGAAATAAAGATATTGTTTAAAATTAGTTCTTGGTCGATTTTCTATTTAATACTAATTTGGGGTTATCATTGAATTGAATTCCAGTCCGTGCAATGCATTCCGATCTGTCTCTGATTTATACAGCTGTCTCACTGCAAACTTTATTTGAATACAGTCAACCCCATTGTTTGGGCAGAGTCTAGGAGGTGGGCACTTCGCATTGACCAGTTCTTTCCATTCTCCCGATGGCATGACTACTGAGTCCTGATTGAGGTCTTTGATGTGCCCTTACACTTTCCTAAAGATGGTGTATGTGTCATCACCCACCTGTCTCCCATTGGTGGCATGACATTTTTAAGCACAGATCCGGAGATGGACGCCATCCCTGATGAAGGTACGCACCGAAACGCGCGTCGGGGTGAGTGCCGCACTCCACGCAGGATCCCATCAGACCCAGCTAACGCTGAACTCTCTTTCCATCTTCTTCCCATATACTTTCATATCTACTCTCATAGTCACAACAAGATTGGTTGGACTGGGTCACTATTCATACGGGCAAGTGCAATATCAATGTATATAATGTGTCAGCATTTTGATTAGATACTTTGCTGTCTCTCTGAATTCGAAATCTTGCAGATGCTTGTGAACACAGCAACTTTGGACATGCGCATTGGGTCTATGCCTACATACCAGAGGCTTGCGGATTCACTGCGTATGCCGAAAATCTGATCAGTGTGGGTGCACCCAGCACTGCCACCGATCAGCTGTTCTCGGTGCTGGCCAAAAGTGTTCAGATGCAAAGCAACTCTCTCAACTGTAGAGTGGCATTCAAATCTATAGGGGCAGATGTGTAGTACCTAGCCACAGCCACTGTATGACTGTGCTGTGCAGCTTCACAACTGAGCATTTCTGGTCGGCACCGCCAATGGGAACAGCTGATAGGAAGGAGGTGCTGGGTGTTGTACCCCCGCTGGTCAGATATTGATAACCTATTCAAAGGACAGGCCATGAATGTAAATGTTCTGTACAACCCCTTTAAATTATAGGGTTGCAGGTGTGAAACTAACAAGCTCAGTTATACTTATCTTCCCCTACCCCAGCACGGCATCTTTGTTGTGTTTTACTGACAGGCTGCAGACTACAGAGCACAAACTACTGAGCCCAATGATTGGCTGCAGTGGTCACTCACGCTGTAGTTGTTAGGTCATGCCTTACATGCTTCAATTTTTTTTGTAGATTTCATCCTTTGCTATGTAATATATGATAGGCAATTTACAGTGGGTACAGAAAGTATTCAGACCCCTCAAAATTTTTCACTCTTTGTTTCATTGCAGCCATTTGGTAAATTAAAAAAAAGTTCATTTTTTTCTCATTAATGTACACTCTGCACCCCATCTTGACTGAAAAAAAAACAGAAATGTAGAAATCTTTGTAAATTTATTAAAAAAGAAAAACTGAAATATCACATGGTCATAAGTATTCAGACTCTTTGCTCAGTATTGAGTAGAAGCACCTTTTGAGCTAGTACAGCCATGAGTCTTCTTGGGAATGATGCAACAAGTTTTTCACACCTGGATTTGGGGATCCTCGGCCATTCTTCCTTGCAGAACCTCTCCAGTTCCGTCAGGTTGGATGGTGAACGTTGGTGGACAGCCATTTTCAGGTCTCTCCTGAGATGCTCAATTGGGTTTAGGTCAGGCCTCTGGCTGAGCCAGTCAAGAATGGTCACAGAGTTGTTCTGAAGCCACTCCCTTGTTATTTTAGCTGTGTGCTTAGGGTCATTGTCTTATTGGAAGGTGAACCTTCGGCCAAGTCTAAGGTCCAGAGCACTCTGGAAGAGGTTTTCATCCAGGATATCTCTGTACTTGGCCACATTCATGTTTCCTTCAATGACAACCAGTCGTCCTGCCCTGCAGCTGAAAAATACCCCCATAGCATGATGCTGCCACCACCATGTTTCACTGTTGGGATTGTATTGGGCAGATGATGAGCAGTGCCTTGTTTTCTCCACACATACCGCTTAGAATTATCACCAAAATGGTCTATCTTCATCTCATCAGACCAGAGAATCTTATTTTTCATAGTCTGGGAGGCCTTCATGTGTTTTTTTTTAGCAAACTCTATACGGGCTTTCATATGTCTTGCACTAAGAAGAGGCTTCGGTTGGGCCACTCTGCCATAAAGTCCTGACTATTGGAGGGCTGCAGTGATAGTTCACTTAGTGGAACTTTCTCCAATCTCCCTGCTGCATCTCTGGAGCTCAGCCACAGTGATCTTGGGGTTCTTCTTTACCTCTCTCACCAGGCTCTTCTCCCACGATTGCTCAGTTTGACTGGACGGCAAGGTCTAGGAAGACTTCTGATGGTCCCAAACTTCTTGCAAACTTCCACTGTGCTCTTAGGGACCTTGAGTACTGCAGAAATTCTGTTGTAACCTTGGCCAGATCTGTGCCTTGCCACAATTCTGTCTCTGAGCTCCTTGGCCAGTTCCTTTGACCTCATGATTCTCATTTGGTCTGACATGCACTGTGAGCTGTGAGGTCTTATATAGACAGGTGTGCGCTTTTCTAAATCAAATCCTATCAGCTTAATTAAACACAGCAGGACTCCAATGAAGGAGTAGAACCATCTCAAGGAGGATCACAAGGAAATGGACAGCATGTGAATTAAATATGAGTGTCTGAGCAAAGGGTCTGAATACTTATGACCATGTGATATTTCAGTTTTTCTTTTTTATTAAATTTGCAAAAATTTCTACATTTCTGTTTTTTTGCAGTCAAGATGGTGTGCAGAGTGTACATTAATTAATGTGAAAAAAAAAATTACATTTTTAAATTTACCAAATGGCTGCAATGAAACAAAGAGTGAAAAATTTAAAGGGGTCTGAATACTTTCCTTACCCACTGTAAAAATAGTATTGTAACAAAACTTTTATAACTTTTTGATATAATGCATCCATGTAAATACTGTGGTTTAATTAATCGGTAGGGGACTCCAAAGCTGGTCCCCTATTGATCTTAGAGGATTTTAAAGGGCTCCAATATATTAACAAAGTTATTAAGGTATAGATAAACTTTAATATGTGCCTAATCTTTTTAGGTGGTCTCTGATTGCCAACTAATGTAATCGACCAGGGATTGTAATACTCTTTTCTGTTTTGATAAGTTTTTGAAAGAGGTTAGACAGATTAAACCTTTCTCTTACGTTTTTTGAACATTGTGGAAAGCGTTGAGCTTAAGTTATAATCTCCCTGTATGAAATAAATACTGAAATTTATGATGCATTTAATGATCTGCAGAGGGCGTCTCACATTTTACTGTACTTTGTTATTTCGAGAAATTTTCAAAATCTTAGACAAAAATACTTCAAACATGGAATATTTATGGATGTTCCAGAAAATTATGACATGATCGTAGAAGAAAATACAACAGTGAGTCATCACATAATGCATGTGCTTATTGTAGGTGGACATCTATCCGGGGGAAATGATCTCCTGCTCTACAGATGTGTAAACATAGTGTTCAGGATGTGGGGGCTGATAAACGCAAGTCGTTTCTAAAGTTTTTTTTTGTCAAATATTGGATGTAGTGCAAATTAAAATATGCTTTTTGGGGCACAAATACATTTAAAGACATATTCCAATTTTTAAAGGTATCAAATAGCAGTAGAATATGATTGAAGGGGTCTGAATTCTGGGACTTGACCAGAAGTTACAAGATCAATTTGACTAGGCAGGGCCACCATCAGGGCATTACTGCCCTTATTGGTGTATGGGGTTTGGTGAGCTGAGGAAAAGTGGGGGACCCGGACTTAGTCTGGGCCCCCCCTTCTTTTGCTTCTGCTCACCAGGCCCCAAGGCATAGCAATGTACTATGCACCAACTCTGCGCACAACTCAAAACAGAATGGCTGCTCAGCTCTAGGGCTCTCTCCTCCTCTTCAGTGACCTGCTGGTGACAACGCCTATGTGATGATGTCAGAAGCTAATTAATTTATATATTTGTTGGGTAGGGTAAAGTGGCTATTTATAGTTGGTGGGGCACAGTGGTGGGTTATAATTTATATTTGGAATGGTGGGTTGCATAATAGCTAATTATATATTACTAATGGGTGCAAGTCTGTATTCAGCTGCATAGTGTAGAAGTTGGGAATGTGCTCTGAAAGGGGTGCTCTAGATAACTGTGTCTTATTCTCTGCATAGATGAATTCTGGCTGAAAGAAGTGATGGCAGTCTGGCTGGATGCAGAAGAAAAGTGAAGATGAAGGACTTCAGCTAGAGGCATCACTGGTGAGTCAGTGTGTTACCTGTACACTGAGACTATACACTGTATAATATGTATAGAGCTCCTGTGTTGTTAGGGCTATGCCCACCCGGGTCCCCGATACTCACCTCCTCGCTCCCGTGTCCCGGCGTGCTGCTGGACGGGGATCGCTGTGGACGTCTCCTGTGCTGTCGGCCTCCTGTGCTGTCGGCCTCGCGATCAGTGATGGAGCTTCGGGTCTTGCGCATGCGCACTAGGAAGCGGCCGTGCGCGCTGCCTGCACCTTTAACCTCTGCGGTACCACGACAGTAAGCACTCCCTGACCAATGGAGCTTTGCTGACAGTTATATCAGGCTGCTCTGCCTTAGTGGAGGCGCCTTATTATTGTGTTACTTTTTGTGCCAATACTTAGGCCCTTGATATCTGGACTCCCAGTGTCTTTTTCTTTCTTGTGACTACTCACCTTCCAGTGTCTTGGTCTCTTTTGCCCTTCCTGTGACCTTTGGTCTTATGCTGCTCCTCCTAGTCCTCCCTACAGTTGCTGTCCTGTTATGGTTCTCAATGGCAAGAGAACATAGCCCAGCAAACATAAGAACTAGCTCTTGGAAGGATGGAAACTAAACTGACCATGAACTAAACCTGCCGCACAACTAACAGTAGCCGGGTAGCGTAGCCTGCGTTTTATCCCTAGACGCCCAGCGCCGGCCGGAGGACTAACTAATCCTGGCAGAGGAAAATATAGTCCTGGCTCACCTCTAGAGAAAATTCCCCGAAAGGCAGACAGAGGCCCCCACAAATATTGGCGGTGATTTTAGATGAAATGACAAACGTAGTATGAAAATAGGTTTAGCAAAATTGAGGTCCGCTTACTAAATAGCAGGAAGACAGAAAGGGCACTTTCATGGTCAGCTAAAAACACTATCAAAACACCATCCTGAAATTACTTTAAGACTCTAGTATTAACTCATAACATCAGAGTGGCAATTTCAGATCACAAGAGCTTTCCAGACACAGAAACGAAACTACAACTGTGAACTGGAACAAAATGCAAAAACAAACAAGGACTAAAGTCCAACTTAGCTGGGAGTTGTCTAGCAGCAGGAACATGCACAGAAAGGCTTCTGATTACAATGTTGACCGGCATGGAAGTGACAGAGGAGCAAGGCTAAATAGCGACTCCCACATCCTGATGGAAACAGGTGAACAGAGAGGATGATGCACACCAGTTCAATTCCACCAGTGGCCACCGGGGGAGCCCAAAATCCAATTTCACAACAGTACCCCCCCCTCAAGGAGGGGGCACCGAACCCTCACCAGAACCACCAGGGCGATCAGGATGAGCCCTATGAAAGGCACGGACCAAATCGGAGGCATGAACATCAGAGGCAGTCACCCAAGAATTATCCTCCTGACCGTATCCCTTCCATTTGACCAGATACTGGAGTTTCCGTCTGGAAACACGGGAGTCCAAGATTTTTTCCACAACGTACTCCAACTCGCCCTCAACCAACACCGGAGCAGGAGGCTCAACGGAAGGCACAACCGGTACCTCATACCTGCGCAATAATGACCGATGAAAAACATTATGAATAGAAAAAGATGCAGGGAGGTCCAAACGGAAGGACACAGGGTTAAGAATCTCCAATATCTTGTACGGGCCGATGAACCGAGGCTTAAACTTGGGAGAAGAAACCCTCATAGGGACAAAACGAGAAGACAACCACACCAAGTCCCCAACACAAAGCCGAGGACCAACCCGACGCCGGCGGTTGGCAAAAAGCTGAGTCTTCTCCTGGGACAACTTCAAATTGTCCACTACCTGCCCCCAAATCTGATGCAACCTCTCCACCACAGCATCCACTCCAGGACAATCCGAAGATTCCACCTGACCAGAAGAAAATCGAGGATGAAACCCCGAATTACAGAAAAAGGGAGACACCAAGGTGGCAGAGCTGGCCCGATTATTGAGGGCAAACTCCGCTAAAGGCAAAAAAGCAACCCAATCATCCTGATCTGCAGACACAAAACACCTCAAATATGTCTCCAAGGTCTGATTCGTCCGCTCGGTCTGGCCATTAGTCTGAGGATGGAAAGCAGACGAGAAAGACAAATCTATGCCCATCCTAGCACAGAATGCTCGCCAAAATCTAGACACGAATTGGGTACCTCTGTCAGAAACAATATTCTCCGGAATACCATGCAAACGGACCACATTTTGAAAAAACAGAGGAACCAACTCGGAAGAAGAAGGCAACTTAGGCAGGGGAACCAAATGGACCATCTTAGAGAAACGATCACACACCACCCAGATGACAGACATCTTCTGAGAAACAGGAAGATCCGAAATAAAATCCATCGAGATGTGCGTCCAGGGCCTCTTCGGGATAGGCAAGGGCAACAACAATCCACTAGCCCGAGAACAACAAGGCTTGGCCCGAGCACAAACGTCACAAGACTGCACGAAGCCTCGCACATCTCGAGACAGGGAAGGCCACCAGAAGGACCTTGCCACCAAATCCCTGGTACCAAAGATTCCAGGATGACCTGCCAACGCAGAAGAATGAACCTCAGAAATGACTTTACTGGTCCAATCATCAGGAACAAACAGTCTACCAGGTGGGCAACGATCAGGTCTATCCGCCTGAAACTCCTGCAAGGCCCGCCGCAGGTCTGGAGAAACGGCAGACAATATCACTCCATCCTTAAGGATACCTGTAGGTTCAGAATTACCAGGGGAGTCAGGCTCAAAACTCCTAGAAAGGGCATCCGCCTTAACATTCTTAGAACCCGGCAGGTAGGACACCACAAAATTAAACCGAGAGAAAAACAACGACCAGCGCGCCTGTCTAGGATTCAGGCGTCTGGCGGACTCAAGATAAATTAGATTTTTGTGGTCAGTCAATACCACCACCTGATGTCTAGCCCCCTCAAGCCAATGACGCCACTCCTCAAAAGCCCACTTCATGGCCAAAAGCTCCCGATTCTCAACATCATAATTCCGCTCGGCGGGCGAAAATTTACGTGAGAAAAAAGCACAAGGTCTCATCACGGAGCAATCGGAACTTTTCTGCGACAAAACCGCCCCAGCTCCGATTTCAGAAGCGTCGACCTCAACCTGAAAAGGAAGAGCAACATCAGGCTGACGCAGCACAGGGGCGGAAGAAAAGCGGCGCTTAAGCTTCCGAAAGGCCTCCACAGCAGCAGGGGACCAATCAGCAACATCAGCACCCTTCTTAGTCAAATCAGTCAATGGTCTAACAACATCAGAAAAACCAGCAATAAATCGACGATAAAAGTTAGCAAAGCCCAAAAATTTCTGAAGACTCTTAAGAGAAGAGGGTTGCGTCCAATCACAAATAGCCTGAACCTTGACAGGATCCATCTCGATGGAAGAGGGAGAAAAAATATATCCCAAAAAGGAAATCTTTTGAACCCCAAAAACGCACTTAGAACCCTTCACACACAAGGAATTAGACCGCAAAACCTGAAAAACCCTCCTGACCTGCTGGACATGAGAGTCCCAGTCATCCGAAAAAATCAAAATATCATCCAGATACACAATCATAAATTTATCCAAATAATCACGGAAAATGTCATGCATAAAGGACTGAAAGACTGAAGGGGCATTTGAAAGACCAAAAGGCATCACCAAATACTCAAAGTGGCCCTCGGGCGTATTAAATGCGGTTTTCCACTCATCCCCCTGCTTAATTCGCACCAAATTATACGCCCCACGGAGATCTATCTTAGAGAACCACTTGGCCCCCTTTATGCGAGCAAACAAATCAGTCAGCAGTGGCAACGGATATTGATATTTAACCGTGATCTTATTCAAAAGCCGATAATCAATGCACGGCCTCAAAGAGCCATCTTTCTTAGCCACAAAGAAAAAACCGGCTCCTAAGGGAGATGACGAAGGACGAATATGTCCCTTTTCCAAGGACTCCTTTATATATTCTCGCATAGCAGCATGTTCAGGCACAGACAGATTAAATAAACGACCCTTAGGGTATTTACTACCCGGAATCAAATCTATGGCACAATCGCACTCCCGGTGCGGAGGTAATGAACCAAGCTTAGGTTCTTCAAAAACGTCACGATATTCAGTCAAGAATTCAGGAATCTCAGAGGGAATAGATGATGAAATGGAAACCACAGGTACGTCCCCATGCGTCCCCTTACATCCCCAGCTTAACACAGACATAGCTTTCCAGTCAAGGACTGGGTTATGAGATTGCAGCCATGGCAATCCAAGCACCAACACATCATGTAGGTTATACAGCACAAGAAAGCGAATAATCTCCTGGTGATCCGGATTAATCCGCATAGTTACTTGTGTCCAGTATTGTGGTTTATTGCTAGCCAATGGGGTGGAGTCAATCCCCTTCAGGGGTATAGGAGTTTCAAGAGGCTCCAAATCATACCCACAGCGTTTGGCAAAGGACCAATCCATAAGACTCAAAGCGGCGCCAGAGTCGACATAGGCATCCGCGGTAATAGATGATAAAGAACAAATCAGGGTCACAGATAGAATAAACTTAGACTGTAAAGTGCCAATTGAAACAGACTTATCAAGCTTCTTAGTACGCTTAGAGCATGCTGATATAACATGAGTTGAATCACCGCAATAGAAGCACAACCCATTTTTTCGTCTAAAATTCTGCCGTTCACTTCTGGACAGAATTCTATCACATTGCATATTCTCTGGCGTCTTCTCAGTAGACACCGCCAAATGGTGCACAGGTTTGCGCTCCCGCAGACGCCTATCGATCTGGATAGCCATTGTCATGGACTCATTCAGACCCGCAGGCACAGGGAACCCCACCATAACATCCTTAATGGCATCAGAGAGACCCTCTCTGAAATTCGCCGCCAGGGCGCACTCATTCCACTGAGTAAGCACAGCCCATTTACGGAATTTCTGGCAGTATATTTCAGCTTCGTCTTGCCCCTGAGATAGGGACATCAAGGCCTTTTCCGCCTGAAGTTCTAACTGAGGTTCCTCATAAAGCAACCCCAAGGCCAGAAAAAACGCATCCACATTGAGCAACGCAGGATCCCCTGGAGCCAATGCAAAAGCCCAATCCTGAGGGTCGCCCCGGAGCAAGGAAATCACAATCCTGACCTGCTGAGCAGGATCTCCAGCAGAGCGAGATTTCAGGGACAAAAACAACTTGCAATTATTTTTGAAATTTTGAAAGCAAGATCTATTCCCCGAGAAAAATTCAGGCAAAGGAATTCTAGGTTCAGATATAGGAACATGAACAACAAAATCTTGTAAATTTTGAACTTTCGTGGTAAGATTATTCAAACCTGCAGCTAAACTCTGAATATCCATTTTAAACAGGTGAACACAGAGCCATTCCAGGATTAGAAGGAGAGAGAGAGAGAAAGGCTGCAATATAGGCAGACTTGCAAGAGATTCAATTACAAGCACACTCAGAACTGAAGGAAAAAAAAAAAAAAAATCTTCAGCAGACTTCTCTTATCTCTCCTTTCTCTGTCAATTAATTTAACCCTTTGTGGCCGGTCAAACTGTTATGGTTCTCAATGGCAAGAGAACATAGCCCAGCAAACATAAGAACTAGCTCTTGGAAGGATGGAAACTAAACTGACCATGAACTAAACCTGCCGCACAACTAACAGTAGCCGGGTAGCGTAGCCTGCGTTTTATCCCTAGACGCCCAGCGCCGGCCGGAGGACTAACTAATCCTGGCAGAGGAAAATATAGTCCTGGCTCACCTCTAGAGAAAATTCCCCGAAAGGCAGACAGAGGCCCCCACAAATATTGGCGGTGATTTTAGATGAAATGACAAACGTAGTATGAAAATAGGTTTAGCAAAATTGAGGTCCGCTTACTAAATAGCAGGAAGACAGAAAGGGCACTTTCATGGTCAGCTAAAAACACTATCAAAACACCATCCTGAAATTACTTTAAGACTCTAGTATTAACTCATAACATCAGAGTGGCAATTTCAGATCACAAGAGCTTTCCAGACACAGAAACGAAACTACAACTGTGAACTGGAACAAAATGCAAAAACAAACAAGGACTAAAGTCCAACTTAGCTGGGAGTTGTCTAGCAGCAGGAACATGCACAGAAAGGCTTCTGATTACAATGTTGACCGGCATGGAAGTGACAGAGGAGCAAGGCTAAATAGCGACTCCCACATCCTGATGGAAACAGGTGAACAGAGAGGATGATGCACACCAGTTCAATTCCACCAGTGGCCACCGGGGGAGCCCAAAATCCAATTTCACAACACTGTCCTTCCCGTCCGTCCCTGGTTGTCCCGTCTCCACTATTCCCTTTGGCCTCCAACCCTGTCCTCTGTCTCTTGCTCCTATCCCTGTCTGTCCGTGTTACATGGTGATACCTTCTTCTTCCCATCTCCTCGGTATTCCCTGTCCTGTATTATTTATGCCCCTTTTTTACTTTTTTCCTCCCTACGAGCCACCCTCTTGGTGCCGGATGTCACGGGACTCTTGCCCCCTGGGCCTGCCCCGAACGATCCCTGTATAGGGGTTGGATTAATCTGATCAGCTCGCCCTGTGTGGGTGCGGTGCCGCGACCCAGAGTGTCCACTCTAGGAAGTTCGCCGATTCCAGGTGTTACATGTGTATAATGACACTTATGGTAATATTAGTGTTGTGGTTTTATATTAATGATCATTATTGTAGTATTCGGTCACTGTGTGGTGGTAATATGTGATCTGGTCATGGTGTGGTGGTATTTGTCCCTTCTATGTGATATTACTCGGTCACTATGTGGTGGTAATATGTGGCCTGGTCATGGTGTGGTGGTATTTTTTCCTTGTACGTAGTATTATTCAAACAGAAAAAGACTGACCAGCCAGCTAACATAACAATTCTAAGAAAATATAAAGCTGCACTCTGGATTGTTTATAATGGTACATCTATAAAATTGGAACTGTACTACTGCCGTAGAATATGGGTTAAGTGCTATATTACCTACATGTAAAATTTTGAAAAACTTGAAATGCAAAATTTGCTATAGTAAAATTTATAGTAAAAAGAAGGTACTGAGCACATAGATTGGCCAATGTATATGAGCCCAACTGCAATGTCAATACGTACCTTATAGTTGGGTCCCTGTCCTGATAAGACACCTCTCCTGGACTGAAAAGCCTACAATATATGGGGCAGGATGGTATTTGTTCCTTGTATGGTCATTTTAAAAAAATGTATGTGACATATTCTCTTAAAGGAAAATAAATAAAAATATACCTAAAGAGAGTATTAGATATTTTCAGAAATTTTTAATACATTAGATTAAAGTAAGACATGCCCAAAAGAATCTACCTTGTCATGGTGGCAGGCTTCAAAAAATATTTCAGCCAAAACAAAAGCTGCTGGCTATGTATTTGAAATGGTGTTTGATGGGAACTGTTACTGTGTGATTGGTGAGGACATGGTGCAGAAGTGGAATTTTTACAAGAGTCGGTGGTGGGACTGTGGAAGGTTTGAGGGGTAGATTGTAAGCTTGCGAGCAGGGCCCTCATTCCTACTGGTATCTGTTTTGAACTGTGATTTCTGTTATGCTGTAATGTCTATTGTCTGTATAAGTCCCCTCTATAAGTTGTAAAGCGCTGCGGAATATGTTGGCGCTATATAAATAAAATTATTATTATTATTATTATTATTAGGGGTAGAGGCAGAGCTGGGATGGAGTCTGAACGAAGTCTCAAGAGGGCCCGGAAATTTTGTTAGTATTTGACCCTTAAATTTCTGGTGGCAGCTGAATGACTAGTGCCCTAGTTACTCTTTCTCTGCATAGTGGCAATTGAATAGGGCTCTGCTGTATTTTTCTGCACAGTGAGTGAC
Organism: Ranitomeya variabilis; assembly: GCF_051348905.1. NCBI lineage: Eukaryota > Metazoa > Chordata > Amphibia > Anura > Dendrobatidae > Ranitomeya > Ranitomeya variabilis. The sequence goes on from NC_135236.1 coordinate 72,797,576, forward strand.
CAGTAGGTCCACTTTTCTGGGAAATACTGTGACGAATCAGCAGTGTGTAACTAGATGCAGTCAAACCTACCCCAATTGTTCTAGAGATAACTGAACGCTTTACCATCATGAGAATACCAGTTTAGGTTGCGTAAAAAGGCAATTTACTCACCATTTCTATTCTTCCAGTACTTCAATGTCTCATTACTGCTTTCTTCTGGACAAAATAACATGTCATTTGGTCAAATATTTAGAAATACGCTAATGACCCTCAGTACACATAAGACTAATGTTGTTAGAACCCACCAATATAGACGGGTTCATGTAACAGTCTAAAGGAAAGGAGGCCTGAGACAACTGATTATTGGGGGAGATGTTGATCAGGCATGTCCTATTTCGAACTGTCAATGACAGCCGAATAAACACTCTTGTGTATGGAAGCGCCGACCAAGATGGCTGTCGGCATCATTTGGCCGACAGGCATCTAATGTATATAGGCTCGGATCGGCCCACAGGAGAACCGGAGAATACTCCCGTGGGCCTCTGTGCAGGAATGGGCACCACTCTCCTACATGAGCAGTACTTGCCACAATATGCTTGAATCACTATGTATAGACAGAGGTGGCAACTTATTTATTTACACTCTACCAGATTATTGTTATGTAAATTTGTGATTCAGGATAATGTGACATTTGCATGTACATACAAAGTGGGGCCCTGGAATAGGTTACTGGTAGACCCTTGAAACCCCAGTCCGACCCTGAATGTATATACCTGGCTTTAAGGCTCCCACTTATGAGGACAAAAATTAAATTTGCCACCGTGGCTGGCATATATGTTGACAATGACCCAAACTTTTCTGAACTCTTTGGCTAGCATAGATGAGCACTTGGTGGCTCATGTAAATCACTGTGCTTCTAGGAAAGGTGGAAAGTGTAAAGCTTACCTGTAGTGATGAGCAAGTGTGCTAGTTACTCAAGATTTCCGAGCATACTCGGGTGTTCTCTGAGTATTTTGGGCATGCTTGTAGATTATGTTAATATTGCCTCATCTACATGATTTGCGGCTGCTAGACAGCCTGAATACATGTGGGGATTTCCTAACAAACAGGCAATCCCTGCATGTCTTCAGGATGTCTAACAGCCGCAAATCATGCAGATGCTTCGACACAAACATAATCTACGAGCACTCCCAAAATACTCAGAGAACACCCGAGCATGCTCAGAAACCTCGAGTAATGAGCACACTTGTTCATCACTACTCACCTGGTGAAGTGGACCCATTAACTCTGGGTATGGGTGGGTACATGGGCCTTGAGAGTCAGTGCAGCTGGCAGGAATACACATGAGGAACGAGGAAGACACACCCTCAGGAATCTTGGGAACAGCAGGATGGATACATGGAAGTAAGCAGGGTGGCATGGACAGACGCTAGTAACATGGTGTGCACAGGAGGACAGTAGCAAACTAAAGTGTTGAATAACAATCTGAAGACACAGGTGTGTGTCCTAATGGGCCATAAAAAGCCTAGGGAGATGAGGTCCCATGCAGGGCAACCTGCAAAGCCCGATTTGGAGCACAACAGGGGGCAGTAGGCCGAGGTGAAGAGAGCATAGCGCAGAGTGGAGAAAGGTGTGTAACAGAAAGCTCTTGAGAATACTGCTGCTTGTGTAACTATTGTGAGCTACCTAAAGTCGCAAGTGTGGAGATCTTGGTCTTTTTCATACTCCCACTTGGCATCCTGTCGAAGCATTATGCGGAGTGTGCCTCAGGTTGTGGTTGGCTGCCCAATCATCAGTAGCTTCCTTTTGGTAATGTTTGACATATTTCTACTTTGCCCAGAGTAATTATTCACTATTTAACCTAATCAAGTACCAATTTGGTCTATGTAGCTTTTTCTTATAAAGAACAAAATGTACATTTATGTTATATATCACATACTCCAGTAGGGCTGCTCCCCCCTTTTTCCTACCCTTGTGCAGTTTTAGTTGTAATTACTAATTTTAGGTCATAATAAAGATTATTTCTTTCATCAACCTTAATCATGTCAACAAACCATCAACATGTCTTGTCCTTGGGTTTGGCCTAACTTTTGAGAATATTTAAAAAAAAACTTAATGGTATCATATGAAAACGCCAAACTCTAGGTTAACCTTAGTACAATTCTTAAAAAATCTTGGTTACTTTGGGTGGTCATTGGATTCTTCAGGCTATTGGTTGGGGTATTGTTTGGGGTTGTTCGGTGAAAACAAGTTACCACCTCTCCATTGGACACGTGATAACTTCTTAATTGATTGTTATTCGAACACTGGGACCCGCACACTGATCAGCAGAACAGGGCACTTTTATCATCATTAGAATAGAGCGGTAATGCGCAAGCTCAACCTGCAGAAACATTCGATCCTTATGGGGCTGACGAGTGCTGCCCTTGGCTTTTTCCGGCAGCCACCTAGAGAATTAATTGAACGATGGTCAGGTGTCCAACGTTCCACACAATTTTGTAACCAGCAAAAAAGTTCCCCAAAGCACCAATCAGCAAGTTATCTGTGATCAGAAAGTTAACTTACATTCACTGGACAACCCCTTTAAACTTTAATTATACTTTTAAACTATTCTCATACATACTGTAAGTAGATCTTTCAAGACAATCTGAGTTTCCATGTTCTGCACTATGGAAAGTTTCTGAAAGTGACCAGGATGTTATTCCAGGTAAATCATACAAGTAATTACACTTCCATGTGTGTCCCTTGTATTGCTGAGAGGTTTTACACGACTCACTGCTTTGATTACCGTCGAGGCTCTGTTGTTTGTACGTGGACCCGGAGACTTTGGCCATGTGTTTGTGTCAATAAAAGACCACAAGAATTTGAAGTGTTCACACAGAAGGCAAATGTTGATATTTTAATAAGTGGGATCTAATTGTGGTTAGAATGAGCTAATTGTTAATAAACCACAACAGGATATTTTCTAGAAATCAGATTTATCACCCATCTTCTTCTCCGGCAATTGCACAACACAATCAGCAGAGGTTGTTTGACCTAGAACACAACGTATTGTGAAAGATGTTGCATTATAATAATACACATGTTGGACATATGAGTATATTAAGGTACACACTGTACAACCGAGATCAGTATTTCTACACATCAGTGCTAATTCAGAGCTGTGCATAGTGCCAAATAGTTTACATTCATGCTATCACTTTTTATGGTCTTTCCTTTTTTACTTTATCCTATTAATATATGTACTTTAACCATCTGCTACTTCTATAAGTGCTGCTTTATTAGTGCACTAATCAACACTGCACCATTCAATATTCAAAGGGGTATTCCCAATTTATTACATTTCTTTAGTTAGACAGCATGAAAGTAAATAAGTTTGCAATTGATTTGCTTTTTCTATCAGATTTCATTCTTCTGCTACTTTGAGAACTTTTATCATACATAGTGTACAGCTTCTTCCAATGAACTCAGCCATCAAAGCCTGGTTGAGTATGTGCAGTATTTACATTCCAGGAGAAGAGGTAACTACTAATAATAGTAATACCATCCACCTCTTTCCAGCCCATTCATTACTCTACAGCATTTATCTGCTCATCTCCTTCCCTGTCACTCTCAGCTCCCGACAGGATTCTTATTATAGGGGAATCACAATCCCTCTGCACCCAGCATCAGCATGTTCCAGAGCAGTTCTCCTAATCAAAGCTCTCCCTTTCCTGAGCGGTGTGCATGTTCAAATGCATTGTTATTTCTATATGTAAATATAGTGATAACAATTGTAGGGATTCCCTTTCTCTGGCAGTGGGTTACGTACATGCAGAGGCACGTAGTGTCTTGTTCACACAGGAAGATTTATTAAAGTTCATAGTCTTCCAGCATAAGGAAAAACAAACAGCCCTTTCTTTGGCATAAAGACCAGCAAAGGAAAAACAAAACAGTTAATAGAACTGGTTTACCTGGCCAGAGTAAAGTCTAGATCCTCACAGCAGAAAGAGGTCTTTCTGTCTCTCACTCACAGACTCAGACTGAGGCAACTGAGTTGCCCTAAATAGGCCATTCAAAGCCTGGTTGTGGAGTTATGGGAACAGCCAGTCTCACTCAGATCTTCTGGCCATTCCTAAAATCCTGACCCAAAATCTGGACCCATTGAAACCCTCCCAGCACTATCTGTGCTGGAGCCTGCTTTTCCGGGTTTCACTTTACATCACCAAGGCTAACCACCAAGGGGGAGCTGAGCATCTTCTGCCTGCATGCAATGTACCCCGAGAGGGCATCTACATTGCCGTGTTATTTTCCGGGCCTATGCTCCAGCTGAAACCTGAACATTTTGAAGGGCTAGGAACCACTCTATTTTCTGGGAACTGTTCCATCTTCTCCTGTTTCTGTTTCAGTGGGGCATGGTCAGATACCAACCTAAACTTTCCAACCTAATAGATAATATCTGAAATCCTCCACAGCTCATTTTATGGCCAGACACTCTTTTTCCACTATGGAGTAATTTTTCTCACATGGAGACAGTTTTTTGACTCGAAAACACCCACCCTCCAAGCAACCAAAAAGTAAGGAGATTGCAGAGCTTTGTTCTGCTCTTGAGACAACTTGACCAGCTCTGTTCAGCCAATCCATAGATAAAGCATGGGGGCTGGTTTAAAATGGAGCTAGTCAGCCAGCCATCTTCCCACACAGCACTGATGCTTTGCAGAAGCAGGAAACTCTGTCCTGGGTCAAGCAAAAGCTGGGAGTACACCTGCCAAAACTCTTTATTGCAGATTTCAGCAGAATCATTCAGCAAATTGTGGGAGAATGAACTATTTTACTTGGGACACATAGCAACCATTGTCTTCATCATCACCAACAGGGAGATACAAGAATAGACACGGTAAAAAATCTGTTCCAACTCCTTAGAATAAAATCCAAAGTTTACTTATTTAGTCCATATAAAAAATTGGTTATGCACCTAAAATAACACTCCAATGAGATGGATAAGGCGGGGATGCGTTTCGTCGTAACTCAATGATCTTTATCTCCTTCCATGTCCACAAGAATAGAGAGACAGTAAGAAACTAAAGAGCTCAAACTGTACATTATTAACAAACTCTAACAATTAGCACAGTGCCATCTGTTTCATTCTCAAAACAGTCCTTCCATAGCGCAAGCCTATAGCTGCTGTCTACTCCAACACTCTACAGATTGGAGAACCTTGAATAATTGAAGCAAAGTAGTTAATATGCTATTTTAACCCCTTCACGACATGCACCGTACATGTACAGCGCATGTCGTGTTTCTCCCTTTGATGTGGGCTCCAGCGCTAAGTCCACATCTTTCCTGGCACATGTCAGCTGTCTTGAACAGCTGACATGTGCCACTAACAGCCGCGGGTGGAATTATGATCCACCCACGGCTGTCAACCTGTTAAATGCCCCTGTCAATCTCTGACAGCAGCATTTAATGTGATTGTGCAGGAAGCGTGTCACTAATCCCGCCCATCAGCGCCCGTGTCACATGACCGCGGGTCACCGATGGGTTGGTATGACAACCTGGGGTCTGTAGCAGACCCTTGTGATTGTTATTGCTGGATTGCTATGAGCACCGCCCAGCGGTCAGTACTTATAGCAAGTGAGCATTTCTGCTACACACAGGTGATCTGATCATGGCCTGTGTGTAGCAGAGGCAAATAGAAGATCACAGCTTCTAGTTTCCCATGCAGACTACTGAAGTATGTGAAAAGTTAAAAAAATGTTTTTAAAGCTATTAAAAAAATAAAAAAATATAAAAGTTCAAATCACCCCCTATTCGCCCCATTCAAAATAAAGCAATAATAAATAAATACACATTTGGTATCACTGCGTTCAGAATTGCCCAATCCATCAAGATATAAGAAGAACTAATCCGATCGGTAAATGGCGTAGCAAAAAAAAAAGTCAAAACGGCAGAATTCCTTTTTTTGGTTTTGGTTAAAATGCAATAATTAGTGATCAAAATATCATATCCACACCAAAATGGAATCATTATAAACATCAACTTGGCAAGAAAAAAATAAGCCCTCACCCAGCCCCAGATCACAAAAAATGGAGATGGTGCGGGTTTTGAAAAATGACACAATTTTTTATTTTTTTTTTAAACTTTGGATTTTTTTTTACCTCTTAAATAAAAAATAATGTAGACATGTTTGCTATCTCCAAACTTGTAATTACTTGGAGAATCAAAATCGCGGGTCAGTTTTAGCATTTAGTGAACATGATAAAAAAAAAAACAGTTGTGGAATTGCACTTTTTTGCAATTTCACCACACTTGGAATTTTTTTATGATTTCCAGTACACGATATGGTAAAATGAATGCTGTTGTTCAAAAGTACAACTTGTTCTGCAAAAAAAAGCCCTCACATGGCCATATTGACAGAAAAATGAAAAACTTATGGCTCTGAAAAGCAGGGAAACAAAAAACAAACGCAAAAATGAAAATGAGTTGTGTCGTGAAGGGGTTAAATACATTAAAGAATATTATTTTAAAAAATGGACAACCCCTTTAAATAACACAGTTTTATTATGCACGTTACAAGTTGGACTATACAGCATTAAAGTCTGCTACCCCAAATTTACATTTTAAACTAACCGCATAGGAGATGAAGCTACAATACAAATCTTCTTTTTTTTTTTTTTTTTTTTAAATCTGTTCCTTTGTTGTCCCCCAAAACAACATTACTGTAATATACAAATGAAGGTGATCAGTGCACCTTAGGTGTGGTGAAATGCATCAGTGGACCAATACAACCACTTATTTATATTATTACCACTTATTCTATGCTGATTGACAGCGTTGGCCGAGAGCCAGTTTGAAGATAAACCACCATTATGTGATCATTGTCGCTGTGCAGGAGAGAGCACATAAATCACTCCCTCCTCGCTTCTGACATTGTTTGTCTCCTCTGCTATTAATTCAGTGCAGGCGATAGCAAATAAATCACTCCCTCCTCGCTTCTGGCATTGCTTGTCTCTTCTGATATCACTTCAGTGCAGGAGAGAGTATACAGATCACTCTCTCCTCGCTTCTGACATTGCTCATCTCCTCTGCTATCACTTCAGTGCAGGCAATAGCACACAAATCACTCTCTCCTCGCTTCTGACATTGTTTGTCTCCTCTGCTATCACTTCAGTGCAGGCAATAGCACACAAATCACTCTCTCCTCACTTCTGACATTGCTTGTCTCCTCTGCTATTACTTCAGTGCAGGAGAGAGCACACAGTTCACTCTCTCCACGCTTCTGAAATTGCTTGTCTCCTCTGCTATTACTTCAGTGCTGGAGAAAACACAAAAATCACTCTCTTATCGCTGCTGATATTTCTCATCTTCTCTGCTATCACTTCAGTGCAGGTGAAAACACAAAAATCACTCTCTTATCGCTGCTGATATTTCTCATCTTCTCTGCTATCACTTCAGTGCAGGAGGGAGTATACAGATCGCTCTCTCCTCGCTTCTGACATAGCTTGTCTCCTCTGCTATCACTTCAATGCAGGCGATAGCACACAACTCACTCTCTTATCGCTTCTGACATTGCTCATCTCCTCTGCTATCACTTCAATGCAGGAGAAAACACAAAAATCACTCTCTTATCGCTGCTGATATTTCTCATCTTCTCTCCTATCGCTTCAGTGCAGGAGAGAGTATACAAATCGCTCTCTCCTCGCTTCTGACATTGCTCATCTTCTCTGCTATCACTTCAATGCAGGAGAAAACACAAAAATCACTCTCTTATCGCTGCTGATATTTCTCATCTTCTCTGCTATCACTTCAGTGCAGGAGGGAGTATACAGATCGCTCTCTCCTCGCTTCTGACATAGCTTGTCTCCTCTGCTATCACTTCAATGCAGGCGATAGCACACAACTCACTCTCTTATCGCTTCTGACATTGCTCATCTCCTCTGCTATCACTTCAATGCAGGAGAAAACACAAAAATCACTCTCTTATCGCTGCTGATATTTCTCATCTTCTCTCCTATCGCTTCAGTGCAGGAGAGAGTATACAAATCGCTCTCTCCTCGCTTCTGACATTGCTCATCTTCTCTGCTATCACTTCAATGCAGGAGAAAACACAAAAATCACTCTCTTATCGCTGCTGATATTTCTCATCTTCTCTGCTATCACTTCAGTGCAGGAAAGAGTATACAAATCGCTGTCTCCTCGCTTCTGACATTGCTCATCTCCTCTGCTATCACTTCAGTGCAGGTGATAGCACGCAAATCACTCTCTACTCACTTCTGACATTGCTCGTCTCCCCTGCTATCACTTCAATTCAGGAGAAAACGCACAAATCACTTTCTCCTCGCTTCTGACATTGCTCCTCTTCTCTGCTATCACTCAGTGCAGCAGAGAGCACACACATCACTCTTTCCTTGCTGATATATTTCGGGTTTAGCTATGTGGTGAAGTCAATTTTCCAAAAATTTAAAAACATCTGGAAACCTCAAATACCATGCTTAATGGCGAAGATAAAATCAAACAAACAAACAAACAAACAGGTGAAAACATGTAAAATATATACTCATTTTTTTTCTAAAAAAGGTGCAGATTAAAAGAAGAATACTACGGCGCAAATGAAAAACAGGTGAAAAACATAAAAAACTAGAGGAAAAAAAGTGAAAATGCAATACTAACTTGGACCCTATGGGTTCATGTGCTTTATGCGTAGGAATCCAAGCATTGTAGTTCAGACACTGGTGTAATGAGATGTGAAGAAGCAGCGTTCATTGGCTCTTAAAGGAACAGCGTACAAAAAAGATAACTACATTAAAGGAGATGCTGACAATTGAAAATCGTAATAGCATCATATCTGTATTGAAAATGTTGTAGTGTTTTTCAGGACAAAAATCCCAGATGTAGATGTAAAAAACAGACCTAACTAAGCTGCCGCTAATTGTAAAAGCATATGTTGTACTGTGCATTTGTATACGGACATTTGGAAATTATATAGAGGTCACCATACATTTTCCTTTCCAACATGCAAGGTTCATTTAGGGGTAAGGTAATCCCCCCCCCCCCCGACAAGTGACAATGACACTGACGAGAGTCCGTAATAAACAGTAAACAAATGTATTATTCCTTTGTTATATAAAGTATGTTTACGGCATAATGACAGATCCTACACAAGCTGTCAGTCTTTGATTTCAGGATGGCAGGAAAACCATGTTACTCTGTCATGTTTCCGACATCTCGCCATCTGGAAAAATCATAAATATTCACCAGGATCTTGTTTGTCTGTCATCATGTCTGCTGCCGCTCTGTACGATGCGAGGAGGAATATTTTCTGTAATAAACCAATGTTTTAGTATTTAAAAAACATACTGTGAAAGGAAATAAACAGCTCGTGGCTTAAAGGGGGAAATAAGACTGACATTACCAATGGACAACGATGACATTTATTTACTTGTATTATTTTCTATTTTTGTTGTTGTTTTATATTGCACATTTTTTATATACGCAACTTATAACAATGCAAATAAATTCCAGCATTGAATTACGGTTGGTGGAGGCCACAAGGATAAACAATTTACTTGATGCCCAAATTCCAACTCATGGACATGGTCTCCATTGTCTTTGGCCACCAAATATAGAAAAAGTGGATTTATATGCAGTTGTGCTCAAAAGTTTACATACCCCGGCAGAATTTTTGCTTTCTTGGCCTTTTTCAGAGAATATGAATGATAACACCAAAACTTTTTTCTTTTTCATTGTAAATAAGCCCCTGTACTTTGTATCTCCCCCACCTCATTGTTAATTGTAAGCTCTAACGAGGAGGGTCATCTTATTTTGCTTTAAAGGGAACCTGTCACCCGCAAAATCGAAGATGAGCTAAGCCCACCAGCATCAGGGGCTTATCTACAGCATTCTGCAATGTTGTAGATAAGCCCCCGATGTATCCTGAAAGATGAGAAAAAGAGGTTAGATTATACTCACCCAGGGTCAGTCCGGGCCTCTCTGACATTTCCCGGCGCCTGCGCACTGCAGTACTTTGCTCTGCCCTCAGCAGGGCAGACAAAGTACGTCTGTGCCAGAGCCGCAGCGTGAAGACAAGAAGAGGACATCATCCTATGAAGATGGGAGGCCCCGGACCGGAGCACGACACCCATTGGACTAGAACCGGACCGGGACCGCCCCTGGGTGAGTATAATCTAACCTCTTTTTCTCATCTTTCAGGATACATCGGGGGCTTATCTACAGCATTACAGAATAATAAGCATTACAGAATAATGTAGATAAGCCCCTGCTGCTGGTGGGCTTAGCTCACCTTTGATTTTGGGGGTGACAGGTTCCCTTTAATTATTGTATTATTTTTTAACATTGTTACTTATGACTGTTATGTATGAACTGTTAAACTGTAAAGCGCTGCGGAATATGTTGGCGCTATATAAATAAAGATTATTATTATTCCTTCGATGACACCGTGAAGATCAGTTGATGTTACAATTGCTTTCTTAGAGAACACAGATGCAAAATAGGAATTTAAAAGTTCACGTTCTCAACATGATTTTTGACCACTTCACCCTTTTCATCCTGTAAAAATCCTATAGCATCTCTGACTTTTCTTTCGCTTTTCACATACCCCCAAAATCCTTTTTTACGGCTTTTGGTCTCCCTTGCAAGCCTCACTTCATTACTGACATTAGGTCTTCTAACGCTTGCCCTGCATTCCCCGCAAATAGCATTATATTCTTCTTTAGAAATGCCCCACTCTTTCCATTTAATACAAATTTATTTTTTCCTCTTTAACAAGTATTTAAGTTCTGTGTTCATTCAGCCTGGTCTCTTTAAATGCCTCTAATTCTTTCTTCTTTTCTGGATTGTTCCTGATTGTGCAGTGAAAATTTCATTTGGCGAAAGCTCCCATCCTGCTTGGACATTTCTGTTGTTTAGATCATCCAGCCATTGGACTTTTCCTATCCTCTTTTTGAATCCATTAACATCTGCATTTCTGAATTCCAACCTTAAAATCTGAGTGCTCACAGATCTTCCTCCTTTTGTAATCCAAAATTCAAGGATAACATGATTGCTGCCTCCTAAATTCCCACTATCAACCAATGAGGAATCTCAATTCTAAATATTTTCCTAAATTCCCAGCCACCTTTACTTTCTCAACTATTTCCTGCCTGTTGGTAAGAATTAGGTCCAATATGGCAGATCTCTTGTTCTACCTTTCGAAAGATAAAGTTGTCAGCAAGAGAAGATAAGCATTTTCTGAATCCAATACTTTTTCCTGAGAAGGATTCCCAACAAATATCGGGATAGTTAAAATCTCTCATGATCACTATGTCGTACTTTTTTTTAAAACAAGGACAACTGATGTAAAAAGAGTTCATCCACATCTTCAGTCTGTCCAGGTGGCCTACAGTAAACACCAACAATAGTGTCCTTTCTGTTCCGCTTTCCTTGTATTCATACCCAAACAGTTTCTGCAGAGCTACCATTATCTGAAGCTTGGATCTCTGTGGAGATATACACTTTCCTAACATGCAATGCAACACTTTCACCCCTCCCAATTTACTGAAGTTGTCCCTTAAATGTAGTATATGTAGCATGGGGTGAATACATGGCATACAGACATGAAGAGGCACACAAGAAAATATCCTTTCATGTCAGGTGGCCAGGACTTAAAGAAGGTGATGAGGAGGAAAATCATGCAATGCTTCCACCACTGAATGACATCCACCAGAAGACCACATTGATTGAAGTTACATTCCCCAGCAATGGACAACTCCGTCAGGTATTTTTCAGTGATCAGTGCTTAGTCCTTTGGCAGACACTATTCTGGGGGTACTATTGCTGCTTTTAAGACACTTTTTAGGGCTTATTCACATGTCAGTATTTGCTCAGTATTTTGTGTCAATGTTTTTATGCCAAAACCAGGAGTGCAACTTATAAAGAAAAACTATAATTGAAAGATGACACTTGTTCTGTGTTTTGAAGACTCTCTTAGTTATGGCATTCAAAAACTGATTAAATATTGATAAAGAATACTGATACTAATATTTTATCTGGCCAAAAACAACAACTTTTTCAACCTCCTCAGGAAATTGATCATCTTTGGAGTGGAGGGGGATTCTGGAGCAAATTTTGGACCAGTTTTTTCCCTGAATTGTTTTTTGCATTGGACAATGTCTAAATTAGAGCAGTTTCCATCAGGATTCACTTTTACATTTGCTTTCTTTTTCGACCAAGCTGTTCTCTAAATATCTACAGGAAACGAAAAGCTCAAAAAAGTCTTCACATGAGCAGCAAAGTGGATTTCCCACAGAAACGAATAGGAAGAGTTTTCCAAACATTTCTGAAAAGATTTTTAAAGTGGATTTTGGACAGAATCTGCTAAAAAAAACTCTTGAAGGATATGTGGACACAACGCCTTTTAGATGTCTGCGAATCCGGAGAGTTTTTCAGGAGGAAGACACTTCAGAATAAAGAATGCCATTGTGTCCTGAATCAGCTTTTTTGCTTCTTTTCCGGCATTTGCTGGCCACGTTTTGCAATGTTGCTGGCCGGTGTTTTTGTTTTTTTTTACTTCTATAAACTCGTGAGTGGCTTCCAAGTGGAAACCAACTGAAACCTCTGTGCACACGCCGTCTTTAAAACTAAAATGAACCCGCAGGGCTTTTCAAGTAGAAGATGCTCCAGAAGCATTTTTGTGTAATTTTTTCACTTCGCTCCTAGAGAGTTCTTCTGATAGTTTTAGCCGCCAGTAGTTTTTTGGAGGGTTTTACCATGGTTTGTGTGACGTCTTTTTTTTTGCGCTTTCCAGTAATTTTTTGCACTCCATTGAATGATGAAAAGAACTGTAGCGTTTTTTTTATTTTTTTTTTATCAAAAACTAAGGCAAAACGTTCCAGACGCTAGAAAAATGGACATGTTACTTCTTTTAACCACTTGGCATGTTTAGAAACCTGAAGTGAGAGGTACTGAAAAAGCCCTTCTATACAATCATCTATCAATGATTTCAGGTCACGTGTGACTTATAGGGTAGCTGCCACCACTGGTTGACGCTAGTAAGATTTTTAATATTCCCAAAGAGCATTGCCAATGAAACTTCATGGACAGGTTGTCCCCAGAGGCCTCATTCAGACATCCAGTTTTCTCATGAACGAGAAAAGCAAACTGATTATTTCGATCAGACTTTGATCATTGTTTGGTCCGAGTGTCATCTATTTTTCTCGTACGTAGAGAGATAAAAGTTTCTCCACCTTCTCCCTTCTCTTTTGTGACAGTCTGTGAAAATTGCACCACACACGGAAATCATCTGAGTACGGTCTGAATTTTTCCCGGACCCATAGACTTGCATTGCCGATTTAGAGCTGATGCTCGGATGAAAATTGGACAAGTCTATGTGATTTTCTGCAGACAGCTCAAGTCCACAAAAAGCTAAGTCACATGCTCAAAATAAAAAATCCTCATGATTTTGAAGAAACTAATTAAAAGGGTCTTCCAGTTCTGTAAAACCCAGCTGCAGTTTTTTTATTTAACCCCTTAATGACCACCGATACGCCTTTTAATGGCGGCAGCTAGAAATAAGGTTATAGCGCCCCCCCAGCATCGAAAAAACTCCGGGGTCTTTGCTGTCGGGGGTAGCTGAGACCCCAGAGAACATGATTCGGGTCGGTTCTTACCGACCCCAGTGTTACTATCACCATTATACAAGAAATAACGGCAACCTCAATAAAAGAAAAAAAGTCAGATTTCCTATTTATTTCTCTCTTCCCTGATATGATCTAGCACATCAGAAGAGAGAGAAATGGGGTCCTCGAGCTCCCCCGGTACCTCCGGCACCTCCTGCATCTCCTGGTCCTGTCCCCAGGCCCTCAGGCGTCTTCTTCTGGGAAGAAAATGGTGGGCGCTGTGGCTGTTGTGGTTGGGGTTGTGGTTAGGGTTGGGATTAGGGTTAGGGATGTGTTGAGGTTAGAGTTGAGTTTAGGACTCTGTTAGGGTTGGAGTTAGAATTGGGGCTTTCCACTGTTTAGGTACATCAGGGGGTCTCCAAACGTGACATTTTGCATTCAAAAAGTCAAATGGGGCTCATTCACTTCTGAGCTCTGCCTGCACCCAAACAGTGACTTTCCCCCACATACGGGGCATTGGCATACTTAGAAAAAATTGCACAACAAATTTTGTGGTCAATTTTCTACTGATACCCTTGTGAAAATAAAAAAAGTTTGGTTCCAAAGTAAATTTTTGGTGAAAAAAGTAAAATGTTTATTTTTCCCTTCCACATTGCTTTAGTTCTCATGAAGCACCTGAAGGGTTAATAAACTTCTCGAATGTGGTTTTGCGCACCTTGATGGGTGCAGTTTTTAGAATGGTGTCACTTTGGGGTATTTTCTGTTATATTGACCTACCAAACTCACTTCAAATGTGAGGTGGTCCCTAAAAAAATGGTTTTGTAAATTTTGTTGGAAAACTAAATAATCGCTGGTCCACTTTTAATCCTTATAAATTATGCTTCTAAAATTGTGCTGATGTAAAGTAGACATATGGGAAATGTTATCTATTAACTGTTTTGTGCGATATAACTCTCTGATTTAAGGGCACAAAAATTCAAAGTTTAAAAATTGCTAAATTTTCAAAAATTTTGCCAAATTACCTTTTTTTCATAAATAAACGCAAGTCATATTGAAGAAATTTTACCACTAACATGAAGTACAATATGTCACGAAAAAACAGTCTCAGAATCAGTGGGATCCGTTTAAGCGTTCCAGAGCTATAACCTCATAAAGTGACAGTGGCTCTGATACTAAGGGGTTAATCACCTCGATAGTTGCCTGAATAATGAACGAGTTGACTGCGCAAGCCGCTCGGAGCCGCTGAGTTGACTGATTGACTGTAGCGCTGTTGACCCCTGGACTCAAAGAGGGTGAGTTTTAAAAAAAAAAAAAACATCCGGGGACAAGGATTTTAGTGAATCCAGAACACCCTTTTAAGTTTCATGTATGGATCTTTGGTACTCACCTACAAATTTGAGTGATAACTTGATCTAAAAAATTGTGGCACTTTTATGGTTAAAATTTAAGAAATTACGAACCATTCTTCACTGTAGATGAGAATTCATGACTTCTCTTTATACTGCACAGTGCGAAGCAGCAGACGGGCGGACTATATAAAAGAGGAGATAAAATGCACCGCGATGATGTCATGAAGTGAAGTGCATTCCTTAAAAGCTTGGCTTTACAATGTAATTCTGACATTTCCCATGGGGCCGAATAAATGGCACGCGTACTCCAATCGCTGTCTGGAGACTGCAGTATTTTGCCAATTGTTCTACGAGGCTTTCAATAAAATGAGTTTAATTTCTCTTAGACGAGAATCCTCCGGGGGCCGAGTAACAAATAGTTAAAAAATGGACAAAATTCAGTAGACGGAGTATATCAATACATACATTTTAATGCTCCTGTGTCACTCGACTACAAATGTGTTAGAACGTACAATGCATCGCAGTTTCGCAATGATCCATTGAGTGGCCACAGCAGGCATAGACTGAACTGACTTAATTGCCTCCTCAGCACATTTCCTTTATACTGGATGAATTGCTGTTAGGCCTCATACATAAAATCATATATTATGTCAACCTCTTGGATGTACGGAGCTGTAATAAGGCACCCATAGAAGTATTTTGGGTCTCGCTGTACCACGATGTGCATCTTAATTGGAAGAATAATGATTCCCAATATCTCCACAATACGTTGCCATATAGAGGGTGCAAGGTGGTAGTGCATGAATGCCTACTGCCAGGGGTAAAACTTCTGGGTCCGAACACAAATTTTGTAATTGAGCTCTTACTTATTATGTGCTATTTCTGATATTGGTGTCCACAATGTCTTTTGGTCAAATTCTGACTCCAAAACTAGGCTGTTAGTGTGGGGCTCTTGAAACAGCGTTTCTATGGATGTCTCTATGTACCAGTACTCACACAAAGAGATTTCATCAGATAGCTTTACTCCACTGCCGAGGCTTGTATGAAGATTTCAGAAGAATTTTTATTTTCAAGCTGAACTCTTGTAGTATGCACAGTAGCAGTAGGTAAAAGACGATTGTGAACCAGGGACGTGCAGATATCAACCTCTTTACATGGCCAATATACACTGACTGGGTAAGAAGGGAGGGGTTACTTACATCCGAGCTGGGCTACATGGAGAGAGGGAGGACAAACCGCTAAAAAAACAAACTGATTCCATAGCATTATAACAGCAGCAATACAATGATAATACAATATTGTATAATTCATAAATTGTTGGACATGACAGGCCTACTTGGCACTATGACATGGGTGTAACTACTACTTTTGCATCCCCCATAGCTACGATCCTGGATACTACTTATTTTACTGAAAAACTAAAACCTCAACAGATCTAGTGGAAAAATATTAGTAGCCAAATGTTAGACTTTTTCAAGCTTTCATTTTCCTGCACAATTTAGACAAGGCATCGATGGCACGTGAAGCCAATAACAGGATCCTTGACCAAATAATGCTTAACTCAGCTGGAGAGCAAATATTTATCTAGGTTTGAGAATATTATGAGAAGATCTAACTCCTTAGATAAGAATTCATGCTGTGAAGGGGTGAAGAATAAAAAGAAGAAACAGATCAACAAGAAGTATGACAGTGTTGTATTTCTCAGTTGTAGAACATCGATGCAACAATCAGTTTGGTGTAGGCTAGCTAGGTTGCAGAGTTTAAGGAATCTCACTGTTTTTCACCCTTAACCTCCACAATGAAGTTTGACATTTCCCAAGGATTACCATGACATGCTTCCCAGAATAGTCCCCAACTGGTGGTGGTAACACTGATGGAGTAGTGTGCAGTCAGGAGTAGAGCCAGTAGTTGGTACTAGGAGAGCAGTCTTGATGCTCAAGACCCAAGGATGAGACAGTAGTACAGTCATTAGACAGCCATAAGTCAGACAGAACTGGGAGTAGAATGCCAGGTGCCAGGCAAACAATCCCAAAAGGGCAACAGGAACGATATCCAGGAACAAAGTCAGTGAAAAAAATCAAGAGTCAGGATTAGGATCACAATGCACAAGAAAGGGAACCAGGCAAAAGTTAGAACAAGATCAGACAATGTAAAGCAAGTTGGATCCCCTTTTAAATCAGCGAGTGACAGGAGCCACAGAAAACTAGTTGTTGAGAAGAGGAGGGCCGTATTATATCCAACAGAGTCTGCTGCTGGAGATAAGATCGGTGTGTTACCATCTGAGACAAATTCGTATGTCATCTTAGTGATTTCCTAGTTGTTTATTTTTTTTCACTGAAGCTGGTAGACTGTCTGAACTTTTTGTATCCATTGATTCTTAACAATGGGTCAATTAAAAATGGATGAGACTTGGATGGAACTGTCAAGTACAAGGTCTTTCTTCTGCGTCATGTACGGTATGTCTTACGGATTCCCAAAGGCTTTAGTGGCAGAGTTCGACCAGCAAAGGAGATGAGAATAGGACATATTCTGAGTTTCATGAACCGGAGCCATAGGCATAAGATGAGTAACAGGCCACCACAAGAGTCACTTCATAGAGAAGGCTGTACATCCAAGGATGTTCTGGAGGAACCTAGTTTATATGGTCACTAGAAATTATCTTGATGTCATGGCAAATATAACTAATTCAATCTGTGTATGGAATTTGCATGTTCTTCCTCCAGGTTCTCCAGCTTAAGCTGAATGGTTTACTATTAACCCTTGTATATACTGTATGTGACAGTTGCACTGGTTCATTGAGGTCCTAGTGGACGCACCAGCAGGCCGAGGCTCCAACATGATTTGAAGAGAATCTGATGTAATTTCTTGTAAGATAAGTCACAAAATACCCAGATCATATATTATTGATGATGATGTGTCCTGTGTGCATAAGAAGTCACCTTTCAATACTAGTAAAACTCAATATACTGACTGTTGTGAATTTGGTTTTTGGGCTCCCCCGGTGGTCACTGGTGGTACTGGACTTGTGTGCTTCTTTCTCTGTTCACCTGTTTCCATCAGGATATGGGAGTATCCTATTTAGCCTTTCTGCTCAGTTATTCTAGTGCCGGCCATCAATGTAACCAAAGCCTTTCTGTTGCATGTTCCTGCTTCTAGACTACTATCAGCTAAGTTGGACTCTTAGTCCTAAGTTTGTTTGCATTTTTGTTCCAGTTCACAGTTATGTTATGTTTCTGTAGCTGGAAGCTCTTGTGGGCCGAAATTACCACTCCGGTGTCATGAGTTGACACATGAGTCTTAAAGTAATTTCTGGATGGTATTTTAATAGGGTTTTCAGCTGACCGTGAAGTTCCCTATTGTATCTTCTTGCTATCTAGTAAGCGGACCTCGCTTTGCTGAACCTACCTTCATACTGCGTATGTCTTTTCCTCTGAACTCACCGTCAATATATGTGGGGGGCTTCTGTCTCCTTTTTGGGGGAATTTCCCTAGAGGTAAGCCAGGTCTGTTTTTTCCTCTATTAGGGTTAGTTAGATCTCCGGCTGGCGCTAGGCGTCTAGGGATAAAACGTAGGTACGTCACCCGGCCACTGTTAGTTGTGTGGTAGGTTTAGCTCACGGTCAGCTCGAGATTCCATCACCCAAGAGCTGTTCTGTTATTTATGTTCTCTGACGTTCCCTTGCCATTGGGAACCATGACAGTATGGCCGGCCCAGTGTTAAAACCGTTGGCAGAAGAAAGGAGAGAAAAAGAAGTCTGCAGATTTTTTTTTTTTTTTTTTTTCCTCTGAGCTTGCTCTATAGTTGACTTAGTTGCATTTCTGCTCTAATTGCAGCCTTTGTCTCTCTCTCTCCTTCTAATCCTTGAATGGCTCTGCTCTCACCTGATTAAAATGGATCCTCAGAGTTTAGCTACAGGTTTGAATAATCTTGCTACGAAGGTTCAAAATTTACAGGATTTTGTTATTCATGCTCCTATATCTGAACCTAGAATTCCTATACCAGAATTTTTCTCCGGGGATAGATCTCGTTTCCTGAATTTCAAAAATAATTGTAAATTATTTCTTTCTCTGAGATCTCGCTCCGCTGGAGATCCTGCACAGCAGGTTAGGATAGTAATTTCCTTGCTGCGGGGTGACCCTCAAGACTGGGCATTTGCATTGGCACCCGGGGATCCTGCGTTGCTCAATGTGGATGCGTTTTTTCTGGCTTTGGGGTTGCTTTATGAGGAACCTAACTTAGAGATTCAGGCTGAAAAAGCCTTGATGGCCCTATCTCAAGGGCAAGATGAAGCTGAAATATACTGCCAAAAATTTCGTAAATGGTCTGTTCTTACTCAGTGGAATGAGTGCGCCCTGGTGGCGAATTTCAGAGAGGGTCTCTCTGATGCCATTAAAGATGTTATGGTGGGGTTCCCTGCACCTACAGGTCTGAATGAGTCCATGACAATGGCTATTCAGATTGATCGGCGTTTGCGGGAGCGCAAACCTGTGCACCATTTGGCGGTGTCTTCTGAGAAGGCTCCAGAAAATATGCAATGTGATAGAATTCTGTCCAGAAGCGAACGGCAGAATTTTAGGCGAAAAAATGGGTTGTGCTTCTATTGTGGTGATTCAACTCATGTTATATCAGCATGCTCTAAACGTACAAAAAAGGTTGATAAGTCTATTTCAATTGGCACTTTACAGTCTAAGTTTATTCTGTCTGTGACCTTGATTTGTTCATTATCGTCAATTACCGCGGATGCCTATGTCGACTCTGGCGCCGCTTTGAGTCTAATGGATTGGTCCTTTGCCAGGCGCTGTGGGTTTGATCTAGAGCCTCTGGAAGTTCCTATACCTCTGAAGGGTATTGACTCTACACCATTGGCTAGTAATAAACCACAATACTGGACACAAGTGACTATGCGTATGAATCCAGACCATCAGGAGATGATTCGCTTCCTTGTGTTGTACAATCTACATGACGTTTTGGTGCTCGGATTACCATGGTTACAATCTCATAACCCAGTCCTTGACTGGAAAGCAATGTCTGTGTTAAGCTGGGGATGTCAGGGGGCTCATGGGGACGTACCTTTGGTTTCCATTTCGTCATCTATTCCCTCTGAGATTCCGGAATTTTTATCTGATTATCGTGATGTTTTTGAGGAGCCTAAGCTTGGTTCACTACCTCCTCACAGAGATTGCGATTGTACCATAGATCTGATTCCGGGCAGTAAATTTCCAAAGGGTCGTTTATTTAATCTATCTGTACCTGAACATGCTGCTATGCGAGAATATATTAAGGAGTCCCTGGAAAAGGGACATATTCGTCCTTCTTCATCTCCCTTAGGAGCCGGTTTTTTCTTTGTATCTAAAAAAGATGGCTCTTTGAGGCCGTGTATTGATTATCGACTCTTGAATAAAATTACAGTCAAATATCAGTATCCTCTGCCACTGCTGACTGATTTGTTTGCTCGAATAAAAGGGGCTAAGTGGTTCTCTAAGATTGATCTCCGTGGGGCGTATAATTTGGTGCGAATTAAGCAGGGGGATGAGTGGAAAACCGCATTTAATACGCCCGAGGGCCATTTTGAGTATTTAGTAATGCCTTTTGGTCTTTCAAATGCCCCTTCAGTCTTTCAGTCCTTTATGCATGACATTTTCCGTGAATATTTGGATAAATTTATGATCGTGTATCTGGATGATATTTTGATTTTTTCGGATGACTGGGATTCTCATGTCCAACAGGTCAGGAGGGTTTTTCAGGTTTTGCGGGCTAATTCCTTGTGTGTGAAGGGTTCTAAGTGTATTTTTGGGGTTCAAAATATTTCTTTTTTGGGGTACATTTTTTCCCCCTCTTCCATTGAGATGGATCCTGTCAAGGTTCGGGCTATTTGTGATTGGACGCAACCTTCTTCTCTTAAGAGCCTTCAGAAATTTTTGGGCTTTGCTAATTTTTATCGTCGATTTATAACTGGTTTTTCTGATGTTGCTAAACCTTTGACTGATTTGACCAAAAAGGGTGCTGATGTTGCTGATTGGTCCCCTGCTGCTGTGGAGGCCTTTCGGGAGCTTAAGCGCCGCTTTTCTTCCGCCCCTGTGTTGCGTCAGCCTGATGTTACTCTTCCTTTTCAGGTTGAGGTCGATGCTTCCGAGATTGGAGCTGGGGCGGTCTTGTCGCAGAAAAGTTCCGACTGCTCCGTGATGAGACCTTGTGCGTTCTTTTCTCGAAAATTTTCGCCCGCCGAGCGAAATTATGATATTGGTAATCGGGAGCTTTTGGCTATGAAGTGGGCTTTTGAGGAGTGGCGTCATTGGCTTGAGGGGGCTAGACATCAGGTGGTGGTATTGACCGATCACAAGAATTTGATTTATCTTGAGTCTGCCAGGCGCCTGAATCCTAGACAGGCGCGCTGGTCGTTGTTTTTCTCTCGGTTTAATTTTGTGGTCTCATACTTACCAGGTTCTAAAAATGTGAAGGCGGATGCCCTTTCTAGGAGTTTTGAGCCTGATTCCCCTGGTGATTCTGAACCTACAGGTATCCTTAAGGATGGGGTGATATTATCTGCTGTTTCCCCAGACCTGCGACGGGCTTTGCAGGAGTTTCAGGCGGATAGACCTGATCGTTGCCCGCCTGGTAGACTGTTTGTTCCTGATGATTGGACCAGTAGAGTCATCTCGGAGGTTCATTCTTCTGTGTTGGCAGGTCATCCCGGGATCTTTGGTACCAGGGATTTGGTGGCTAGGTCCTTCTGGTGGCCTTCCCTGTCTCGAGATGTACGAGTTTTTGTGCAGTCTTGTGATGTTTGTGCTCGGGCCAAACCTTGTTGTTCTCGGGCTAGCGGATTGTTGTTATCTTTGCCTATTCCGAAGAGACCTTGGACTCACATCTCTATGGATTTTATTTCTGATCTCCGTTTCTCAGAAAATGTCTGTCATCTGGGTGGTGTGTGACCGTTTTTCAAAGATGGTTCATTTGGTGCCCTTGCCTAAGTTGCCTTCCTCATCCGAGTTGGTTCCTCTGTTTTTTCAAAATGTGGTTCGCTTGCATGGTATTCCGGAGAATATCGTTTCTGACAGGGGGACCCAGTTCGTGTCTAGATTTTGGCGGGCGTTCTGTGCTAGGATGGGCATTGATTTGTCTTTTTCGTCTGCGTTCCATCCTCAGACTAATGGCCAGACTGAGCGAACTAATCAGACCTTGGAGACTTATTTGAGGTGTTTTGTGTCTGCGGATCAGGATGACTGGGTTGCCTTTTTGCCGTTGGCGGAGTTTGCCCTCAACAATCGGGCTAGTTCTGCCACTTTGGTTTCTCCTTTCTTTTGCAATTCGGGGTTTCATCCTCGTTTTTTATTCCGGTCAGGTGGAGTCTTCGGATTGTCCTGGAGTGGATACTGTGGTGGATAGGTTGCATCGGATTTGGGGACAGGTGGTGGACAATTTGGAGTTGTCCCAGGAGAAGACTCGGCATTTTGCTAACCGCCGTCGTCGTGTTGGTCCTCGTCTTCGTGTTGGGGACTTGGTGTGGTTGTCCTCTCGTTTTGTCCCTATGAGGGTTTCTTCTCCTAAGTTTAAGCCTCGGTTCATCGGCCCGTATAAGATTTTGGAGATTCTTAACCCTGTGTCCTTTCGATTGGACCTCCCGGCATCTTTTTCTATCCATAATGTCTTCCATCGGTCATTATTGCGCAGGTATGAGGTACTGGTTATGCCTTCCGTTGAGCCTCCCGCTCCGGTGTTGGTTGAGGGTGAATTGGAGTACGTTGTGGAGAAGATCTTGGACTCCCGTGTTTCCAGACGGAGACTTCAGTATCTGGTCAAGTGGAAGGGCTACGGTCAGGAGGATAATTCTTGGGTGACAGCCTCTGATGTTCATGCCTCTGATTTGGTCCGTGCCTTTTATAGGGCTCATCCTGATCGCCCTGGTGGTTCTTGTGAGGGTTCGGTGCCCCCTCCTTGAGGGGGGGGGTACTGTTGTGAATTTGGTTTTTGGGCTCCCCCGGTGGTCACTGGTGGTACTGGACTTGTGTGCTTCTTTCTCTGTTCACCTGTTTCCATCAGGATATGGGAGTATCCTATTTAGCCTTGCTGCTCAGTTATTCTAGTGCCGGCCATCAATGTAACCAGAGCCTTTCTGTTGCATGTTCCTGCTTCTAGACTACTATCAGCTAAGTTGGACTCTTAGTCCTAAGTTTGTTTGCATTTTTGTTCCAGTTCACAGTTATGTTATGTTTCTGTAGCTGGAAGCTCTTGTGGGCCGAAATTACCACTCCGGTGTCATGAGTTGACACATGAGTCTTAAAGTAATTTCTGGATGGTATTTTAATAGGGTTTTCAGCTGACCGTGAAGTTCCCTATTGTATCTTCTTGCTATCTAGTAAGCGGACCTCGCTTTGCTGAACCTACCTTCATACTGCGTATGTCTTTTCCTCTGAACTCACCGTCAATATATGTGGGGGGCTTCTGTCTCCTTTTTGGGGGAATTTCCCTAGAGGTAAGCCAGGTCTGTTTTTTCCTCTATTAGGGTTAGTTAGATCTCCGGCTGGCGCTAGGCGTCTAGGGATAAAACGTAGGTACGTCACCTGGCCACTGTTAGTTGTGTGGTAGGTTTAGCTCACGGTCAGCTCGAGATTCCATCACCCAAGAGCTGTTCTGTTATTTATGTTCTCTGACGTTCCCTTGCCATTGGGAACCATGACAACTGACGTTCTGTACAGATGAGGGTGACACTCATGATTGTCTTCTCTTGTGGTGTCTTGTCTCACCTGGTGAGATGAATCCTCAAAGCTCCCGCTATGAATGAAAAGTTCTTGATCAGTACTACATGTGGAGCTGGTGACCGGGGGAAGCATTGTTGAAGTTGAAATAGGTTGTTAAAGGGGTTGCCGCACCCGTGTAGCAGAGCTGGAATAGCAATGACTGATGAAGCAGTGCTAAAACAGTGATGGGACATCGATAATTAATTTATTGGTGCAGGAATAATGTTTCCCAGAAAAGCAGTGGTGTAGGGCTGGTATTAACTTTTATTCAGAAATGAAATAAAGGCGGGTATTACTGGTATTAAATGGTTAAAAGATTTTGCCCCTAATCTACTAATATTGCACATATTAAGTAAGCTATTGCTTCTTATTATCAAATTATGGCATCCCGCGGTGCCATCGCTAATAGGCAGAATGGGATACTTGAATTAAAACAACAAGTCGCCCCAACGTGTTTCACTGTATACATGGCATCATCAGGGGATTGTACAACAGTGGTGATGGTCACCAGCCAAATACGCCTCCTATATACAGTGGGGGAAATAAGTATTTGATCCCTTGCTGCTTTTGTAAGTTTGCCCACTGACAAAGACATGAACAGTCTAGAATTTTAAGGGTAGGTTAATTTTAACATTTAGAGATAGAATATCAAAAATAAAATCCAGAAAATCACTCTTTGGTCTTGCCCATATTGTAGAGGTTAGGGTCTGACTGATTAATTGAGTCTGTGGACAGGAGTCTTTTATAAAGGTGATTATGTAAGACAGCTGTCTTTAATGCAGGTAACGAGTTGATTAGGTGCGTCTATCTGGTCTGTAGGAGCCAGAACTCACTGAAAAATGCAAATAAATTTATATAATTTATACAATGTGATTTTCTGGATTTTATTTTTGATATTCTATCTCTCAATGTTAAAATTAACCTACCCTTAAAATTATAGACTGTTCATTTCTTTGTCAATGGGCAAACTTAAAGGGCCACTGTCACCCCCTCCAGCCGTTATAAACTAAAAGAGCCACCTTGTGAAGCAGTAATGCTGCAGTCTAACAAGGTGGCTCTTTTAGTTTTTGATTCAGTTATTCCCTCAATAAAGCGTTTTAAAATTTGTACAAAATAACCTGTCCTTAGACCTGGAGGCGGTCCGAAGCTTCCTCTGTGAATCTCCCAACGGCCGTCACTCTTCTCTTCTGGGGCTATGGTCGCCGCCCCCTGCGCGCTGTTTCTTCTTAAATCCGGCGCCTGCGCTGTGCGTGCCGCGTCGGTCACACCATCCCTGCACGGGCTTTGCCTAGTCAGCAGTTTACAGACCAATTTTCTGCATCTTCATGGAAACTATCAATCATTTGCCTATATGGGCACATTTTTTCTTCTAACCTCTGCATAGCACGTAACTGAGGAAGGTCCAGTTTGGGACCGAAACGTTTTGTTGTTGCTGATAATAAAATAAATCTCCAGATAAGAAAGTTGAGTGCCAGGTTTATTTACATATGGTTATGGTGTTGGAACCTACCTGAGCACCACTAATACTAAGGCAGTGCATGAGTTTATCTATTTACTTGTATAAATCAGAACATTCCACTAGAAAATCTTTGTCTCTAGAGCAATTATGTCTCGCTCTTAAGCATTTCCCAGTTAGAATGCCATTATTTAATGGGACCAATGTAGGAGACAATTGGTCGAAGTCTCCCCGGAATGCTTTGGTCTGAATATCAATGACATCGTCTATCCAAATTGTCAAATCAAGAACATATATTTCTTTTCTATTTATCTCATGAGTGAATCTAAGACCAATTTTGTTGTTATTGAAGATGTGGACAAAATCAAGAAATAAAGATTCAGACACTTCCCAAACTGCACCAACTGCCTGAATACTCAGGTGTCATCCTGCTGCCTGAACCACATAGAATCTCTTCCCAAAATTGGAAATAAATGTGAGCCAAACCTACATGATAGCCAGTATATGCCATCTGTGTTATTAGCCAGCACAGCATGAAGCTAAGCATTTAAGGTTGTCGATGAAAAAATAACAAAAATTATGGATATTGAAAGAAAGGTAGGAATGAAAAAAGCTAAATTGGGAAGTCATATTGGGGTTAAACAACCCAAGAGGACAATATAATTGGGAATGTCGGAGAGGGGACACAAGGCAGGTGTTGCACTGGAACAGGTGAGTAACAGGCGTGCCCAAAGAACTTCTTACTAGCAGTGAATGTGAGTGCGTTCTCAGTCCAGCACTATGTGTAACGCTGGTGGGATTACAGCATCACTCTGCATGTCTCTGCTTTAATCCTTGCTCCTCCCCCCCTAATATGCAGGGATACTGTTGTCTGTTACCTGTATGGATGCGGCTCAGTTCCCTGTTCCGCTGTGTAGCTGTACATGTGTTGTGATGTCTTTGCTCAGCTGCATGACCATCCACTGTGCGGTCCCTGGCTGCCGCTGTGGAAGCTATCCGCGGGTTTCAAGGTCCTCTGCAGCTGGTGCATGACTTCCATGTGTGTTCAGGCTAGCAGTCGCTGCCAGGTGCCCTAAGCCTCACTTCCTGTGCTGACTGTGCTGTAATGGTTTCTGTTTGTGCTTAGGGTACGCACGGCCACAGCTCCCCTGCTTTTATTAGGGTTAGCGTGTGCACCTGTGTTGCTTTCCTCAGCCTATTGCTGAGGGGCAACTCCTTTATAAACTCTCTCTTTCCTGTTGGACGTTGCCAGAGCATTGTATTGTGTTTCTGAGTCTTGCCTTGTGTGTGAGGTGTTCAGCTCCTGTTCTGCCTACGTTCAGTTCTAGGAAAGCTGATGCCTGTTCTTCCGCCTGCTCTGGGGGCTGAGTACCCAGATCCGTTTGTGACCTGTTTTCTTCTGCCTGCTCTGGGGGCAGAGTACCCAGATCCACCTTTCCTGGAAGCTGCAAATCCAGTACCTGATCCTGTCTGAACTGTGTCCTCTGTGTTATTTTCCTGAAGTCCTCTTGTGTCTGGCACCCCATACCCAGTGACTGTGAACTTCCTGGGTTCCCATCCCGCTTGAGTTCCTTCCTAGATCCGATGCTCAGAGCCTGACAACCGTAGCTAGGAACCTGATGTCCACCGCTGCCTGGTCCTGTCCCATCTGTGTCCCAGATGTCTATCCGGTATCCCTGATGTCCAGATGTAGCCGATATCCTATGCCCTGCCCATGTCCAATGATCTGATGTCCAGCCTGTGTCCTGATGTCTTGCCCGTGTCCGATGATCTGATGTCCAGCCTGTGTCCTGATGTCCTGCCCATGTCCAATGTTCTGATGTCCAGCCTGTGTCCTGATGTCCTGCCCGTGTTCGATGTTCTGATGTCCAGCCTGTGTCCTGATATCTTGATATCCTGCATGTGTCCGATATTCTGATGTCCAGCCTGTGTCCGATGACCTGATGTTCAATCTGAGTCCGATGCCCTGAGGTCCAGCCTGTGTCCAGATGTCCAGCCTGTGTCCGATGACCTGATGTCCAGTCTGAGTCTGATGTCCAGAGGTCCAGCCTGTGTCAAGATGTCCAGCCTGTGTCCGATGACCTGATGTCCAATCTGAGTCCGATGTCCTGAGGACCAACCTGTGTCCAGATGTCCAGCCTGTCCAATGACTTAACGTCCAATCTGAGTCCGAAGTCCTGACGTCCAGCCTGTGTCCAGATGACCAACCTGTGTCCGATGACCTGATGTCCAGATGTCCAATCTGAGTCTGATGACCTGAGGTCCAGCCTGTGTTCAGATGTCCACTCAGTGTCCGATGTTCTGATGTTCAGTCTGTGTCCGATGTCCTGATTTTCTGCCTGTCACCCGATGTTCCACTGGTTCCATGTGGTCCACCCTGTGATGACGTCTACCCTGGGTCGGCGTCTGATGTTCTCCTGCTGAGCTTGTGCTACGCCTTTGGCCTGAGAGAAAGGTCGTCCTAGTATGCCCGTGCCAGATGACCCTGGACTGCATCAACCTGCCTTCGTCTGTTATCCTGAGATGTGCACCCTTCCTTGATGTGCAGAATCGGGATCCTGGCATCATTATGTTTTGTTTATGTACTGTGTTTTCATTTAAGTAAACTTTGTTTCTTCATACCTGAAGTTGTGCGGTGTAATCTAGTTCTGCATATCGCCATCTTGTCCACATGCTCAGCTGTCACAGACCCTGCTCGCTGCTCTTCCCTCGTCTGGGTAGGTCCAGGTTACTCTATGTGGTCCAGTGGGTCCACATTCCATTCCCACTATTGACGCTCGCCCCACGTCGTCATGCTCTGGCGACGTGGAGGCATCGGCTAGGCTGCGTCTGCGGTCGCAGTCGTAACGCTATGTAATTATCTGGTGATTAATGTAACAGTAACTACTCTCATTACCTGTGAAATATCAGCTAACAAGCGTATTATGCAGAAGAATTATTTCTCTCTATTGATATTGTCTTGGCTTCGCATTAATGGATTGTTCTTATATCACAGTGTAAGTTATTACTCTGCAGAAATGACATTGCCACTAATGAGAAATAATAATCCAATATTCTTAATTACAATTATGTAGGAAGAATATACCGTACTGGTGGGGTTTGCTGGAGTTAATTATCCGAAAATCTGACAGTAGAGCTAATTATTAATTACATTACATATTCTTGTATATAATGATACATTAGGGAATTGGGAAATTTTTAGAAAAATTCTTCACTTTTATCATACAAATGAGAATGTAGGGGGCAATATTTGGGGAATATTTATGAAAAGGGGTTTCCTGCTATGAATAATCCTTTTTTGATAAGCTACAGGACTTCAGGAACCCAGAAGCGAATAATACTTATGGCTTATTCTTAGGACAGCCCATCAAGATTTGATCAGTGAGGTCCAATTTCTGGCACCGACGGGATCTGCTGATTGAAGAAAGGGCGATGTATGGTTTATCCAGGTAGGACAGTGCCCCAAAATGCTTGTGAATGTTCTCGGTACTGCATCTTAGCCAGATTCACTAGCGCAGTAGTAATGATGCTATGCCATGTAATGCGGCGCTCGCTGGAAAGCTTTAGCGCTTTCACCCCAAAGATATAAAAAAAAAATCCTAAAAGGGCAAAGCCCATCTAGATGTTACCCCTCTTGAACAGGTCAATAAAACTTAGCCTTTGTTAAATGGGCAGTGTGAACATGCTCTTATACTTTGCATGCAAACCAACTTATACTCCGGCTCATTTCTTTGGATTTGCATTAATAATTATTCAATATAAAATTCAGTTCCCAGTTGCTTATCTGCATGTATTAAAGATAGCATGCCGGGGTACCATCAATAAGTAATGAGGCAAATATTGGATGTGGAAAATTCACACATACAGCACGTTTCACCTAAACATCGGTGTCATCAGGGGACAAGACATTACCGGAATTCAGCAAGAGGGGCGATATCTAGTGGGGCTTCGCCCTTGTAGGATTTTCAATTTGTATGGTTACACCTTTCTCAGGTAATTTAATCTCCATTTGGGTACATTTGAAATTCATCCCTAAAGATAGGCAATCTATATTTCTGTCCCCTTTAATTCCAGTACTGTAGATTATGTTCATGTGTTGCGCCACTTTTTCAGGGGGATTCCGCCTAAAATCCGCCTGAGAAAGACATTGTCTGCACAAACCCTAAATCTGTCTTCAGTGAGGGAGCAAAATGACAACTTTTGCTTATAAAACTCTATTGAGAGGGGAAAGGAAGAGAAGCAGAAGGGAGAAAATGCAATGTACATAAAGAGAAACTGCTGAGGCTTTTAGTGCGCCGGATACAAGTCGTATAAAGGCTAGAAATGGTGTTATTTATTATTCATACACACCTACAACAACTTTTTCTGAAAAGTCATCTGAAAGTGCAGTTATACTTTATCCCCTTAAGGACCAAGCAATTTTTAGTTTTTCTGCTCTTTTGTTTTTTGTTCCCCCCATAACTTTAGGACGCACATTCAGCTGAAATGTAGCGTGGCGCAGAGACCCATCAGCTCCCTGCACAGCAATGTGAGGAGACTTATTGATGCAGACAGAACTTTCCTGATGATCTTGGTGAGGCTGGAGCCGATAGCCACGCACTTCTTTCTCCTGTTGGATTGATATTTTACTCTCAATTTATGGGTAACATTTGTAAAATCTATATTCAAGGAAGACACATGTTATAATTAATGGGAGAGGAGATGACAGTTGGTGCTTATGAAATTCTATGGAGGGAGGAGCTAGCGGAACACAGACATTCTGCTGCAAGGTCTCCTGAAATGACAGTTACAGTTCTCCATTGAACTTTATAAGCACCAACTGTCATCTCCTATCTCAGTAATGGAAAAGTCTGAATTCACTAAGGACTCATTTGAGAATTGAGATTTGTCAGAAGGAATTATGATTTCAGAAGGAGAAATGAGCCGATTTCTCACATAAGATATATTACACAGTTTTTTTAATTTAATGTGTATTATTAAATTAAGGGAAGAGAATTAAAATGACGGTTACTTTTTAACATTGCAAAAATTGCCACTAGTGTTGATGATGATGTAATGGCCCCAGACGGTGGAGTAACTTGAAGCTCATGGGCCCGGAAGCAAAATGGACTTTATTAGAATAATATGCTCCAGGCCTTGGGTGCTACTGTTCCCCACTGACCCCACTCTATTTGCACCCCTTGACCCAGATATTATTATAGATTATAGAGAACTCCCCCTGCCCTCCATATAGATTAAGAAGTCTGGGGAATTGTATTTCTCATGATTATTTGATACTGGAAAATTATTTGAGAAATGACAGGGAAGTTAAAGATTAAATAGATTTATTTATATATTTATTTAAGGCTCGTCCGTAATCCTACATACGGTATATGGCCAATTCTGGGGCATAGGGCCCTAGGACTCCTTGTAGTAGACGACTGCTTAATTCTCGTCTCATACTCAGAGACTTGTGAAACTTCAATTTCAAAGTGCAGTAAAAAAAAAAAAATTCCCAGGAGGGAGGGGGGCACATATTAATATCTACCGGTTGTAAAACTGCTTCAGGAGA
The DNA here is from genome assembly GCF_051348905.1 of Ranitomeya variabilis. Taxonomy (NCBI): domain Eukaryota; kingdom Metazoa; phylum Chordata; class Amphibia; order Anura; family Dendrobatidae; genus Ranitomeya; species Ranitomeya variabilis. The sequence continues at coordinate 72,828,242 of NC_135236.1, forward strand.
TGTTTATTAAATCAAATTAATGGCACAAACAAATCCAACTTGTGGCAATGGGATTTTTATTTCATATATCTGCTTCTGATTTATAAACCTTTTAATGATGGAAAAAAAAAAACCCGGAGTCGATGGCTGAAAAGAAACAGAAGTAAATTAACATCAGTGACAGCTTTAAGACGTGCATATGAAAAATGTGCATGGCTGGTCTCATCAACGCCAGCCCACCCAGAGCAGTGATATGGACATCATGAGACCGTAATATTCTTCTGGATAGTTACTCTGTAGGTCAAAGTGTATGTGCAACATATCTTATGGGTTACCATTAATCCCAAACATTGCCTAAAAAAAGAAATAAATGGATGTAAACAAAAGAAGTTTACTAAACCCGAGTCACGGAAATGGCTCAGAGCTGTCACGATCCAATTTTGGATGCGTGGCAGCTCTGGTTCCTCTATAAATTAAATGTAGTTTTTTTTCCTTTTCAGGCCAGCAGGGGTTAATATCAGTTTCCCTCGCTGTAACTGCAGAGTTGATAGGTCAGCTGATGTGGGTGGTGACCACTCCCACCATCCTTTAAATGGTCACATGATGCACCAGCTGACTGTTGGTGATAGAGTTTCTCTATGGAGACCAGCCGTGCAGTTGCTGTTCTCTGGTGTCAGCTACTTCTGGTGTTTGGAGTCCTGTTTCTGTGTCTTCTGTGGTGTGGAGCTTGGAATCTAAGTGTTGTGCTTATTCTTTGTCTATCCCGTGTTTGTCACTGTTCCCCGTGTGGTACCATCTGCAGTGGTGAGGCTAGTGTTAGGGTTGGCGGAACTAACCAAGGCTAACTAATACAGTTAGCGCACAGAGTGCACGCGGCGTCGCACTGGCGAACGCCACTACCAGATGCTAGCAATCGGGTTTGTGCAAAGTGAGCGCACGGCCTAGGTCTAGTGATGCCACAACTAGGCGCTGTCTCTGACTGCAATCACCCAGACACAAACACAACACGAGGGTAGGGGATTATTAGGAGCTTTCACCAGAGACATTCACACATGCACACACACTCACACCACAGCCGTGCAAGCCTTTTATAGCCGCAGCCTTCCGGGACCTTGCCAAAGGACCAATCCGAGCTGATTTAGGGCCTGGGCATGTGACCTCCAACCACCAATGAGCAGTTGTCTCTCAGGCATGCTCGGAAGGCAGAAAGCAGGATTTAGTCCCAGGAATGTCTGCTCGCCGCTTACTAATGCTGGTTGCTATAGCTGGACCTGGACAGGCAGCAGCAACCAAGTGCACATCATTAGCCTTCTGCTGAGCAGAATCTTCTGCGGCTGAGGAAGAATGGGAGACCACAGAGGACATGGCTTGAGATTCCCCCTGTGCAGCATTGAGAACTCAACGCCTAATAGCTAGCGCCAGTGCACTAGCCAGCAGAGGGATGAGGTTCCTGATGGTGGTGGGGGGAAGGACCCACTTAGGGTATTAGGGGAGTGCATTGACAGGCTCAGGTTTGAGCTCAGGGGGTGTCCATCCCTCATTTTCTTATTGGTAGGGCATTCCTCTCCCCTTTTCCATCCCATTGTGTGTTTGTTGTGCCGTGCGCTGACCGACCCCCCATTGGGTCATTGTATATCGTGACGAGCTTAGCAGAGAGAGGTACTCTTCAGCAGAATTGACAGAATCACAGGGTACTTCGTCTTCCATGACTGACAAATGATATAAACCCAAAATCTGATTTTTATTGGATCAAGGTTACACCCATATACCTCCCCTTGAAGAGATCCTGTGGGTGGCTGGTCATTGCCTGGACATTAGAAAATTATGAGAACCCCAATTTTCAGGATAACTTCTCTCCTGAAGGACCCAGGCAGGAGATATTATTGCCATATTTCCTATCATGATGTTAGCTTTCAATAGGTAGGAAACCTGGCATATATATCGTAATTCATCTGGCCAATATTAATTTTGAGGTGCTAGGACGGCCTCAGAATGATGTGAGTGAATGTGTTACATTTGTCACTTGGGGTTTCATCACAATGATGAAAATATATCTCTAATAAATATCGGATCTATGCAAACCCCAATATTCATAACAGGACATTGGCTCCAGAGTGTCTGAGATAATTCCTTTGAACAGAGGAAGCCCCTGCTTCTCAGGTTGTACTTCTCAGTCTGTGACAGGTTTACCATGACAGAGAGGGGCCAGAAAACCGCGGTGTCTGATTTCACGTACTACTGTACTGATTAGAATCACTTCACCATCATAATAAACAGTGCAGTTTTTTGTTAGCAGTGCAGGGGTTCATCTGTTCAGTTGAAAGCTACTGAAGCTTTCCTGCTTTAATGGTCTCAGATGTTCAGTGTTGGCCACTCACCTCTAGAAATCAGGGATTTCCAGTGTTAATTTCATACTGTCTGGTTCTGGAGTTGGAGGTGTTGGTTGTTTGAGGAGGCGTTCGGACTGTTGTTCAGCAGACTGTTACCTGGTGATTTGTCTATGTGCATATACTCATCCTCTTCTATTTGTTTTTTCCCTTTACATCCCAGTGCTCCACTCTGTTATTTGTGAGAGCATATTTGTATGATTGTTTTATTCAATTATCCCTGTACGTCTTCCCTTGTTAGTCTGGTTTGTGCATTCTTATACACTACAGCTCCCCACTTCCCTGGGTGAGGAAGAGGACAGATTAGGGCTACTTTAGAAGCCCAGCAAGGCAAGTGGCTACGTCGTCTTTACCATCAGAAGTAATCTGGGGACCAGGGATAGATAGGGCACCCCTTGCTTTAGGAAAATAGGAAAGGAGCCCCTAGCCGTGGAATATCCTGCAACAGTGCTGTGTCACCGCCTCTGAGTATATGAATCCTAAACTTGATTGCTGGCTCTCAACAGATCCCCTACTCTAATTACATGTTCACTACAGGAGGTCCTATTTCAATAAAGGTTGAAGTGGCAGTTGTTTTTTCACTTCCCCAGTTATAATTAATCCAATATGTTCAATGTGAGGGTGATATATCCCCTCTCCAGAGATGGCTTCATAGATTTTTACAATTTCACCTACGACATAAAACAATTGGCAATTTGAATTGCCAAGAAACTGCACACACCATTGTACGCAAAACAGAAAATTGAATGAGCCAGAGAAAGCTCCCATGACCTTATTATATTTTCCCCATAATACGTTGCTGCTATCTCATCATATGGTGTAACACACCAATCAAGAGGAACTATAATCGCATGTAAAAAAGCTGAAGCAGGAAATGCAGCATCCATTTTAGGGTCAATCTGAATAGCAAAGAAAGTCAAAGCTCAGCAATAGCGATAGGCAAAAAAAGCCATTAAACGCTGAATACCAGCTACCATCTGCTTACCCATATCCATATATGATGATGTAACATTTACATTACCTTTTGCAATAAAGGGGTTCAACACAATCCTAGGAGACCTCAGAGTGTTACAGAAAACTAATTAGGGCATTTGGAGGCTTTTCGATATTTGCAATTCATGGTAAGTCAATTTGCTGCAAATAAAATAAATTCGGAGGACTGGTGAATTAAAAATTCTAAGGATTTTCTCATCTGTGTGCTGGCTTTGATTTTCATCTTTGTTTATACAATCGGTGTAGAGAATCATAGAATGTTAGAGCTATAAGGGACCTCTAGGGTCATCGTTTCCAACCTCCTGCTCAATACAGGATTCATTAACCATCTCAGACAGATGTCTGTCCAGCCTCTGTTTGAAGACTTCCATTGAAGGAGAACTCACCACCTCTCGTGGCAGCCTGTTCCACTCATTGTTCACCCTCACTATAAAAAAGTTTTTTCTAATATCTAATCTGTATCTTCTCCCTTTCAGTTTCATCCCATTGCTTTTGGGATTCCTTGTGCAAATGAGAATAAGGATGATCCCTCTACACTGTGTCATCCATTCAGATATTTGTAGACAGCTATTAAGTCTCCTCTTAGCCTTCTTTTCTGTAAGCAAAACATTTCCAGATCCTTTAACCGTTTGTAATAATTATAGGGGATAACTCAGGAGACTCTTTGCGTGGAACAAGACAACTACAGGACACAGTTTTATAAGTGGTAAAGTCTACATTATCACACGGTGATTCAAACAGGTGCAGAGAGAAACTCAAGTCCACAACACTTGGTGTAAATATTAAACGCAGCTTAGCAGTCTATAGGAAACTTCAGAGGAGAATGCAATCACGCAGGAAGTCTATGAAGCACAATTATTCTTGAGGATACTTGACACGAATAAGTCCTTGCTTAGTCCAAAACACAGATAGATATGCTTATAAGGCAGTTCAAATCATATCTTAGCTCAACCAGGGAGGCCTGGGTAATAGTCTCAGGTTCTTGCAAAGCAGCAACAGCTTACATGTCCAGCAAACGCAGATGGAAGTAAACATGAGCAGCAGATGAAGGAGGATTACTGGAACTGGGGTATGCAGCAGGAACTCAGAGCAGAGTAGCAGAGGTTCACAGGAGCAGGTATATAGCCAGGAAGTCACCAGGGTCAGGAGCTGGATGCAAGGCAGAATACTCTAGCACAGACTGATGGCTGGGGTGGAGTTTTATAGCAGGAAGACACAGTGCACATGAGACCAAAGACGCCATCTTGGAAAAGGGCAGTAATGCACAAAAGGTAATAAAAAAATGTTCAGAGTCCTGAGTCCTGACACCGTTCTTCGTAGGACATACTTTTCAGTCCGCTCACTATCCCAGTAGCTCTTCTCAGAATTTGCTCCAGTTTTGTTATGTCTTTTTAAAAATGTGGTGCCCAGAATTGGACACAGTATTCCACATGAGGAATCCAGATGATCATTTGAATGGGTGATTTCTATATGCAAGTCTTATCAAAATCGCACATACAGAATCTGTTGGGTTTTTTTTGAGCAGACAGTCAGTTCCCAAGAAAAACACGTGAATATATGCCCATAGACTGGAATGAATAGGTGTTTAATCCATGAAAAACACAAACAGAACACATACGTGAAATACGGACGTCTGAAAGGAAATCTGTCAGAACTGTTTTACCACTGAAATTAGTAGTATGGCTATAAAAGCATTAGTAGAGCAATAAAAATGTGGCCTGTCTTGTAGTCATATGATGAGCCATAGAGCTTTGAAACGACAAGCAAATTAATCTGGAAATGCATTAGGGGCGTGTCAAATGAAGAACCCAGAGGCACTAGTCACGCCCCCGAAGAACTTCCAGGCCATTTTGCATGTGGCCACAAAGTTTGATTACTACATAAAGTATCATTTTATTGTTGCACTAGGATCTATGCAACCGTACTGCTAGTTTAAAATCATTCTGACATGTTCCCTTTAAAGGGTTTGCCCAATTTTTCAGAAATTACCAAGAATAGGCAGCAAATGTCCCAAAATAAAAAAAAAACAAGCAAAAAGAAAATAGTACTCACCTCTTTATTCTCTTGCTAATCCAGCTCAGATACCCCACTAAGCATGCTATATTTATAAGCTGCCAGTGACGATATGCCTAGTATGTGACCACTGCTGCCGATCACTGGCTTCAGCGATCACTTCCTGGCATCACTACTACTGGCGCTAAGCAGTTGCTGAAAGTCTTTTCATACACTGTTCTGTCCATCCTAAACCTTTAAATATTGTTGACCAGGAAACCCAATATACCCCCTATGAGACCAAGCTAAAAGGCTGGCCTTACTTTTGTATTCTCACTTTGTATTAGTCCATAGGATTACATTATATATAAATATGCATGAAAAAACAGTCCATAAAACAAGAAAATATTAATATTTCCATTTACTAATGCACAAATGAAGACAACAAACTAACGTATACAGGAGAGAGGAAGGAAGCCATAATTGTCATAGGAAACAATGCTCTGCATCGTAATGTTCTTCATAAATGGCAGTGAACTCATCTGTTCCATGCTTAGTCCCAGATCACCACTGCAATCGACATCTTTCAGAATTGCCATCAGTAGAAAAATTAATTCAGACAAACTTTAAGGGGTTAATCCCATCTTCATAGATGGATATTGTCAGACAGTGCTTGTAAAAACAAGCAATTTTTCAATTTACTGCTTATTAAAATGTGCAGCTGTTGATCAGATAATAACACTTTTTGTTGTTTACAGCTCGTTGCCTAGGAGACCGACCACTACTGCTGTCTAGCTTGTAAGCACTGTCGGGATTAGGAGATAACGACGCGCGCCAGTGATCTTGACCAGCTTCAAAATGGTCAAAACCTGAGATAGAAACAAAATGCTGTAAGTAATTATAAGATGGGTACTTAGTAAACACAAAAAAACGTAAAAGCCATCTCATCGCTACAAGGTGCACCCAATCGGGATAGTCCTATCCGGTCTTTAGTATTAAAGCCTTGTGTCAGACGACCTCACTAATGGGGACAGACGAGGACCGAGGTCCGACTGATCAGACACCTGGCAATGGGAAGCTATATACTGTTGGGAAAATAAGTATTTGATACACTGCCAATTTTGCAAGTTGTCCCACCCCCGTGCTTGTCATTGCCGATTTGCTATGAGTGCAGCCCAGTTGCCAGAATTCATAGCAGATGATCATTTCTGCTACACACAGCGGGGCTGCAGCAGAAAAATGCAGCTTCACCTAAGGAGACTATTGGAACTGGTAAAAAGTAGAGAAAAAATGTTTTCAAAACATTTTTAAAAATATAAAAGTTCAAATCCCCCCTCATTTGCCCCATTCAAAATAATACAATAAAAAAATATAAAAAATACACATATTTGGTATCGCTGCATTCAGGACAGCCCCATAGAATAACACCATCACGTGTTTCTCAATGCAAGCAATGAATAGCAAGGTCTTTCACCGGGAAGGAACAACCACGGGAAGGGCAGCATCCAATAAAGGAAAACCACCTATGCCAAAACATGGTATCCATCCACAGACAGCTGTTTCGGGGTATTTGCCCCTCATCAGTGTGGAGTAGGAAACTGGCTATTAGGAGCAGTGCCTGGTGAGAAACACGTGATGGTGTCTCCGCGGCTTTTCTACATGCATTTGCATATTTCCCTTTAGGGATGGGGGCAGTGTTCTGGATCACTGCATTGAGAAACACGTGATGGTGTCTCCGCGGTGTTGGATGTTCACCCTTATGTTTACTGTCCCAATTAGTTCATACTGCTTAATAGGCCATAAGGATAACCCCTTTAAAAAGAACTTGTCAGGACTCCCAACACGTTTAAACTGTCCCAATTGCCTTTTAGACCTTTATTCAGGCATTAAAATAATGTGTTTAGTGTTTCATACAAATGCACGTATTTTGGCAAAATCTATTTATATGCAGTTGTGTGAAAAAGTTTTTGCCCCCTTCCTGATTTCTTATTCTTTTGCATGTTTGTCACACTTAAATGTTTCAGATCACCATACAAATGTAAATATTAGACAAAGAGAACACAATTAATCACAAAATGCACTTTATAAATGAAGGTCTTTATTATTAAGGGTAAAAGAAATCCAAACCTAGAGGGCGCTGTGTGAAAAAGCGATTGTCCCCTAAATCTAATAACTGGGTGGACCACCCTTAGTAGCAACAACTGCAATCAAGCGTTTGCAGTAACTGGCAATGAGTCTTTTACAACTCTCAAGCTAGCTGGGTCTTCCAGCATGACAATGACCAGAAACACACATCCAGGGAAATAAGGAGTAGCTCCGTAAGGGTATGTTTCCAGGGTTCGGACACTGCGGATTGGACGCTGCGTACAGCCGCAGTGTCCGATCCGCAGCGTCCAGATGTTACAACATAGTGGAGGGGATTTTATGAAATCCCATCTCAACTATGCGTGCCCGGACGCCTCCGGCTTCCCTGCGTATACGCACATGCGACTCGTCTATCGAAACCGCAGCATGTCAATTTATCTTGCAGAGACACTCCATCACCACAAGATAAATATCACAGTCCAAAGCGCTGCCTAATCTGGACCGTGGAAACATACCCTTAGAAGCATTTCAAGGTCCTGGAGTGGCCTAGCCAATCTCCAGACTTGAACTCAATAGAAAATCTTTGTAGAGAGCTGAAACTTAAAGTTGTCCAGTGACTGCCTCGAAACCTGAAAGATCTGGAGAAGAGCGTTATAAAAGACTCATTGCCGATGTTGTTCTATGAGGTGGTGCACACATCCAAATTTTTTTTCTGTGACCACTGAGTTGGTTCGATGAAAAAATTGCAGCGTGCACAATTTGCCTCCAAAAATCGATAACTAGAAAGAAGCGGTGACACCAAGCGCTCTGGATGTCTTTAATATAGCACAGTAGCCCAGACTACTAATCCTATCCTCCCACCAATTCCAAAAATTGGGTGGCACTCACCAATGCATGTCTGTGGGTCTCTGAAAAACATTGTACTGCACTCGGACAACATCTGAGTGAGGCCAGATTTTTCACGGACTGGCGTTTTAGAGAAGGTAAAGAATTTTTTTTATTTTTATCCATCACTGAAAAAATCGGATCCCACTCTGATCAAATTCTGATCAAACTCTGATCAGAGTGCGATTAGCATAATCTGACCGATTTTCTCAGATGTGGAAAAAATTAAATGGTCATCTGACCCTAGCGTAATATGCAGTGATGAGCTGACTCTTTTCTTCATGAGACAACCCCTTAACATCAAGAAACAGATGTTTGACATGGCAAAACAATCCCCTTTAAATCAAACCATTGTAAATAAGCAGTATGGGGTTTTTGTGTCTCAGGAGTAGATGGGGTGCTGCCACGGGTTTACCACGACAAAGAGGAGCCAGAAGACCGCTATGTCTGATTTCTTCTACTACTGCACTGATTAGAAGCACTTCAACTTCCTATTAAACGGTGCAGGTTTCTTATAGCAGTGCATGGGTTAATCTGCTCAGTTGAGAGCTCCTGGAAGCTTTCCTTCAATAAGGCTCAGCTGTTCACTGTTAGCTACTCCCATCTCCTGTATGGTCTGGGTCCTGGCTAGCACTCTAGCTTATGCTGCATGGCTTTAGGTTGTCGGTGGCTGTTATTTTAGAAGGTGTTTGGTGGATTTATGTGGCTGTTGCTAGGTTTTTGGTGTGTGCTAATTCCCCTTCTTCTTCTACTTTGGTTTTACCCCATCCTCCACTTCCCGGTGTATACTGCTGTTGTTTGTGTGAGTATATTTGTATGATTGGTATTTTCCTTTATGCCTGTTCATATTACCTTGTTAGTCTGGTTGGTGCATTTTGGTACACTACTACTCCTCTCTTCCCTGTGTGGAGGAAGCGTACAGACTTAGGGCAGATTCAGAAGCTAAGGCAAGGTACTCACGTCTTCACCATCAAAAGTAATTTGGGGAACAGGGCCAGCTAGGATTCCCCTAGTGTTAGGGGCAGGGAAGAAACACCTGACAACAGAGTCGTTGACAAGTGCCTAGCTGTCTTTTCTCCTCTGATAAAGACATAGGCAGCGTTCCTTGCATGACAGGGTCTAAAGCCACGTTCACATGTTCAGTATTTGGTCAGTATTTTACATCAGTATTTGCCAAAATCAGGAGAGGAACAATCAGAGGAAAAGTATAAAAGATTCACGTCACTTGTTTCCAACACATACACATCCAATGGTTGGCCGATCCCACTGAAACTGCCAGCTTCGACCAACTTTAACATGTAAGGGGGTCTATAGGAGACCCAGGTTATTTCAATGCCTATAGAGAGCCCTAAAAATTAGCAAAAAAGAAAAATACACCACGTAAAAAACATTAACTGCCCCCACACCAAACCACACACATCCTACCTTGCTCACCAGGGACATTGAAATTACCCCAAAGGAGTAAGTAAAGTTTAATTTTTTTTTAAAATAATTTTATCTCCCGCACAGAAAGTTATGAAACTTTGCAAATCACTTTATTAGAGGATTTGGCTTCATTCTTATAAAATGAAATATTGCACGTACAGTATGTGACTTCAGACATGGTTTTTTCTCCAGTCTGTATACCTGCCTTTAGCTGCATTGATATCAGAACGTTACTCATTTGGAGTACGGAAGATGGCAGTGATGGGTCAGCACCAGTGTTTCACTAAGGGCTTGCTCACATCTGTGTATAAAAAAAAATCGCTCCAGTGTTCATCTCGAAAAGTAGGACGAGTGTGATGCGTATGTCGTTCCATATGTCATGCGAGTGCTATGCAAGTTTGCTATTTTTTTCTCGCCTAGCATCCATATGACATCTGCATCACATGTGTATGCCATTAACATCAATTTTACATACTATAGTACACTCTGAAAATGAAAGCTAGCTGTCATAAATAATAAAGCAATTATCACCGCACCAGGACAATCGGGCAGAATGAAGGTGAAGCGCCAGAATTTGAGAATCTCATGTGAAGTGTCACTTCTGGTATTTTTAAGCTGGGAAGGGCTCAATATCCATGGACCTTCCCAACCTGATAATATCAGCTCACAGCTGTCTGCTTTACCTTGGCTGGTTATCAAAAATAGGGGAGACTCCACGTCATTTTTTTTCATTCTTTCATTAATACATTCAGTTAAACATGCCTAAACAGCTGTTGAAAAAACTCCACATGAAAGGCACTAAAGGTTGCAAGTTTATAATATGTCGGGGGTGTGACATTATATATCTGACTGTAAATTTACTGTACTTTGATGTAATTTCCTAGTTCCTTTGAGATGTGTGTTTAAAAATCGGACGGCAGACAGATGGTCTGTATGATGTCCATTTTTTTCTAACAACCATTGACTTGCGTCAGCAAGTCTCATCCGATATACGTGTCCATGCATATCATTCTGCTATTTTTTTCCTCAGCCCGATTACAGCAAAAGAGGAAAAACTTGAAGATCAGTACTGACTTATTGATTAACATTGGTGCTAGTGCAATGTGATTTTTTTTCTCGCACTGCACTGCGATTTATACGCTAGCGTGAGCGAACCCTAATGCCGCAGGATATCGTTCTGATAAGTTGGACACTCAGAGGAGGAGACAGGAGCTGACTCATCACTGCCATCATCTGTACTTCAAATGAGTGCGTTCTGATGAAGCGATGGCCGGGGGACCACCACTGTGCAGGAAGACTACTGTACACAAGATGAGGTGCAAACAACAAAGGGTTGATTTATTGGGAGGCAAGGAATGAAAGGAACGAGGAAGGTGCAAACAGGGGTTTACAATAGCAAAAGACAATGTACATGAGTTATCTTTCCAGTAAAATAGCATGGTGCTCCAACTATTACAGACTCAGAATATGTCTCACAAGCAAATTTAAACAATAAACAAATAACGATGCTACTCTATGTATAATCTCCCTGGCCTTTACTAAGCAGGCCACACGGCTCCCGTGTACTGACTATTGAAGCCTACACTAGGCCCTAACAGGTGCACCAAACAGGAACAGACTCACGGTGATGTTGGGGACTCTGTCCAGTCCCAGGGGGCCCCCAGCAGTCCAATATGGTGGTGCGCACGGCTTTCTGTCAGCTCTGTGAATCGTGGTCTTCTCCTTGCTTCTGGGTCCTAGGGATGCTCCTGGAAACTGTAAGTCCCTTTCTCAGTAACTTTGTGGCTTCACAAACTAGCACAGAACAGCCACCTTTGCTGTACCTGGAAAAGTCTTGCAAATTTCACAAGTACACTTTGTACCAGGCTGTGGGACTTTTCTTGTAGCAAACAGCACAAAGTTCTCTCTCTCGCAGCTTCAGCTCACACACACAGTTCAGGCTCAACTCCTCCCCTAATTCTAGGGCAGTTTATCTTCACCGTCTATAGCAGGGGGAAGCAGGACATTCCATCGCACCAGACAAGAGGGTGCTGTCTCTTAATGTGGCAGCGTGTTACTGTCCATAACAGCACCACTCTCTTACATGCCTCCCTTCTTAATGATGGTTGTCCTCGACCATCACAGAATCAAGGTTGAAGCGTAATGAAGGAATGTGCAATGAGGAACAGCACCTATAGAGGAGGCAACAAAGATGTACAAACAGACAGAGTACACTGTTCTACATATCGGACTGGTGGAACCCCTGCATTAGACCTCTGGGATCTCCAAAGCTCTTGGCTGTCAGGCAAGGCTTGACTATCTTCCAGAGGAACACTTGTTGCAGGAGACATTGTGAGCTCTTGTCTGGTCTCGTCCTCGCATGGCGGTACTGGTACATCCATGGGATTACTGTCTCTGTGCGGCTGAGGACCCCCTACTGTGTCAGGGACGGTCCACCACTCATCATCGATTTCACCATCAGGCATGACAGATTCAGGAAGTGGAGTGGCGCCTTCAGGCGACAATGGCGTAGAACAGACCTCAGACCGGCAAGGCCGCAGCATATTTCTGTGAAGTACTCTAGGGGCGGATGCCCCATTCTCAATCTGTACCTGGTAGACAGGGCCGTTAGCATACACTCGCTCGATAACCTTATACGGCTGTACGTCCCATCTCTCACTTAGTTTTCCCTTAGGGCGTTTCTCTCTGACTAATACTCGGTCTCCAGGTTGGAGCGGTAACTCTTGAGTCGGTTTGCGGCCCGATGTTCTTTTTCTTGCAGTTGCTGACCCGCCAACCGCCGTATCGTTTACAATCGTTGCCGATGCTCTTTCACCCATGAGGTGACAGTTCGCTCCATCAGCTCCTCTGGCTGTTCCAAATTCAGCTCAATGATCTCTCATCCAGCTCTTCCAAACAACAGTAGATAGGGGGTATAACCCGTGGTGGAGTGGACCCGATTGTTGTAGGTCCAGACCAATTCTGGCAGATAGTCTGGCCAACACGCCTTCTTATCCTCCTCCAACGTTCTCAGCATTTGAAGTAAGGTTCTGTTGAAGCGTTCACAAGCTCCGTTGCCTTGAGGGTGGTAAGGGGTGGTCCTGGACCACTCGATGCCATACATGCGATACAATTCTTCCATCACCTTGCCTTGGAAACATGCGTCTTGGTCGGAGTGGATGCACTTTGGCACCCATACACCCAGATGAAGTCTTGACAGATGGCTCGTGCCGCCGATTCTGCAGTCTGGTCTCTAGTCGGAGTGACTACTGCGAACTTAGAGAAATGATCGGTCATCACCAAACAGTATTGCAGCCCCCGGGCCGAGTGTCCCACGAGGAGATAGTCGATCATCAAGACTTCTAGCGGTTCCTTAGTTTGTATGGTCTGGATGGGTGCCCTCTGTTCAGTACTCTTAATGAGGTCACATACTCAACATTGCCGGTAAACCTCTTCCACCACAAGCTCCAACCGGGGGCAATACACATACCACTGTAACCATTGGTAGGTCTTTGTGGGGCCGAAGTGCGCTCCGAATTCGTGGGCTTCTTTAGCTACTTCTTGAGCCATTCTTCCTGGGATGACCACTTGCCACCTTACTTCCATATCTTTTGGCTGTTGCCTCTTACGATATAGCACTGACTCTCGCACTTCCAGTCTATCCCACTGGTGCAACACACTCCTCATTTCAGAGTCCAGATCATCTCTCTCTTGTTTGCCAGGCTTCCGCTTTTGCGTTACCCACCATTTCATCTGTCTCAGCCCTTCATCTTCATCCTGAACGTGTCCCCATTCCTCATTGGTTCTCCCCAGGGACCGGGGTAATGTGCAGGCCTCCCTTCTTGACTGGGCCGCAACCATTGGGGGCTTAAACTTATTAAAGTCTGTTGTTTCCTCCTGTTCGAGTTGCTCATCAAGATCCCCCACTGGAGTCTCCACAGGCACTCTTGACAGACCATCAGCATTTGTGTTTTCGGTAGCAGAGCGATAACGGATGGTAAAGTCGAACTTGGCTAGGCGAGCCACCCACCGTTGTTCTAAGGCCCCCAATTTAGCATTCTCAAGGTGGGCCAGGGGATTATTGTCTGTTCGAACTTGAATCTTGGTACCTGTCAGGAAGCCTGCAAACTTTTCTGTCATGGCCAACACCAGGGCCAGGAGCTCTAACCGGAAGGAGCTGTAATTGTGAGGGTTTCTTTTGCTGTCTCGCAGGGACCTGCTGGCATACCTGATGACTCTCTCATGTCCGTCCTGTATCTGAGAAAGTACTGCACCGAGTCCATGAAGGCTACCATCTATGTACAACAGGAACGGTTCATCGAAGTCTGCGTAGGCCAAAATCGGGGCCGAAGTAAGGGCATTCTTTATAGCCTGGAAGGCCTCATCTTGTCCCTGTGCCCAGGGGATGCGCTGGGTCTTCGGCACTCCAGCGGTCCCCCTCAGCAACTCATTGAGAGGACCCGCCACCTTCGCAGTCTTTAACAAACCGGCGGTAGTACCCAGCGAGTCCCAGGAAGGCCTGGAGTTCTCTCACTGTTCAAGGGACTGGCCACTTCTGGATAGCAGCCACTTTTTCTGGCGAGGGTAGAACTCCATCTTGTGACACTATGTGGCCTAGGTACTCGATCTCTCTCTTGAAGAGGTGGCATTTTTTTGGCTTCACCTTCAGGTTATGGGCCCGCAGTCTTCTGAGTACCTGTCCAAGCCGGGCAAGGTGTTCTTCGAATGAGGCTGAAAACACAATGATGTCATCCAGATAGATCAGGGTAGCCTCAAAATTTAAGTCTCCCAAACACTTTTCCATCAGCCGTTGAAAGGTGCCTGGAGCATTGGAGAGCCCGAAGGGCATCCGGTTAAACTCGAACAGCCCCATAGGGAGGATGAAAGCGGTTTTCTCTCTGTCTTTCTCTGCCACGGCTACTTGCCAGTATCCGCTTGCTAGGTCCAGGGTGGAGAAGTACTTGGCTTTCCTCAACTCTGTCAAGGATTCCTCGATGCGGGGCAACAGATACGAGTCTCGAACAGTGCAGGCATTGAGTTTCCTGTAATCTACACAGAACCGGATGGTCCCATCCTTTTTCTTGACGAGCACCACCAGGGCTGCCCAAGGGCTCTGACTACTCTGCACTACTCCTGAATCCAGCATCTACCTCAGTAATGTTTTCACCTCTTGATACATCTTGGGCGGGATCTGCCGGTATCGTTCTCGAATTGGACGAGCTTCCCCAGTCGGTATCTCATGCGTGATGGCTTCAGTATAGCCGAATTCTTCGGCGTGACGGGCGAATGCGGCCTGATTTTCCCACAGCATAGTTTCTATTGCTTGCACATGCTCAGGGCCCAGAGCCTTCACATCCACTTCCATTTGATCAAGGATGACCTGTCCACTCCACTCCGGGGATGGCGTCTCTTCGTCCCCCACAGCAACTGCTAGGGTCCACCCCACACCTTCTCTCGGTGATAAAGACATCTCCTTCTGACTCACCACTTCACCCTTATGTAGGTACACCAGGGCCAGATCTGTCCCTCGTGGCAAGGTGACCTCCCCGGGGCCTACATTCAAAGCTCTTATGGGGACATGTCCTCGCTGGACCACAGCTATCGTACGAGCTATAATGACTTCTTGGTCCACTCCTCTGCCTACCACAGGCTGGACAATCACTTCCAACCCATCAAGGTTGCGGTGAGTCCCCACTGGAAGGTATACTATAGTTTCTCGCTCGGGAGGTAGGATTACAGGTTCTTTACCAGGAGCCCAGATGACCCCTACCATCTGATAAGATGGCACACTCTTCTGCGTCCCACAGACGCGGATCAGTCATTGAAGGGCTTCTTGAGTAGGCTTATGTGTAGTAGCCTTCTTCCAATATCCAGGTCCCCGTTTGGTAGACATAATCTGATCGAGTTCACGTAGGATATTCATTCCCAGTACTACAGGCACATCTTCCTTGATAGGCTCAGGGACTAGCAGGATCCCTTTTCTCCCAATGTCTTGCCCACAGATTCGAATATTCATCCACACGACCCCTGTGACCGGGATCGGTTGTTGGTTGGCAGCAAACAACCGGATCAATGTCTCTTTTTCTGGCTTGGCCAGGTCCTGGAAATGCTGCTTGAAGTACGCTTCTGGCATCGTTGTCACTTGTGACCCGGTATCTATCAGGCAATCCACTAGAACTCCTTCGAATTCAGCACGTAGGAAGGGGCTCCCAGCAATCAAGTGTTCGTTATGATATGGAGCGGCCTCTCTTCTCGCCTCCCCCGCAGAGCACTACTGCGGGGGTTGGTAGTTTAACGGCGGCTTCCGCTGGCCTTGAGTATAGTTCCGACAATCTCTGGCAAGGTGCCACCGTCCTCCACATTCCCAGCATTGGATGCCTCCTCCTCGCCGGGGGGTACTTCGAACCTGTCCTCGTGCCTCCGATGCTTGACGGGAGGGGGCTTGCTCCCACTGATCCCTTATCGGTCGGGCTGAAAAATGGTTGCATGAGCAAGGTGGGTCAGACTGTTGTAGTTCCCCCACTCTTTGCTCCACCTGGGTCAGTTTCTCTTGCACGTTGACAAGGGACCGCTGCAAGTCTTGCACCACCTGGACCAGCACCTCCTGATGGTTTGGGTCCCCTCTGGTATTGGCGCCCTGGACACGCATCACCCCAGACGCATAGCTTTCTTCTTTACTTCGGGCCACTGTTTCCGCCAGGATTTGACGAAACGTATGAGCCGGATCTGCCCGGACCCGTTCTGACAGTGCTCGCCTCAAGGATGTGATGTGTAGTCCCAGAATGAATTGCTCCCGGAGTATCTGGTCTTTAGAGCCCATGCAGCCAAATCCATCCACCTCCTTTCTCTGCACCTCTGCTAACACTTCTTGCAGTGCTGTTGCATACTGAGAAATTCCTTCTTCTTCCCGCTGCAGCCTAGAGAAAAATTTGGCGCGAAGGTGTCCGGCGCTAGCAGTCTCGCCGTAGATCTCTTCCAGGAACTTCACTAGCTCCTTCAGGGTACTGCGGGTGAGTTCTAGTTGCAGGCAGATGTTTCTACGGGCTTCCCCCTCTAGGGCAGTTAACGCAATGTCCACTTCAAGGTCTGGGCTGATGTTATAAATCCTCAGGGTGCTTTGCAGCCGGGACACCCAGTCGGACAGTGGCATATTCTTGCCGTCAAACTTTGGAAGCACACTAAATATGGTGCCCATAGGGAGTGTCCTTGCAGGGGTTCCACCAATGCCCACAGCATCTCCATTAACATTAACATTCCCGCCATTGCTGTCTGCTGCCTCCATCTTGGTGACAGTACCCTGCTCGCAGCGCCACTTGAAGCGATGGCCGGGTGACCACCACTGTGCAGGAAGACTACTGTACACAAGATGAGGTGCAAACAACAAAGGGTTGATTTATTGGGAGGCAAGGAATGAAAGGAACGAGGAAGATGCAAACAGGGGTTTACAATAGGAAAAGACAATGTACATGAGTTATCTTTCCCGTAAAATAACACGGTGCTCCAACTATTACTGACTCAGAATATGTCTCACAAATTTAAACAATAAACAAATAACGATGCTACTCTATGTATAATCTCCCTGGCCTTTACTAAGCAGGCCACATGGCTCCCGTGTACTGACTATTGAAGCCTACACTGTCATGGTTCTCAATGGCAAGAGAACATAGTAAGCATACAAAAAGGACTAGCTCTTGGAAGATGGGAACTCGAGCTGACTGTGAGCTAAACCTACCGCACAACTAACAGTGGCCGGGTAGCATGCCTACGTTTTATCCCTAGACGCCCAGCGCCAGCCGGAGAACTGACTGACCCTAGCAGAGGAAAATACAGACCTGGCTTACCTCTAGAGAAATTTTCCCCAAAAGGCAGACAGTAGCCCCCACATATATTGTCGGTGATTTCAGAGGAAATAGACATACGAAGTATGAAGATAGGTTTAGCAAATTGAGGTCCGCTTACTAGATAGTAGGAAGACAGAAAAGAGAACTTCACAGTCAGCTGAAAACCCTTTCAAAACACCATCCTGAAATTACTTTAAGACTCTAATATCAACTCATGACACCAGAGTGGCAATTTCAGCTCACAAGAGCTTCCAGCCTCAGAAATAATCAATCGCAGAGAACTGGAACAAAAATGCAAAACAAACTTAGGACTACAAGTCCAACTTAGCTGATAGTAGTCTAGGAGCAGGAACATGCAACAGAAAGGCTTCTGGTAACATTGTTGGCCGGCATAGAAATGACTGAGGAGCAAGGTTAAATAGAAAACTCCCACATCCTGATGGAAACAGGTGAACAGAGGAGATGAAGCACACAAGTGCAGTACCACCAGAAACCACCGGGGGAGCCCAGAAACCAAATTCACAACAGTACCCCCCCTCAAGGAGGGGGCACCGAACCCTCACCAGAACCACCAGGGCGATCAGGATGAGCCCTATGAAAGGCACGGACCAAATCGGAGGCATGAACATCAGAGGCTGTCACCCAAGAGTTATCCTCCTGACCGTAGCCCTTCCACTTGACCAGATACTGAAGTCTCTGTCTGGAAACACGGGAGTCCAAGATCTTCTCGACAACGTACTCCAACTCACCCTCAACCAACACCGGAGCAGGAGGCTCAACGGAAGGCACAACCGGTACCTCATACCTGCGCAACAATGACCGATGGAAGACATTATGAATAGAAAAAGATGCAGGGAGGTCCAAACGAAAGGACACAGGGTTAAGAATCTCCAATATCTTGTACGGGCCGATGAACCGAGGCTTAAACTTAGGAGAAGAAACCTTCATAGGGACAAAACGAGAAGATAACCACACCAAGTCCCCAACACAAAGACGAGGACCAACACGACGACGGCGGTTGGCAAAATGCTGAGTCTTCTCCTGGGACAACTTCAAATTGTCCACCACATGCCCCCAAATCTGATGCAACCTCTCCACCACAGCATCCACTCCAGGACAATCCGAAGACTCCACCTGACCGGAAGAGAAACGAGGATGAAACCCCGAATTACAGAAGAAAGGAGAAACCAAGGTGGCAGAACTAGCCCGATTATTGAGGGCAAACTCCGCCAAGGGCAAAAAGGCAACCCAATCATCCTGATCCGCAGACACAAAACACCTCAAATAAGTCTCCAAGGTCTGATTAGTTCTCTCGGTCTGGCCATTAGTCTGAGGGTGGAAAGCAGACGAAAAAGACAAATCAATGCCCATCCTAGCACAGAACGCTCGCCAAAATCTAGACACGAATTGGGTTCCCCTGTCAGAAACGATATTCTCCGGAATACCATGCAAGCGCACCACATTTTGAAAAAACAGAGGAACCAGCTCGGATGAAGAAGGCAATTTAGGCAAGGGAACCAAATGGACCATCTTAGAGAAACGGTCACACACCACCCAGATGACAGACATCTTCTGAGAAACAGGGAGATCAGAAATAAAATCCATGGAGATGTGAGTCCAAGGCCTCTTCGGAATAGGCAAGGATAACAACAATCCACTAGCCCGAGAACAACAAGGCTTGGCCCGAGCACAAACATCACAAGACTGCACAAAACCTCGCACATCTCGCGACAGGGAAGGCCACCAGAAGGACCTAGCCACCAAATCCCTGGTACCAAAGATTCCAGGATGACCTGCTAACGCAGAAGAATGGACCTCCGAGATGACTCTACTGGTCCAATCATCAGGAACAAACAATCTACCAGGCGGGCAACGATCAGGTCTATCCGCCTGAAACTCCTGCAAGACCCGTCGCAAATCTGGGGAAACAGCAGATAATATCACTCCATCCTTAAGGATACCTGTAGGTTCAGAATTACCAGGGGAATCAGGCTCAAAACTCCTAGAAAGGGCATCCGCCTTCACATTTTTAGAACCCGGTAGGTAAGAAACCACAAAATTAAACCGAGAGAAAAATAACGACCAGCGCGCCTGTCTAGGATTCAGGCGCCTGGCGGACTCAAGATAAATCAAATTCTTGTGGTCGGTCAATACCACCACCTGATATCTAGCCCCCTCAAGCCAATGACGCCACTCCTCAAAAGCCCACTTCATAGCCAAGAGCTCCCGATTACCAATATCATAATTCCGCTCGGCGGGCGAAAACTTACGAGAAAAGAACGCACAAGGTCTCATCACGGAGCAGTCGGAACTTTTCTGCGACAAAACCGCCCCAGCTCCGATTTCTGAAGCGTCGACCTCAACCTGAAAAGGAAGAGTAACATCAGGCTGACGCAATACAGGGGCGGAAGAAAAGCGGCGCTTAAGCTCCCGAAAGGCCTCCACAGCAGCAGGGGACCAATCAGCAACATCAGCACCCTTCTTAGTCAAATCAGTCAACGGTTTAGCGACATCAGAAAAACCAGTTATAAATCGACGATAAAAATTAGCAAAGCCCAAAAACTTCTGAAGGCTCTTAAGAGAAGAGGGTTGCGTCCAATCACAAATAGCCTGAACCTTGACAGGGTCCATCTCAATGGAAGAGGGGGAAAAAATGTACCCCAAAAACGAAATCTTTTGAACCCCAAAAACGCACTTAGAACCCTTTACACACAAGGAATTAGAGCGCAAAACCTGAAAAACCCTCCTGACCTGTTGGACATGAGAGTCCCAGTCCTCCGAAAAAATCAAAATATCATCCAGATACACAATCAAAAATGTATCCAAATATTCACGGAAAATGTCATGCATAAAGGACTGAAAGACTGAAGGGGCATTTGAAAGACCAAAAGGCATTACTAAATACTCAAAATGGCCCTCAGGCGTATTAAATGCGGTTTTCCACTCATCCCCCTGCTTAATTCGCACTAAATTATACACCCCACGAAGATCAATCTTAGAGAACCACTTGGCCCCCTTTATTCGAGCAAACAAATCAGTAAGCAGTGGCAAAGGATACTGATATTTAACCGTGATTTTATTCAAAAGCCGATAATCAATACACGGCCTCAAAGAGCCATCTTTTTTAGATACAAAGAAAAAACCGGCTCCTAAGGGAGATGACGAAGGACGAATATGTCCCTTTTCCAAGGACTCCTTAATATATTCCCGCATAGCAGCATGTTCAGGCACAGATAGATTAAATAAACGACCCTTTGGAAACTTACTGCCCGGAATCAGATCTATAGTACAATCGCACTCTCTGTGCGGAGGTAGTGAACCAATTTTAGGCTCCTCAAAAACGTCACGATAATCAGATAAAAATTCCGGAATCTCAGAGGGAATAGATGACGAAATGGAAACCAAAGGTACGTCCCCATGAGTCCCCTGACATCCCCAGCTTAACACAGACATTGCTTTCCAGTCGAGGACTGGGTTATGAGATTGCAGCCATGGCAATCCAAGCACCAACACATCATGTAGATTATACAACACAAGGAAGCGAATAATCTCCTGGTGATCCGGATTAATATGCATATTAACTTGTGTCCAGTATTGTGGTTTATTACTAGCCAATGGCGTGGAGTCAATACCCTTCAGAGGTATAGGAACTTCCAGAGGCTCTAAATCAAACCCACAGCGTTTGGCAAAGGACCAATCCATAAGACTCAAAGCGGCGCCAGAGTCGACATAGGCGTCCGCGGTAATAGACGATAAAGAGCAAATCAGGGTCACAGATAGAATAAACTTAGACTGTAAAGTGCCAATTGAAACAGACTTATCAACCTTCTTAGTACGTTTAGAGCATGCTGATATAACATGAGTTGAATCACCACAATAGAAGCATAACCCATTTTTTCGCCTAAAATTCTGTCGTTCGCTTCTGGACAGAATTCTATCACATTGCATAATCTCTGGCGCCTTCTCAGTAGACACCTCCAAATGGTGCACAGGTTTGCGCTCCCGCAAACGCCGATCAATCTGAATAGCCATTGTCATGGACTCATTCAGACCTGTAGGCACAGGGAACCCCACCATAACATCCTTAATGGCATCAGAGAGACCCTCTCTGAAATTCGCCGCCAGGGCGCACTCATTCCACTGAGTAAGCACAGACCACTTACGAAATTTTTGGCAGTATATTTCAGCCTCCTCTTGCCCTTGAGACAGGGCCATTAAGGCTTTTTCAGCCTGAATCTCTAAATGAGGTTCCTCATAAAGCAACCCCAAAGCCAGGAAAAACGCATCCACATTGAGCAACGCAGGATCCCCTGGTGCCAAAGCAAATGCCCAGTCCTGAGGGTCGCCCCGGAGCAAGGAAATTACAATCCTGACCTGCTGTGCAGGATCTCCAGCAGAGCGAGATCTCAGAGACAAAAATAATTTACAATTATGTTTGAAATTCTGGAAGCGAGATCTATCCCCGGAGAAAAATTCAGGTAAAGGAATTCTAGGTTCAGATATAGGAGCATGAATAACAAAATCCTGTAAACTTTGAACCTTCACAGCGAGATTATCCAAACCTGTAGCTAAACTCTGAGGATCCATATTAATCAGGTGAAATCAGAACCATTCAAAGATTAGAAGGAGAGAGAGACGAAGGCTGCAGTAAGCAGAGATGCAAGTGAATCAACTAATGAGCAAACTCAGGAAAAAAAAAAAAAAAAAAAAAAATTCTCTGCAGAGTTCTTTTCTCTCCTTTCTTCTGCCAATTATTTTAACCCTTGGCCGGCCAAACTGTCATGGTTCTCAATGGCAAGAGAACATAGTAAGCATACAAAAAGGACTAGCTCTTGGAAGATGGGAACTCGAGCTGACTGTGAGCTAAACCTACCGCACAACTAACAGTGGCCGGGTAGCGTGCCTACGTTTTATCCCTAGATGCCCAGCGCCAGCCGGAGAACTGACTGACCCTAGCAGAGGAAAATACAGACCTGGCTTACCTCTAGAGAAATTTTCCCCAAAAGGCAGACAGTAGCCCCCACATATATTGTCGGTGATTTCAGAGGAAATAGACATACGAAGTATGAAGATAGGTTTAGCAAATTGAGGTCCGCTTACTAGATAGTAGGAAGACAGAAAAGAGAACTTCACAGTCAGCTGAAAACCCTTTCAAAACACCATCCTGAAATTACTTTAAGACTCTAATATCAACTCATGACACCAGAGTGGCAATTTCAGCTCACAAGAGCTTCCAGCCTCAGAAATAATCAATCGCAGAGAACTGGAACAAAAATGCAAAACAAACTTAGGACTACAAGTCCAACTTAGCTGATAGTAGTCTAGGAGCAGGAACATGCAACAGAAAGGCTTCTGGTAACATTGTTGGCCGGCATAGAAATGACTGAGGAGCAAGGTTAAATAGAAAACTCCCACATCCTGATGGAAACAGGTGAACAGAGGAGATGAAGCACACAAGTGCAGTACCACCAGAAACCACCGGGGGAGCCCAGAAACCAAATTCACAACACTACACTAGGCCCTAACAGGTGCACCAAACAGGAACAGACTCACGGTGATGTTGGGGACTCAGGTCCAGTCCCAGGGGGGCCCCCAGCAGTCCAATATGGTGGTGCGCACGGATTTGTGTCAGCTCTGTGAATCGTGGTCTTCTCCTTGCTTCTGGATCCTAGGGATGCTCCTGGAAACTGTAAGTCCCTTTCTCAGTAACTTTGTGGCTTCACAAACTAGCACAGAACAGCCACCTTTGCTGTACCCGGAAAAGTCTTGCAAATTTCACAAGTACACTTCGTCCCAGGCTGTGGGACCTTTCTTGTACCAAACAGCACAAAGTCCTCTCTCTCGCAGCTTCAGCTCACACACACAGTTTGCAGTTTATCTTCACCGTCTATAGCAGGGGGAAGCAGGACATTCCATCGCACCAGACAAGGGGGTGTTGTCTCTTAAAGTGGCAGCGTGTTACTGTCCATAACAGCACCACCCTCTTACACTGATATCAATGCAGTTGAAGGCAGGAAAATAGATTGGAGAAAAGCAGAGGTTGGAAGCCACTTAAATGCATTTTTTTCTTCAGGAATGAAATTTGCAAAGTTTCACAACTTCTGACGTTGAAAAATAATAAAAAATGTGTACATTAAAGTTTAGTTACTTTTTAATAAAATTAATATAAGAACTAAAAATACAAAAAAAAGGTATTGAAAAGTTGGGGCCATTAAACCTCTGAATACACAACGGTGGTAGACTATGTTCACACTAGGCATCTTTCAGAGTTTTTTCTGCATCAAAACCTGCACTCTTGGCAGAAAACAAGCAGCGTCAAAAACAAATGTTTTGGTGCATTTTTTTTTGCTGCATTTTTTGCTATTTTTTTGCGGCATTTTTCAGGATCCCAAAGTTCAGTTTTGCTTTCATCACAAAAGCATTAACACATGTCCCCAATACAAGACATACGTTCATGAAAAAATACACAAATGAAACAGCTGGGGGAGGTGAATTGGTCTGGAATTGGCAGTGCATTCAGTTTATAGGCCACTGTTTAACTTTCACACTTTGGTCAGCCATTGAGTTGCTCAGGCATAGTTCAATCTCACACCTTGGTCAGCCAGAGACATTATTCAATCTCACACCTTGGTCGGCCAATGTTTACTTTGCACACATCACTAATTTAACTAAACTTTACTAATCCAAACTGCCATCCTTAGTTGACCAAGACAAAATGGTAAACCGGGAAAAATCCAAAAAACAAAAGGGGTTTCATATACTGCTGTACTTGTGTTTTTAATTAAAAATGCTGGAAAACCTGATCTGCCTTTTTGCAGTGTTTTGTTAGCTTTTTTTCATCAACCATTGCTTTCAATGGGTAAAAAATGCTGAAAGAAGTGACATGCTCTACATCCATAAAACCAAGCAAAGCACAAAATTATAATGACAAAAAAAAGTGTCTGTGCATAAGTTTCTGAAATCTCATAGGCTTTGCTGATACTGTTAAATTCAGCTGAAAATTGTCATAAAAATGCAGAAAAAATGCCTAATGTGAACTTAGCCTTACAAAACATCTGGGGGGTTTTTTGGCCAAAAGGAATCATCTCCATCATTTTATTTCATTTTTATAAAGACGGTAAAAAAATATCTAAAAATAAACTGTATTCTTCTTGACAAATAACAGAGAAAACCACTGGGCCGAGCAGAATTTCACATTAGGGACTGAAAATCGCAGCAGAAATGTTTGTTTTGGCACGGCCTCGCAAGACGCAAATGTACTAGGCTGGGGTAAAATTGTTTTTCTATGGTAAATTATATAGGAAAAAAATGTAAATGCTAATTATACATGGTAGGACCAAAAACAATAGTGTGGATATCATCTACAACACTGAGGCACAGCTTGACATATGGGACCTGGTGCTAGGAGCTTTGTATCATCCTAGATCATGTATCCTAGTAGATAAGCGTACAGTGATGAGCAAAAGCATAACAATGTTATGAACTTTTGACTTTCAGGCTCCATATCTCACCTTCCACTACTGCACTAATGTGAGACCACCATCATTCTATAGATGATCATCTTGGAGAAAGCCTGATAATATGAGGTTGTTTTTGCCTCAGCTCCAACAAAATGGCGGGATGGGGGGCATGATGTGGAGTGACGACCCTCACTCATCAAATTCATGACAAACGGCGGCCTTCTTTATGCCAGAAGTTTTACTTCAGTCCCTAACTGGAATAAGATTTTTTGGCGAGGCACACGTCACATTTCAGACCCTCCTGATTCATTAAGAAACATAAGCCCATTAAAGGGAATCTGTCATCTGGTTCTTCCTATATAATCTGAGGACAGCATGAGGGAGGGGTTAAAACACAGATATTAATGATGCGTCACATGTGAGGCTGTTGTTTACTTACAATGACGATTTTATCACCTGGTGATTATCATTGCCTGGACTACAGCAGCTGCGCCTGCTAGTCCAACTCCACCCCTTCACGTGAAAAGCATCTCACTGTCAATAGACACTATACATACAGAGCCTGGTGTGGGCGGGGTTAGCTTTCTCAGCTCTGCTTCATGCTAAATCTAAGAACTCTGTGTCTGAATCGCTGCACCCAGTAATCTAAGTGATACATTGCTGGATTCAGGGTCTCTTTGCCTACATCATGCTGCTCTCAGATGAGGTAGCCAAAACGTGCTGACAGATTTCCTCTAATGAATCTGGAGCATCTGAATCAGGAGCGTCTGACTCCAACATGGCCCCCTCATCAAGACCGGCATGAAGATCTCTGGTCTCGATGAATCTTATATCTATGAAATATGTGTTTCCCTGTTCACAACAGAGATTAAGTATATTATGTTTTTTGGGCCAACCATTAATGAGAACCTGACAGCTGATATATGCTGCCTGATCCATGGGCAGCATGCCTCAGACACTGGCCTTATGATTTCAGCCTTGCATGTTTGATTCTGAAATGCTGCAGCATTTTACAGCAAAAAACACGCTTTAAGGTCTGCCGGAGACCAAGACCCATGGGAAACTAGTTGGAAAAGTGGGCCCCTGGTGGCTTCTCACTGCCCGCTGCCCTGGAGCGACAGGTCATTCTCCCTATGTGCGTGTAGTGTATGGGGGAGACCTGTCAGTCACTGACAGCAGGTGGGGAGACGTCACCAGGGACCCGCCTGTCAGACTAGGTTCCCGTGCGGCTCAGCGGATTTCTCTGTAATGCTGCAGAGTCCAACATAGCTGGCTGAAATCATAGAGCCGGTATCTGACACATGCTGCCCGTGGATCGGCTATCCGGTTGCCTTTAATTATATAGACCTATCATTATACCCAGAAGTAGATGGCACCTACCAATAAGAGAAACCCACATTTAGGCACCAAAACATATCTATAAACTACAACCAGTGGGTGCTCCCGTCAGGACTACTCACATCACCAGCCGGTTGCAACATCGGCGCACCGGTCACAATTTGTGCATCGGTCACTTGATTGAAACTTGCCTTCAATGCCGCTTGTAGAAATACGTCAGCGGTCATGGCCCCTGTCGCACTACGGGGTGATCTCATGATGTGCCTAGGGGTCTTGTCACATTAGAAATGCAGGCAACGAATGAGAAGAAGATTGGAGCGGGTGTCTTATGGAGCGAGGAGAGGAGTCGCAGTGAGCTGCTGTGTAGGGACAGGTGAGAGGCTGGGGAAGTGTTATATTTTATTGTTTTTCTACACCTTATTGGCCCATATGACACCAGCAAAATAGTGGCCAATTGGTTGGCTGAGATCAAGTTCCCCAAAATTCATATAAGTTAGGATCTGCTATCTGCAAATGTTGGAAAACTTGATAAAAAAAAATGGATTAATGTGGAATGGATTTGTTCATCCTTATTAGAAGGTTGAATATATAAACTTTAAGGCCAACATTGACTTGGTCCTTAAAAGGCTTGTCCAGAACTTATATATTGATGATCTATACTTGAGTATGAGAACAGTGGGGGTCTGACATCTGGCAAACCCACCAATCATATTTTTGAAGGTTCAATGGTGGTATGGAGGAAAACAGTGTACTGAGTTGGACACGAAAGCTCCATACGTTGTTTAGGGGCCGCACTTGGGTGATATAACTCAGGTATGACACATTTACTTTAATGGGAACTGAGCTGTAGTACTTGAGTATGGCCACTACAAAGCGTGCGGAGCTGTGGAGTCCACACCCCATACACCGTGTACCTCCGGACGCTGATCGATAGGAGTGCTGGGTGCAGGTCCTCCACCAATCTTTATACCAAACTTATGTCATCAATAACTAAGTCCTGGAAAACCCCTTTAAGGGGTTAAATTGGCTCCATATTTAAATTATAGTGCTCTCATTTGACACTCGGGTTACAAAGAAATGAAGACCGTCGTGTAAATTTCTGAATCATGTATGGAATAGTAATTACCAATGTGCATCATATAGTCAATACATCAACTGCACATTTAATTCCAGAATTGTTTTAAGTGTTGATTGCATTTGCTACATTTTTAGAATTTTTGTAACATTTTCTGAAATCTGCTAATTGCCAAGTTCACATCTTAACAAGTTGAGATATTTTAGGAAACAGGGGAGGCCTTAAATAGAAGTTCTTCACCTAGACTTTATGAAGTGTTAAATCAAATTTCCAATAAACATCTGATTTATTTTATTCCACTGATACAGGTCCCCAGTGACCGAGAACAAGCTGAACAGTGACAGACAATGAGTACAGTTCATTGTTAGTTTTTTTGTTGTTTTTTGCCACTTTTCTTTCTTTGTTTTGTGGTATTAGTAGACATTTTCTTACACAATAAGTTTTCGTGATGGTGCATGTTATTCATGACTGCTGAGCAAAATCAACAATGACTTTTTTTTCTGTCTTTAACATTTTTGGTGACACATACTTTTTCTGAATAAAAAAAGAATCAAAATTTTTTCAAAAACCTGGTTTAAACAATGTAATTTTTTGATGACTAAGGGCTCATACTCACTCGCGTGAAATACGGCCGAGTCTCGCATGGTAACACCCGGCTCTGCCACCGGCACTTGGGAGCGGAGCGTGCAGCTCCATGTATTGCTGTGCAGCCGCACGCTCCGCTATGGAGTGCCGGCGGCAAAGCCGGGTTTTAACATGGGAGACTTGGCTGTATTTCACGCAAGTGAGTATGAGCCCTAGTCGTTAAAAATTGACAATATATTACGAAATGCCAATGTGCAGGTGAAAATACCATTCTCATGTACCATCATCCATTTATGCGGGATGGATGTCTACCGTAAAGAGCTTGTCCACTACTCTCACAACCACTTCTTAATTCCTATGTCTCCCCCCGATCCAGAGGTATCAGCTCTGGGTTTACCGGGGATTGCGTAACATTGTGATGTCACGCTATCACTGTGGCCAATAAGCACTGGCTTCACTCTTCCCACCTTAGAGGCTGCTCTCTCACTTCCTCTGGATGTATGCAATAGGTGGGAAGAGTGAAGCCAGCACTGAATGGGAAGGGATCAATAACATAACAATGTCGCACGATCCCTGGGAAGCCAGTATCGACACCGTTGGAACGGCGCCGGCACTGGAGGCGAGTATAAGTGTTATTATTTTACAAGGGGGTAACATAGGGATTGAGAAGGGTTTGGGGAAGTAGTGGACAACTCCTTTAAAATTTATTTCCACTTTCACCATTTTTTAAATTTTTTTAAAGACATGGGAATTCAGTAAATAGTCTTAATAAAAAAAACATTAAGCTGTTTTGTATCAAGCTCTTATTCAGACCTATATGTCTCTATGGTAACAGACAACAAACACACTCTGTGTAGTCTGACCCTGCAGTAACTATCCTCTCCATCTGTCCCCTACTGTTAGCTAACCTGCTAAATGTACGGTACAAAGATATAGAGGATAGATAGATAGATAGATATGCAGCGCCCCCTCCACCGCCGCAGGGCCGAGGGGTACCCGGTACCGGGCCTCTGAGTCTCTGCTTCTGGGGTTGTCACGGCGGCTAGGCCCCGGTCCGTGACCCTGCCGTGGGGGGGCGCACAGTAAAATGCAAGGTGTGGGTGTTGGTAGTAATGATAGCGATGTAGCGGTGCAGTTGTGGGGGTGCAGGTCGCAGTAAATAACAAGGACACCAGGTTGCAGTCTCTTTACCTCTTTACTGGAGATCTCTGAGTCCTCAGTCCAGAACACGGTTCACCAGGCTACGCAAGTCCAGCCGGTCCAATGGCACCTCCAGAGTCCTCCTCTCAGGTGGAGATCTGTGCCTTCCTTCTAGCGCTATGTGTTGTAGTCCTTCCCTGCTGTGCTCACGGAAAGTGACCCCACAACGGTTGTGTCTGTTTCTTAAGTTCCCTCACAACTCGATTTGATGTTCCTCTGTAATCCACCCCTTCCCTGTATTCAGGTTGGAATGGCACCCGTTTGTCAGGTAGGCCTGGAGTTCTTCCAGGACCCTAGAGACGCCCCTCTCCCGCAATTGCCCCCCAAGACTTCATAGGTGATATGTGGTAGACAGCCCGCCTGAGACCGACTGTCCTGCCGCTGTTTGGAGTATGGCTTGAAGCTGTATTCTAATCCACTCCCTCGGCGTTCCGGCCACCGGTATTGCGCCTCAGCAGGGTGCTGCCTCTTTCAACAAAACCCCTGCTGGTATTCTCCTTCTGCTTGATCTCGTTTCTCACTCAGCACAATCTGCCTCGCTTCTAGTCCTTTCTTGGGCACCGCCGCTAAGCTGAGCAGGCACGGTCCCGTTACGTTCTCTCAATGCCAAGCCTCTGCCAGGATCCCACCCCTGGCAGAGACCCTACAGTCTCTCCCTTCACAACACCCTCTGCCACAGGGTGTTGCTCTGTTCAATCCCGTCAGCGTTCTCTTCTAACTTCCTGCCTGACCCCCAGTTTACCCACTATGGTGGGGAGTGGCCTAATGAATAGCACCCTTAGCTCCCTGTTATGACCCCAATGGCGAGGGTCTCAGAGGAACGTGGAAGTCTGCAGAATACAAAAATCCAGCTCATAGGGCAGTGGTAGCTGGGTTGACCATATATCTACTCCTAACGCCAACACTAGAAGTAGCCGGGGATCATTCCTACGTTGATTCTAGATGACACGCTCCAGCCGGAGAATCTAGCTACCCCTAGTAGAGGAAAACAAAAGACCTTTCTTGCCTCCAGAGAAGGGGACCCCAAAGCTGGATAGAAGCCCCCCACAAATAATAACGGTGAGGTAAGAGGAAATGACAAACACAGAAATGAACCAGGTTTAGCACAGAGAGGCCCGCTTACTGATAGCAGAATAAAGAAAGGTAACTTATATGGTCAACAAAAACCCTATCAAAATCCACACTGGAAATTCAAGAACCCCCGAACCGTCTAACGGTCCGGGGGGAGAACACCAGCCCCCTAGAGCTTCCAGCAAAGGTCAGGATATATATTTGGAACAAGCTGGACAAAAATACAAAACCAAAACAAAATAGCAAAAGCAAAAAGCGGACTTAGCTGATATAACTGGAACCAGGATCAGTAGACAAGAGCACAGCAGACTAGCTCTGATAACTACGTTGCCAGGCATTGAACTGAAGGTCCAGGGAGCTTAAATAGCAACACCCTTAACTAACGACCCAGGTGCGGATAAAAGGAATGACAGAAAAACCAGAGTCAAAAAACTAGTAACCACTAGAGGGAGCAAAAAGTAAATTCACAACAGTACCCCCCCCTTAGTGAGGGGTCACCGAACCCTCACCACGACCACCAGGGCGATCAGGATGAGCGGCATGAAAGGCACGAACTAAATCGGCCGCATGAACATCAGAGGCGACCACCCAGGAATTATCCTCCTGACCATAGCCCTTCCACTTGACCAGGTACTGAAGCCTCCGCCTGGAGAGGCGAGAATCCAAGATCTTCTCCACCACGTACTCCAACTCGCCCTCAACCAACACCGGAGCAGGAGGCTCAGCAGAAGGAACTATAGGCACAATGTACCGCCGCAACAAGGACCTATGAAATACATTGTGAATAGCAAACGACACAGGAAGATCCAGACGAAAAGATACAGGATTAAGGATTTCCAATATCTTGTAAGGCCCAATAAAACAAGGTTTAAATTTGGGAGAGGAGACCTTCATAGGAACAAAGCGGGAAGAAAGCCATACCAAATCCCCAACGCGTAGTCGGGGACCCACACCACGGCGGCGGTTGGCAAAGCGCTGAGCCCTCTCCTGTGACAACTTCAAGTTGTCCACCACATGATTCCAGATCCGCTGCAACCTATCCACCACAGAATCCACCCCAGGACAGTCAGAAGGCTCCACATGACCCGAAGAAAAGCGAGGATGGAAACCAGAGTTGCAGAAAAAAGGCGAAACCAAGGTGGCGGAACTAGCCCGATTATTAAGGGCAAACTCAGCCAACGGCAAGAATGTCACCCAATCGTCCTGATCAGCAGAGACAAAACACCTCAAATAAGCCTCCAAAGTCTGATTGGTTCGCTCCGTCTGTCCATTAGTCTGAGGATGGAAAGCAGACGAAAACGACAAATCAATGCCCATCCTACTACAAAAGGATCGCCAGAATCTGGAAACGAACTGGGATCCTCTGTCTGACACAATATTCTCAGG
This sequence comes from Ranitomeya variabilis, assembly GCF_051348905.1. Classification (NCBI taxonomy): domain Eukaryota; kingdom Metazoa; phylum Chordata; class Amphibia; order Anura; family Dendrobatidae; genus Ranitomeya; species Ranitomeya variabilis. The sequence continues at coordinate 72,859,923 of NC_135236.1, forward strand.
GATGCCGTGCAAACGAACCACGTTCTGGAAAAACACAGGAACCAGATCGGAAGAGGAAGGCAGCTTAGGCAAAGGAACCAAATGGACCATCTTTGAGAAGCGATCACATATCACCCAGATAACGGACATGCCCTGGGATAGCGGAAGATCAGAAATGAAATCCATGGAGATATGTGTCCAAGGTCTCTTCGGGACAGGCAAGGGCAAGAGCAAACCGCTGGCACGAGAACAGCAAGGCTTAGCTCGAGCACAAGTCCCACAGGACTGCACAAATGACCGCACATCCCTTGACAAGGAAGGCCACCAAAAGGACCTGGCCACCAGATCTCTGGTGCCAAAAATTCCCGGGTGACCTGCCAACACCGAGGAATGAACCTCGGAAATGACTCTGCTGGTCCACTTATCCGGGACAAACAGTCTGTCAGGTGGACAAGACTCAGGCCTATCAGCCTGAAATCTCTGCAACACACGTCGCAGATCCGGAGAAATAGCTGACAAGATAACTCCATCTTTAAGAATACCAACAGGATCAGCGACTCCAGGAGCATCAGGCACAAAGCTCCTAGAAAGAGCATCGGCCTTCACATTCTTTGAACCTGGTAAATACGAGACAACAAAATCAAAGCGGGAGAAAAACAATGACCAGCGGGCCTGTCTCGGATTAAGGCGTTTAGCAGACTCGAGATACATCAGATTTTTGTGATCAGTCAAGACCACCACACGATGCTTAGCACCCTCGAGCCAATGACGCCACTCCTCAAATGCCCATTTCATGGCCAACAACTCCCGATTGCCCACATCATAATTTCGCTCGGCAGGCGAAAACTTCCTAGAGAAAAAGGCACAAGGTTTCATAACAGAGCAACCAGGGCCTCTCTGCGACAAAACGGCCCCTGCTCCAATCTCTGAAGCATCCACCTCAACCTGAAAGGGATGTGAGACATCGGGCTGGCACAAAACAGGCGCCGAAGTAAACCGGCGTTTCAACTCCTGGAAAGCCTCCACGGCAGCAGGAGCCCAGTTAGCTACATCGGAGCCCTTCTTGGTCATATCCGTCAAAGGTTTCACAATGCTAGAAAAATTAGCGATAAAACGACGGTAGAAGTTAGCGAAACCCAAGAACTTCTGTAGACTCTTAACTGACGAGGGCTGAGTCCAATCAAGAATAGCTCGGACCTTGACTGGGTCCATCTCCACAGCAGAAGGGGAAAAAATGAACCCCAAAAAGGGAACCTTCTGTACACCAAAGAGACACTTTGAGCCCTTGGCAAACAAAGAATTTTCACGCAAAATTTTAAAGACCAACCTGACCTGCTCCACATGCGAATCCCAATTATCAGAAAAAACCAAAATATCATCCAGATAAACAATCAAAAATTTATCCAGATACTTCCGGAAAATGTCATGCATAAAGGACTGAAAAACTGAAGGCGCATTGGAGAGCCCAAAAGGCATCACCAAGTACTCAAAATGACCTTCGGGCGTATTGAATGCGGTTTTCCATTCATCACCTTGCTTAATGCGCACAAGGTTGTACGCACCACGAAGATCTATCTTGGTGAACCACTTGGCACCTTTAATCCGGGCAAACAAGTCAGACAACAGCGGTAAAGGATACTGAAATTTGACAGTGATCTTATTTAAAAGCCGATAATCAATACAAGGTCTCAAAGATCCGTCCTTTTTTGCCACAAAAAAGAATCCCGCACCAAGAGGGGAAGAAGACGGACGAATATGTCCTTTCTCTAGAGACTCCTTGATATATGAACGCATAGCGGTATGTTCAGGTACCGACAGATTAAACAGTCTTCCCTTAGGAAATTTACTGCCTGGGATCAAATCTATAGCACAGTCACAGTCCCTATGAGGAGGCAGTGCACTGGACTCAGACTCACTGAAGACATCCTGATAATCAGACAAATACTCCGGAACTTCCGAAGGCGTAGAAGAAGCAATAGACACAGGCAGGGAATCCCCATGAATACCACGACAGCCCCAACTTGAGACTGACATAGCCTTCCAGTCCAGGACTGGATTATGGGTCTGTAACCATGGCAGCCCTAAAACAACCAAATCATGCATTTTATGTAAAACCAGGAAACGTATCACCTCGCGGTGTTCAGGAGTCATGCACATGGTAACCTGTGTCCAATACTGCGGTTTATTTGCTGCCAATGGCGTAGCATCAATACCCCTAAGAGGAATAGGATTTTCTAATGGTTCAAGAGTAAAACCACAGTGCTTAGCAAATGACAGATCCATAAGACTCAGGGCAGCACCTGAATCTACAAACGCCATGACAGGAAAAGACGACAGTGAGCAAATCAAAGTTACAGACAGAATAAATTTAGGTTGCAAATTACCAACGGTGACAGGACTAACAACCTTAGCTATACGTTTAGAGCATGCTGAGATAATATGTGTAGAATCACCACAGTAGTAGCACAAGCCATTCCGGCGTCTATGAATTTTCCGCTCATTTCTAGTCAGGATTCTATCACATTGCATTAAATCAGGTGTCTGTTCAGACAACACCATGAGGGAATTTGCGATTTTTCTATCACATTGCACCGAATTAGGTGTCTGTTCAGACAACACCATGAGGGAATTTGCGGTTTTGCGCTCCCGCAACCGCCGGTCAATTTGAATAGCCAGTGCCATAGTATCATTCAGACCTGTGGGAATGGGAAAACCCACCATAACATTCTTAATGGCTTCAGAAAGGCCATTTCTAAAATTAGCGGCCAGTGCACACTCGTTCCAATGTGTCAGCACGGACCATTTCCGAAATTTTTGGCAGTACACTTCAGCCTCGTCCTGCACCTGAGACATAGCCAGCAAGGCCTTTTCTGCCTGAATCTCAAGATTGGGTTCCTCATAAAGTAAACCGAGCGCCAGAAAAAACGCATTAATATCAGCCAATGCCGGATCTCCTGGCGCCAGCGAAAAAGCCCAATCCTGAGGGTCGCCCCGTAAGAACGAAATAACAATTTTTACTTGCTGAGCAGAGTCTCCAGATGAACAGGGTCTCAGGGACAAAAACAATTTACAATTATTCACAAAATTCCTAAACTTAAACCTGTCTCCGGAAAACAGTTCAGGAATCGGTATTTTAGGTTCTGACCTAGGATTACTGATAACATAGTCTTGTATGCCCTGCACACGAGTAGCCAGCTGGTCCACACTTGTAATCAAGGTCTGGACATTCATGTCTGCAGCAAGCATAGCCACTCTGAGGTAAAGGGGAAGAAGAAAAAAAAAAAAAAAACTCAGAATCTTCTTTCTTATAATCCCTCTTCTGCAATGCATTAAACATTTAATACTGGCCTGGCAAACTGTTATGACCCCAATGGCGAGGGTCTCAGAGGAACGTGGAAGTCTGCAGAATACAAAAATCCAGCTCATAGGGCAGTGGTAACTGGGTTGACCATATATCTACTCCTAACGCCAACACTAGAAGTAGCCGGGAATCATTCCTACGTTGATTCTAGATGACACGCTCCAGCCGGAGAATCTAGCTACCCCTAGTAGAGGAAAACAAAAGACCTTTCTTGCCTCCAGAGAAGGGGACCCCAAAGCTGGATAGAAGCCCCCCACAAATAATAACGGTGAGGTAAGAGGAAATGACAAACACAGAAATGAACCAGGTTTAGCACAGAGAGGCCCGCTTACTGATAGCAGAATAAAGAAAGGTAACTTATATGGTCAACAAAAACCCTATCAAAATCCACACTGGAAATTCAAGAACCCCCGAACCGTCTAACGGTCCGGGGGGAGAACACCAGCCCCCTAGAGCTTCCAGCAAAGGTCAGGATATATATTTGGAACAAGCTGGACAAAAATACAAAACCAAAACAAAATAGCAAAAGCAAAAAGCGGACTTAGCTGATATAACTGGAACCAGGATCAGTAGACAAGAGCACAGCAGACTAGCTCTGATAACTACGTTGCCAGGCATTGAACTGAAGGTCCAGGGAGCTTAAATAGCAACACCCTTAACTAACGACCCAGGTGCGGATAAAAGGAATGACAGAAAAACCAGAGTCAAAAAACTAGTAACCACTAGAGGGAGCAAAAAGTAAATTCACAACAGCTCCCCCTGGAGGCCCTGCTGTGAAACATATTGGTGTCTGTGATACCTGATTGGAGGAACTCCTTCAGTGCCATCGAACGTACCATGGCTCCCCTTAGTGGCAGAGCCACAGTACTGCAACGACCAGAACTCTGGGGCGCTGCACTCCCCCCTGGTTAAACACAGTACTCCGGGACTGGGAAGAAAAACAACAATACAGATTAGTAAACAGACATACAATTTTGTTGAGTGCAAAACAATAAGTATACTTGAACAGGCTTCCCTTTATGGGAGGTGAGGACACTTTTAACGTTACAAACATAGTCAACATTATAAATTACAGGCTATACATAACTCCTGTTACCCAACCGGGTATTCTACTTAGTGCAAATTCTGGAACAATAAATTAACATTGCCTTTAAGAAACATACACTCTTAGTTTACCAAAGGCCTTCCTATAATCACATTACAGGGTAGGGTAACTTCACATTCTCCTACTTTGAACCTGCAGGACCGCCTGTCCCTATGGCACCAGACCTACTGCCTCTCCTTTCTTTTACAGGACCGCCCCGTTCAGCCAGGGCCTACTGCCTTTCGCTACTATACATAGTATAGACATAACATTCCTTTCGTTTAAAGAACTCTGAGCCAGCTCTACTCGGCTCCTTTAAGGACTCACTCTCTAACCCCTACGGGTTCGCTTTCTGTCCTTAGTAACAAAGTAACTTTCTATGGGGACGCAGGGTTTACCTTCTATCCTCACCTTCATCATTACTTCTTTACTTTCAACTACGCAGATCTCTACTTCTACCCCTGCGGGCTCTCTGCATCTTTTCCTTTCACAAAACATTATTTTCAGATTTCACAATTCAAACAATTTAAACACATATAACTTTTCATGTAAAACAGTTACATTCTTTTTCTCAAAGCATCATCATACTACCGTTCTAAAACAGTATCGCTTTCAAGTTCAATTCCACGCATCCCCTTTAAGAGGGGACCAAGCCTTTCTGAGGTAGCTCGTCTTCTCAGCCTACCAGTCCACGCAAAGGCTCCGGAATGGCATCTTCGCAAAGTGTCTTTTAACTAAAACCAGTAGGAAAGGTATCTTCGCAAAGTGTCTTTTAACTAAAACCAGTAGGAGGCACCCTTAAGAAGGTGCAACTATTTACAAGGAAGTTCGAATCATGCACAGTCCATGATTACTGCAGTTTGTGTAAAACTTCTGGAAAACAACAATAGTGACCCCGGGTCAACAAAGGGGTCACCTTTTAAAGTTTACCCTGGACGGGTTTAGCAACAAACAATCAGGAACAGTTAAAGGAAAACTATTTACACTTTTCAGGTTTCCGAGGTTTATTCTTCTTCAGGTGGCTTTGGTTCCAGGACCCCGGACACTGTAGCGCCAGTGTCCGCGGTTCGAACATGCAGTTGAACTCGATTGGCCAACTCTGGGGCTGCCACTAGGTGTACCGTTGCAATGGTGACAAGTTCGGGTACTCCCGGGACCAGGTCTGGGGTAGCTAGTGCCGCGGCTCCAGACATACACCGCCGAACATTCCGTGCATACCACCCGAGTGGGTTCAAGTGGCGGCTGTAGGTCACTGGATCCCCCTTTTGTAAGGGTTCTCCGCTTCGGCCACAACAGGGAGCCCTCACGTTACAATGCGCAACGAAAACATCAGTATCCAGTCCCGGCTCGTGTATGAGGCCCCACCCCCTTTTTACATGGTAGGCCAACACAGTGCCCCGCCTTACCACGTCTCTGTCATCCCCTGTCGGGGGGGGTTGTCGTACTTTCGATGGGCCCATCGACTCAGTCCCTTTCCGTCCTTTCCACTGCAGAATCAAGCACTGTCTATATTGTTCCCATGTAAGCACCGCAAGAGTGGACCCGTTCTCCCGGGATCCATCTGCTCTAAACCAGGGGGTGTCCCACCGAAGAACTACTCCATCTAAACTCACATCCACGGGCTCCCCCACTCCAGTCGACAGCGGTGGCACCATCCTCCCCAGGTCATCGGGGGATAGCACCATTAGCCCTGCCGAGATAAGTCGCTCCCTACTGAGACGGAGGTGGGTCATGGAATCGGGCTCGTGAAGGGGAGCAGGGACGTCGGCCATACCTGCGCCTAATGTGGTTCCATCGGTGTCGCTCCGGTCCATTAACAAGGGTGCTGGAGTCGGCTGCAGCCCGGACTGCGGCTCCTCCAATAGGATTCTCGGATTCGGCTCCGCTTGCTGTAGTTCCTCCTCCTCTAACTCCGAAGTCAGGATTGGTGGACGTAGCCCCGCTGTCGGGTCCGCAGGCTTCCGGTCCATCGTTGGTGAAGAAGGGCAGGCCGGAACTGCTCCTTCCTCGCTCAGGCACTCGCCGTTCATCGTCGCTGCCCGATAGTCGGTGGCAGTGCATGCACCTAACTCCGCCATTTCTCCGAGGTCGGGCTTCTCCATCCCCAGCCCCTCGCTGTTGCATATCAAGGGGTGTTTCTCTTCCGTTTTGGGGCAGGCCATTCCTCTGCAACCAGAAGTGCAGGGGGCGGTAGCCATTTCTCGCGCCACACTGGGAGTCTCCGCCCATAACACGCCCTCCTTCCCCTTGGATGCAGCAATGGCGGCGCCTTTTGGCGGGAACTTTTGGCGGCTAATGGCGCAGCACAGTCTTACAATAAAGTACAGTCCAAGCACAGTAAATTATAGTCTCTAGGCACACATGACCTGATTCTTCAGGCTTAAGTAGATCCTGTTCGTGACGCCAAGTTCTGCAGCGCCCCCTCCACCGCCGCAGGGCCGAGGGGTACCCGGTACCGGGCCTCTGAGTCTCTGCTTCTGGGGTTGTCACGGCGGCTAGGCCCCGGTCCGTGACCCTGCCGTGGGGGGGCGCACAGTAAAATGCAAGGTGTGGGTGTTGGTAGTAATGATAGCGATGTAGCGGTGCAGTTGTGGGGGTGCAGGTCGCAGTAAATAACAAGGACACCAGGTTGCAGTCTCTTTACCTCTTTACTGGAGATCTCTGAGTCCTCAGTCCAGAACACGGTTCACCAGGCTACGCAAGTCCAGCCGGTCCAATGGCACCTCCAGAGTCCTCCTCTCAGGTGGAGATCTGTGCCTTCCTTCTAGCGCTATGTGTTGTAGTCCTTCCCTGCTGTGCTCACGGAAAGTGACCCCACAACGGTTGTGTCTGTTTCTTAAGTTCCCTCACAACTCGATTTGATGTTCCTCTGTAATCCACCCCTTCCCTGTATTCAGGTTGGAATGGCACCCGTTTGTCAGGTAGGCCTGGAGTTCTTCCGGGACCCTAGAGACGCCCCTCTCCCGCAATTGCCCCCCAAGACTTCATAGGTGATATGTGGTAGACAGCCCGCCTGAGACCGACTGTCCTGCCGCTGTTTGGAGTATGGCTTGAAGCTGTATTCTAATCCACTCCCTCGGCGTTCCGGCCACCGGTATTGCGCCTCAGCAGGGTGCTGCCTCTTTCAACAAAACCCCTGCTGGTATTCTCCTTCTGCTTGATCTCGTTTCTCACTCAGCACAATCTGCCTCGCTTCTAGTCCTTTCTTGGGCACCGCCGCTAAGCTGAGCAGGCACGGTCCCGTTACGTTCTCTCAATGCCAAGCCTCTGCCAGGATCCCACCCCTGGCAGAGACCCTACAGTCTCTCCCTTCACAACACCCTCTGCCACAGGGTGTTGCTCTGTTCAATCCCGTCAGCGTTCTCTTCTAACTTCCTGCCTGACCCCCAGTTTACCCACTATGGTGGGGAGTGGCCTAATGAATAGCACCCTTAGCTCCCCCCGGAGGCCCTGCTGTGAAACATATTGGTGTCTGTGATACCTGATTGGAGGAACTCCTTCAGTGCCATCGAACGTACCATGGCTCCCCTTAGTGGCAGAGCCACAGTACTGCAACGACCAGAACTCTGGGGCGCTGCAGATAGATATGGGATAGATGATAGATAGATAGATAATAGATAGACAATAGATAGATAAATATGGGATAGATGATAGATAGATAGATAGATAGATAGATAGATAGATAGATAGATAGATAGATAGATAGATATGGGATAGATAATAGATAGTAGATAGATAGACAATAGATAGATAGTAGATAGATTCTAGATAAATAGATAGATAAATAGATAGATAGATAATAGATAGATAGATATTGTGTAGGTAGATAGATAGATATTAGTTAGATAGGATTGCGACTGCAATATCAGACCACAAAAGGTATATTTGTTGTCTGTTACCATGACGATAGATAGATGATAGATAAGATAGATATGAGAGAGATAGATAAATAGATAGATAGATAATAGATGATAGAGAGATAATAGATAGATGATAGATAATAGATAGATTAGATAGATAGATAGATAGATAGATAGATAGATAGATAGATAGATAGATAGATAGATAGATAGATAGATAGATTGATACAGCATCGGACTGGAGCACCTTGGGCCCACCAGAGAAAATCATTCTTGGGGCCCACTATGTAGCTACATAGAAATAAATACAATACCACCAATTGTGAGGTAAAACACGCTAATATCAGGGTATAATATAAGATAGTACACGTCTTAATTATGTAGCAGGGGTTGCGGTAGAATCATAGAGGGGTAGCCCCCTCATAGAATATAATGTTGCCCCCTCATATAGTACAATGCAGCCCACCACAGAATATAATGCAGCTCCCCATAGAGTATACTGTAGCCCCCTCATAGGGCATAATGCTGCCCCCCTCATATAGTATGATGTAGCCCCCAGAATATAATGTAGTCCCCTGAGAGAATAATGCAGCCCCACCAGAGAATATAATGCAGCCCCCCATAGAGTATACTGGAGCTCCCTCATATAGTATAATGTAGCCCTCCAGAATATAATGTAGTCCCCTGAGAATAATGCAGTCCCCCACAAAATATAATGTAGCCCCCTCATAAAGTATAATGCAGCCCCTCTCCACCCCCATCATTGTCCTCATCACCACCTCTATCATTGCCTCCCCCACACTCATTGCCCATCACCTCCATTATTGCCTCCCCCACCACCATCATTGTCCATCATTTCCATCATTACCTCCCCCACCATCATTGCCCATCACCTCTATCATTGCCCATTACCTTCATCATTGCCTCCCCCCACCATCATTGCCCATCACATCCATTATTGCCTCCCTACCATCATTGCCCATCGCCTCCATCATTGCCTCCCCCACCATCATTGCCCATCACTTCCATCATTGCCTCCCCTCACCATCATTGCCCATCACCTCTATCATTGTCTCCCCCACCATCATTACCCATCACTTCCATCATTACCTCCCCCCACCATCATTGCCCATCACCTCCATCATTGCCTCCCCACCATCATTGCCCATCACTTCCATCATTGCCTCCCCTCACCATCATTGCCTATCACCTCCATAAGTGTCTCCCCCCACCATCATTGCCCATCACCTCCATCATTGCCCATCACTTCTATCATTGCCCATCACCTCCATCATTGACTCCCCCACCACCATCATTGCCTCCCCTCACCATCATTGCCTATCACCTCCATCATTGCATCCCCCACCATCATTGCCCATCACTTTAATCATTGCCTCCACTCACCATCGTTGCCCATCACCTCCATCATTGCCTCCCCCACCATCATTGTCCATCACCTCCATCATTGTCTCCCCCACCGCAATCATTGCCCATCACCTGCATCATTGCCTCCCCCACCACCCCTCTCTCACACACTCACACACACACAGCATCGCATCACTCATACCCACACACAAAGCACTGCACCACATAAACACACGCAGGCACACAGACACACAGCACAGCTCACCTCCCTGCATCAGCAGCACATCCTGGCAGCCTCTTCCTCACCGGCAGCTTTCTGTCTGAGACAGCGCGCTGGATGATGATGTCATCCAGCTGGGCTGCCTGTCTCAGACAGGAAGCAAGATGCCGGGATGTGCTGCTCTGTGTGTCTGTGTGCCTGCATGTGTGTGTATGTGGTGCGGTGCTTTGTGTGTGAGTGTGAGAGAGTGATGCGGTGCTGTGTGTATGTGGTGCGGTGCTTTGTGTGTGGTGCGTGGTGGGGCTTTACATGCGGGCAGTGTTAGCTGCAGCCCGCGGCTAACGCTGCCCGCTATTAAAGAGAAATGGTATTCACACCTCTCCACGCCCATAGGCGTGTGGGGAAGCATGAATATTCATTTTGCTTTAGCAGCGGGGACAGGATCCTGTCTCCAGCTGCTGCTATGCTGGCACAGGGCGGGCCCCCTTGACTCAGGGGCCCCATAGCCACTGGCTGGGGGTCCCTGGAACAGTGGGGGTCCTAGGCAGCTGCTGGCCAGTATGCCAGCAGGTGTCAGTGCCTGGGCCCACCGGAGAATCCTCCAGTTCTCCGGTGGGCCAGTCCGAGCGTGGATAGATAGATGATAGATAGTGATGAGCAAGTATACTTGTTGCTCGGGTTTTCCAGAGCATGCCCGGGTGGTCTCCTAGTATTTATGACTGCTTGGAGATTTAGTTTTCATCGCGGCAGCTGAATGATTTACAGCTACTAGCCAGGCTGAGTACATGTGGGGGTTGCCTGGTTGCTAGGGAATCCCCACATGTAATCAAGCAGGCTAGTAGCTGTAAATCATTCAGCTGCGATGAAAACTAAATCTCCGAGCAGTCATAAATACTCGGAGACCACCCGAGCGTGCTCTGGAAAACCCGCACAACAAGTATACTCGCTCATCACTAATGATAGATAGATAGATAGATAGATAGATAGATAGATAGATAGATAGATAGATAGATAGATAGATAGATAGGATTGTGACTGCAATATCAGACTACAAAGGGTATGTTTGTTGTCTGTTACCATAGCGATTTGCAGCACAGGGGTCTACATTCGTGCTGCATACACAAAAATTATTTGCAAAGATGATGTATTTTTCACTTTAAATTAATCAGAAACGTATTAAAAATAACAGCGAAGGCAGAAATTTCCTTTGTCTGTGTAAATCAGTAAGAATTGTAGTAGTGATCCAGAACAACCCCTGCAGCATATTTCTTTCTATATCTCCTGCTGCGGCAGGTTCCCTGTAAAATTGCATAGTTCTATCTGACTTCACATTCTGGCAGCAGGAACAACATGGACATTGAGTTTGACTGCTTGGTTATACAACCGCTAAATATAGACTTCCTGAGCAAAGGGCTGTAATCTGTCCATGCTGTGGAGTGACGCGTCAGTACATAGGACAGCAAACCAAAAGTAAAGTGAGCAATGCAACTTGTACTGACCCATGGCTGCCAACACCATGAAATAATCATTTATGTCCATGTCCATTAAAATCATGAAACCTGTTGTTTGCATAAGTATTCAACCCTTATATCGGCATTTTCTAAAAATACATTCACTACACTGCTAGCACAACAATTTTGGTGAACGTTTTTCCCACTGGTGCAAAATAGGATGCAAATTCTAGGAGATAATGAAGCCTTCATTTTTTTGGGGAAAAGTACATTTGAGAAGGGTTTTGTCTCATATCTTCAAGCAGAAGTCCTAAAAGTCTATTGTTTTAGGTAACAGATCAGAATAAGCTGTCATCATGAGGAACAACAATTTTTCTGGACATTATATGACTTGAAACCTACATTTTTTAAACTATTTTTCTCTCTGCAGGCTCTGTCTTTTTTTGTTCTCTCTGAGCTAGTGGATGGAGACAAGCTGCTATTATGTGCCTCATTCACAGCACACGCAGACATGAGGGATTTTTGCTCTTCTTTCTCTGTAACACACAGACAGATGTCATCTAAATGTCTGTATACATGAGGAACAGGGGTATTTCTGGTCATGATATTACTTGTATCCTGCATTTTTTTTTACCAGTTTTTCTCCTTTAATAACTTTTAGTTCTCGCTCTACTAGTAGGTGGAGACTCACTACTATGATGTCTCCCATACACAGCACAGACAGACAGATGGAATCCTGCTCTACTTGCTCTGTAGCACATAGACAGATCAGCAGTAATATCAGCATAGAGGACATTATGCAGCAGTACTAAGCAGTGTGGCTGTGAATCCAATACTGCAGAGGGGTAAAACAGTTTGAAGCCGCAAAAGATTTTATTCCTCCTCACCTAGCCTCTTCATAGAGTATAGTAGGCAGCTGTAACTTGACACCTCATTGTGCTGATAGTCTGTTTTGCTTAGACAGATCTGAACTGTTTTTCAGAGTGGATGGTGAGTTCAGGAGACTTGGAAGAAGTGGCTCATAAGTGGAGGAAGAAGCAAATTTCTCTGATAAGATTTATTACAAAGTTTCTTGTATATACCTGCACTTTTAATTTATGCAACGTTTGATGAAACAATAGTTTAAATAAAAGGGGACACTACCAGTGTGTGACCTGTAAATCAGGGGAGCAGACTGTCAGTCATTACATGTCTCACACTGGTAACGACCACTTTCGTTTACAATAAGCTCTGGAGGCAGATTCTCAGGAAGATCTATTGGTGCCTATAATACTGTATGGAGGACTATGTGGTGCCCATAATACTGCATGGAGGACTATGTGGTGCCGATAATACTGTATGGAGGACTATGTGGTCCCCATAATACTATATGGAGGACTATGTGGTGCCCATAATACTGCATGGAGGACTATGTGGTACCCATAATACTGTATGGAGGACTATGTGGTGCCAATAATACTGCATGGAGGACTATGTGGTGCCGATAATACTGTATGGAGGACGATGTAGTGCTCATAATACTATATGGAGGACTATGTGGTGCCGATAATACTGTATGGAAGACTATGTGGTGCCCATGATACTATATGGAGGACTATGTGGTGTCCATGATACTGTATGGAGGACTATACTGTCAAGTCTAAGTCTGGAGTCACTGTGCATGCTGTGTACTGCAAGGATTCACCAGTTTCTGACCAATTGCAGAACTTACAACAGATATCACACATGTAATGTAAGAAGTGAAATCTTTATCATTACACTATACATATATTTCTTATCTGTGCATCATGAATTGTGGTATGTGTTAAAGCAGTGATTTTCAACCAGTGTTCCGCGGCACACTAGTGTGCCGCGACACATGGTCGGGTGTGCCGCAGGGAAAGTTCCCCAAACTATGGTGCCCCCTTTGTTTTGTTCCCCAGCAATGCGCAGCGATGCGCAGTCACAGAATAACACATGCGCGAGCTTTGAACGCTCGCACGACTTAATGACGTCACCGAGGCCGGCGCGTCATCCTGAGAGCGGAGAGACTCTCGCATTTGCCCGCCGCCAAGGTAATGCCCGCCGCCAAGGTAATGCCCGCCAATAATGCTGTGTATAATCATTAACCCCTTCCCGACCCATGACGCCACGTAGGCGTCATGAAAGTCGGTGCCAATCCGACCCATGACGCCTATGTGGCGTCATGGAAAGATCGCGTCCCTGCAGATCGGGTGAAAGGGTTAACTCCAATTTCACCCGATCTGCAGGGACAGGGGGAGTGGTACTTCAGCCCAGGGGGGGTGGCTTCACCCCCCCGTGGCTATGATCGCTCTGATTGGCTGTTGAAAGTGAAACAGCCAATCAGAACGATTTGTAATATTTCACCTATGAAAATGGTGAAATATTACAATCCAGCCATGGCCGATGCTGCAATAGCATCTGCCATGGCTGGAGACCCCGATCTGCCCCCCCCACTGCCACCGATCGCCTCCCCAGTCGTCCTTTCTGCCCCGATCTCCCGTCCACTCCCCTCCTCCCTCCTGTCCGCTCCCCCGGTCCTCCTGTCCGCTCCCCCGGTCCTCCGATCCCCCCCCGTGTTCCGATCCTACCCCCCCATACTTACCTAGCTCCAATGTCCCTCCCGGTGTCCGGCCGTCTTCTCCATGGGCGCCGCCATCTTGGAAAATGGCGGGCGCATGCGCAGTGCGCCCGCCGAATCTGCCGGCCGGCAGATTCGTTCCTGTACATTTTGGTCGCTGTGATAAGTTCTATCACAGCGATCAAAATAAAAAAAATAGTAAATAAACCCCCCCTTTATCACCCCCATAGGTAGTGAATAATAAAATACAGAAAATATAATTATTTTTGTTTTTCCATTAGGGTTAGGGTTAGGGGTAGGGTTAGGGTTAGGGGTAGGGTTAGGGTTAGGGGTAGGGTTAGGGTTGCACTTAGGGTTGCACTTAGGGTTAGGGTTGCACTTACGGCTAGGGTTGTGCAGCGCCCCAGAGTCCTGGTCGTTGCAGTACTGTGGCTCCGCCGCTATGGGGAGCTATGGTACGTCTGATGGCACTGAAGGAGTTCGTCTAACCAGGTATCACAGACACCAATACATTTCACAGCCGGGCCTCCGGGGGGAGCTAAGGGTTCTATTCACTAGGCCACTCCCCACCATAGTGGGTAAACTGGGGGTCAGGCAGGAAGTTAGATCAGAAGCTGACTGGGTTGGAACCAGGCAACACCTTGTGGCAGAGGGTGTTGCAGGGGAAGATACAGTAGGGTCTCTGTCAGGGGTGGGATCCTGACAGAGGCTTGGCAACTTGAACGAACGTAACGGGACCGTGCCTGCTCAGCATAGCGGCGGTGCCCAAGGAGGGACCAGAAGCGAGATAGATTGTGCTGAGTGAGAAACGAGATCATAGCAACAGGAGAATACCAGTAGGAGTCGTGCTGTAAGACCGAGGCAACATCCTACTGAGGCGCATAACCGGTGGCCGGAACGCCGAGGGAGTATCATAATATCCAGCTTCAAGCAATACTCTAAACAGCGGCAGGACAGTCAGTCTAAGGCGGGCTGTCTAACTTAAATCACCTATGCAGTCTTGGGGGGGCAACTTGTGGAGAGGGGCGACTCTAGGGTCCCGGAAGAGCTCCGAGCCTACCCGTCAAACGGGTGCCGTCCCAACCAGAACATCAGGGAGGGACGGAGGATTAGCAGAACATCATCTAATCGAGTTGTGAGGGAACTTAAGAAACAGACACAACAGTTGTGGGGACTTTCCGTAAGCACAGCAGGGAAGGACCACAACACATAGCGCAAGCAGGAAGGCACAGATTTCCACCTGTGAAGAGAACTCTGGAGGTGCCATTGGACCGGCCGGACTTGCGCAGCCTGGTGAACCCTATTCCGGACTGAGGACCCAGAGATCTTCAGTAAAGAGGTAAAGAGACTGCAACCTGGTGTCCTCGTTATTTACCGCGACCTGCACCCCACAACTGCACCGCTACAGCCACTACCATCATCCATCATATCTACCACTGACTGTGCGCCCCTCGGCAGGGTCACGGATCGGGCCTAGCCACCGTGACAACCCTAGAGCAGAGACTCAGAGGCCCGGTACCGGGTACCCCTCGACCCTGCGGCAGTGGGGGCGCTACAGTTGCACTTAGGGTTGCACTTAGGGCTAGGGTTGCACTTAGGGCTAGGGTTGCACTTAGGGCTAGGGTTAGAATTAGGGTTAGGGATAGAATTAGGGTTAGAATTACGGTTGCAATTAGGGTTAGGGTTGGAATTAGGGTTAGAATTAGGCTATGTGCACACGGTGCGGATTTGGCTGTGGATCCGCAGCGGATTGGTCGCTGCGGATTCGTATCAGTTTTCCATCACGTTTACAGTACCACGTAAACCTATGGAAAACCAAATCCGCTGTGCCCATGGTGCGGAAAATATCGAAACAGGCCCAGGTTTCACACTGAGTGAGTATAAATACATTTAGAATCTATATTATTAACTATATGTAGAATATGTACTGTTTTAGTGTCATTTTGTGCCATTTTGGTTGGTGGTGTGCCCCGGGATTTTTTAAGTATAAAAAGTGTGCCGCGGCTCAAAAAAGGTTGAAAATCACTGTGTTAAAGGACCCCACTGAGACTCTTTCGCCTGGGGCCCACAAAAACCTGGAGCTATCCCTGGTTCTGCCCATAGATACAGCTCATTTACATAATAATAATAATACTCCGCAGTGCTTTACAGTTTTCCCACACATTGTCATCTCTGTCCCCGATGGGGCTCACAATCTAAATTCCCTATCAGTATGTCTTTAGAATGTTGGAGGAAACCGGAGAACCTGGAGGAAACCCATGCAAACACGGGGAGAACATACAAACTCCTTACTGATGTTGTCCTTGGTGGGATTTGAACCCAGGACCCCAGCGCTGTAAGGCTGCAGTGCTAATTATTGAGCCATATTTACATATTAAGAAAACATGGATTTCTCCATGAAATTGGATTGCAGATAACAAAGTATCATTTAATTCAGTTTTGTATGACCTACATGCCCATATAGGAGGGGTTAATCCTACTGACAGATACCTTATAATTAATTATCCTGGCAAGGAATGACTGCAATTTTTTGCAATTCATCTGATCACTCTTACTATCAATCTAGAGTTCATGCAAATTGGCACTATAAAAACTGAAGCAGAAAACTTTGTAAAAAAACTAAATTTATGTCAGTCTCAATCAAACCTTTTGGCCATGACTGCAGGACCCAACATATCTCACTATTTGTGACTCGTAATTCCAAGATCCTTTTTATATACGATATCTATATTATTACAGCCAATCCAGTTACAGACTGGTATACTGGTTTTATTGCCAGTTGCAAGAAATAAGCAAAGATTATATACTACAGGGGTCAACAGACGGGCACCCTCCAGCTGTTGAGAAATGAAAAGTCCAAGCATTTGGCCGGAAAGCCACTGGACGTCCAAACGTATTAACAGACCTACAGGAGAACGTGTATCTAATCTGTAGACGGTTTTAGGCCCTGGAACATGTATGTTTGCCAATTTTGATGGCAATAGGTTAAGTGGACCACTTCACCCTCATGGACCTTGAGCTGGCTTATCTGATGCTTTATCCTTCCACAGTTCAGCATTTCTCTTTGGGTTTGTGCCCATTTGGTCTTTTGCCCACATTTTTGAAATGTTTCTTGGTTTAAGGTTTCAATCTTTAGGGGCACTGAAATCTGGCACAGGTCCTGGGAGAAAGTTACGCTCAATACAGCTACTATCTTCTTATGCTTCTTTCACGGCTGTACTTGACCTTTATGTTTCTTCAGTATCTCTTACTCGACAGCTTTAATCTGTCTGCGAAATGTGTCTCAACATCTATTGACATAAACGATTGCAGCTGTATTAGTCAGCTGCCGCACCATCAGCTTGTGCTACTGCCATCTCCTCTCCTTGGATTTCTACTATTCAGTGATTGACTCTAAAGTATAATATTAGGAATAAAAAACTAATGATGGTGGTATGTTGGACCTTTAGATGTTTCTATTTGAACAGATCCATATATTTCCTGACCTTATTGTCCTCTCCTATGCTAACCTAAGTATTGCAGGACAGCCAAGTCAAGTGGGACCTCTATGCAAGCCATAAATTGATTTTAGCTATTTTTCTGGCAAGTATGTGACACCCCAGGAGTTCGGGTACCACTGTAGTGCTGCCTTCCTGTCGGGGAGGGTAGTACTATGCCTGGAAACAAGGGGGATCTCTTTGGCAGGTAAACCTCACACTTAGCACCTTCTGAATCCAGGTCAGGAGGGGGAGCTCAAAACCCAGTTTTAGGGCAGCTTCCCTGAATAAAGATCCTGGTTTGGAGGAGGAGTCAGCCAGTCTGAGAGAGACAGTCTGAGGGTGAACACGGATAGGAAAGGAGCACAGAGGAGAGAATAGGGCTCAAAGGGGGCTGCGAGTGGGCCTCTGAGGAGCCAGAGCGCAGAGACCGGGTACCGGGTGCCCGAGGCCGTGGGGAGATGCAAACCCCATAGCAGAACCGGTGGGCACAGAACTACAAGTATATTGCCCAAATTAAGCCTGTGGTACAGCAGCATTCAAGAGCCTGGAGTCACCATGTAGAGATCCCAGAAGGAACGTCTCGAGCTGCCTACTGTTGTGAACTCTGTTTCCGGGCTCCCTCCTGTGGTCATGAGTGGTACTGTGTGAGTTCTCTCTTTGGGCTCCTCCTGGTGGCTCTTTTTGTTATTTTGCAGGTTTCTGGCAGGATCAGCTGTCTCGTCATCTGCTAGTTAGGTTTCCTATTTAATCCACCTGGTCCTTCATTCCTTGCCTGTTGCCGTTGTATTCAGTGCTATTCTGATTGCTCCTGTCTACATCCGTTATCAGTCTCTCCAAGAGAAGCTAAGTTCTGTTTGCTTATTTTTGCTCATCTGTGTTCAAGATGTTTCCTAGTATATGATGAGTTTTTGTCCAGCTTGCTAATATGTGATTTCCCTGCTTGCTGGTGCTCTGGGGTGCTGAGTTGCTCCCCCCACATCGTTAGTTGGTGTGGGGGTTCTCGCATTCTCTGCGTGGATATTTTTGCATAGGGTTTTTTACTGACCGCACAAATCCCTTGCCATTGTTGTCTGATCTGTTTGCTCGGATTAGGGGGTCTAGTTGGTTCACCAAGATAGATCTTCGCGGTGCGTATAATCTTGTGCGTATAAAACAGGGCGATGAATGGAAAACAGCATTTAATACGCCCGAAGGCCATTTTGAGTACTTGGTGATGCCTTTTGGACTTTCTAATGCCCCTTCTGTGTTTCAGTCCTTCATGCACGATATCTTCCGAGAATATCTGGATAAATTTATGATTGTGTATCTGGATGATATTTTGGTCTTTTCAGATGATTGGGAATCCCATGTGAAGCAGGTCAGGATGGTATTTCAGGTCCTGCGTGCCAATGCCTTGTTTGTGAAGGGTTCCAAATGTCTCTTCGGAGTCCAGAAGGTTTCCTTTTTGGGCTTTATTTTTTCTCCTTCTTCTATTGAGATTGACCCAGTCAAGGTCCAGGCTATTCATGATTGGACTCAACCTACATCGGTTAAGAGTCTTCAGAAGTTCTTTGGTTTTGCTAATTTTTACCGTCGCTTCATTGCTAATTTTTCTGGTGTGGTTAAACCTTTGACGGATTTGACCAAGAAGGGTTCTGATGTGACTAACTGGTCTCCTCCGGCCGTTGAGGCCTTTCAGGAGCTGAAGCGCCGGTTTTCTTCGGCTCCAGTTTTATGTCAACCAGATGTCTCTCTTCCCTTCCAGGTCGAGGTTGATGCCTCTGAAATTGGAGCAGGGGCTGTTTTGTCACAGAGAAGCTCTGATTGCTCTGTGATGAAGCCATGTGCCTTCTTTTCAAGAAAATTTTCGCCGGCTGAACGAAATTATGATGTTGGTAATCGGGAGTTGTTGGCAATGAAGTAGGCATTTGAGGAGTGGCGACACTGGCTAGAGGGAGCTAAGCATCGTGTGGTGGTCTTGACTGATCATAAAAATTTGATTTATCTTGAGTCAGCCAAGCGGTTGAATCCTAGACAGGCTCGTTGGTCGTTGTTTTTCTCACGTTTCGATTTCGTGGTCTCGTACCTTCCTGGTTCGAAGAACGTGAAGGCTGATGCTCTTTCTAGGAGTTTTGTGCCTGACTCCCCTGGAGTTTCTGAGCCGGTTGGTATCCTCAAAGAGGGGGTAATTTTGTCTGCCATTTCCCCAGATTTGCGACGGGTGTTACAGGAATTTCAGGTGGATAGACCTGACCGTTGTCCATCAGAGAGACTGTTTGTCCCAGATAGATGGACCAGCAGAGTTATTTCCGAGGTCCATTCTTCAGTGTTGGCGGGTCATCCTGGGATTTTTGGTACCAGAGATTTGGTGGCTAGATCCTTCTGGTGGCCTTCCTTGTCGCGGGATGTGCGTTCCTTTGTGCAGTCCTGTGGGATTTGTGCTCGGGCTAAGCCTTGCTGTTCTCGTGCCAGTGGTTTGCTTTTGCCTTTGCCGGTTCCTAAGAGGCCTTGGACGCATATTTCCATGGATTTTATTTCGGATCTTCCGGTCTCTCAGAGAATGTCTGTCATCTGGGTGGTTTGTGATCGTTTTTCTAAAATGGTCCATTTGGTGCCCTTGCCTAAGTTGCCTTCTTCCTCCGATTTGGTTCCGCTATTTTTTCAGAATGTGGTTCGTCTGCACAGCATCCCTGAAAGCATTGTGTCTGACAGAGGATCCCAGTTTGTGTCCAGATTTTGGCGGTCCTTTTGTGCTAAGATGGGCATTGATTTGTCTTTTTCGTCGGCCTTCCATCCTCAGACGAATGGCCAAACCGAGCGAACTAACCAGACCTTGGAAACTTAGTTGAGATGTTTTGTTTCTGCTGACCAGGATGATTGGGTGGCTTTTTTGCCATTGGCCGAGTTTGCCCTTAATAATCGGGCTAGTTCGGCTACTTTGGTTTCGCCTTTTTTTTGTAATTCTGGTTTTCATCCTCGTTTTTCCTCGGGTCAGGTTGAGTCTTCTGACTGTCCTGGGGTGGATTCTGTGGTGGATAGGTTGCAGCAGATTTGGAACCATGTGGTGGACAATTTGATGTTGTCACAAGAGAAGGCTCAGCGCTTTGCTAACCGTCGTCGCTGTGTGGGTCCCCGACTTCGTGTGGGGGATTTGGTGTGGTTGTCTTCTCGTTATGTTCCTATGAAGGTTTCTTCTCCTAAGTTTAAACCTCGTTTTATCGGTCCTTATAAAATTTTGGAAATCCTCAACCCTGTGTCATTTCGCTTGGACCTCCCGGCATCGTTTACCATCCATAATGTGTTCCATAGGTCTTTGTTGCGGAGGTATGTGGTGCCTGTGGTTCCTTCTGTTGAGCCTCCTGCTCCGGTGCTGGTTGAGGGAGAATTGGAATATGTGGTGGAGAAGATCTTGGATTCTCGTATTTCAAGACGGAGGCTTCAGTATTTGGTTAAGTGGAAGGGCTATGGTCAGGAGGATAATTCCTGGGTTGTCGCCTCTGATGTTCATGCGGCCGATTTGGTTCGTGCCTTCCATGTGGCTCACCCTGATCGCCCTGGGGGTTCTGGTGAGGGTTCGGTGACCCCTCCTCAAGGGGGGGGGTACTGTTGTGAACTCTGTTTCCGGGCTCCCTCCTGTGGTCATGAGTGGTACTGTGTGAGTTCTCTCTTTGGGCTCCTCCTGGTGGCTCTTTTTGTTATTTTGCAGGTTTCTGGCAGGATCAGCTGTCTCGTCATCTGCTAGTTAGGTTTCCTATTTAATCCACCTGGTCCTTCATTCCTTGCCTGTTGCCGTTGTATTCAGTGCTATTCTGATTGCTCCTGTCTACATCCGTTATCAGTCTCTCCAAGAGAAGCTAAGTTCTGTTTGCTTATTTTTGCTCATCTGTGTTCAAGATGTTTCCTAGTATATGATGAGTTTTTGTCCAGCTTGCTAATATGTGATTTCCCTGCTTGCTGGTGCTCTGGGGTGCTGAGTTGCTCCCCCCACATCGTTAGTTGGTGTGGGGGTTCTCACATTCTCTGCGTGGATATTTTTGCATAGGGTTTTTTACTGACCGCACAGATCCCTTGCTATTTTCTGCTATCTAGCGTTAGCGGGCCTCATTTGCTTAACCTGTTTCATCTCTGCGTTTGTCTTTTCCTCTTAACGCACCGTTATTATTTGTGGGGGGCATCTATATCTCTGGGGATTTCTCTGAGGCAAGTGAGGTCTTTACTTTCTCTTTAGGGGTAGTCAGTTTCTCAGGCCGTGAAGAGACATCTAGGATTTCAGGAAACGTTCCACGGCTGCCTATAGTGTGTGCGGTTAGGATCAGGTTTGCGGTTAGTCCAGTTACCACATCCCCAGAGCTCGTCCTTTTATTTTCTACTTAGCTGGTTAGATTTGTGATCCTAAGCCACTAGGATCATAACAGCCTACCATACAGGTACCTGTCCCAGGACATGGGAAGGAGCCAGAACCTTGTTAGGACACTTCAGGCAGCAAGGGACTTATAGCGGGCGCAAAGTGGAAGGCTCCCAACCTGACTTGCCAAGGGGATTTCACTTGTTTCCATGCTGCCTGGACTCCTTATTTACCTGTTGCCTGTACCCTGGACTGAGGCCTGTAACAACTTCAGTAAACCAGGTAAAGACTGCAACGCTGTGTCCTTTACTCATTGACTGGCAAACACAATCATCGCCATACACCTTGGGAGCCCTGGGGACCCCGCTTCACCTGTGGGAAGCTGTTGTGAATTCTGCTCTTGGGTTCCCTCCGGTGGTTGTTGGTGGTAATACAGTTGTCCCTGGGTTGCAATCCTGGGCAGGTGTCCCTGCTGATTGCAGTGCTGACTGGGGTATTTAAGGTTGCAGGATTCATTAGTCCTTGCCAGTTGTCCATTGTTCTTGGAAGGTTTGGATCTCAGTCTGGCTCCTCCTGCCCTGCTGCCAATTCAGCAAAGATAAGTGTCTGGTTTTTGTTTCTGCAGCACACATGCGGTGTGCTTTACAGATCAGTGCTATTCATTGTTTTTTCTTGTCCAGCTTAGACTGTGCCAGGTTTTTTCCAGTCAAGTTGGATTCTCAGGAGATGCAGATATACGTTCCATGTCTTTAGTTAGATGGTGGAATTTTTGTATAATCTGCTGTGGATATTTTCAGGGTTTTATTACTGACCGCTTAGCATTCTGTCCTATGCTTTCTTGTTTAGCTAGAGTGGCCTCTTTTGCTAAACCCTGTTTTTCCTCTAATACTCACAGTCAATATTTGTGGGGGGCTGTCTATCCTTTGGGGTTCTGCTCTGAGGCAAGATAGGATTCCCATTTCCATCTATAGAGGTATTTAGTCCTCCGGCTGTGTCGAGGTGTCTAGGATTGTTAGGTACATCCCACGGCTACTTCTAGTTGCGGTGTCAGTTTAGGGATTGCGGTCAGTATAGGCTCCACCTACTCCTGAGAAAGTCTCATGCGGCTCCAAGGTCACCGGATCATAACAGGAAGCGTCACCATCATTGCTGCAACAACATCCCCCAGAGGACCCCTTTAAAGCAGCATTGGTGCCCCTATTGACCGAACTCCACAGGTGGCGTCACAACAGACTTTATCACAATTCCCCTTTAAAAGACCGTTCCCATTTTACAGTGAGTCCCAGAGCCACGGACCGGGTCGTAGCCACCGTGACATCCCCTTTTACAGCGACCGGACCCGGTGCTGAGAACCCCGCTGCCCTGGTGGGCGATTCATCTTTTGGCGTCTCGAACAGGATTTCGTACCCTGGCATCGCCAGGTACTGTATGCCAGAGACTGTGACAGTTTGCTTGCAAACCGCCATTGCTGCGCCGCGTGGAGCTCAAGGGGAGAAGGAGGTGTACCTTCATGGGCGGAGCCAGACGAAAAGAGCACGAAAAAGAAAACTGGTGCCGCGCTGAGAGGAACGCCGGAAGTGGAGACGCCGTGCAGCAGAGTTAGAGTGAGGATGCCGTAAAGTTCTGGACGGAGGACCAGGAACCATTGAAGACTGTGGGCCGGAGGAACCGCTACAGACTCTGGAGGAGAGGTGCCGGCTTCTACCAGGTTAGCAAGGGGGAAAAGCAATGTCTGACCCGGGAGGAGGATTGGCGGCGGTCTCAGTCGCAGGCCCCTTAGTACCCCCAGGCCCAGCAGCAGACGCACCTGCAGGCCCAGTGATGCCCCCAGGCCCCACGGTGGACGCAGCCGCAGGCCCTATACCACCACCAGGTTCCGCAATGCCTGAAGCTCCAACAAGCCGTCCGGACCCCGCTGCAGCTACAGCGCCCATAATGCTGCTATCCATGCCATATATTCCTGGAGCGGCCTGGGTACCCCAATATTCCGGAGAGTCCCATACATTAAGTGACTTTAAGGAAAGACTCTGCAGCCTATTTGAGGTCTATCACCTGACCGAGCATCAAAAGGTCAGCAATGCATATTAACTGGCCAACTGATTGGCGCGGCCCTAAGAGAGGTAAAATCCTGGCCAGATATAGAAAAAGGGACTGTGCAGCAGATCTTTGCTAAAATTAAAATCACCTTTGACACCCGCACCGCTACAGAAATCAAAATGAAGTTTTTCAGGTGCAAGCAGAGAGCACAGGATAGCATACGGGACTATGCCCTTAATCTGGAAGAGGCACTACGCGCCATACAACAAGTTGTGCTGCACGAACCTCAGTCCAGCCGCACAGTGCCCCCTAGGCGTCCAGCTCTCACGTACCACCAGGAGGTGGCATCATATCCTCAGGTCTCCGTTGAGGCCGACGCACAGATCCTGGATGATGATCCCTCCACAGGACTGCATCTCCAGGTCCAGGAACTGACAAAAAGCGTAGCTGCACTCGCCAGGACTATGCAGTCCCTACAGGAATCTCCGAAGGAGAAGATCAAGCTGGCTTCCAGACTGGAGGACGTCCCCTGGCGACGACAGAAGAGGATCGAAGAGACGACGATCGCTATCATCAGGACGGACGACCCATCTGCCGCCGCTGCAACCAGGCAGGACATATTGCAAGGCACTATCATTTAAACGAGCAACCCTTGAGGCAGAGGGCCAACCCCCAGGAATAGGACGTCCAGGCCCACAAAATTGGCGAGCCAAGTACGTCAGAGGACGACCTGTCCTCCCAATTGTGATCAACGGCATCCCGATGAACGCTTTGTTGAACACTGGTTCTCAGGTGACGACTATGCCTTACATTCTCTATAAAGGATATTGGGCTGACACCGACATTACCTGTGGCCCAGATAGTGATTTAACAATAGTAGCCAGTAATGGTCAGCCTTTGCCACAGGTGGGGTACAAAGAGGTCACCATTAAGGTGGGGCGGGTAGAATTAAAGGCCCAAGGAATGGTTATTGTTGATATTGACCAACGTGAATGTAACCCTATGATGACCATTGGTACTAATGTTATTGAAAATTGTCTTGCTGAGGTTATTGTCTTGTTACAACAGGTGGCCGAAACTGCTGGTTCCAGTGAGCAGAGTCCTGCAAAAGGAAATCAGAGCCCTGATGCAGAGGCAATAGGTAGAAATGTCTGGTGGAGAAATTGGCAGAGTCACAGTGAGTGATCCGATCCCCATTGCAATACCCCCAGGAGTGAAATGTTAATATGGTGTCGGGCAGCAATATGCCTCAGAGGTGAAGACTATCAGGACCTGGTAGAACCTGTGTAATCAGATAGTAGGCCCACAATCCTGACAGCCAGAGGGGTGGTTGATGTCCGCAAAGGGAGGGTACCAGTACGTGTTCTTAACTGTGGAGAGAAGGAGGTTCACTTAACCAGATATGCCACACTTGCCAAACTGTTTACTGTTGATAATAATGTAATACAGGCAACAGAACCCTTGGTCCCATCCAACCAGGCGGAGGACAATGGCTCTGCAGGACAAATGGAGGATTGGTGTCAGAAATTACACGTGGGCACTGACTCTACCCCATCACACCAAAAACAAGGGGTTTACCGGGTAGTCCATGAGTATGAACGGGTATTCAGCAAACACCCACTAGATTTTGGGCAGGTAAAAGGGGTTCAACATCATATCCCCACGGGAAGTCAATCACCCATTAAAGATAGGTACCGACCAGTACCACCAGCTCACTACCAGTGTGCAAAAAGTATGCTATGAGAGATGAAGGAGGCTGGGGTTATCAGAGATAGTTGTAGCCCCTGGGCAGCTCCACTAGTCCTCATCAGTAAAAAGGATGGCACAATGAGAATGTGTGTTGATTATAGGCAGATAAACCGCATTACACATAAGGATGCATACCAGTTGCACAGAATAGAAGAGTCGTTAGCTGCTCTAAAATCTAACTGCTTTTCTACTTTGGATCTCACTAGTGGGTACTGGCAGGTTCCCGTGGCAGAGGCGGATGAGAAGACGGCCTTCACAACACCAGTGGGTCTCGCTGAATTCAACTACATGCCCTTTGGACAGTGTAATGCACCAGGAACATTCCAAAGGATGATGGAGTGCTGTCTCGGGCACAAGAATTTCAAAACCGTCTTGTTGTACCTGGACGATGTCGTCTTCTCCAAGACTTATGAGGACCACCTGAAGCACCTGGCTGAGGCGTTTGAAGCTCTGTCCAACTTTGGTGTGAAGGTAAAACCATCCAAGTGTTACCTGTTGAAATCCAAAGTGCAGTACCTGGGCCAGGTGGTAAGCTCTGAGGGAGTGGCACCAGACCCTGACAAGGTCACCGTGATCAGAGACTGGCCGAAGCCCAGTAACATCCATGAAGTCCGACAGTTCCTCGGGTTGGTAGGCTACTACAGAAGATTTATCAAAGACTTCACCAAGATAGCCACACCACTACAAGACCTGTTAGTGGGCCAATCTAAGAAAACCAGGGGAAAGAACACCCCGTTTGATTGGAACGACAAGCTGGAGGGATCCTTCGCTCGGTTGAAATTGGCTCTCATGGGAGATGAGGTAGTGGCTTACCCTGAAAATGACCAACTGTTTGTGCTGTACACGGATGCCAGCAACGTGGGACTAGGAGCAGTACTGTGCCAGGTACAGAAAGGCATGGAAAGGGTAATTACCTATGCCAGCAGGAAGCTTTGTCCCGCTGAGAGGAACCCCAAAAATTACAGTTCCTTTAAGCTCGCCATCGTCTGGGCGGTAACAGAGAGGTTCAAGCTCTACCTGTCCTCAGCAAGATTCACAGTTTTCACGGACAAGTACCGTGCAGGGCATAAGAATGCCAATCCCGATGCGTTGTCCAGAATGCCCGACTTACCAGAGATGGGAGAAGATCCGGAAGCACTTGAAGAGATAGTTACCAGCTTTCCATCGCCCCGGGGCGACTCAGTATTCCCATTATGTGAGGAACAGGCGTAATGACAAGCAAGAAGCTATGCTGAACCCATTACCTCATAATGGATGGGCCGAGACAAAGGACAGTGACCCCACGGTCTGTCTGGTAAAAGAGCTGCTGACGCAAGCTGATTCGCACCCTGGTCCAGATGATCCACAAGAGACTCAACAGCTGTGGAAAAAGAAAGGCAAACTGTTTATGTACGACAGTAAGCTGTGTCGGAGGAATATTGACCCACGCACTCATGAGCTGGTCTGGCAGATAGTGGTCCCAAGACAAGATGCGCCAATGGTTCTGGAAGTGTACCACGATGTAGCAGGACACTTCGGGTGGAAGAAGTTAGAGATCCTGCTATGTGGAAGGTTTTACTGGATTGGCATGAGAAAAGCCATCGAAAAGTGGTGCCGAGAGTGTGGCTCATGCAAGCTGCGCAGAAAGGACCGTGACAGCCAGAGGGCTCCCCTACAGCCCATAGTCACTAAACAGCCACTTGAACTGGTGGCCTTAGACCATGTGAAGCTAACTCCAAGCCGGTCAGGCTATGCCTATGCTCTGACCATTGTGGACCATTACTCCAGATTCCTGGTAGTCGTGCCTGTCAAGGACCAGGCAGCGAAGACAGCAGCCAAAACCTTCCAGCAACACTTTTGCCGACCACATGGATACCCAGAGAAAGTACTTACCGACCAAGGTGCAGCCTTTGAAGCGGAAGTGTTTCAAGAGTCCTGCAACCTGTACGGATGCAAGAAAATCAGAACAACACCCTACCACCCGCAAACAAATGGCATGTGTGAAAAGATGAACCAGGTGGTAATCGATCTGTTAAAAACCTTGCCTTTACATGAAATAAACTTATGGCCAGAGAAGTTGCTAGACTTGGTAGATTTGTACAGTCACATCCCAGTGAATTCCACCAATTGCACTCCAGCATACCTGATGAGAGGAAGATCTAGCAAATTACCTGTTGATCTGGAAATGGGAGTCCTAACCCCTGAAACTACCTCGCCAGATACAGATTGGGATGACGAGCGACAACAGAAATACCGCCAAGTACAAGAGTGCGTAGAAAGAAGCTGTCCCATGCAAGACAAAAACAAGAGAGAGAGACTATAACCAATGTGCTCCTGCAATTCCCTTTTCACCAGGTGAACAAGTGTTAAAGCGTAAGAGAAGAATGCATAAACTTAACTACCAGTGGGAAGCAGAACCATATACCATTTTACCATCAAACTTCGACAATACGAAAGTATGCCTTATAAGTAAAGATGGAGGAGAAACTTCAACTGCGGTATCCAGCGATCATCTTAAAGTATGCCCTGATAACTGACAGAAAAGGAAAAGGACCCAGGAACTTCTCAACCAATGGAGGAAGAAGAAAAGAAAGTCCATACTGTTCTTGGAGATTTTCCCCAGTCTTGGACTCAAGTACATCAGGCCATAGTGATACCTGTCTTGACTTTTCCCCAGTTGGAAATAACAGAACAAAATGTGATTCAAGACCATCCTGAACCAGAAGAGACTCTACAACAGCGGGCTCAAGCAACAGATGTCACACCAGCAGCGAAACCAGAGAATCCGCCCCCTGCTATCGGTGAATTTGCCATGCCCACAGTGAGTAGAAGTAGTCCCAGATGGTCCAGTAAACCTGTGCTACGTAGACTCACCAGAAGTGTAGCCATAAGAGAGTGCACTACACCAGTGGTAGCGAGAACAGTGAACCCCGTTAGGTCACTAGCAATCCCTGTACTGCGTAGGTCTACCTGTAGTACCAAAGGCCAAATCCCAGCTCGTTACAAGGACTAAAAAGGTCAATAATTGCTATTACCTGTTTAAAATGTGTGTGTATATTTATTACAGGTTTAAAATGGACAATGGGGTAATGGACAGTGAGTTACCCAAAAACTGTATTTGTACATAATTGGCACCCTCAAGGTGCACCCTGGTTCTACCCACTTTGCCGGCGTGGGTAGGGCCTTATTTCTCAGCAGACCTGAAGCAGAAAACCATCTGGCGCGGCCGAACCTCAGGTCTGGATACGCCTTGTAGCCCTCTCAAACCTACGTTGGGGGTTTATGACTGGTCCCTCGCTTCGGTACTGTTTTATATGAACAAGGACACCCTGTATAAGACCAGATGTACACTTAGAAATTTGTTTGCAACGTTCAAGCCAAAAGTGCCTCCCGTAAGGGAAGGATAAGTTTAAACCTATTTTATGTTGTTAAAAAATGTTTTTGCACCTATCTAACCTGTTGTTTATGTTTCCTTTTCTCAGTCCAGGAGTACTGGATTTAACGAGGGGGAATGTGGCACCCCAGGAGTTCGGGTACCACTGTAGTGCTGCCTTCCTCTCGGGGAGGGTAGTGCTATGCCTGGAAACAAGGGGGATCTCTTTGGCATTTAAACCTCACACACAATACCTTCTGAATCCAGGCCAGGAGGGGGAGCTCAAAACCCAGTTTTAGGGCAGCTTCCCTGAATAAAGATCCTGGTCTGGAGGAGGAGGAGTCAGCCAGTCTGAGAGAGACAGTCTGAGAGTGAACACGGATAGGAAAGGAGCACATAGGAGAACATAGCAGAACCGGAGGGCACAGAACTACACGTATATTGCCCAAATTAAGCCTGTGGTACAGCAGCATTCTAGAGCCTGGAGTCACCGTGCATAGACCCCAGAAGGAACGGCTCAAGCTGCCAACCATACAGGTACCTGTCCCAGGACAGGGGAAGGAACCAGGACTTTGTTTGGACACTTCAGGCAGCAAGGGACTTATAGCGAGCGCAAAGTGGAAGGCTCTCAACCTGACTTGCCAAGGGGATTTCACTTGTTTCTGGGCTGCCTGGACTCCTTATGTACCTGTTGCCGGTACCCTGGACTGAGGCCTGTAACAACTTCAGTTAAACAGGTAAAGACTGCAACGCTGTGTCCTTTACTCATTGACTGGCAAACACCATCATCGCCATACACCTTGGGAGCCCTGGAGACCCTGCTTCACCTATGGGAAGCGTCACCATCATTGCTGCAACAACATCCCCCAGAGGACCCCTTTAAAGCAGCATTGGTGCCCCTATTGACCGAACTCCACAGGTGGCGTCACGACAGACTTTATCACAATTCCCCTTTAAAAGACCGTTCCCATTTTACAGTGAGTCCCAGGGCCACGGACCGGGTCGCAGCCACCGTGACATCCCCTTTTACAGCGACCGGATCCAGTGCCGAGTACCCTGCTGCCCTGGTGGGCGACTCAAGTACATAAAATGTCCATACATAGATCTTTCAGACATGAAACCCAGAGATATCTTGTACAGTACAGTATATAATAAAACTGGACGTCTACTTTAGAAATTTGGAGGACAATTACTTCTTATTTGGTTGCTTAGGATGCTCTCCATGGTGAATAGCTCTCTCCATCCTAATTCTATGAGCTCTCGACGTTTAATTCTATACTGACTGAATTCTTTTGGTACCCCTTCTACTCTAATGTTTTCTTCTTTCTCCAACCAATGCCCAACCTTACATCCTTCTCTCCTTTCTTTCTTATTGTCTTCCAGGCTCTTTTTTATCTTCTATTGACCAAAAGTTTCTTGTTTTTTTTCAGCAGCACATTATGTAGAGAAGAAAAATTACTGAAAGAGCAGCCGGGGACGAGGTGATGAGTGGTAAAGGAGAGCAAAAGCCTGACCCACCCTAGGCTCTGTTCGATGGTACCTTTAAATTGTGTAGTTCAAAAGTAGAACTTTCACCTTGATGCGGAAGTATTTATTTACAAACTTTTTTTTAAGTGAAAAGAAAAAGAGAAAAGGCGCTCCCAATATAAGAAACAGCAAGTGATTGTATATGCTCAACTGCCGGTGGTGTAAAAATGAAGGGCTGCTGCTCCGTCTGCCGACCCACACGCTGGCGTGAGGGACTTCACTCTGTGGCAGCACCTGATAATCACCACTTGTTTACCTGTTTGGTTTGAATACATTTTTTAAGGATATAACTAGTTAATTTTGCATGTCAAGGCAGTTAGGGCCGGTTTTAAGCAAAGTGGGGCCCTGGGCAAAAGTTTAAAATGGGGCCCCAAATGCTGACATATTGCACATCACACAGAAACATTTTGAATGTAGTTACGTGCCCTGAGTTCAGGCCGCTAAACGAGTGTGATTGACAATATTAAAGTCGTTTGACGCTTGTTTCGCGGCCTCTTTACACTGGCTGAGGAACAATGAAGGGGACAGAACAATCACTATAAGATCAATCTGTCCCCATACATATCATGTTATCAGCAACATATCTGCAGTTTTCACATGTGCTGCTGAGAACAATGATTTTTGTTCCGGCATAAACAATCCAATCACTTGATGAATAGGCAGCATTTTGCTATTTAGTATAATACACACCATAGTCCTCCACATAGTATAATGTGCACCACAGTCCTCCATATTGTAAAATGCACACCCCATAGTCCTCCATATAATATAATGTGCCCCATAGTCCTCCATATAATATAATGTGCCCCATAGTCCTCCACATGGTATAATGCACTCTACAGTCCTCCCTATAGTATAATGTGCATCACAGTCCTCCATATTGTACAGGGTGGGCCATTTATATGGATACACCTAAACAAAATGGGAATGGTTGGTGATATCAGCTTCCTGTTTGTGGCAGATTAGTATATGGGAGGGGAAAACTTTTCAAGATGGGTGGTGACCACGGCGGCCATTTTGAAGTCGGCCATTTTGGATCCAACTTTATTTTTTTCAATGGGTAGAAGGTCATGTGACACATCAAACTTATTGAGAATTTCACAAGAAAAACAATGGTGTCCTTGGTTTTAACGTAACTTTATTCTTTCATTAGTTATTTACAAGCTTATGACCACTTATAAAATGTGTTCAAAGTGCTGCCCATTGTGTTGGATTGTCAATGCAACCCTCTTCTCCCACTCTTGACCCACTGATAGCAACACCGCAGAAGAAATGCTAGCACAGGCTTCCAGTATCCGTTGTTTCAGATGCTGCTCATCTCCTATCTTCACAGCATGCTGGAAGTAGTAAGGGGGCTCTGTCGACCCCTGAAAAACACCCCCACAGCATTATCCCTCCTTCACTAAATGCTACAGCTGGCACAATGCATTCAGGAGTGTTGATGACTTTTCTGCCCTCAGCACTCGGCCCCTCGCTATGTAATGCTACGGGGTCTCCACTTCGCTGCTGAGTTGCTGCGATTCCTTCCACTTCCCTATAATATCACTCACAGGTGATAGGGAATATTTATAAGGGAGGAAATGGCATGAGATGACTTGTCACCTCGGTGGCTCCTATTACAGGGCTACGCTGGTATCAGGGAGCTTTTAACCCTCAGCCATTTTGTCACATGTTAGTAAAGGCAGACGTCATGACGAGAAGCCACAGGGCGTACACTGGGGGGTGAGGGGTTGGATGATATACATTGGGACTAAATGAGAAACATGAATTCAATGATTAAGTCATGTGTCCCAATACTTTTTGTCCATATGATGTACGTCTTTAAGGCAAGTCAGACTATTACTTTTTTGGTTTATTTTACCTTTAAAATAACACTTGAGGCCAATTTAAACAATCCTACAATATTCAAACTATCAGGAACTTATATTCACTACTTCCCTCCAAAGATTCAACAGAAGAGGATGTAAAAGATAAAAATGTTTATTGAAAGGGGTTAGAACTGAGTATTTAATTACTAGTTTCTCTTCCATCTTCCAAACGAACCTTAATTGCATTTTGGCAAAGCTGTTCCCTTCTAAGTATCACTTGCAGGAAAAGCGGAAGAGCCAAAAACAATAATTAAGATACCAACCAGGGCCATATGAATTCCTATAATACTTCTTTTTACTGAAGCATTTTATTAATAAATATTATGCAATTTCTTTCCTCTTTCAAGTCAATTCATTGTATAAAACATGGAATTTCCCCTTCTCATTATAAACCTTAAGGGGGAAACTATCATCAGAAAATGACCTATTGTTTAAATCCGGCACTGTGCAATAGGTTTAGGTGGATGTGGAAAAACTCCTGTAGTCAGAATTCTTTAAATAATAGATTGTAGTTTATTTTTATTAATTAGCAGAATTGAAAGTGAATGAACAAAAGAGAAATCTAAGTCACATCAATATTTTGTTGGACCAACCTTTCGTCTTCAGAACAGCACTAAATCATCAGCTCTTTAAGGTACACTGGTCACTTGCACACAGTTTTTGATGAATATTGGCAGGGAGGTTGTTCCAAACATCTTGAAAAATCAACCACAGACTAAAAAATCACTTTTGTCAGCAGACTTTCATTATTGAGCCATGCTCCAGCCCTTTGGCAACAAACTGCCTTCTGTTACAGCCAAATATTTCACATTTTGACTCATCGGTCCAGTTCACCTGCTACCATTTTTCTGCGCCACATTCACTATATTTTCAAGCATAGTTGAGTCACTTGGCCTTGTTCCCATGTAAAAGGTATGGTTTTTGGCAACAATTGTTCCATGAAGACCACTTCTGGCCATACTGTTCCGAACAGTAGATGAGTGTAGCTGGGTCCCACTGTTTGCTGCCACTTCTGAGTTGATGCCACTGCTGGACATCTTCTGATTTTGAAGGCAAGTAACATGATGTGACTTTCATCTCATCTGCTGCACTAAGTTTCCTGGCCAACCACTATGGTCTTCACTGTTGCCCATTTCTTGTTGGCAGGGGCGTAACTACCGTGGTCGCAGCGGTCGCCAGTGCGACCGGGCCCGGTGGGTCAGGGGCCCGGCAGGTCAGAGGCACCCAACACCATGTTGCAGTGCAGGAGATTCCTCCTGCACGGCAACAGTCCGAGGCGTATCTAGGGGGAGGGGGCAGCCGGGGCACATGAGAGACAGGAAGCAGCTCCAGTCATCACGGTGAGACAGCTTCTCCTGCTCTGCACTCTGCAGCCCCGGGACAGAAGGCGAGAGCAGGAGGAGGTGCGGGAGAGAGCCGCTTTAATCAGGAGAAGCTGAGGAGCTGCAGCCAGTTTACATCAGCCTCCCCTGTACCAGAGAGGAGATTGTGAGTTGTGTATATGAGCTGGTATCTGGAGTGTGTGTGTGAGTGTGTGTGATATCTGTATGTGTGTGTGTGATATCTGTAGTGTGTGTGTGTGTGTGTGTGTGTGATATCTGTAGTGTGTGTGTGTGATATCTGTAGTATGTGTGTGATATATGTATTATGTGTGTGTGTGATATCTGTAGTATGTGTGTGTGTGATATCTGTAGTGTGTGTGTGTGTGATATCTGTAGTGTGTGATATCTGTAGTATGTGTGTGTGATATCTGTAGTGTGTGTGTGATATCTGTAGTGTGTGTGTGATATCTGTAGTGTGTGTGTGTGATATCTGTAGTATGTGTGTGTGTGTGTGATATCTGTAGTGTGTGTGTGATATCTGTAGTATGTGTGTGTGTGATATCTGTAGTGTGTGTGTGTGTGACATCTGTAGTGTGTGTGTGTGATATCTGTAGTGTGTGTGTGTGTGATATCTGTAGTATGTGTGTGTGTGATATCTGTAGTGTGTGTGTGTGTGTGTGTGTGATATCTGTAGTGTGTGTGTGTGATATCTGTAGTGTGTGATATCTGTAGTATGTGTGTGTGTGATATCTGTAGTATGTGTGTGTGTGATATCTGTAGTGTGTGTGTGACATCTGTAGTGTGTGTGTGTGTGTGATATCTGTAGTGTGTGTGTGTGATATCTAGTGTGTGTGTGATATCTGTAGTGTGTGTGTGTGTGTGTGTGATATCTGTAGTATGTGTGTGTGTGTGATATCTGTAGTATGTGTGTGTGTGTGTGTGAGATATCTGTAGTGTGTGTGTGTGTGTGTGATATCTGTAGTGTGTGTGTGTGTGTGTGTGTGTGTGTGAGACAGGGGCGTAACTACCACGGTCGCAGCGGTCGCCGCTGCAAGCGGCTCTGGCAGGTCAGGGGCCCGTGTGTACCCTTGAGCCTGTCTCCCTTGTCCCCTTATGCTTGTGTCCCTTGTCCCCGTGTGCCAGTCTCCCTTGCCCATTAGTCCCTGTGTGTCCCCATGTGCCTGTCTCCTTTGTCCCCTTGTGCTTGTGTGTCAGTCTCCCTTGCCCACTAGTCCCTGTGTGTCAGTCTCCCTTTCCCACTTGTCCCTGTGTGTCCCCTTGTGCTTGTATCCCTTGTCCCCGTGTGTCCCCTTGTGTCAGTCTCCATTGCCCACTAGTCCCCTTGTATCAGTCTCCCTTGCCCACTAGTCCCCGAGTGTCCCCTTGTGTCAGTCTCCCTTGCCCACTAGTCCCTGTGTCCCCTTGTGCCAGTCTCCCTTGTCCACTAGTCCCCGTGTGCCCCTTGTGTCAGTCTCCCTTGCCCACTTGTCCCCGTGTGCCCCTTGTGTAAGGCTCCCTTGCCCACTAGTCCCCTTGTGTCAGTCTCCCTTGTCCCTTTGTATCAGTCCCCTTGTAACCTTCTCCCCTGCCTCCTAGCCCCCATGTGTCCCCTTGTGCCTGTCTTCCTTGCTCCCTAGCCCCCCTATGTTACCCTTGTGCCTGTCTCCCCTAACCCCCTTGTGCCCTCTCCCCTGCCCCCTCGTCACCATTTGCTCGTGTCTTTCTCACTGCCCCTGTATGGAGGGGCTGCATTATACTATGAGGGGGGCTGCATTGTATTCTATGGGGGTTACATTGAATTGTATGGCAAGGCTGCAGGGGGGGGGGGGGGCATTTGGAAGTTTGCACCGGGGCCCATAACTTTGTAGTTACGCCACTGCTTGTTGGCCTCACTACTGAAAAATAAAGGTAGATAATTATTACTCATGTAATACCATCAGGAAGGCATCTGATTGGCTCTAAATTTATTTGGCAGCAGGACAATGGCCACAAACATACGCCCACAGTGATTGATAGCACTACCTTCAGCAAAATTAGACTAAAAGTCCAAATAGTCACAGTCTATAGAAATAATTGCTGCAGGTGTAGAGGGTGCAGGTCAACAGTCAAAGTCAAGCAATAAAATCGAAAAGACACTGTACAGGTAAGAAAATTTAGCTGGAGATATAAGGAGCCTATACGGGAAGAAGGCTGTCTGCAGGTCCCATAATCACATAGCAGATATGGTGGTCAAATCTTTGGCAATCTCCAAATAACCAAAGATTCAAATGAAATAAAGGTAGAAAACACAATGTCCAACACTTAGTCTAGGGAGTGTGTATATTACACGCTTGCCTAACTTGGGTTTCACCTACTCGGCTTCATCTGGGGTGTGTCTGAATGTTTGAATGCAGCGTTAAGCCTTTTCCTATGCTAACACAGTAAGTAAATAATAACTAAATGACATTGGAATTAGATCTTACTGGAAAATAATTTCATATATTTTATTTGGCTGGTATTAAGTATATATCTATATGTAAAATCCTAATGTTATGTGTTGTGATTTTGCTTTTTGCTCCCTCTAGTGGTCATTAGTGATTTGACTCTGGAGCTTCTGTCTTTTCCTATATCCTCACCTGGGCCGTTAGTTCAGGGGCGTTGCTATATAAGCTCCCTGGACCTTCAGTTCTATGCCTGGCATCGTTGAAATCAGAGCTAATCTGTTGTGCTCTTGTCCTATGATCCTGGTTCCTGTATTTCAAGCTAAGTCAACTTCCTTGCTTTTGCTTTTGTTTTGTTTGGTATTTTTGTCCAGCTTGTTCCAATCTGTATCCTGACCTTTGCTGGAAGCTCTAGGGGGCTGGTGTTCTCCCCCCGGACCGTTAGACGGTTCGGGGGTTCTTGAATCTCCAGCGTGGATTTTTATAGGGTTTTTGTTGACCAGATAAGTTATCTTGCTATATTCTGCTATTAGTAAGCTGGCCTCTCTTTGCTGAACCTGGTTCATTTCTGTGTTTGTCATTTCCTCTTACCTCACCGTTATTATTTGTGGGGGGCTTGTATCTTGCTTTGGGGTCCCTTTCTCTGGAGGCAAGAGAGGTCTTTGTTTTCTTCTCCTAGGGGTAGTTAGATTCTCCGGCTGGCGCGAGTCATCTAGCGATCACCGTAGGCATGATCCCCGGCTACTTCTAGTGTTGGCGTTAGGAGTAGCTATTTGGTCAACCCAGTTACCACAGCCCTATGAGCTGGATTTTTGAATCTCGCAGACTTACACGTTCCTCTGAGACCCTGTCCACTGGGGTCATAACAGTATGCAAGGCCAGTATTAAATGTTTAATGCATTGCAGAAGTGGGATTATAAGAAAGAAAATTTTGAGGGTTTTTTTTTCCCTCTCATTTTTTTTTTTTTTTTTCTTTTCCCCTTTACCTCAGAGTGGCTTAAGCTTGCTGCAGACATGAATGTCCAGACCTTGATTACAAGTGTGGACCAGCTTGCCGCTCGTGTGCAGGGTATACAAGATTATGTTACCAGAAATCCTAGGTCTGAACCCAAGATTCCGATTCCTGAACTGTTTTCAGGAGACCGATTTAAGTTTAGGAATTTCAGGAATAATTGTAAATTGTTTTTGTCCCTGAAACCTTGTTCGTCTGGAGACTCTGCTCAACAAGTAAAAATTGTTATTTCATTCTTACGGGGTGACCCTCAAGATTGGGCTTTTTCGTTGGCGCCAGGAGATCCGGCATTGGCTGATATTGATGCGTTTTTTCTGGCGCTCGGTTTACTTTATGAGGAACCCAATCTTGAGATTCAGGCAGAGAAAGCCTTGCTGGCTATGTCTCAGGGCCAGGACGAGGCTGAGGTGTATTGCCAAAAATTTCGGAAATGGTCCGTGCTGACACATTGGAACGAGTGTGCACTGGCCGCTAATTTTAGAAATGGCCTTTCTGAGGCCATTAAGAATGTTATGGTGGGTTTTCCCATTCCCACAGGTCTGAATGATACCATGTCCCTGGCTATTCAAATTGACCGGCGGTTGCGGGAGCGCAAAACCGCAAATTCCCTCATGTTGTTGTCTGAACAGACACCTGATGTGATGCAATGTGATAGAAAAACCGCAAATTCCCTCATGGTGTTGTCTGAACGGACACCTGATTTGATGCAATGTGATAGAATCCTGACTAGAAATGAGAGGAAAATTCATAGACGCTGGAATGGCTTGTGCTACTACTGTGGTGATTCTACACATGTTATCTCAGCATGCTCTAAACGTATATCTAAGGTTGTTAGTCCTGTCACCGTTGGTAATTTGCATCCTAAGTTTATTCTGTCTGTAACTTTGATTTGCTCACTGTCATCTTATCCTGTCATGGCGTTTGTAGATTCAGGTGCTGCCCTGAGTCTTATGGATCTCTCATTTGCTAAGCGCTGTGGTTTTATTCTTGAACCATTAGAAAATCCTATCCCTCTTAGGGGTATTGATGCTACGCCATTAGCAGAAAATAAACCGCAGTATTGGACACAGGTTACCATGTGCATGACTCCTGAACACCGCGAGGTGATACGTTTTCTCGTTCTACATAAAATGCATGATTTGGTTGTTTTGGGGCTGCCATGGTTACAGACCCATAATCCAGTCCTTGACTGGAAGGCTATGTCAGTGTCTAGTTGGGGCTGTCGTGGTATTCATGAGGATTCCCTGCCTGTGTCTATTGCTTCTTCTACGCCTTCGGAAGTTCCGGAGTATTTGTCTGACTATCAGGATGTCTTTAGCGAGTCCAGGTCCAGTGCATTGCCTCCTCATAGGGAATGTGACTGTGCAATAGATTTGATTCCAGGCAGTAAATTTCCTAAGGGAAGACTGTTTAATCTGTCGATACCTGAACATACCGCTATGCGTTCATATATCAAGGAGTCTCTGGAGAAAGGACACATCCGTCCGTCTTCTTCCCCTCTTGGTGCGGGATTCTTTTTTGTGGCTAAAAAGGACGGATCTTTGAGGCCTTGTATTGACTATCGGCTTTTAAATAAGATCACTGTCAAATTTCAGTATCCTTTGCCGCTGTTGTCTGACTTGTTTGCCCGGATTAAAGGTGCCAAGTGGTTTACCAAGATAGACCTTCGTGGTGCGTACAACCTTGTGCGCATTAAGCAAGGGGATGAATGGAAAACCGTATTCAATACGCCCGAAGGTCATTTTGAGTACTTGGTGATGCCTTTTGGGCTCTCTAATGCCCCTTCGGTTTTTCAGTCCTTTATGCATGACATTTTCCGGAACTATCTGGATAAATTTTTGATCGTTTATCTGGATGATATTCTGGTTTTTTCTGATAATTGGGACTCGCATGTGGAGCAGGTCAGGATGGTCTTTAAAATTTTGCGTGAAAATTCTTTGTTTGTCAAGGGCTCAAAGTGTCTTTTTGGTGTACAGAAGGTTCCCTTTTTGGGGTTCATTTTTTCCCCTTCTGCTGTGGAGATGGACCCAGTCAAGGTCCGAGCTATTCTTGATTGGACTCAGCCCTCGTCAGTTAAGAGTCTTCAGAAGTTCTTGGGTTTCGCTAACTTCTACCGTCGTTTTATCGCTAACTTTTCTAGCATTGTGAAACCTTTGACGGATATGACCAAGAAGGGCTCCGATGTGGTTAATTGGGCTCCTGCTGCCGTGGAGGCTTTCCAGGAGTTGAAACGTCGGTTTACTTCGGCGCCTGTTTTGTGCCAGCCTGATGTCTCGCTTCCCTTTCAGGTTGAGGTGGATGCTTCAGAGATTGGAGCAGGGGCCGTTTTGTCGCAGAGAGGCCCTGGTTGCTCTGTTATGAGACCTTGCGCCTTTTTCTCTAGGAAGTTTTCGCCTGCGGAGCGAAATTATGATGTGGGCAATCGGGAGTTGTTGGCCATGAAATGGGCATTTGAGGAGTGGCGTCATTGGCTCGAGGGTGCTAAGCATCGTGTGGTGGTCTTGACTGATCACAAAAATCTGATGTATCTCGAGTCTGCTAAACGCCTGAATCCTAGACAGGCCCGCTGGTCATTGTTTTTCTCCCGTTTTGACTTTGTTGTCTCGTATTTACCAGGTTCAAAAAATGTGAAGGCCGATGCTCTTTCCAGGAGCTTTGTGCCTGATGCTCCTGGAGTCGCTGAACCTGTTGGTATTCTTAAGGATGGTATTATCTTGTCAGCTATTTCTCCAGATCTGCGACGTGTGTTGCAGAGATTTCAGGCTGATAGGCCTGATTCTTGTCCACCTGACAGACTGTTTGTGCCTGATAAGTGGACCAGCAGAGTCATTTCCGAGGTTCATTCCTCGGTGTTGGCAGGTCACCCAGGAATTTTTGGCACCAGAGATCTGGTGGCCAGATCCTTTTGGTGGCCTTCCTTGTCTAGGGATGTGCGGTCATTTGTACAGTCCTGTGGGACTTGTGCTCGAGCTAAGCCTTGCTGTTCTCGTGCCAGCGGGTTGCTCTTGCCCTTGCCTGTCCCTAAGAGACCTTGGACACATATCTCCATGGATTTCATTTCTGATCTTCCGGTGTCTCAAGGCATGTCTGTTATCTGGGTGATATGTGATCGCTTCTCCAAGATGGTCCATTTGGTTCCTTTGCCTAAGCTGCCTTCCTTTTCCGATCTGGTTCCTGTGTTTTTCCAGAACGTGGTTCGTTTGCACGGCATCC
Organism: Ranitomeya variabilis; assembly: GCF_051348905.1. Lineage (NCBI taxonomy): Eukaryota > Metazoa > Chordata > Amphibia > Anura > Dendrobatidae > Ranitomeya > Ranitomeya variabilis. The sequence goes on from NC_135236.1 coordinate 72,900,127, forward strand.
CTGAGAATATTGTGTCAGACAGAGGATCCCAGTTCGTTTCCAGATTCTGGCGATCCTTTTGTAGTAGGATGGGCATTGACTTGTCGTTTTCGTCTGCTTTCCATCCTCAGACTAATGGACAGACGGAGCGAACTAATCAGACTTTGGAGGCTTATTTGAGGTGTTTTGTCTCTGCTGATCAGGACGATTGGGTGACCTTCTTGCCGTTGGCTGAGTTTGCCCTTAATAATCGGGCTAGTTCCGCCACCTTGGTTTCGCCGTTTTTCTGCAACTCTGGTTTCCACCCTCGTTTTTCTTCGGGTCATGTGGAACCTTCTGACTGCCCTGGGGTGGATTCTGTGGTGGATAGGTTGCAGCGGATCTGGAATCTTGTGGTGGACAACTTGAAGTTGTCACAGGAGAGGGCTCAGCGCTTTGCAAACCGCCGCCGCGGTGTGGGTCCCCGACTACGTGTTGGGGATTTGGTGTGGCTTTCTTCCCGCTTTGTTCCTATGAAGGTTTCCTCTCCCAAATTTAAACCTCGTTTTATTGGTCCTTACAAGATATTGGAAATCCTTAATCCTGTATCCTTTCGCCTGGATCTTCCTGTGTCGTTTGCTATCCACAACGTGTTTCATAGGTCCTTGTTGCGGCGGTACGTTGTGCCTGTGGTTCCTTCTGCTGAGCCTCCTGCTCCGGTGTTGGTCGAGGGCAAGTTGGAGTACGTGGTGGAGAAGATCTTGGATTCTCGTCTCTCCAGGCGGAGGCTTCAGTACCTGGTCAAGTGGAAGGGCTATGGTCAGGAAGATAATTCCTGGGTGGTCGCCTCTGATGTTCATGCGGCCGATTTAGTTCGTGCCTTTCACGCCGCTCGTCCTGATCGCCCTGGTGGTCGTGGTGAGGGTTCGGTGACCCCTCACTAAGGGGGGGGTACTGTTGTGATTTTGCTTTTTGCTCCCTCTAGTGGTCATTAGTGATTTGACTCTGGAGCTTCTGTCTTTTCCTATATCCTCACCTGGGCCGTTAGTTCAGGGGCGTTGCTATATAAGCTCCCTGGACCTTCAGTTCTATGCCTGGCATAGTTGAAATCAGAGCTAATCTGTTGTGCTCTTGTCCTATGATCCTGGTTCCTGTATTTCAAGCTAAGTCAACTTCCTTGCTTTTTGCTTTTGTTTTGTTTGGTATTTTTGTCCAGCTTGTTCCAATCTGTATCCTGACCTTTGCTGGAAGCTCTAGGGGGCTGGTGTTCTCCCCCCGGACCGTTAGACGGTTCGGGGGTTCTTGAATCTCCAGCGTGGATTTTTATAGGGTTTTTGTTGACCAGATAAGTTATCTTGCTATATTCTGCTATTAGTAAGCTGGCCTCTCTTTGCTGAACCTGGTTCATTTCTGTGTTTGTCATTTCCTCTTACCTCACCGTTATTATTTGTGGGGGGCTTGTATCTTGCTTTGGGGTCCCTTTCTCTGGAGGCAAGAGAGGTCTTTGTTTTCTTCTCCTAGGGGTAGTTAGATTCTCCGGCTGGCGCGAGTCATCTAGCGATCACCGTAGGCATGATCCCCGGCTACTTCTAGTGTTGGCGTTAGGAGTAGCTATTTGGTCAACCCAGTTACCACAGCCCTATGAGCTGGATTTTTGAATCTCGCAGACTTACACGTTCCTCTGAGACCCTGTCCACTGGGGTCATAACAGTTATGCATGTTTAGATTGTATTATTCTCTATTTTAATTCCTCTTGGTTCTCTTTTTCATTATTCAAAACATGGGTAAGATATTGAATTTGTTTTAATAAAATAACATTAGAATTCCTGCAGCGACATGAATAATTAAATTTCATTCTGCCTCCATGATAAACACGATATTATATTCTCATCATGTGATGCAGCGGGGCAAGGGTGAGAACTCAGTGTTTTGCATTCATAAAGCTCAGTGAATGGATAATAAGCTGTAGAGAGTTCATATAGGTTTACAGATCCTTAGTTAAAGTGCATTAAATCACCTGATTCCATTCATATACTGGTACTATGTTGAAGCGTACCTGTAGTTTCAGGTGACTTTTCAGAATAAGCCTTTACACATGAGTAATGACAGTATTTGACCTGTATCCTGCAATTTTCACCCGCTGCTTACTCTATTGTTCATTTTCAGTGGCTTCTTAGCTAGTGGTTGGAGTCTAGCTGCTATGTAGTCTCCCAAACATAGTACACAGAAGCATGAGGGACTCCTGTTTCCTTGTTCCTATGTATCACATATTGGGGAATAGCAGCAGCATAGAATTTATTATACATCAGTATTGAGCAGTGTAGCTGTGAATTCAGCTCTGAAGGGAGATGAAACACTTGAAAGCTGCGGTCCAATTTCTTTGCTGCTCTCTCACACTCTGCGCCTCATTCCTACTTCCTCTCCTCTCTCCATAGACTACTACCATAAAGTTAAAAGGATATACTCTCACCTCTTGGACTGGCACCATTACAGTGGTTAGGCTGCAGAACTCACATAATGATGTCATTTGAGCTCTGGCACAATTCTGAGATGAGTTTGTGTTGTTTTTATTTTATTTGGGGCATTGCAGTATTTAGGAAGGGGTTGTTCAGTAGTGAAAAATCTTTATAAAGGGTACCTAAGAATGCCAATCATGGCCAGAGGGGCAGGATTGCCACAAGAGGTGGTGAGTTCTCCTTCAATGGAAGTCTTCAAGCAGAGGCTGGATAGAGATATATCTGAGATGGTTTAGTGAATTCTGCATTGAGCAGGGGGTTGGATACGACCCAGGAGGTCCCTTCCAACTCTATGATTCTATGAACTATGAACTGAGGCTGGACTAGTCTGAAGGAAACTACACCCCGCCGGCCGGACTAGTCATGGCTAATTAGCTGCACTTTTATAGTTTTTTTTTATAAAGCACTTATAGGTTAATTTTACCTCATGGTGTAAGTTTGAGAGGTTTAGGGTCCTGACAGGTTCTGCTTAATAGGCAGCCTTTAATATAATCCCTCAGTTAGCAGGCACGCCCTCTAATTTTGTCTAAGACGATTTTTAACAGTTGAGTGAATAAGTTCATGAGGAAGATAGGAGAAAAAAAGAGGCTCATATGTGGAGAATATATCTCCAACAAGATATATTATGACATTTCCTTTATTCGCTTATACTATTAATTTATGTAAAGTTTATTGAGACTACAGTGATCAGCTAAACTGTAAAATGCTAGCTGTCTGCAGGCACCAGTAAGAGGAGCAGAGGAGCCTAGGAGTCTAGTTTATCAACATTTTTTTACATACCCAATTTAATTTTTGAGTTAATAGCTGGGGATCCTCAGTCTGGACTCTCATCGATTAGCCTAAGCTAAGCATAGCAACCAAAGGAAATGGCTTCCAAGCCTCTTTGTCAAGGTTGGGGTGGAGTCTATGCAGCAGTATGCCAGCATCACTGAGAAGACTTCTGATTTAGGGGACGTCAGTACATCCACAGTTTTAAGGTGACCAATGACCGGTTTATGCAGCATTATTTAAACACCCCTCTTAATTATAATGATGGATGGACCATACACGACAAGCACTTTTAAACTTTCGTGTCCCCCCTAATTCCTCATAAGACCCTCACTCCTCTGTGACCCTGTAATGTCTTTATTGTCTGTACATGTCCCCTCTGAATTGTAAAATCCTGAGGAATATATTGGAGCTATAGAAATAAAAATGATTATGATATGGCCCAAGGAAGCTCATTTCAATGCTGTCCCCCAAACAAGACCTCATGTCTTGTTGGATCCCTGTGTCAGCCTGAGTTGGGGTTGAAGCTTAACAACCACACTATGGCCTCAGCAGAAGAGATGGTTGGACATCGCACCAACAGGAATCGGTGGCTACCGAAGGGTTAATCAACATGATTCGTCTCAGTTTTCTGCATTTCATATGTTTTGCATTAGGCAGAGCCCGTGTAACACGGCAAGGAAAACACAGGTCTCTGCCAAAGGCAGATTAAGCTTCCATTTGTAGTGTTTTGACAAGGAAGCGAAAACCTCAAAAGAGCTGAGAGAGTTTGTGGCAGGGAAAGAAAATTTCACCGGACAGAATTTTTTTTACAATGTCTGAATAAAGCGGGCCTAAGTTACCCAACCTTGAACTGTTCTGGAAAAGAGAGTTGTCATCACGCCCCCGTGTCTATTTTTTGTGAAATTCCATGCCCTTCCTGAGATTTCCTATATTGTCATGTACTGTATTACTTCTTAGCGTTGGGCGATTTCTTAATTTTTTAGTTGATTGCAAAAGAAGACATTTTGTTAGATTTACATAATACCCAAAAATTCTCATTTACCACATTAACAATGTATAGAGTGTATCAATTTAATACATATATAGAGTGTAATCATTTAATGTTAGCTTCATTGGAAAAAACGGTGCTTTTCTTTCAAAAATAAGGACATTTCTAAGTGATCCTAAACTTTTGAACGGTAGTGTATCTGATCTCCTATGTAGACAAATTGAGAGCTTTACCTACCTATGTTACGTCATCTACATTAGTTTCATAGACAATTAATGAAGAGGACGTGTGCAATCTTGACCTCCGCTTCATTCCGACCCCCATTCTTCAGAACATTGGGGGGGTCTCGGCTGTCAGACCTCAGCAATGAGTAAGTTATCCTGTATTTTATAGATAGGAGATAACTTAATATCTTCGGGAAAAAAACTAACTCCATAGTAACAAGTCATACTTATTTCTAGAATCTGCCCTCGTTCCAGAGCTCCTGCGCCAATAATCTCCGCCAGACCCGAAGTGATGTCATTCCGACCCCTCCCTCCTACAGCCAATGAATAGTCTCAACAGTCAGGTCACTCATGGTCGTGATGTTATTACTTCCGGTTTGGCACTGTATGTCAAAGTGGCAGCAATGGCACAAAAGCCTTGAAAATTTCCCCACATTATTTCTGGGAGAGGCTGTGACATGGTCTCCATTATGCTGTAAAAAATCATTGATCATCAAATTTTGCTCCTTGATCATTGGGAGAAGTTGCCTTGGAAGGCTCTTTAGATCCCATTCTTTATTTATAACCATGTTCTTAGGCAAAATTGTAAGTAAGCTCCCACACATGGATGTTCTCAAGATGCTTTATTGTTGGCATGACACAGGACTCATGGTAGCCCTCATCTTTTCTTCTCTGTACAACCATTCTTCCAGATAACCCAAACAGTCTGAAGGGGCTTCATCAGAGAAAGTAACTTTACCATAGTTTTTTTACAGTCCAATACTTGTATTTCCTGCAAAATTCTGTAGAAAAGTTTGTCCACAGAAAAAAAGGTGAGTGAGCGCTACCATGAATCCTGTGTCATGCAAACAGTTGAAACCATCCATGTGATCATCCTGAGACCATTCATGCATGGAGTTGCTTCTCATGCAAGGTGAAAGTGACAACTAAGTGAATCTTCGAAAAACACATTGCAATTTTTGTTCCATGACCAGGAAACTCCCCAGATCTCAATCCAATTGATAACCTGAGGTCAATCCTCAAAAAAGCGGGTGGACAAACAAAAACACAAAAATTGTGATAAACTTCAAGCACTGATTGGACAAGAATACGTCGTCAGTCAAGATTTGACCCAGAAGCTGATACTCAGCTGCCAGGGTGAATAGTAGTGTGCTTGAAAAATGAGAGGCAACACCGTAAGCTTACCGTATGTTCACATGTCGCTTTTTTTGCTGCTCTTTTTTCTGCTGCCAAAACCTGATCTCTTGGCAGTAAAAAAAAACAGATTTTGAAGGCTTTTTTTTGCAGCTTTTCTTGCTGCGCTTTTTGATCCATTTTTGTTCTTGATCCCAAAATTAAGCTTTACTTCCACTGTACAAGCATGAAAAATGCAGGGTGTGAGGTCAACAATGCAATGTGAGACTATAAAACATTTTTGGAAAGAAGGGCAATTTGATTAAATTATTTAGCGGGAAAAGTTTTTTTTATGTCTGGAAAAAATAGTGACTATTCTGAACAAATAGTTCATATGAGTTCATGAAAAGCCGGGGGGAGTTGAATTGGTCATATATAGTGGCATTGGCAGATGATTAAGTTGGTAGACATTCTTTATTTTCACATATTGTTAGGACTATTACACTGCTCAGGCATTGTTCAATTTCACACATTGGTTAGGTAATGTTTACTTTTACACCTTGGTCGCCATTGATTTGGTCAGGCAATGTTTAATTTCTCATATATCACTAATTTAATGAAACTGTAAAAAATACTAACATCCATGTTCAGATGAGGACACCAAGATATTTTGATTTAAACTTGGAAAAATTACAAAAATAAATGGTTTTCACATTCTGCTGTACATGCTTTTTTCAGTAAAACACTGCAAAAACTGATGGCAATGTTTTTGCTGCATTTTTTATGCTTTTTTTTTTACACATACTCATTGCTTTCTATGGGTGAAAAAAACACTGCAAAACCGCTGAAAGAAGTGACATGCTGCAGTCTTTCAATTCAGTCAGGAAAAAAAAAACAAGCGCGTGCATGAGATTTCCGAAATCTCATAGTTTTTACTGGTAGTGTAAAAAGCAGCTTTTAATTAGCATAAAAAAGCAGCAAAAAAAATAAAAAAAGTAAAAACGCAATGTGTGAATATAGCCTAAATATTTAGTCTTTTCATAAACTTGATGGATTTGTCAAAAGCTTTAAAACTTATGAAATACTGATAATTGTACTTCAATAACCACTGAAACATCCAAGTAAATCACTAATAGATTGAAAAACACTGAAAACGGCAAACTGTGAAAACCAAAATTTGATTATTTTGGAGTATTTTTTTATTTTTTGCTTGTTTTTATGTAGTTAGAAATATCTATGTTTAGGAGACAAACAAAAGGTACCCTTTGTTCTTTCATAACGATCACAGTCACCTTCAGGCCCCTGGAGGGAGAGGACCCCCTGATGCTAGCCCTCGGACATTCAGCTTATATATTGTAGAATAGACAGCCTTCTGCTCCCTGCACCGCAATGATTATGCAAGCCGGCAACCTATCAGAGGACAGCAGCTGGCGGCGGCCTGCCCTTCACAGGCAGCACATGACATCACTTCCATGCATCGCCTTGCCCACAGCATCTGTTATGGAGTAGGAAGAGGGAACTGCTCATCATGGGAGTGAGTATAGATTACAAGAATTGTTATTGGGCTTTTTTTAATATGTAGGAGAAGAGCGACAGGACGAGTGACGTTATTAAAGAAATGGATGAGGATGGGGACATTGTTAAAGAAAGGAGCCAGGATAAGGACATTATTACAGGACGGAAAATATTATTATTACATAATGGGGGACAGTATTACATGATAAGGACATTATTACAGGATGGAGGCCAGAATGAGATGCCAACATTATTAGATTTTGTACTCCTAAGATTAGTGGGCTTATACTAAGCGCTTCCCAGAACCATACAACAAATCCAATCAGGAAGAAGAAGCAGATGCCAAAAAAGAATATAAAACTACATAATTTTATTGATACACAGGCTAAAATGGTTAAACAATCACATAAAAAATGGAGTAGCAATACAAAAGAAGGGGCAACCCAATCAGATGGTACAACCACAATGAATAATAAGAAGATACAACAAAGTGAAACTATGAGCAAATTAGTCCTCAATGATGGCTATTTATGACAAAATAAGTACTGTACCAAACTAGTCTCATATATATTCCAAGCCATATGGGTAATAAACAAGTATAACACACAAATTGCTGGATCATTTGTTAGCCCATAGTCAACAGTAAATCTACCACATTTCAATGTCGTGTGGACATAATCATTATGGTATACCTAGTGTAGATCCCAATGAATCAAATCAAGGTATAGTGCATAATGCTCAGGATATACAATGCACCGGTCTCTACATGTAAGTATTTCCACCTAGATAGTGGTCATAAATGCAGTGTGCTATATAAACAGGAAATAACGATCTTGTAATTATACTGTCCTAGTGCCTAAGGGGCAATCACCACATATTAACATAGAAACGCGATATGCATATAAATGCAATAAAAGGTGTACGACCTGATTAGGCTGTCCGTGTCCCCGACGCGCGTTTCGCGTGCAGCATCTTCAATGGGGGTTTCATGTGTGTGCGGAAGCGCCGATTCCAACTGCTGCCATCCACAAACCACGTGTATATATAGTGGCACTAACATAGCGCACACACATGAAACCCCCATTGAAGAAGCTGCACGCGAAACGCGCGTCGGGGACACGGACAGCCTAATCAGTTCGTACACCTTTTATTGTATTTATATGCATATCGCGTTTCTATGTTAATATGTGGTGCCTAGCATACCTTTATGTGTGGGAGGTGATTGCCCCTTAGGCACTAGGACAGTATAATTACAAGATCGTTATTTCCTGTTTATATAGCACACTGCATTTATGACCTCTATCTAGGTGGAAATACTTACATGTAGAGACCGGTGCATTGTATACCCTGAGCATTGTGCACTATACCTTGATTTGATTCATTGGGATCTACACTAGGTATACCATAATGATTATGTCCACACGACATTGAAATGTGGTAGATTTACTGTTGACTATGGGCTAACAAATGATCCAGCAATTTGTGTGTTATACTTGTTTATTACCCATATGGCTTGGAATATATATGAGACTAGTTTGGTACAGTACTTATTTTGTCATAAATAGCCATCATTGAGGACTAATTTGCTCATAGTTTCACTTTGTTGTATCTTCTTATTATTCATTGTGGTTGTACCATCTGATTGGGTTGCCCCTTCTTTTGTATTGCTACTCCATTTTTTATGTGGTTGTTTAACCATTTTAGCCTGTGTATCAATAAAATTATGTAGTTTTATATTCTTTTTTGGCATCTGCTTCTTCTTCCTGATTGGATTTATTATTAGATTTTGGTAGCAAGTTGGAGACATAATGTATGGAGCCAATTGGGTGACATTCTTACAGTATGGGGATGAGAATAGGGAGCACTATTAGTCCATAATAGGGGAAATTAATAGTATTCCCAATTGTGGCCCAAACATTACTATTTATTAATTTATAGAGCCACAATTTAGGATGTTCCATTTGTATTGATACATAAAAGGTGGACGCTATTACTGTATGGGGGCAGATATGTTGTGCATTACAACTATAGTGTTGTAACTGGGGAAGGGGCACTTCTGTTGTATTTGAGCACAAAGAGGGAGATTACTACCGAATGGGGGCACAAAGAGGAATTTTATTATTACACAGGGGTTACAAAAGGGGAGGATGCAATAATACTACTGTATATAGCCATATAATTTATGGCTATACTATTTATGACCTTTGAATTCGGTGTGTCGACCCTTATCATTTCCGCATGTACGCCCTTAGTCACCCTTTAGATATTTATTTTGTATACCCTCCCTTTTACCTTCCTTTTCTCCATTACAATTTGATCTGTGCTCTGTGTCCGGCTCCTAGTGGCTGTGCGCATGCGCTCCGTTGCCTGGGACTCCTGGGGTGCGGCGGCGCGTCTCTATGCCTTCCTCGCATGCCTGGGGGTGTATTTACTCCCCGCGCGTGCGCAGTTACGCATGACGCTTCCCTAGCACCTCTAGGACCTGTGGTATGCGGTGCGCATGTGCCGTTTTTGACCACCTGTGATTGGCCCATACGAGACATGTGACTCACCTTCTGACCTCAAAAGGTCCTTCTGCATTGATTTCTTCACCTCCCTTGAGAAAGCGGTCTGTGGTGGACGCGAAACGCGCGTCGGGGGGCTTTCTGCACACCCGGCCCCGGAATCCCTCCAACCTTTGCCCGTGGTAAGTGCTGGCTGGCCCCATATGATAGTGGTTTGATATCCTATTACTGCTTATTCCCCTTTTTTTGGGGCTGTGCCAGCCTACCTGTGCTATACTGCGTTGCACGTGCACTTTATACTACATACTAGTAAGCACTAAGGGGCGCTTTTTGTTGGGGGCTTCTGGTTGCCCTGTTATCCTGTCTGCACATGTGTCACTTTATTGGGTTGTCCCTGTTTTTATATTATTATGGTTATATGTAAAATGAATTCTCAATAAACTTTTGTCTTTTATTGCTATATACCCAAAAGAACTCTTGTTCCTCCTTGTGATTATGTTGCTGTGAGTGGGTAGTTTGCTTCCACGTATGGGCTAAATATAACCTATTATGTGGAGAATAAGCATGTTAAAGAGGTTTTTCTGGCTACTAATATTTTCTGTGTTTTTCACAGTTATCCTCTATGTCGATATGGACTTTCGTGCCCGTGACCAGACGTGGCGCGCATTAATTAATGACACTGTGCAGGAAGATATACAGGGGTGTTCTGTAGGAACTGATAGGAGTACACAAGATACTATTAATAAATTTAAGGATTTGATTAGGAAAAGGACACGTATCTGGTGGAATCATGCATTCTTAGAACAATACATACAAAAGGATCTGATACCTCGTGGTTTACGAGTACAAGTCTTTCCATCTTTCCCTGTCGAAGATGAAGTATTTAAAAATAAATGGGAGATTCTGACCAACACATGCTCCCGAGGGTTTCTAGAATTATTAAAAAACCTGAACCAGGACTCCCTGACCTCTTTGGAGGGTGAGATCGAGGAGTTACAGGTGGTCTTACGTAGGGATATGACGTCCGATGCCCTCAAAAAACTTAATGACGAAATGGATTCCCTCTGTCAAAAATGGGCGAATGAAATCCAGTCCACTAAAAGTAAGAAGTTCCAGAGAGATGTAGAAGACAAGAGGCTCTCACGAGTTTATCGGTGGCAGAATAGCAATGATCGGTCAAGACCTCGGTTTAGAAATTCAACGTACTCTAGGTCACGATCAACACCTGCCAGATCAAACCCTTCAGGAGATGATTACATGTTATCTAGGAATGCCAAACTGAGTGGAGCTTCAGGAGGCACAGTAACCAATAAACGAACAACTAGGCAGACTGCTAAATCGAAAACAAATATAGCAGCAGCACCTGACTCCCAGGGGGGGCTCCAGGTAGTCAATTTATCCTCTTATCAACTTACAGATGCTCAGTTACAGCTTTTATCTAAAGGACTTTCATTTTCTCCCACTAATTCATTTCATTATTTTACAGCGATAAAGGATCTGCACTTGTTCTCCCGGAAATTGCTGTTGAAAAAACTACACCAGAAAAAGAGTCTTTGTGAACAAATGAGTGAGGCCGAGAGAGAGACTCTCCAGAACTTGGAGGACCTTCTGAATGAGCAGGTTGGTTCACATACCAATAGATTTCCTACTTCTTCCCTGCCCAGATCTACCAAGTTCCCCCCCTTGTCTTTGAGTCCGGCGATTGAAGTCTTCACCAAATGTGTTGGTGAGGACTTCAAAAAACTCTCAACAAGGAGACGCCATGATAATCTGACTCATAAAGAACGTTTAGCTTTATCTCAATTACAATCTTTACCAGATATTGTTTTTAAACCAGCAGACAAGGGGGGGGAACATTGTGATCTGGCCACAGGACAAATATGAGCGTGAGGCTCTCAGACAGCTGAGAAACTCTGACACATACCTCAGATTATCCTACAATCCTCTGGCTACTTTCTCTCTCGACCTACAAGGTATTTTGGTTCGAGCTCTGGACAAAGACGTTATTACTAAACAGGTATTAGAGGGTCTTACGGTGAAATTTCCCAAAATTCCAACATTCTACCTGCTTCCCAAGATCCACAAAAATGCCCTCGACCCCCCTGGACGTCCTATTGTGTCCGGCATTGGGGGTCTCTGTAATCCGATTTGTCAATTTATTGATTTCTATCTGAAACCCCTAGTGGAAACACTGCCGTCATATGTACGTGACACAACGGACGCCCTGGCAAGGGTCGATGGCATTTTTGTGGATCATAATACCTTGATGGTAACGGCCGACGTGGAGAGCCTATATACCTGCATTGACCATCAACATGGCATCGATGCGGTCCGCCTTTTTCTGGAGGCCTCTGACCGTGACGGCCCGTTATGTGACTTTATCCTCGAGCTGCTGCACTATGTTCTTACCCACAACTTCTTTGTCTACAAAGATCATTTCTATCTACAGAAGCGCGGCACAGCCATGGGCGCGGCCTGTGCGCCCTCGTATGCCAATCTCTTCTTGGGTTCCTGGGAGAGATCCATCTTTGGCGACGAGGGCCCACGGGCCGCCTCCCATGTGCTGTGCTGGCATAGATATGTAGACGATGTTTTCTTTTTGTGGGACGGGACGGTGCAGCAGCTCGAGGAATTTATGGGGACGCTGAATCAAAATTCCTTGAATATTTTTTTGACCTATAGTTATGACCTCAAAAGGGTCAACTTCCTAGATGTCAGCTTCGAAGTGGACTCTGACAGGTCCATACAGACAGATGTATACCGAAAGCCGACATCTGTGAATTCCTTGATTCATGCGTCCTCAGCCCATATCTCTTCCACGATACGGGCCGTCCCGGTCGGACAGTTCCTCCGGATGAGGCGGATCTGCTCATCAGATGCAAAATTTGAAACACAGGCCTCCGATCTCAAATCCAGGTTTGCTGCGCGGGGCTATTCAAACCGGTGCATCAAACGGGGATATCGAAGAGCATGGGCAACTCCACGTGGCAATCTTCTTAGAAGTACCAGAGCTCGACCACTTATTACCGATAGTGGACCGATTCGGTTCATATCGGCGTTCAACCATGAGTGGGAGGACATGCGGCAGATCCTAGCTAAACACTGGTCTATTTTGAGCGTTGAGCCCGCCCTGGGAGAATTTTTAGGTGATGTTCCCTCGATGACTGCACGAAGATCCAAAAATTTAAAGGATCTTCTTGTCAGCAGTCATTATGTGCCTACCATGAAGTATCCATTCTGCACCAAAGGCCCAACATTAGGATGTATACCTTGCGGTCGCTGTCTTGCCTGCTCAAATGTCCTGCGCAGCTCTACCTTTCACTCTTCCGATGGCAAAAAAACTTTTGACATAAGACATCGGATTTCCTGTAGTAGTACAAATGTGATTTATTATGCTACATGTGGGTGCCACAAAATATATGTGGGACTCACATCAAGGGAACTTAGGGTGAGAGTACGAGAGCATGTGCGGGACATTTGTGCGGCCAAGACAGCGACCGACATTACCCTCCTCAAAACCATCCCCCGTCACTTTAGGCAGTATCATAACTGCGAACCTTCTTCATTTAAAGTGAGGGGGATAGATTTAATCCATCTTGGCATTAGAGGGGGGGATTATAAGAAAGCGTTGGCGCAAGTTGAGGCAAAATGGATAACATTACTGGATACGCTGACCCCTAAGGGTCTGAATGAATCTTTGTCCTTTTCCTCCTTTCTGGGACCTTGATTATTCCTGTGCTCCTGTCATAACCCTGCAGACTTTCGCTTAGGGTGTTCTGTTTTATGAAGTTTTAATTTTTATTGTGTTTTTATATGTTGTTAACTTTGGTTTATTTATAATTTTTGCAGTAGGACCAAGTAGTGGGGGCCATTCCCTTTATCCTTTGAATCGACATGACAATATGACTGTGACACTGATCCAGATCATCTAGGCCACCATCTGAATGGACTCGAAGTTTTCTGGGAGAACCACATGCGGACATGAATGGAGTACGAACTCTTGGGATCGACTTATAATTTATGGCTATACTATTTATGACCTTTGAATTCGGTGTGTCGACCCTTATCATTTCCGCATGTACGCCCTTAGTCACCCTTTAGATATTTATTTTGTATACCCTCCCTTTTACCTTCCTTTTCTCCATTACAATTTGATCTGTGCTCTGTGTCCGGCTCCTAGTGGCTGTGCGCATGCGCTCCGTTGCCTGGGACTCCTGGGGTGCGGCGGCGCGTCTCTATGCCTTCCTCGCATGCCTGGGGGTGTATATACTCCCCGCGCGTGCGCAGTTACGCATGACGCTTCCCTAGCACCTCTAGGACCTGTGGTATGCGGTGCGCATGCGCCGTTTTTGACCACCTGTGATTGGCCCATACGAGACATGTGACTCACCTTCTGACCTCAAAAGGTCCTTCTGCATTGATTTCTTCACCTCCCTTGAGAAAGCGGTCTGTGGTGGACGCGAAACGCGCGTCGGGGGGCTTTCTGCACACCCGGCCCGGAATCCCTCCAACCTTTGCCCGTGGTAAGTGCTGGCTGGCCCCATATGATAGTGGTTTGATATCCTATTACTGCTTATTCCCCTTTTTTTTGGGGCTGTGCCAGCCTACCTGTGCTATACTGCGTTGCACGTGCACTTTATACTACATACTAGTAAGCACTAAGGGGCGCTTTTTGTTGGGGGCTTCTGGTTGCCCTGTTATCCTGTCTGCACATGTGTCACTTTATTGGGTTGTCCCTGTTTTTATATTATTATGGTTATATGTAAAATGAATTCTCAATAAACTTTTGTCTTTTATTGCTATATACCCAAAAGAACTCTTGTTCCTCCTTGTGATTATGTTGCTGTGAGTGGGTAGTTTGCTTCCACGTATGGGCTAAATATAACCTATTATGTGGAGAATAAGCATGTTAAAGAGGTTTTTCTGGCTATGTATATGGGGGACGCAGATGGAGGCATTTTACTGTGGGGGATCACAAAGGGTTGCATTTACACTTGGGGAGGAGGGTTGGTGCAAGGAAAGGAACTGGCCAGGGAGCTCAGAGACAGGATTGTGGCAAGGCAAAGATCTAGCCAAGGTTACAACAGAATTTCTGCAGTACTCAAGGTTCCTAAGAGCACAGTTGCCTCCATAATCCTTAAATGGAAGGAGTTTGGGACCACCAGAAGTCTTCCTAGCCCTGGCCGTCCAGCTAAACTGAGCAATCGTGGGAGAAGAGCCTTGGTGAGAGAGGTAAAGAAGAACCCCAAGATCACTGTGGCTGAGCTCCAGAGATGCAGTAGTGAGATGGGAGAAATTTCCACAAAGTCAACTATCACTGCAGCCCTCCACCAGTCGGGCCTTTATGGCAGAGTGGCCCGACGGAAGCCTCTCCTCAGTGCAAGACATATGAAAGCCCGCATAGAGCTTTGGTAAAAAACACAAGAAGCACTCCCAGACTATGAGAAATAAGATTCTCTGGTCTGATGAGACGAAGATAGAAATTTTTGGTGATAATTCTAAGCGGTAGGTGTGGAGAAAACCAGTCACTGCTCATCACCTGCCCAATACAATCCCAACAGTGAAACATGGTGGTGGCAGCATCATGCTATGGGGGTGTTTTTCAGCTGCAGGGACAGGACGACTGGTTGTCATTGAGGGAAACATGAACGCAGTCAAGTACAGAGATATCCTGGATGAAAACCTCTTCCAGAGTGCTCTGGACCTCAGACTTGGCCAAAGGTTCACCTTGCTACAAGACAATGACCCTAAGCACACAGCTAAAATAACAAAGGAGCGGCTTCAGAACAACTCTGTGACCATTCCTGACTGGCCCAGCCAGAGCCCTGACCTAAACCCAATTGAGCATCTCTGGAGAGACCTGAAAATGGCTGTCCACCAACGTTCACCATCCAACCTGACAGAACTGGAGAGAATCTGCAAGGAAAAATGGGAGAGGATCCCAAAATCCAGGTGTGAAAAACTTGTTGCGTCATTCCCAAGAAGACTCATTGCTGTATTAGCTCAAAAGGTGCTTCTACTCAATACTGAGCTAAGGGTCTGAATACTTCTGACCATGTGATATATTTCAGTTTTTCTGTTTTAATAAATATGCAAAAATTTCTACATTTCTGGGTTTTTTTTCAGTCAAGATGGGGTGCAGAGTGCACATTAATGAGAAAAAAATGAACTTTTTTGAATTTACCGAATGGCTGCAATGAAACAAAGAGTGAAAAATTTAAAGGGGTCTGAATACTTTCCGTACCCACTGTATCACTTAAAAATGATCTTATTGCCATATTTTCTATGAGATTTATATATTTTATCTGTAGTCTTTTGTTTTTCTTCCATGGGAGGGAACACATATGCCTGTATAAATCTAGATCGGCTACAGGGGCCTGTTCTGACCAACATGCTTGTGGGGGTCGAGGTACAAATTTTGCACCACGTCCCAAGACTCAAGCCACTGCTTGGACCCATCCTATTCAGATATCACCAAATCAGTAAGTAACTGTGCCTCTGCATAATAATGAGGTGATTTAGAGCCATGGTCTTAATTTTGGAGTCACCGTCTTCATCTTGTTAAATATAATAGTGTAAAGGAACAGCCTCCATTTCTCCCTTTCTACATCGTCACCGCCACCATCTGCTCAGAGCAGCCGGTTCAGGGCTGTGCACTGACAGGAATGTTCTTCAGACTCAGGGACCTGTTTGTTTTTTTTACAGCTCTGTAATTCCGGCTGGCACAGCTGGCAGACACGGAGTCCCTCACAGAGCCAGCTCTGTTATGCTGAAGTGTTGGCTGAGAGCAGCGCGTCCATCAGCAGGGCTGGAGACCCACGAGTGAGGGCTGGAGTCTGGAACAAGCAGAGAGTTGGGCGGCTCACAGCTGGAGAAATGACTGGATCATCATGCACAAACGAAAATGTATCTGTGGGCATATCAGTCATACCTATCCATGGCTATCAATGGAGAAGAGGTCCTGAACTCGGAAACTATCGGCAGCTTTAACATTTTCAAATCTATTATCTAGAAAAAGAAAACAGCAGCTCTCTATATAAGTCAAGGTATATGTAAGCACTGAAAATATTGAATTTAAAATGTGCTATTACTCAGTAAGATGAACTTACAAAAATTAAGGTTCTTAGTGCAGCGCCCCAGAGTCCTGGTCGTTGCAGTAATGTTATTCTTCCACCAAGGGGAGTGATATTACGTCTGAAAGCAATAAAGGAGATCTCTTTACCAGGTATCACAAGCCACACAACACACTTCACACTCCAGGCCGCCAGGGCGAGCCTTGCTCCTATCTATTAGGGCACTCCTCACAATTAGGTAAAACTGGTTGTCTGGATAGAAAGTTAGGCAGAACCAGCCAGGGTTTGGCAGAAGCTGGCTGGAGTGAGTTCCAGCCAGATCTAGACTGTGGTCTGAGGAGGACGAGGGTCCACGGAGCTGCGCCTCCCCCACGTGCGGCAGCATCCTAAGAAAGAGACATTCGAAGAGAAGTGTATTGCAGAGTGTGAGAAACGAAGTTATAGCAAAAAGGAGAGCAAACCAGAAGGAGTTCTGCCCTGTGAAAAGCTGCCTCCTTCTGAGGTGCAAGAATCCGGTGGCCAGCATACCGAGGGAGTAAGGATGTCTAGGCTTTACTTCAGAGACTGGCAGGACAGTTAATTCCATGTTAGCTGCCCGACTTTATACCCAGGAGGCACGGTGGTAACTTGTGGGGGCCGGGGCGTGGTAGAGTCCCTGTAAAAAGCCTCAGGCCACCAGTCATACGTGTTTTGTCCTATCCTATACATCAGGGGGACAGAGAGAAAGAGACTTAACATCTCCAATAGTTGTGAGGACCTTAAGGTACCGTCACACTAGGCGATATCGCCAGCGATCCGTGACGTTGCAGCGACCTGGATAGCGATATCGCTGTATTTGACACGCAGCAGCGATCTGGATCCCGCTGTGAAATTGCTGGTCGCTGCTAGAAGGTCTGCACTTTATTTGGTCGCTAGGTCGCCGTGTATCGCCGTGTTTGACAGCAAAAGCAAGGATACCAGCGATATTTTACACTGGTAACCAGGGTAAACATCGGGTTACTAAGCGCAGGGCCGCGCTTAGTAACCCGATGTTTACCCTGGTTACCAGCGTAAAAGTTAAAAAAACAAACAGCACATACTCACCAGCGCGTCCCCCAGCCTCTGCTTCCTGACACTGACTGAGCGCCGGCCCTAAACTGAAAGTGAAAGCACAGCGGTGACGTCACCGCTGTGCTGTTAGGGCCGGAGCTCAGTCAGTGTCAGGAAGCAGAGGCTGGGGGACGCGCTGGTGAGTATGTGCTGTTTGTTTTTTTAACTTTTACGCTGGTAACCAGGGTAAACATCGGGTTACTAAGCGCGGCCCTGCGCTTAGTAACCCGATGTTTACCCTGGTTACCCGGGGACCTCGGCATCGTTGGTCGCTGGAGAGCGGTCTGTGTGACAGCTCTCCAGCGACCAAACAGCGACGCTGCAGCGATCGGCATCGCTGTCGCTATCGCTGCAGCGTCGCTTAATGTGACGGTACCTTTACCGAGAAGCTCAGCAGGGAGGTACTACAACACCCAGGCGCTAGAGGAAGGCTACTGATTTCTACCTGGATAAGGGGACTCTGGATTTGCCTTCAGACCGGCCGGACTCTGCCTGCCCTGTGGTCTGTACCCTGGACTGTGGATGCTGAAGCCTTCAGTAAAGGTAAAGAGACTGCAACCTTGTGTCCTCGTTATTCACTGCGCCTCACACCATTCACCATCTACACTCTGGGAAGCCCTGGGGATACACTTCACCTGTGGGAAGGTACACCATCAAGCTGCCATAACATCACCCCAGCGGACCCCTAAGCAGCATCGGTCACCCTGACCGAATACCACAGGTGGCGTCACGAACATTATCCCTTTAAAGACCTTTCCCTTATTTTACAACGGACGTTCCCCTAGGGCCACGGACCGGGTCAGCCACCGTGACATCCCCACTGAGAACCGAAGGACCCGGTGCCGAGTACCCCGCTGCCCTACTGGGGGCGCTCCATTAGCGCATAAATTGGCAAATCTATCTATCTATCTATCTATCTATCTATCTATCTATCTATCTATCTATTATGATTTTTAGCACCTTGAAGGGTGCAGTTTTTAGAATTGTGTCTCTTTTGGGTATATTCTGTCATATAGACCCCTCAAAGTCACTCCAAATGTGAGGTGGTCCCTAAAAATAATGGTTTTGTCCATTTTGTTGGAAAAATTAGAAATCGCTGGTCAACTTTTAACCCTTATACAGTGGGGAAAGAAAGTATTTAGTCAGCCACCAATTGTGCAAGTTCTTCCACTTAAAAAGATGAGTGAGGCCTGTGCAGCGCCCCCAGTAGGGCTATGGGGTACTCGGTACCGGGTCCTTCGGTTCTCAGTGGGGATGTCACGGTGGCTGACTCTTTCTGTGGCCCAAGGGGACGTCCGTTGATAAATGGGGGAAAGGTCTTTAAAGGGATAATGTTTGTGACGCCACCTGTGGTATTCGGTCAGGGTGACCGACGCTGCTTAGGGGTCCACTGGGGTGATATGATGGCAGCTAGATGGTATACCTTCCCACAGGTGAAGTGTTTCCCCAGGGCTTCCCAGAGTGTAGGTGGTGGATGGTGCAAGGTTGCAGTCTCTTTACCTTTACTGAAAGCTTCAGTGTCCACAGTCCAGGGTACGGACCACAGGGTAGGCAGAGTCCGGCCGGTCTGAAGGCAAATCCAGAGTCCCCTTATCCAGGTGGAAATCAGTAGCCTTCCTACAGCGCCTGTGTGTTGTAGTACCTCCCTGCTGAGCTTCTCGGTAAGGTCCTCACAACTGTTGTAGATAGTATGTCTCTTTCTCTCTGTCCCCCTGATGGATAGGATAGGACAAACCCATATGACTGATGGCCTGAGGCTTTTTACAGGGACTCTATCACGCCCCAGCCCCCACTAGTTGCCACCATGCCTCCTGGGTATAAGGTCGGGCAGCTAACGTGGAATTAACTGTCCTGCCAGTCTCTGAAGTAAAGCGTAGAGATCTTTACTCCCTCAGCGTTCTGGCTACCTGATTCCTGCGCCTCAGAAAGGAGGCAGCCTTTTGCAGGGCAGAACTCCTTCTGGATTCCTCTCCATTTGCTATGACTTCGTTTCTCACCCTCCACAAGACAATTCCCTTCTAATGTCTCTTCCTTAGGATGCTGCCGCAAGTGGGGCAGGCGCAGCTCTGTGGCCTCCTGTCTAGGCCTCTGACAGGATCCCACCCCTGTCAGGGACCCATTACCTGAGAGGAGCTCAGATAGCAGCTTACTGGGTGAAGCCCAGCTCACTTCTGCCTAACTTCCTTTCCAGACTACCAGTTTTACCTAATTGTGAGGAGTGCCCTAATAGATAGGAGAGTAGCTCCCCCTGGCGGCCTGGAGTGTGAAGTGTGTTGTGTGGTTTGTGATACCTGGTAAAGAGATCTCCTTTATTGCCTTCCGACGCAATATCACTCCCCCTGGTGGAAGAATGACATTACTGCAACGACCAGGACTCTGGGGCGCTGCACAGGTAATTGACATCATAGGTAGACCACAACCATTAGAGTCAGAATGAGAAAACAAATCCAGAAAATCACCTTGTCTGATTTGTCAAGATTTATTTTGCAAATTATGATGGAAAATAAGTATTTGGTCACCTAAAAACATGCAAGATTTCTGGCTCTCACAGACCTGTAACTTCTTCTTTAAGAGGCACATCTGTCCTCCTCTCATTACCTGTAGTAATGGCTCCTGTTTGAACTTGTTATCAGTATAAAAGACACCTGTCCACAATCTCAAACAGTCACATTCCAAACTCAACTATGGTGAAGACCAAAGAGCTGCCGAAGGACACCAGAAACAAAATTGTAGCCCTGCACCAGGCTGGGAAGACTGAATCTGCAATAGGCAAGCAGCTTGGTGTGAGGAAATCAACTGTGGGAGCAATAACAAGAAAATAGAAGACATACAAGACCACTGATATTTTCCCTTGATCTGGGGCTCCAAGCAGAATATTAACCCGTGGGGTCAAAATAATCACAAGAACAGTGAGCAGGTGAATGACCTGCATAGAGCTGGGACCACCGTAACAAAGGCTACCATCAATAACACACTATGCCGCCAGGGACTCAGATCCTGCAGTGCCAGACGTGTCCCCCTGCTTAAGTCAGTACATGTCTGGGCCCGTCTGAAGTTTGCTAGAGAGCATTTGGATTATCCAGAAGAGTATTGGGAAAATGTCATATAGTCTGATGAAACCAAAGTAGAACTGTTTGGTAAAAACAAAACTCGTGTTTGGAGGAGACAGAATGCTGAGCTGCATCTAAATAATACCATACCTACTGTGAAGCATGGGGATGGAAACATCATGCCTTGGGGATGTTTCTCTGCAAAGGGACCAAGACAACTGATCTGTGTACATGAAACAATGAATGGGGCCATGTATCGTGAGTATTGAGTGCAAACCTCCTTCCATCAGCAAGGGCATTGAAGATGAAACGTGGATGGGTCTTTCAGCATGATAATGATTCCAAGCACACTGCCAGGGCAAAGAAGGAGTGGCTTCGTAAGAAGCATATGAAGGTCCTGGAGTGGCCTAGCCAGTCTCCAGATCTGAAACCTATAGTTGATAGTCAATGTTGCCCAGCGACAGGTCCAAAACATCACTGCTCTAGAGGAGATCTGCATGGAGGAATGGGCCAACATACCAACAACAGTGTGTGGCAACCTTGTGAAGACTTACAGAAAACGTTTGACCTCTGTCATTGCCAACAATGGATATATAAACAAAATATTGAGATGAACTTTTGTTAATGACCAAATACTTATTTTCCACCATAATTTGAAAAATAAATCTTGCCAAATCAAACAAGGCGATTTTCTGGATTTGTTTTCTCATTTTGACTCTCTTAGTTGTGGTCTACCTATGATGTCAATTACAGGCATCTCTCATCTTTTTAAGTGGGAGAACTTGCACAATTGGTGGCTGACTAAATACTTTTTTTCCCCACTGTAGCTTCCTAGCAAAAAACAATTGTTTCAAAAATTGTGTTGATGTAAAGTAGATAAGTGTGAAATATTTTTTATTCACTATATTGTGTCACATATCTCTCTGATTTAAGGGCATAGAAAAATCAAAATTTTTAAAAATGTTCGCCAAATTTCCATTTTATTTTTTTTTACAAATTAATGCAAGTCATAGCGAACAAATTTAACCACTATCATGAAGTACAATATGTCACGAGAGAACAGTCTCAGAATCACCAGAATCCGTTGAAGCGTTCCAGAGTTATAACCTCATAAAGTGACAGTGGTCAGACTTGTAAAAATTGGCCCGGTCATTAACGTGCAAACCACCTTAGGGGGTAAAGAGGTTAAAGAGGTTAAACCCTCTCAGTAACCAAGAGTTACTGGTACAGCTTACATTATTGGCATATATCTACCATCCAGGACCTTACCGTCTGCTTTCCTGCACTATATGCATCTAGACACAAAACGGCACCCTCAAAAAAATACATGTAGTCGTAGTCAGACATGTCCCCTGTCCCTACTAATGTGTGCACCATGGGTCTCTTGAGACCTAATCCTATTCTTTGCACTGAAGCTTTAGAAAAGCAGCTGCACATAATGCAAATATATTCCCTAGTCCATTGATTGGACATTGTATCTGGTGGTGCTATTATAATATTATTTAGGCCCATTATGGTACATCAATAGGTAAAGACTTCAATAGAAGGCACTGCACAGGGTTACATACAGCCTAAGGCTTCTTTCACACTTGTGTCGGTACGGGTCCGTTGCTAAGCGTCGGCGCGACGTACCGACGCACGTTATGAAAATGTGGCACGACGTGGGAAGCTGATGCAGTTTTTCAACGCATCCGCTGCCCTTTCTAAAGTCCAGGGAGGAGGGGGCGGAGTTCTGGCCGCGCATGCGAGGTAGGAAATGGCGGACGCGACGTACGAAAAAACGTTCCCTTGAACGTTTTTTCGTGACGACAGTCCGCCAAAACACAAAGCATCCAGTGCACGACGGACGCGACGTATGGACATAAGTCGCGATCCGTCGACAGTACAAGTCTATGGGCAAAAAACGCATCCTGAGGGCACATTTGCAGGATCCGTTTTTTTCCCAAAAAGACGGATTGTGACGTACGTCACACGACGCAAGTGTGAAAGTAGCCTAAGACTATCACTATACTACTATATTTATTGAGATTGATTCTGTGTGGGAAAGAACCCTAATCTTGGTTTTTCTAATGATGGGTGGTAATCTCAGAGATCAGTGGACAATTAATCAGGAAAATTTAGGTCATAATTTCCATAGCTAAAAAGGTCCTGTCACATATACATATATATATACAGTATATATATATATATATATATATATATATAGTGTATATATATATATATATATATATATATATATATATATATATATATATATATACCTGTATATAAATAAAAGATTATTTGTGAACTAGGCGTGGTTTTAAAAAACACGCCTGCAGAGAAGAACTGATAATCACACCCACTTGGCTAAAAGACTAGATTTGCATACAGGAAAGAGAGGGCCATATATCAGGATTGGAGAGGCAAAGGGACAAAACAAAAATAACAATAGATTCAGGACACTATTTAAAAAAAGTATGTATTTATGTCAAGTGACAGGTCCTCTTTTATTTTTTTTATTAAAAAATACCCTTTAAGAGATATTGAGATTGCAGTTTATGAAGGTGGGATGAATCCAGTTTCCCTGTGGAATTATTACCCTTCATCCGCATGCGTTTCACTTTTTTGTCCATTGGATGAGGCATAGATGCAATACCAGTCACAACCCATGAACAAGAGTGGCGCTGTTACTTGAAGAAGGCAGCCATTTTTTTTCTAATCTCACACATCCTCTAGAAATTCTGGCGTCTCCGCATCTCCAGTTATATCTATATTCAGCAGAGACACAATCTAATTGTCGGTACAAATGGCAAATAACAAAACGTACTTTAATGTGTTTATACAGATGCAAATAAATGGATGAATCACATGCTATAAACACGGCGCGGTATTAAACGCTCTCTGTCACAGTCTTTACATGTGCGTTCTGTGTGTTTGTCTTCCTTTGTAGGCAAATTTTTATTGCAAATTAAAACCCGGTGCATCAAACAGGAAAGATGAATAATGAGGACGGAGCAGGATACAGAGGATGGAGTAGGCAGTAGGAAAATACACAGGGATAAAGTTTTCCAGATACAGAGTCTGTTAGAAAGGCTGTGGGTGTGATGTCCCAAATTCGCTCTTACAGAAGAGCAGCCAACTTCTACCCATCTCTGACAGATGCCATGAGGGTGCATATTATTGAAAGACCCCATGTGACAGCTATGGGGTCTCTGGAGAGAGAACATACCTTCTGGACCACTACCACTTCTCCATACTGTGTCCTGTGTCCTCTCAAGGGTCTCCTGACTTATCACCATCCATGGACCATCAAAGAAGAAGACATTAACATTATAAGAACCCTAGACCACAAGGAATGTTTGCATTAAAGGGAATCCGTCAGCAGGATAATGAAGGCACTGAGACCTTCATTCCAGGAGTGTATAATTTACTAGGCTGTGTGCTGTAGGTTCATTGCAATCAGTGAGCAGATTATCATTAGAGGACTAGGTGTCATGTGCAGGTCAGTCCAGCTAATTTGTGTAACCCCACCCCCATCACTGATTGGCAGCTTGCTGACAATCAGGGGTGTGGGCGGGGTTAAATAAAGCTCAGCAGTCTTAGCACTGCTGCATCTACAACAGAGAAAAAGGATTTAAAGGGAACCTGTCAGCAGGATTGTGCACAGTAACCTACAGAGAGTGTCAGGTCGGCGCCGTTATACTGATTACAATGATAAATTTGCATTTAAACCTCAGCGTACCCACAAGAGAAATTGATATGTTGTAGAATTCAAACTCGCACTGCAGGTCAGTTTATGCTGAGTAAAATTGTAGCACAGTGGGCATGAGATTTCACTTTGTTGGAACTGTAAGACACTGTGTTTTTTTGCACAGCAAAAATACACAACGTCAAAAACTCATAGATGGAACTTAAAGGGGTTATGTAAATGCCCTGTGTCCGGTCAGATGGGCGGTGTTTTGTCTTCTTTCCTTCACCCCATCCTTTCCCACTGTCCGCAATATTTTAGGGAATTTGAGTAAGTGTCCTCCATAGTTCGAGCATGCGCAATGCAATCTTCGCTCGCGCACACGCAGTATGCTTTGCCCAACTGCAGGCAAAGCCGAAAAGCATTACTGCGCATGCGCTGGCACACTATGTCCCGGAAGTATTTCGCTGTGTTCCGGGACATAGTGCGCCGGCGCATGCTCAGTAATGCTTTTCGGCTTTGCCTGCAGTTGGGCAAAGCATACTGCACGTGCACGAGGCAAGATTGCATTGCGCATGCGCGAACTATGGAGGACACCTACTTAAATTCCCAAAAATATTGCGGACAGTGGGGAAGGATGGGGTGGAGGAAAGAAGACGAAACACCGCCCATCTGACCGGACACAGGGCATTTAGATAGTTCACCAATTTGAGGTGACAGATTCCCTTTAACCTTTAAAAAAAGTCGAGCTGCTTTAAAAAAAAACCCCAAGAACAGTCTTCCATTGAATTAATTGGACCTTGTGTAATACCGCACTTTCCCTGTAGTGGCCACTCCAGGGGATTTGTGCGACCAGCCACAGGATTTTCTTGCAATAAGAATTGATCGACGATGATTTTAGGGTCAGATAATCAGAGAAAATCACTTTAACTGTAAAACAGACGTAAACGTGATAAATGTAATGTCCAGTAGTTTAAAAAAATCTACCATGCAATATAAAATAGTAGTAGTAATTCCCCATGGATACTAAGGAATGAGTATTGGAAAATGGATATATCTTCCTTTATATAAAGTGACAAGTTTTAACCCAACGACGTGGAAGAGAATTCGGCTCTATTACCTGTGCTGTAAAGAATGAGCGTCTGCATGGTAAATAATACCTATGACTATAACTGTATACAGATGTTCTTCTAATCTGCAGGACGTCGTCCAAATGACTAAACCATCTGCTGCATGTTTATGGTGTAAGAGATATTTACTTATCTTCTAAATTCTGACAATTACGTAAGAAGAGGTGAGTGGCGACCATTGTATCATGCCTAAATGACTTTAGAAACTAGACCTATCATTCAGGTATTAAAATGTTGCCCTCACAGGAGGTACAACTTGAGGTTTCTGGGCCATAATA